>NC_067399.1:31436253-32036253 GCF_016432865.1 Antechinus flavipes | reverse complement strand
TCCCTATCTATCAAGGGATGGCTCCTAAAATATGCTAGTTCTGTTCTGTTGCGCGTGTATATACAGCACTCCATCTGTATCACAGTTTTTTCCGCTTCATATACAGGCAAGTGCCAGACTACCACCCTCTCTGTGGTTTGGTTTCCACATTTCAAAATGGGAATAATAATGTTGTGATTAACCCTTTGGTTTGACTAATATAAAGAGCTTCACCTATTGCTAGCGATGGATTGATCACTCTACCTACTGCCGGCATAGCCTGTCGGCCTTCTCAGCTACCTGTCTATCTGTATAGAGTGTCCGTGTGTCCGTCTATCTGTATAGTCCCTCTGTCTCTGTATCTCTGCATCTCTACTGCAGGCACCCGTCTCTTTGCAATTTTGTCGGGATCCGTTATCTTCCCCTCCTAACATCTACATTTCACTCCCATAAATTCTTCCTTGTCTGTAATTGCTTTTTCACAGACATCATCAATATGAATCCTGAGAGTCCCTTTCCTTCTGCTGAAAGAGCTGCCCAATAAGAACGTGGGGGGTAACCCTTAGCCCTCCCGCTCTTGGTTATTTTCTCTGGCAGTGGACTCCCAGGTTATGCTGCTTAGCTCCCGCTCTCCTATGCTTACTTGCCTCCCCCTCGCCATAGTTAGGTCTGGCCTCCTTCTGCATACTTAGAATTCCTGCAAGTCTGGTTTCCAGGGCCATGGGACAGCCGAGGTGTCTCTGCACTACGCTGGCTACTTCAGAGAGGAGACTCTGCCGGTTATAACAGGGCTGACATTTACCATACCGAGAGGATCAATTTTCAGAGAACTGAAACGCTGACAGTCTTGGTAAATGAATGACAGGGGACATACGAGGAGGTTATCCCAAGGGTCAGATGATTGTCAATCTATGTATGACATGCCATTTAATTCTGAATAATGTCGAAAATAGGAAGACTTAACATGCAGATATGTCCATTTTTAAATGAGTTTTGTTTTTTTTCTTTCTATTGTGAATAAACAGAGTTTGGGAATTTGGTCTTTTCTCTGATTTGCTTTTTAGATAATCAAGCACATGTCAGGAGCTAGAGCCAAGGGTGACACATGTAATTTTTTTCTTGCTGGCACATAAAAGGATATTAAATCTCTAGGGGCTCTGTGTTCAAGTGTGAGATGAGCTGCAAAGTCATCTGTGACATGATTAGGATCTCCGCCAGGTAATGCTGCACAGATTGGACAAATCTGCAACGAAAGCCAGAAGAACAAGTTTAGTAAAAGGCTATTTAACAACAGACACAGGCGCCAATGAGAACCAAGATGTGAATAATACCAGCTAGTCATTAACGATCCCATTACAACGCAGCAAACCCAAACAACAGAAAGTGCTACTCAAACACCCGAAGGAATGTTCCAGCTCTCATCTGGAGAGCGCCGTCACTGCAGTGTCAGATGAGCTTGGGTAGGCGTCAATCCCAGGCAGATCGATGAGAAAACTGCAAAATGGGCTGCACTCAGATCGAGGCTGGACACATCTGCCTCGATGGCTAGCTGTTGATCCCAAATAGTGTCTGCTCAGAGATTTACCCATTCACATCTATGGTTTCCACACCAGTAAGGGCACTGAGTTTGAACCAGAACCCCCTCCCTCTTAGAGCATAAGCACAAGAGTCCTGGCCAAGAGGCCAGGCCACTAGGAAAATGTGAGTGTGAGGGCTGAGAAAATTTACAAAAAAGGAGGGAAAACAAGTAAGGTTTTCCCAGGGGAAAGGAACACAAATATACAAACATACAGTTAAAAACTCCTGTAAATAAAACATCCAATCCATGTAAATGATATCAATATTTAAGAAAATCTTCAGAGAGGAAAGGACGCAAAGATGGAGTTAAGGGGGGGGGGGGGGGGGGAGTAGCCTACTGTAACAAATCTATGACCAAAAGGTAAGGAGCTTAGAAATCCAAATTGCTCTGACTCCAGTTCAGGGAGCTGGGAGAAACAGCTTCACATAAGGCCAGAGAATAAAGGTCTGAGGTGAAATTTAGAGGAGCAAAAATGACCTAAAAGGCAGAGCTCCAAGGGAATACCCCCTGAGTTGATAGGAGAAGGATTTAAATGGAAAGTGAGCTCACCCCTCCAGAAACCCAGAGGGATGTTGAGGGTTCACAGCAGTAACACAGCTTTGAAAAGAAGGAGGAAATCAGAGTGAAGATGAACAACGGCAACTCTGCTGACTCTTCTAGGGAGGCGGAGATCCTTCAGGTGCACCGGCCCTTGCTCACTACAAGTCCCAGAATATTGCAACGCCTCCTCAATGGGGGCCACTATTCTTTCAGGAAATCCAAGTTTTTGAAGAATTCCTGAGTGGGATGGGCAGCCCACTGAATACCCTCAATATGTGAGGAAGAGGCAGAGAACTGGCTGGACTTTATTTGGGAAGATGAATGGCTATTTCAGCACCCTCAAGCTGCTCCCCAAACAAAAGCTCATCCTTTCAACACCATTATTCTGCTGATGCTTTCCTGTGATGCACAATGGATCTCCATGGACCTCAATTGTAGGGGACTGCGAGGGCACAGGAAGTATCTGAGATCCCCTCTAGACCAGGTGTTTATCAAGAGTAAGAGGAAAAAAGACCACCAGCTCCACGTGGCACAGGCACCCACAAAATAAGGCTTGCTGGGAAGACCCCTGGGGAGAACTGATGGAAGGACACAACTAGAGAGCCCCATAGAGGCTCTCGTCCACAGGACCCCAAAGGTTCTGTGTCTTTGGTGGTCTCGATACCAAAGGGGAACCCCGGGGGTGTCGGGCCCTTCCTTGCCAGGGCCCCCTGCTCCAGCTCAGCGGGGCCACTCCTCTCTCCCCATTGCTCTGAGCAGCTGACGCTGCCAGAACGTGCTCAGGTTTGCAAAAGGCTTTCCACACGTTATCTCACCAGAGCCTTGTGCGACAGGCACTTAATAAAGAGCGGGGTTCGGCACAAAGCAGAGCAGTCAGACTGAACCCAAGGAGAAAGGAGTTAACAAAAGAAACAGAACCGAGCGCAGTCAGCAGGCGGCCCACAGGGGGCCTTCCACACGGCCGAGTCTGGCGCCCAAGAAGGCGGGTGCCCATGGGCACACTCCAAAGCTTCTCTCGGCCTGGGATTCCCCACCGGTAAATTGAGAGGGAGAAGCCCCCTTTCAGTTAGAAGTCGCTGATCCTACAAGTTAATCCTCTCTACGAATGAAGAAATGGAGGTTCCAAGGTTAGATAGAAGCTCTGAGGTACTGGAGGTGGGGTTCAAGCCCCCAAGATCGGGGTTCTCAGTCATAGAGCTCATCACTGAAGGTCATCCTCAAGATAATGGACTCGGAGGCTCAGAAACCATCTGGGCTAACTGGCTTATTTTACAAAAAAAGGAAGCTCCAATTCCGTGAGCCTCCCCGGAGCCCAGGGCAGCAAGCAGCCACAGAGGACAGACTTGGGGAGACCCGTCCTTCCAAGTCCAACTCTGGTTTCAGACACTTGCTGGCTGTGTGACTCTGAGCACAGGGTCTGCCTCAGTTTCCTCATGTGTAAAACGAGCTGGAGAAGGGAATGGCCCACCCCTCCAGCATCTGCCAACAACCCTCCCACCCAAAGGGATCACAGAGAGGCGGACGATGGCGGACAAAGAGCGAATGGGTACCAAGCCCTGGCTGTAGACAAGAGCTCCGGCCCTCATCCTCCTGGGACCCGGCAGGGCTCCCCATCTTGCCTCTCCCAGCTGCTCCGAGTGGCCCGAACTACTGCACTGCGCTGAGACAGACAAGAAGCGACCCAGGAAGGGCCGGCGAGAAGCGCGCTCAAACTCGAGAGAAGCCCATGATTCTAGAGCAATTCTGGATGGGAACACGAGCTTGCAAAGGTCTCCTGGGTCCCCGGGGGGCACACACCAGGGAGAAGAACCCCTCTAAGAAAGGGTACAGCCGTTTCACTCAAGGAAGCAGCCAGAAGCATTTAGGCTTATTTGAGCACAAGCAGGAGCAACGTCCCAGGTGCCGGGGACGTGGAGACAGATGATGGGGTTTGGGCACCCAGGCTTCCCCAGGGTCCGTAAATGTAAAAGAGAATCCATCCATGTTTTTCGATATGACGGGTTTCCTTGGTGGTCACGGGTGCATGCCTACGTATTTTATGCTAAGCATTTAAAAACATCATCCTGAGAAGCATCCCACAGGCTGCCCGGGAGCCCAGATCCAGAGAATGTTTACAAAGAGAGCCAGCTCCGGCAGAAAGCAGCATCTTCGCATGGAAGGGCACACACACACAGCGGCGCGGGAGAGAGGAAGGACAGCCTGGGGCTGTGCAGAAGGGGGCCTTTGGGCCGGCCCTGAAAGGAAGCAGATGAGGGAGGGCCAGGGGGGAGCAATGGCCAGACCAGACTGGCTGGACCCCCCTGACCCAGGAGCAGCTCAGTGAGGAGGGGAGAGCTTGCCCAGAGGCGCCTTAGCCCTCCCGGTTGGCACCTGCAGGGGAGAGACTTGAGGCAGGAGCCTCGGTCCTGGCAGTAGCCGGAGATCTGATGAGATTTAGCTCCTGATTCCGACTGGGGGAGAAGAGATGGGAAGGAGTCAGAGGGCAGTAAGGTTTGGGAAAGGAAGAGCAGAGGCATCTTCCTGGGCCGTGCCCTGCTGCCCGGAACACCTTCCTCCCTCCTCCTCCTCCTCACCTCCCAGTCTCCCCAGCTGAGTCCCAGGTGACATCGACCTTCCACAAAAGGCCCTTCTCAAGCCTGCTATTCTATTGCCTTCTTCTGTGGATTATCTCCCATTTATTATATCTCCAGTTTGCTCATGGTGGTTTGCATGCTCTCCCCCAAATATGACTATTGTCCACTTGGGGACAGGAACTTTTTTTTAACCTTTCTTTGTATCCCCGGAGCACGTGACGGGCCCAGAGAAGTCCTTAAAATATTTATTGCCTGAGCCTCGAAAGAAGTTCAGAAAAAAGGTGGGTCTGGGGCTGAGGGACAGTGAGTTTTTCTCCTGTTTGATTTATTTGAGAAGCCTACAGACATCGGGGCAGCTGGGTGATGCAGTGGCTATTGTCAGGCCTGGAGTCAGGAAGCCTCAAGCACTTCCTGGCTGTGTGATCCTGGGCAAGTCACGTTACCACCTGCCTCAGTTTCCTCATCTGTCCAATGAGTTGAAAAAGGAAATGGCACAGCCCGCAAACATTTTTGCCAAGAAAACCCCAAATGGGGTCAGGGAGAGTCGCACAGGACTGCAATGATGGAACAAGATCAGGTTTAAAGTGTCCACCGGGCAGGTAGTGCTTAGAATTCCAAGGCTAGAGCTGTGGCTGGGGGCTTCCACTTCCTCATGGATTTGATAAAATGAGGGGCTGGACTTTAGGGCCTTGCTTGAGACCTTTCCGACCCAGTTATCCCTCGAATTTCTCCAGACTGAAAAGTCAGTGTCTGCCTCCTCTTCACTGCCCTGCCTTGCTCTTGCCTGCTCCTTATGTGAAGATGCTCCGGCCTCTTGGCCATTCTTTTACTTTATCCTAACTTCCTGATCGAGGCTGCCCCTGAAGCCAATTTTATTTGGCTGGGGTGTCACGGACTGGTTCAGCTCTTGACAGTGAAATAGGCTTTTCTTCCTACGGCCTACCTCATCAGGCTTCCTTAGGGATGGGTCTCCATGCTCTTACAGCCACGACATGGCCATTCTTCCCAAGACTCAGTTTTTATTTCACTTTGACCCAATGCCTCATAACTCACTGACTGACCAACAACAGGGCCCAGGAACAACTTTTCCTCGTTCACTGGCTCCAACTGCTTGCATATTTCATGATGAAACATGGCCTTCGAGTCCCTTTCGGGTAGAAGAAAAAGTATGGATTTGCCAATTATGTGTATTTTAAGCTACATTTATAAAGGAAAAAAGTACCATCAATATAAATTTTCACCATGTTCCAAATCAGAGGATTAACCCATCATATTTGGCTTATCCATAATTACAAAGGACCCTTCCACATATAGCAGCCAAGAAAGCTAATGGGCTCTTAGGCTACATTAAGGAATAAGGAAACAGTGAGCCGGAATACTGCAATCAGTTTGGGGGGGGGGGGGACGGGACGACACACACACACACCTTTATCTGCTGGAAAGCATCCAAAGGATGACAAACAAAATTATTACAGACACTGAAATCAGGCCACATGATAACTGGTCAAGGGGAAATTTAGCTTTGATGTTAAGGAAAAACTTTTCAAAAACTAAAGCTACCCCAAAGTGCAATGGGTGCTAAGAAGTAGCAACAACTTCCTTTTTGAAGGGCTTTAAGAAGCTGGACGATCAGCTGTCTATGTTGATAATAGGTCAGGGACTCTTCTTTCTGGATCACGGAACATTTTGGTGGTCTGGTAGAGCCTAATAATACTGTGGTTTGTTGCCTAAATTACTAGTGGAAGGAAATGGCTAAATTTTGGTTAGAGCTCAGAGAAAATAAACACAGAATTTTCCCCATTGAGTTAAGAACCCTTGCTAGAAATCTAGGACAGCTTTTAAAAGATATGGGATGAATTAGAAGGTTGCTTAGGTCTCTCAGAATTTCAAAATTCTATGATTTTGTGATACAACTTTCAAATATCAAAATCACAGGATCACAGATTTGGCCTGAAAAGAGACTTGAGAAAATGGTAGTCACATTACAGATGGGGAAGCTCAGGGCCAGGGAAGGTAAATAGTCTGCCTAAGTTCCCACAGGTGCTTCAGAGGCAGAGTCCTCATACACTGTGAAGTGCTTGACTGAATTGGGAAAGAGGGAGAGTTAAAGATACCGCTGTGCTCTGTGCGCTTTAAGTGAAGGAAATCTTAAACTGAAGAAAGAAATGTACGGTGACAACGAGAAGTTTAGAGATTCAAAATTTTGTTCTGATCTAGAGATTGGTCAATTTTTTGAAGTTGACAATGCAAGTAGCTCAGAACAATCCCTCAGAAAACTTAAAAGTGGTTCATTTAACAGTAAACATATTAATGTCCTATTGTTGTCAAGAGGCCCTCAAATCCATCTTTTGGGGAAACAGTTGGAAGAAGCCATAGATGTGCTTGCTCATTAGTTAAAAGACTTTAATATATCATGTGAATCTCTCTCTTCATTGAGAAAAATGCCAGTGTAAAAGCAAATATAAGAATGATAAAAACCTTTCCCCTGACTTGTTCTTCATTTGGGACTTAGTCACATACTGCCTTGTGCCATCTAGCATTACGTTTCGCCTCTCTGACTAGACCATAATACGTTTCTTGAGGTCTGAGAATGGTCCACATTTCTTTGTACCTGTCACAAGGCCTAATACAGGAATAAGGACACAGTATGTCCTTATCAAGTGTTTGGAATTTCATTTTCCTTATAACCCTGATCTAAAAACACTTAAGATAACTTTTCAATTTCTGTGAACTTTTTTTTTTTTTTCCTGTGAACTTTTTGATCAGCATAATCTCTTTGGGAGGTTCATTCATTTTCAAAAATTGCCACGATTTCCTTCATTTTAAACCAACCTTTGTTTTCTCCATTAGCCCAGGCAGGCTGGGGGTTTACCTATGTCAGCAGCAGAGGTCACACCTGGCACCTTCCTCCCACCTGTCCTGTCACTTCCCTCCCTCCCGCTTCAGAAACACTGTTTGTGAGGTGTCTTAAGAAAGCACCTGACAATGCACATTATTTTCCAAGGCTAGCAGCAGCCCGTCATAATCCAAGGGTCAGGGACTTTTCAGAAGAGCTAGGTTACCGTGTCAGCCACTACTCTGGAGGAAGCAGCAGCTCCTAAGCACGAACGGTGTTGGAGCGCGTGTCCATCCATGTATTAAAAAGTGAACAGAGGACAAAGTATGTCCATACATGTTTACCTTTCTTAAAAAAGAAAACCAAAAACAGAAAACAAAATCCAGCATACCAAAAGCCCCAGTACAATATTCTATGGGGTCGCGATCCTTTCTATTTACCTAATTCTGCACTAGTGCCTAGCACTAAAGGCAAACACATGCAGCTTGCTATAGTGGGGATTGGGTGGCGGGGGAATAGAAAGAAATGACTCTGAAGCAGGAAGCCCTGGACTTCCATCCCACCTCTGGTGCTTCCCCCTTGGCTGACCCTGGTCAGGTCATTCAGAGGGTCTATAAAAACGAAGAGACTGGATCAGAAGGTCTCTGAGCTTCCTCCTGACTCTATGCCAATTCATCCAGTCATCACCATTTACTAACATGCTACTCTGGGTGAGATAATTGTGTTGGGCTTTGGAAGTTACTTTACTTCAAATTTGAAGGACGTGATACATGTACATTCCACTGTTGTTCAATTGTGTCTGACTCTCCATGACCCTATTTGGGGTTTTCTTGGCAAAGACCCTGGAGAGGTTCATTTTGCAGGTGAGGGAACTGAGGCGCGCAGAGTGAAGTGACTTGCTTTACTAGACACACTTGCTGCGCCTGAGGCCAGATTTGAAAAAAGAAACCTTTGAGATCATCGGACATATGGGGCCACTGTAAAATGACTTTACATAATAAATCTATCTTTGAAGACTACATGGTATCTCACTGCTGTGAGATATGAACAATAAATTCATTTGCCATCATGCACCTCTTCCATCGGCAGAGATTAACACAACTATCCCTTTACTTTACTCCCTCTACCTCAGGCCACATTTGAACTCAAGCCTTCATGATTCCAGACCCAGGCCACTAGCCACTCTCCATCTAACTGCCCCCCAATATATACAGACCAATATGTATAATTAGACAATTACTACCATGAAAAGTATAGAGTGTAATAAATACAAGAGACACAAAGTGGTACCTGGGGTCAGAGGGATCAAAGATCACCTCTGAGGGAAGCTCATGTACAAGAGGGAGGTCTGAGGGGTGGGCAGGACCCCAAAGGCTGCCGACGGCATTCCAAACAGAGAAGTGTGAGCAATGTGGAGAAAGGACGTGAACTACCCAGGCGGTCGTGGGCTAAGACCAAGGAAGATGCCCTGAAAGAGGAACCCTGATACGCTCAGGCTGGGAAGGTTTACTTCCACTCTGAAACTGAATCCTTTCCTTGGTCTAAATCACTTTGTTTTCATTAAAAGCATGAATATAGATCAGAATAGGAAACTGTGTAGGAATCCCGAGACCAAATTTCATGCCTCCCGTCTCTTTTTAGAAGAGTGGGCGAATGATGGCCCTTTCCTAGCGGTCACCACTGCGGTTCCGCTGGTTCCTTTGGCAGAAGCAGAAGGCAGATAAATAAACCGTGGCCGGACTCTGTGCCGCCGTCAGTGTCCCGTGCCCGGGACCCCACTCTGCTTGCCGGCACTTCTTGGGCGCTCCTGACAAAGGCCTAACTGTACTCCTTCGCACTTCCTCCTGCCAGGTCGTAGCTTCTACCGAGAACTCCCCCAACACGCACATGCCCCAAAGCCAGCAAAGCAGCTTCTCTCCAGGTAGGATTCTGAGAGCCCCCGAGAGCCCCAGGGGCCAGCGCGGATGAGGATCTGTCGGAGCTTCACTGCTCTTTGGCATCGTTCGAGCTGGGGCCGTGGGTCCAAGAAGTGAATCCGGGGGATCTGCCAGCCTGGTGTTAACAGGTCCCCCGAGGGGCTCCTTGTCCCCCCTCACCCCCATGAGGCAGGCGTTTCAGATTTAGGGCTCACAGAGGGGAGGTCAGCTGCCCAATGCACTCCAGCCAGGGAGAGGGAGGGCCAGGAAATGAAGGCAGCAGCTCCCGTTAGGGGCTCACTGACCAAGTCAGGAGCCGATGGAGAAGGAATGGCAGCGATTTTAGTGCCTGGGCTGAAGGAGCATTTCTATAACACCAGCAACGACGGGACAGGAGAGGTAGGGCAGGCTTCTGAGGGCTAAACCCAGCCGGGTTCTGATGTAAGATGGCAAAAAGAACTTAAAATGATGGCGGTATAGCAGGCTGCTGGTCCTTGCGGTGGAGCAGCCAGAGCTTCTGGGAAAGCATGGCTTGCTGCCAGAGATAAGCACTATATCAGGAGCTTGTCTAGTGAATGTCAAAGAAAAAGAACAATTATGAGATCATGACAAAACACAAACATATTTCAAAGATGAAAACAGCTCAACTTCTAATGACAGTACTTTTTTTTTTCATTATTTTACTCATCCTTAGATTCTCTGCCAAAAATACCCCAAGACAATAAAAGAAAAATGATGTAATCTGTTGTATAAGGACTGTTATAGTGCCTAAATTTAAGGAGATGAAAGCACTAAATTCAGTCTCAAAATGGTTATGGCAGCGACAGGAAGACGGTCAGTGGTCACCACGAGCACACTTCGCGACGGCAGCCACTATCGAGCTGGGTGGCTGGGAAGAGGATTTACTGGTTACTCCCACATTCAGGGGAAAGGAAGGCGCTCTCTCTGTTGTAAGCATGCTTCCCGGCCGATCCGATTGGACACAACCAACTCCTGGCAACAATGGCCTGTCTAATAATTTCCAAGCTGAGGGCTAATGCTAAGAATCTGATTCTCCCACAAGGCAAAGGAGTGAGCTGTAAGTTTTTCCTTCTGTAAAATGATGTGAATTTAAAACACAAGGGTTTGATTCTCAGTCACCTCCCCATATAAGGTTGTCCCATAGTTTATTCATACGGCTCTACCTTAACTAAAGTGACCTTCCCCTGGAATGCTCCGATTTTCTCCAGTTCAATACAAACCCTTGCGGTTAGTCTAATTTCCCTGGCCCCTCAAGGTGCCCCCCACCCCTCCTGCATGCCTTTAGTCATCGCCCTCCTGACTCCTCCCAGTCGTGTTCCAGGGCCGGCCCCGGCCCCACCTCGCTGATATCTCAGTTGCCAAGAATTCACTTCGCCGAGAGGCCTTGCCCTGCTCGCAGGCTGCACCATCCATTTTCATCCTGTCTCCACCGCACTCTAAACTCCTTAGGAGGATAAAACCTGTGACAATTTATTTTTACTCTCCCTGGCTCTCTGCCATACAGAAGAGGTGCTTGGGAAACACCTGCTGATTTGAACTCCGAGTATGGTCCATCTGTTTCGGTCATATAAGCACAGTATTTTGTTTTATTGCTAATACTTCTATATAAAGCTCTTCTAGAGCTAGAAAGACCCTCAGAGGCCACCATGTCTAACTCCCCCATTTTACAGATGAGGAAACTGAGGCCTCAAAAAATTAAAAGAGACTTGCCATGGATCACGGATGCATCTCATCATGAGAGCCCTGGACTAAATTCTTAGGATCCTTAAATAAGAAGCATACATGGCCCTTGTTCCTGTCTGAAACACTTCGAAACTGAGAGTCACTGCAAGGAACTCATCTCATTAAATGACTGTAGAACATAAGCCAATCTACCTTTCGAAGACTAAACTGTGTCTCAATGCTGTTGTGAGCCATAAAACATAAATTCATTTGCCATTACGTACTTCCTCAATCAATAAATATTAATAGTGCAACTATCCTTTTACAAAACCAATGATCTAATATAATTCTCATTTTACAAATGGGGAAACTAATGATCAGAGACCTGAAACCACTTGCCCAACATCTTTTGAGTTAGTAACAAACTGGGGCCAGAATCCAAGTTTCCTGATCCTGAGACTCCTAGTCTAAGTCAATCAATCAATCAACTAGCCTTTATTAGGCATGTACTAGGTGCCAGAGTCACAAAATAAGATTGCAGAATTGAGAGCCATGAAGACTACAAAATTCAAACGCTGTTGTTCTAAATAGCCCCACAAAGCTGATTGTACCTTTTATCAGTAAATGGGTTATGGGTTTCACAGCTGGGCAGCTAGGGGCCACCTAACACGTTCCCCTCCCTGCTGCCTTGTCCACCATGCCGTCTATACTTTGGGTCACCAGACCAGAGACTTGTGCTTCAATGTACTGCTCATCTGTATAATTTACTGACTTCAGCTTTACCTGGGCCAAGCTGGGTGTTTGTCAGCCCCCTTACTCTGGATTAACCACAAACTACTCCTATTTTTCATTTAATTAGTGATATCTTTATGCCTCTTATTACCAATAGTATGAGTTACCTGATCTATTTTCCTCTTCAGTTCCATCTCTCAAGTGTAGGACTTCTCTCCCAGAGATGATACGAGAACCAAATGCGATGTTTGCAAAGCCCTTAGCACGGGGCTTGGCACATTGGAAGCACCATTTAAATGTTACTACTGTTTCCATCAGTTCAACAAGGCTTTTGGAATCCTCATTTCTTTCTATAAGTGGCCTTCGAGTATCTTTTAAAGTTTTGTTCATATAGCAAGGTGGGGTGTGCTTTCCTAAATTTTCTACATTGTTAAAAGAAACCCCCAAATAATCAGCTCTGACTTTGACCTGTTTTACTCACAACTGAAACATGGGTGTGTCTGGTGTTCTGGGAATTCACATTTCAAACAACAAAAAAACGAAGCCACTGTGAAATACTGACTCATAGCTAGATGGGAAGGAAGTTGGTTAGCTTCCTAAATCTGCCTACTGCTTTCCACTCTATGCTCCTTCTCTCAGACTGAAGATAAGCACTGAACTAAATGGTTATAACCTTATTCTTATTATCATTCTTTTAATTGTGATGGTTTGGGGGAAGTAATTAAGCCTTCATTAACTGCACAAAGGAGTGAAAGTTAAAAGGATCAGAAACAGTTCTGACAAACCATCTCCCCTATTTTATCATAGCAAAATGAGGCATTGGAATATGGGTCTCAGAGCTCCCTCTGGAGACTGAGGGCCGGGAGTGTGTGACTCCTAGCCGCAGAGCTGGGTCAAGGCCCCTCTGCTCTTTTAGTGTCAGTTTCCTCAACTGTAAAGGCGACTATAACACTGAGAGTATGTAATCACCACCCCACAGGGCTGTTCTAAGTAACAAATGAGATAAAATACATGCAGATTCTACCTGCAGCAATTTTCCAGAGTTCACAAATGAGTAAGAAATTCAGACGAGACCCAAGTTGCAAATTTACTACTTATGTTTTACCATTTCTTGTTGTCTGCTGGTTTCTTAACCTGCCTTCCCTATAAAAACCAAAATCAAAACCATGATACTTTTGAAAGTATTCAAATAAAAATCTGGCTATCAGAATTCTTTTCAGAAGACAGCTTCCTTTACCTCAGAGTAAAAATCAGTGAAGTTTTTCTCCGTAGAAGATCTCAAGCCCCAGACTTTCTCTTCTCCAACAGCTTCTTTCTGGCTGGGGCCGTTTGCTGCCTGTGACCTCCTGCTGCACTTGATCTCAGTCCTTCCAAATACTTCTTTTGTGAGGACGGGGCTTAGAAAATGCTTCCATGAGGTTTTCTTTGGCCTGGCAAACCAGAACCATCTCCTCACCCCCCAAAAAAAACCAAGGTGAAAGGAAGGCAGCGTCTAGACCAGAATTTGTTGCTACTTTTTAGAGCCACATCTTTTCAGAGCTGCTGTTCTCAGTCGTGATCATCATCATTTTGGAGAAAACAAGTCTAGCACATTAAAAGCAGCGGCAGTGGTAATTATTCAGGGATATTATCCGACAACCACTTATTAAGCTCCTTCAGAACTCTGGGTGAGGAGCTGGGGAAGTAGAGACCAATAAACACCTTTTGGAGAGTGCTTTAAAGTTTCCTACGTACTTCTCTATTTGAGCTCCCAGCAATCTGGTGAGGCGGGTTCCACAGGTAGAGTGGGGAAGGTGCTGGGCCGGAAGCTAAAACACACGTGGGATTGACTCCCATCACTGATGCAGACGGCCCTGCTCATCTGGGAAATGGAGAGAGCAACCCCGCACGAGGCTGGTGGGACACCGACACAAGGTGTCTGCAGGTGCTAGAGAAATGTCAGGTACTGTGACCGTGCTACTTTGGAGAAAAAGAAAAGGAAAAGGCCGCCCAGAGAGTTAATGCGACTTTTCTCATAGCTAATAAAGGACAAGCAAGAAGGGAAGAAAAGTTTTCCTGTGTCTCATCAGCTTAGCACTGTGTCTGCAGGGCCACCGAAATTCAGAAGAAATGCCTGGGGACTGGCTCCGAGGCCATGGGCCGCGTGTAAAATAAACGAGATGGTACCTGAGAATAAGCTCCTCTTGCTTACGGTCTAGCACAGAGAATGCAGCAAATGCAAATCAGCAACAGCATAAATCAAACAGGCAAAAATCATGTACCAGAACAACTGGATATTAGCTGCAGAGCTGAACAGAATATAACGGGGTCGCCATTTGCGGTCATGCTTGTCTATGCTTGTACCTTCAGGCTTTCACACAGGGCTGGCCCACCCCACGTGGTTACTTAATAAATGCTTGGTGAGTTAAAGAACTGCTGCATACTAAAGGTAAAGTGGGTTCTGAAAAACATGCCTAAAATGCTAGCTCAAATGATGCTGTCATACCTAGTAAAATGAATGAAATTAAGGTTAATTGTAGTAACCCACCCAAATTTGCCTTAATCATCAAAAGGAACAGACTTTGGGGGGGAGGGGAGACAGAGAAGGGACGTGCTTCCATTTCAATGAATATATCTAGTGCTACTTTTTTTCTAGCTGCATATAGCTGAATAGCCGGGGGGAAAAGGGGCTCACCATTGGCATGATATCGCCCAACTTCTATTTGCTGTTATTTTACCACAGTGTGTTGTTAGTTCAGAAGTACAAAAATCTTATCAATTTGCTTTCCTCCCCAAGATATACATTGTTGGTAAAAATCAAGGCAACATTTTCCGCTGCTCATTCAGCCTAAATTCTTACTTTTCCTGAGTGATGATAGAGAGTGAAATGCAACGGAAACAAAGTGCCTATCAAGGAACTTCAAAATTACACAGAACTGGATTATGAACACAAAGACATGTACAAGCTGTAATCCACAGAAGCCATCACTGCTTCTCAGTTTCTAACAGAAGGAAATGCTTCAGACAGAAAAACTTTTAAAACCTCAAATTTAATGATTCTATACTAAAAAGGAAGGAAGTCCCAAGTTGAAAATCCATTCCTTTTTTTCTCCTTTTATTTAACTGGTAGAAGCAGGACACAAATAAATCTAGTATTGTATTTATTTACTACATGAAAATGAAAATGAATCCATCACAACTCTCAACCTCCTTAGATTATCCCCCAACAAATCAGTTTGCCTGTCAATTATGGGTCACATCAAGCGTGTCGGTAAGTTATTGATCTCTCTCTTTCTGGAAAGAGACAAGGCAACCTATCTCAACATGCCAGTCATGCCACAGGCACTGAATTGTCGACTACATGGCGGCAAGCATGGCAGGAAGAGAAAAGGGAGAAATCCAAACCCAGACCGAATATCAGGCCCTGGGGGAGCAGAAACCCACAAGGGCAGCTGAGGCAGGGTTTCTTCAGTGCAACAGGATGGAGACCCTCCCATGGCATAGAAGCGTCAGACAAACTGTTCTTTACACAAACAGCAAGGGATTCGCGACCAAACCAAAGGAGAACGGAGGCGCCCACACAGCCTCATCAGCTCTTTTATCACTGGAGGCAAAAAGTGGTTTCTTCCAAGGTCACTTTCAGCCTCAGGTGTCATGGAAGGGAGTGAAAGAAGCCAAAAAAAGCCCTTTTCCTCTCTTCCTGCTCTTCTCGTTGTACATTCTGGATTCCAACACTCACCGTGGAGCTCCCCATAAAGAAGGCCCTTTAGCAATGCTTTTACAGACAAGGAAAGTGGCAGGTAAAGGTTAAACAGTGTGTAAGGGTCACATAGCCAGCAGCGAATGTGGCCAGATTTGAACTCAGGCCCAGTGCTCTATCCCGGGTCAGAGTCAGGAAGGAGAATGGGAAGACCCGCGGCAGCCACCTGAGAAACAGAGCACCAGAAAGTGCGACCCAGTGTCAGCCAGGCCAAGGAAGTGGCAAGGAGGAGTCAAGGGAAACTGGACTTAGTCTTGAGCTGGGAACCTGAGGGAAATGATGGACATCGATGAACCAAGGAGAGCAAGAAAGGAGTGTGAGGGGCTACACATCCATTTAAATCTCAAACCATCAGAAGAAATAGAAACTTCCTGCTGCCTGTGCAAGTGTCGAGGCAGCAAGCAACCACTCCACAGGAACGACGCCGAGGACTTTGTGGGAGAGCGAAGAAGGGGAACGAGGTGTGTTTTTCTAGATCCTATCTCTGCCTCTCAACGCTTGCTCAGACACGTGTACAGACAAGCTAGCCCACCCAGGCCCTCCCCCTGGAGACTGTCCCAAAGAGATGAGGGAGACCCAGAAATATATGCTGGAAAATAGACAGCAAAGACAAATGGGTTAGAACACAGCAAAAGGAGAAAGAAATGAGCAGGGAGATCTTGTTCACAATGACACCAAAAGACAAAGAGTTAATAATAACAAGACTGGCACAAGCCTTTTCAGGTACCACTGTTCTCAAATTGCTTTAATTATCTTTAGAAGCAAGTGGTCCAGGCCTTCAAATAACAAAACTGGGTCAAGAAAATGTAGTGACTGTGGAACAGCACAGCATATTATTTTTCACTTTTTATTGGTCATCATTTTGAAAGAGATTGAAATTTTGGGAGGTAAAATACTCAGTGTCTTTTTACTTTTAGGCTGTTTCAATATGCAATGTCTAAACTTTTCTTGCTTTTTAGAATAAATCAGAAACTTGTAACATTTAACATGAATAGGCAATAGAAAACCATGTTGCCTTCAGATATATTTACAAGAAATGAAATTTACTGTGTGATGAATGAGAACAGAATTTTCGACATAAAAATCTGAGAGAAATTCTCTCACACTAATAAAGATGGCTTCCAATACAGGTGGTATACACACAAATATTATTTCAACACAAATTGCTTCTACTTACCACTTCTGTTGATGTTTCTGCATGTTCAGAAGTAACATGTTCTTGAAGAGATGTCTCCGTATAACCCATTTTTCCACAATAGGGACAAGTAAAAGACTGCGGCTGCTCTACTGAGAAAGCTTCTCCACCATAGTATAAATCTGAAGGAAAAAAAAAGGTCAAATTGTCATTGAAAAACAGTAATTAAATATTAATTTTAAAACAAAAGAACTGATGCAATGAGAGAAAAACAGCTGTTTCTACCAACCATAGCTCATTATTGTTAAGCTTCTTAGTTCCTTCCTCAATATTCCCACTCCTAACATTGTCTGCATCTGGTTGTCTTGTCTACTAAACACTCTTTTCCATCTCAACAAAGTCTGAAACAGATCCTAAAACCCCACATCACATATGTCTCCATCACTTGGGAAGCAATGTTTCTGTTTTCCCTCTAGCCTCAGTGTCCTCATCTGTAAAATGAGAGGGTTGGCCCTAGACCACTTCCAAGATCAATCCAGATCAATGATCTTGGGTAGCAAAGGAAAATCTTAGGCACAAGCCTATAAGATATAATTTATTAATTGAATAATCTTTTCTTTGGCAATCTGGTGGAGCCTATGGATCCCTTTTCAATAATGTTTTTAAATGTATAAAATTAGAAAAGAAACCAATTATAATAAAATACATTTATCAACAAACAAGTCTAAAGATCCCATATGAAGAATATCAGGCTCAGAGAAAAATTCAGAAAGCGACTAAAATCAAAGCTGTCTATGAAAATCTCTCCCCCATCAGCCATTCTGTAGTTATAATTTATATGCAGGTAAATTCATTAGGAAGAAAGGAAGGGAACAAACATTTTTATATAGCCCCTATTACCTGTGCTAAGCTCTTTACAATTATTATGTCATTTGATCACCATAACAATCCTATAAAGTAAATTATCATCCCCATTGCATGATTGAGGAAACTGAGGCAAACAGGGTAACTGACTTGCCTGGAGTCTGAGTCCAGATTTGAACTTAGGAATTCTAAATCTGAACTCAGGTTTTCCTAACTTCTAACTGCCTCAACAGTCCCTTAAAATGCAGATATTTTCTAAAGCACCATTTTCCTAAAACATTCAATGCCTCTTTAACTATTCCCTCTAAAGATTCTTCTTTTAATTATATCAAAGAGATACTTCTAGAAATGAATTAATCAAAGAATTCTTCTTTTTCCTTGTCAGATTATTACTGAAATCACTTGAGGGATGAATCAGGCCCCTCTTCAGAAACTGATGAAGCTTTTCACAACATTCTAAGGCATGCTACCTTTTTGGCCTGGATACTAAAGACTGATAAGAGTTCCTCATTCAAGTAGGAATCAAAGACTTCAGACCAGAGTATTATCCTAATTTTATTTTGTAAAAAAGCAGCTTTGAAATAGGAGAGGAACTCATAGTTTTTTTGTGCATAGGGAAACATTCCATTGACTCCAGATAATGAACAACCTACGCTCAATACTGAACAAATACCTCCTACATTGAAAACCTCAAACATAAGACAGCAATATTTATTTTCATCTTTCCACTAAGATGTGTTCTATGGTTTTCTTAGCTTTGTTACTAAATAGCTGAAAAGACCAGAACTGGCTCCTTCCCTATTTTGTCCTGGTTCCTGTGTATAGGAAATGCTGCTTAGACCAATCCTCACACAATTATCTCAGAGAGGATAAGAAAGAAAACAAAGAACTCAATGTAAAGCATGAACTGGGTCTCATCATTTCATAAAAATGCTTTGAACATATTTATAGCATCCTTAAATTAAAATAGCATCAGATGTGATTAAACATAAATAGCACAAAATGAGATTTTTCAAGGTAAAGAACTATCCACTAATATTGTAAGAATGTAGGAAGAAACAATTGCTTTTGTGGATAAGTATACTTCATTTTTAGTTGGCTGAAATGGCAATCACATCCATTTACATTAGTAAAATTTACACAGTGGGAACAATGATTAAATTTCTAACAATAATTTGTAATTTAAATAGATATTAAAGTTTTTCTAATTCAAAATTATTTCATCAATTAATAAGTGGTTACTTTGTCCAATACTTGGACATAAGAGAAGAATAAGCTGGGTTCATAACAAGACTTTATAAATCCAGATGGTAAAAGGAAGGAGGGCTGACTGAAAGAAGCCCAACCTGACACGCATTTTACCAAGCGCCTCTCAAGCCTGGGTGGTGGTATTCAGTTGTTCGACTCTTGGTGACCCCGGGACTACAGTGCGCCGCCTCCTCTGTCCGCCATTCATTAACTTGTCCATGGGGTTTTCTTGGCAAAGATGCAGAGCGTGTTGCCAGCTCCTTCCCTGGTGGGTCAGGGGAGACAGAGTTCTGTGGCCTGTCCAAAGTCTCACGGCTAGTAGCGTCTGAGGCAAAGGGCCATTCCGAGGAATGAAGGGCTGACGGGATCTCCCAGGATGAAGCTCGCGTGATTAGCATCCCGGCCCTCCGGGGGCTGCAGCCTGGGTCCGCCAATAAACATCAAGCACCCGTGGCCCGCCAGGTACTGTGCTAAAGGCCGGGGACTCTCAGACAGGCAAAATCTAGTCCCGGCTTTCAGTGAGCATAATGAGCATAACGAGATACAGGACATGTTCTAGATGACCCTTGGAGAAGAAGCACTGACATAAAAGGAACCAGAGAGGCTTCCTGGAGGAGGTGGGATTGGGCCAGAACCTAGAGGAAGATGCTGCCCTCGCGGGAGGGCCTGGGAGCCTTCGGCTGGCCACGGCAGTCTGACCCAGCAGAGACTCTGAAGGCGGCCACCTGGTCTGAGCTCTGCAAGTTCCCACCTAGGTTTGGGCCTGCCTAACGTTGGAAGTCTCAGCAGACTGCTGTGAGATGGGCCATTATCAGGCGACCGAGGAGCTCTGCTGGCTCCACGTGACACAACCACAGGCTCTCCTTCCGTCTCAGAATCGTGGGCTGGTGGCTCAGACTGTGCTGGCTCCCGGAGTCAGCGCCACAGAGCTGCCATCCTGGAGGCCGTGGCTAGGCCCAGGTCCCCTCCTCGGGCCGTCCTCCGTCTGTGACTGGGGAGTGAGTGCCAGAACGGCCAGGTGGCACCTATGTCTGCAGCTTCCACAAGGTCGGCCTCTCCGCTGGTGGGTCTGGGAGCTGTTCTCGGGTCACTTTCATTTTCTGTGAGCTGGGATAAGCCACAGGCCTGTCCTTGGCTGGAGCCTGTCCCCAAACCGCTGTCCTATGCTGACCTATGCTGACCTTGGCTAGAAATGTCAATGTCGTTTGTTTTTTCTCTTGGATTTTTTTTTGCTCAGGACTTTAACTCGTGGTTTTTCTTGGAGAGGAGCTCAGATAATTCCTCTGATACTCCCATCTTGGTTCTACCTCCCTGCTTGACTCTTTACTATCACTTACTTGTGATATAACTGAGCATCTTCCACATGAGAATGTGCGCTGGCTTATTCTCACCAGGGTTTCCAAGTTACTTGTGCTGCACAAGTCCAACTCTTGAAACCAATATTCTCCCACTACAAACAGCCCAACCTCCTCCTGCTCCCCACCTCACTCACACTCATCCCTCCTCCTGTTATTTCTATCATCACAATACTTCTCATGTACATCCCCTTCTCTCCACTCACAAAGCCTCAAGGCAGACAGAAGGCCCTCATTCCCTCTTGTCTAGGCTATTGCAATAGCCTCTAAACTAGACTTCCAACTTCCGGGCTCCCAAACTCCAATCCAATCCATCTTCCACTCAGCTGCCAAGGTGGTTTACTTAAAGAATGTCTGACTTAGCTCTTCTCAGCAATCTAAGATAATCCTAATAAACTTGGGATGGAAAATGCCATCTGCATCCAGAGAGAGAACTATGGAGACTGAACATGGATTGAAACCTATGTTTTCACCCTTTTGTTTTGTTTGCAAAATTTTTTCCCTTGTGATTTTTTTCCCCTTTTGGTCTGATTTCTTTTACAACATGACAAATATGAAAATATGTTTAAAAGTACTATACATGTATAACCTATATCAGATTATTTGCTGTCTCAGGGAGGGAAGAATTAAGGGAGAGAAGGGAAAAAATTTTTTGGAACACAAAGTCTTATAAAAATGGATGCTGAAAACTATCTTTTCATGTATTTAGAAAAATAAAATACTATTGAGAAAAAAAAAAGAATATTCTCTCTTCAACCTTTACTTCCAAGTTTTTTGCGGCTCCAAGAGCCTTTAAGACTCAGTTCATATAAAAACTATGAGAATAACTTATATGACAACAACATTGCATAAACAAACAACTTTTAAAGACTTAAGAACTTTAATCAATGCAATAAGAAATCATGATTCTAAAGGATTCATGATGAAACACATTATCCACTTTCTGAGAGAGGAGCAGACTTAAGGCACAGAATTTGGATCTTGACTATTTTTGTTTGTTACAAGGATTTTCCCCTACTATAAGAGGAAAAGATAATAAATGCTTATTAATTTAAAAAAAAACATAGCTCAAATCCTGATTTCTGTAGATCTTTCCCATTTCCTCGCGTTAGTCCCATTTGCTCTTTCTTTGTCTGGCAGTGATCTGCATGTTGCCATCCTCCCAATCACACAGGCAGGCCACCTTCAATTCCTCACTAACATGGACCTCACGTATCCTTTCTGGCCCTAAGTATTATTCTTCCTATCTTCATATCTCTTCTAAGCCATATAGCTTTCTGCTCATTGCCTCAAGCCTCTGCTACTCCAATCTATATTTCCCTCAGCTGCCAAATTAATTTCCTAAAGTGAAGTTTTGACCACCTAACTCCTGTCTTTTCTATCAACTCTGGCAGATCTCTGTACTTCTAGGACTCAATATCCAATTCCTTGTTTGGCATAAGTTTTTTGAGACCAGGGACTGTTTTTTCTTTGTTTTTATCTTATGTTGAATTCTTGGCGCTTAGCAAGGTGCCTATTAAAAGCTTGCTGATCAAAAAAATCGCCACTATAAATGAGCTAAATAGTGATGAAAAGATATGCTCAAAAAGTGGCAGGGAAGGTATCAAAATTCATGTTGTTAATAGAGCCAGAATGAATAAAGACAGAGAGTATAATGTGGAACTCACAAGATACTGAAAAACTAGAGGAAGTCTTCCAGCGCCCTGGCAGATCTGCTCTAAGAGCACACAGACAAAAATTCTGTCGGATCCTGGGCTGCGGTGTCGATGGATCTCAGATACAGACACAGGAAGGTGTGCGGCGGAGATCACCCATCTACTACTGCAACACTGAAATAACAAGCTTGTTCCTTACCTGCCGGCAGTGTCTTAAAGCAGAAACACCTCAAAGCCATGGATCCATTATGGCTAAACATTTAAAACCAAGTCAACAAAGCCTGGCTGAATAGTTCTTTTCTAACAAAGTCCATCATGCCCAGACACTAGTATTCAAGCCTCTCCTTAGAATTAAAGGTAGGCAATCCAGAGGACCTAAAGCCTATTTTATCCATTTAAATGCACTGGCTGAGTTATTGCATATTAGTTAACCTCCTGAACCTCAAAAATGTCTCCTGTGCCACATCTAGAGGGTCGAGTTATTCCCACATGACTATATATCCTACAAGTAACTCTATCCCAGTACAAACTAGGGCAATTTTGCCTTAAAAAGGGATTAAGGCTAGAACCACTGATAAAGCTTCCTACTAGGCTAAGTATAAAAGCTAGCCCATGAGGAGTAACCACATACATAGCCCTATCACTGTAAATGCATACAGAATTGTTGTGGGATAATCCTTCCAGGCCGAAACCTGAAGAAAAATGAAATACAAGTTTGTGACAATTTCTGGAGGGCTGTGCTGTCTCTTACCTTTACTCTTGCTCCTAAATGTATGGGGGGGAGGGAGGTAGGGAGAGGAGTGGAGAGAGGGATGATGGTTTTTAGAAGAATAACTATAATGTTTTAAAAATCTCTGTGTTTTGATTCTTAGGTCTATAATTCACTTATGGACCATTTCTAAGAACTCTACAGTAGGGACAGATTTTAGACATTGAGATGGTCCCTCCACATAAAGAGTACAGTATAGATAGGGGTTTCTGCTGGAATTTTTGCCGGACTTGATGTCTCCCAACAAAAATGGACACTTCAGTTCTCACCACTCTCACTTACTCATCCGCCCACTTGATAGCTCCTGCCAACATTTTCAGACATGAAGTAACAGGCCATATGCAGCCAAGATTTCACCTTATAGAGATCTGCTTTAAGATGTGATTTCTCCCAAGGTTGCCTGAACCTCTCATAAATGGAAGAGCAAATTAGAATTTAGATTTCTTCCTGAAGAGGGTACTGGTATTTTCACAAGAAAAGTAATTTTCCTGTGGGTTTTTTTTTTTTTTTTTTTGGTTTGTTTGTTTTTACAAAGTAGGAACTAAAAAATACTGGATACTTTAAAGTTTTGGAGTTTATAACTCCATTGGTAATAAAAATTAAAAGCATTTAAAATTAATTAGTAATGTTGACATTATAACCTAAATAGGCTACATTTTTAAACTGTTAAATGAACACATTGGGAGCAAATCAAGTTATATACAGTGTATTTCTGTGTTCTTAAACTAACAATGTTACTATATGTGTTCTGGGTTTCTTAAAAGTATTATCTATATTTTAATCTTATCTTCTTTCCTCACTGTTAAGTATAATTTTTCCTCCAAATATTTTTTATGACTTAAAATTTCTAGAAAGGATCTGTCTCTAATAACACCTCATCCATTCCAATTGTAACCTAGGCCATTTTTTGTCTGTGGAGAACTTTCTGTACTAGCCCCAAAATAAAACATTCAGAAAGCCCCAAGCAATTTTGCTTCTTTCTAGTAGGCTGGAGGAAGAGTCAATGGATAGTCTGAATTATAGAGTCAGAAAGGCCCAGGTATATGTCTCATATCAAACAGGTCCTGGCTGTAGGACCCTCTGGATACTAATAGCAATCTTCTAAAATTAAGTTGCTGAATAAACTGTTGATCTATATTGGCTGAAGGGGTTTCTTTCTTTAGAGTCCAAAGCCTTTGTCTCAAAAAGGAATAAGATTCTTGTGCAAGAAATGGTATTTAGTCAGATATTTAATTTAATGAAAGATTTAGAAACTTGAGGTTGTGGGATACTGGACTCTAATCATCCCTTCCCATCCTGAGAGTTGCCCCTTCCCTTCTGCCTTTCCAGGTAGACTAGACCTTCTATGTTAGAAAAAAACAAAACATTTGTTCTTATGGACAAAAAGAGGTGGGGAAAGATCCATGTATAAAGGGACAGCATCAGGAGAGGATTTAAGAAAGTAGAGTGTTATTTTTTGGGGAAAAATGCTAAGGATGTTGTCACAGGACTGGAATTCAAATACTGACTCTGCTACATTTAGGCAATTCACCTTCACCTTCACCTTCTTCTTCCCCCCCTCCCTCCTCCCCATCTCTGAGAATCAATTCCTCAATTGTAAACAGAAAAGGCTGTACTTGGTGGCCTCTAGGAACCTTTTCAACTCCCTCATTTTACATTTGAAGAAACCAAAATAGTAAGTAACGGAGGCCAGGTCCTTTGTAAACCTCTTCTTCATCCTCCCTGAGACCTCCAATATCTGGTGTTTATTCAAACTCTCTCTCCCCCTTCTTCCCTCCCTCCTTATAAATAGACACCCCCTTGTACACTATAGAAGACTGTATGGGAAACTTTTAAAACATGTAAATGTTTGGTATGTAACTTTCAGAGCTGTCTTGCTCTTCTGTTCCAGCATTCCTTGTGTTCTCTTCTTCATTTTAAAGAATGCTTCAATGTCCCTCTTAGTGTTTCTCTTTTTTTTTTTTGGGGGGGGGGGGGGAGACATCCTTTTCCTAGTACCCTCTTCCTCCCACTTCTTTTGCCTGAAAACTTAAAAGAGAAACAGTACATAAAATCCCTGAAACAAATGGCTAGCTTGAAACGATCCCCATGTCGGCCCTGTCCAGGACGCTCTCCAACTCGAGTCTGTGGCCGCTCAGTCAGGACACCACGCGTTACCCGTCCTCTGGAACGCCAACTGCTCCTTGCACTGGTCACAGTTCTGGAGTCTTTTTAGTTGTTTTTGTACAGGGCTGCTGTTAGGGCCTAGACTGTTCTAGGCCTTTCATTTGGGATGGTTTGTATAAGTCTCTATAGTTTTTAAAAAATACTTTGGTATTTCTCAAAAAAAAATTCCATCCCATTCATATACCCTACTTTGTCCAGCTAATCCTCATGAGTTCTAGTTCTCTGCTATAACCAAAAGAGCTCTGAATGAATGAAAAAGCATTTATTCAGCCCTCCTGGTGGGCAACGCAGAACCATTGCCCTTGAGGGGGTTCATTCTAATGAGGAAGCCCCATCTGAAAGGCTTCCCCACCGCCCAAGACAGATCAAAGGGGTCCCTGGCCCCACGGGCACAGTGTCAGAATGGGCCTATTTCATCTATGACACAGTCACGGGCACTTTTTGTGAAGAGCTGTGTGCCAGACCCAGGCAAGATGGGAGGACCTGGCTCCCTGCGGCTCCGGCACCCTCAGAGCTCCCCAAGAGGAGGGGGCCAGGCTGGAGTGGCCGAGCAATCCTCTTTTATTAACCACAGGCCCTTCAGACCTCATGTCCTCTCCTCCGGCCCTTGCTCTCCCAACAGAAGGCCTTGGGCCTTGACCCTTTGTGAGAGGAGGCCCGGGCGTGCCCTCGTACCTGGCTCTCTATCGTGGAGCCCCCCCGGGCACTGCCATCCGCTCTTCCTGTATCCTGGGCTCGGGATGAAGAGGCAGACAGCTCCCTCTCCACTTCCCTGGGTCCCAGAAGACCACGGTTATCCTCACTTCCACCTCTCTTGTCATTTGTCATTACCTGTGCCCTACACTTGGTCGGGGGTTGCCGCCCGCCATTCTCTCCCTCCATTCCTTCCTTCTCTGCGCCTTGATCGGTGACCTCATCACTCATCCCGAGCGCCCTTCCCACAGGTACCAGGGCCTGATGGCTAAGGGGAGCCCCGGCCTTCTGGGCAGAACTCAGTGGCCCCCCGCAGGGCTCTGCTCCAGCCCGTCTGACCGGTCTCTGGGGGCCTCTTCTGCGTCCACCTGCCTGGGCCCCCGGCTGGCAGCAGGGCCCCAGCTCTGGCTCTTTGCCTGGGTTGAGCTGCCTTTGCACATTGGACACGTTGGGCTCAGTCTCTGCAGCCCGGCACTGCCAAATGCCATTGGACGTGCGCGCCCCCAGCGGAGCTCACCCACTTTTCCCTCACGCCCTCTCTCCCCCCATCAGTGGCTCAAGCACTTGGGCCCACAGGTCATCCCTGACTCCTCACTCTCGGACTTCCCACCTAATATGCCCCAAGTCATGTCAGAGCTCTGGGGACACCCCTTGGGTGCAGCCGTGGGCCCTGGACCCTTGCCTTGGGCAAATTACATCTCATAAAGAGGCACAAAAGATCTTGTGCAGTAGAGGGAAAGAAAGGAGGGGGATGAGCACAGTCTGAACCTTAATCTCATTAGGTCTCACTCAAAAAGGAAATAACATACAGACTTAGTTTGGCATATAAAAGTTGCCTCGCTCCACAGGGAAGTAAGAGGGGAAAGGGGAAAGAAAAGGGGGAGGATAGTAGAAAGGCAGGCAAAAAGTAGAAGAAAGGGATAAGAAAGGGGGCGCTAATAAAGCAAGGGCTGATTGAGGGAGGTGGAGATCAGAAGTAAAATTGGTGAGGAGAGAAAGGGGGAAAGAAGGGAGAAAAGTATAAAAGTATAAAAAGGGAGAAAAAGGATGGTGGGAAATGCAGAATTTATAATATTAATTATGAATGTGAGATGAACTCTCCCGTAAAATGGAAGTGGATAGCAGAATAGGTTAAAAACCAGAATCCTACAATATGTTGTTTACAAGAACCACATTTGAAGCACAAAGATACATACAGAATAAAGGTAAAAGGCTAGAGCAGATCTTATGATTTAGCTGAAGTTCAAAAAAAAAAAAAAGCAGGGATAGCAATCCTGATCTCAGACCAAGCAAAAGAAAAAATAGGTCTAATTAAAAGAGGTAAAGAAGGAAACTACATCTTGGTAAAGGGCACCATATATAATAAAGTAATATCAATACTAAACATATCTGCACTGAGTAGTATAGCATCCATATTCTTAGAAAAGTTAAGTGAGTTGAGCGAAGAAATACACAGTAAAACTATAGGAGAGCTCAACCTCCCTCTCTCAGAACTAGATTAATCTAATCACACAATAAACAAGAAAGAAATTAAAGAAATGAATAGAATTTTAGAAAAGCTAGGTATGATAGACCTTTAGAAAAAACTGAGTGGGGAAGAAAGAAACATACCCTTTTCTCAATGGCACTTAGTACAAAACTGACAATGTATAAGGCCATAAAAACCTCACAATCAAATGCAGAATGTCAGAAATATTAAATGCATCCTTTTCAGATCATGATGTAATAAAAATTATGTGTAATAAAGGACCATGGAAAAATCATCTAAAAATTCATTGGAAACTAAATAATCTAACCCTAAATAATGAGTGGGTCAAATAACCCATCATAGAAGCAGTCAGTAATTTCATCCAAGAGAATGACAATAATGAGACAACATACCAAAACTTACAGGATGCAGCCAAAGTAGATGTTAGGGGAAATGTTATCTCTCTAGATGTTACATGAATAAAATAGAGAAAGAGGAGATCATTGAATTGAGCATGCAACTAAAAAGCTAGAAAAGAAGATTATCTGACACGGTAGCCTGTAAGTTCCATAAGGGCAAGGATGTTTTGCTTTTGTACTTGTATCCCCATCTCCCAGAAGAATGTTTGGCTCAGAATAAGCACTTTATACCTGTTGAATAGCGGATTAAGGATATTACAATAACTTATTTCAGAAAAGTAGTGGCTGTGGGAATAGAAAAAAAGGTAGGAGCTGTGAAGAATGGGGAAGGATGTCCAACAGAATCTGGCACTGAATCACTGAATAGTAGAGTAAAGAACCCAACTAGAACTAGACTTTTGAGCCTAAATAACTGGCAGGATGGTGCTGTTATTGACATGGAGGAATTGAGTCAGAGAAGATGAATTCAATATGAAACAAGTTAAATTTGAGGTTCTGCCAAAATATTCAGTGAAATGTCTACAAGACAGTTTGAGATACAAGTCTGTAATTATCCATACCATTTGGTTTTTATATATTGCCAAAAAAAAGAAAGCATGACTGAAGGAAACTAAATCCTAAATAAAACACTGTTCAGAGTTCAGTCAGTCCTTCAATCAACAAGGCTTTAAGTCCCTGCCATATGTGAGGCATTGCTGTGATGGAGAAGACAAAACGGCAAAAATGGTCCCTGCTCTTGAAGAGACCCCATGGGTACAAGACACAGAGGGGGTAAACAGAGGGAAGGCACTGGCAGAGGGGCCAGGAAGGGGCAGGGACCTTCAGGAAACTGAGTCTCGAAGGAAACCAGGGAAATCTAGACAGCCACAAAGAGGAAATAGAGCCCTGGGGGAGAAGCAGTGAAATGGCAGAAAGCCAGGAGATGTATTAATGCCTATTTTCTAACAAAGTCATGCATCTGCACCCAAAATCCTTAACTGGGAATTTTTGCAGAAATGGTATTATTATTCATCACTTACCGAAATCTACCCTTGTTAGTATACACTGCATTGGATGGTCAGTTGTATGCCTTGTTGTTGTCGCACCACTTTCATAACAAGATGCACAAAGATCGTAATCGTAGCAAATTAAACACTTGTATCTTCGACCTCGAAAATTTCCTTTTAAACATGCATCACAGCTGACACCTGTGAAAGAGAAAATAGAGAAGGTATAGAGAAAAGGAGCTCTTGTTTTTCTCTCCAAAAAAATAAAAATAAAAATTATACACACACACACACACACGTATGTATGTATCAGGAAACATTTAAGTCATGCCCTTGCCTTTTTATTTACCTTTCTAAAATGCTCAAGTAGTAGAGATCTCCAAGAATAGAATATGTCCTGCAGTCTAGAAACTTGGAATTTTTTTCAGGCTCTATTGCTAACATTTCTATTCCTCACCAGCTCAATGGGAATGCTGTCAACCTCCCTCTTTCTGCCTTGAGGCACTTTAAAAAATCAAAGTAGCAGCTCAGTGTGTGCCACACAAATGTAAGATTGAGAAAATACTACAATCTGATCAATATTTTCTATTTTTATGCCAAAGCTTAGTCACCAGTCTGAATTGGAAAATAAAGCATTGACTAACAAACACCATTCCAACAGAGCAACTTGATTTTCTCCTTGTACAGTATGTGTAATGGAATTATTTTAGCACATTTTCTAGCATGGAATTTTATACCACTAAGAAATGTGTATGGCCAAGCAATCAGTTAATCAATAAACATTAAGTGGCTACTAGGCACTATGCTAAGCATTTAGGATTACAAAAAGAAGTAAAAGATAATTCCTGCCCTCAAGGAGCTAACAACTTAATGGGGAGGCTACAAGCAAATAAATATATACAAAACAGGCTATAATCAGGATAAACAGGAAATGATTAATAAAAGGAAGACTCTAGAATTAAGAGGGATTGTGTAACGCTTCCAGAAAAAAAAAAAAAAAGGATTTTAATTTGGTCTAATTTAACTTCTCTAGTACTTATCTTAGGACACTCAAGTGTTCAAGTTACATACTCTGTCAAATTACAATGAATATCAATAGATGGAAGCAAAGCCAGGATTATGGAGAGGTACAATTTCCAAGCAGAGCAGTGACAGGATAGAAAGGCCTAAAGCTTCAGATGATCCTGGGCAAAAGGACCATCATCATGGTGGCATCTACAGTAACGCTTCTTACACTACGGGTTGCAGCTCCCTATGGATCCTGTGACTGAATGTGTGGGTGGGTGGGGAGTATCACAAAACTATGATTTATTGTCAGTAACTTTGATTTGCAGGCCTATTATACAAACCTCTATAAAGGTATAAAGGCGTTGTGAGTGGAAAAAGTCCACACAAACCTGAAAGGTTAGGGCCTATTTGAGTTTGGGTTCCATTTGAAAGCCATTTTACAGGACTATTTCTTTCTACAAGAAAAGCTGAGAGTGTTGCTTATGCCCTAAAATCCCAACATTCATATTTCCTTTATGTTCCCTATATGTGTGAGTTCACATTCTACCCTGTGAGGAAAAAGGGCTGGGAGGAGTTTAGAAATTTAGAAATCTTGTTTAGAAATTCTTAATATGTATTGCTTTGTAAGGAATGACCAGCAGGATGAATACAGAGAGGCTTGGAGAGACCTACATGGACTGATGCTAAGTGAGATGAGCAGAACCAGGAGATCATTATACACTTCGACAACGATATTGTATGAGGATGTATTCTGATGGAAGTGGATTTCTCTGACAAAGAGACTTAAATGAGTTTCATTGGATAAATGATGGACAGAAACAGCTACACCCAAAGAAGGAATACTGGGAAATGAATGTGAACTATTTGATTTTTGATTTTCTTCCCGAGTTATTTTTACCTTCTGAATCCAATTCTCCCTGTGCAGCGGGAGAACTGTTCGGTTCTGCAAATATGTATTGTATCTAGGATATACTGCAACATATTTAACATATATAGGACTGCTTGCCATCTTGGGGGGGGGGGGAGGAGGGAGGGAGGGGAAAAAGCGAAACATAAGTGATTGCAAGGGATAATGCTGTGTAAAAATTATCCTGGCATGGATTCTGTCAATACAAAGTTATTATTAAATAAAATTAAATTAAAAAAAAAAAGAAATTCTTAATATGGAAAATTCAAACTCTAGAATTGGTTATTCCTAATTAAGTGCCAGAAGATGAATAGTAAGCATGGAACTAGCAGTCAATATCCTCCAGAGGGAGAGATCATACAAAGCCATGACAAAATCAGGACTTTGACAGATCCAGACGATGTCTGAATACTGCTAGAGATGAGGAACTGAGCATTTTAACAACGTCTACTTTGGCTGCTAAGTTTGTAATTATTATTTTCTAATCTAGTCTTCTTCCTTGTACTCCCTCCCAATGGTACTGGAGTAACCCAAGGCATTTACTAACGATAGTCACTCAAATTTTGGAGGCCATATTCCAACCAAGTGAACGCTTCTCTAAGCCAGCCATCCGCTTCCCTCATCCCTCATCCACACACTTGTCCAGGAGTAGATAGCAATCCAGGTATAGGCTGACGGGAACCTGGCACTATTGCCTTCCTGGAGACGAACATTACTGCTTTTGAAGCACTTGACCCTTCTCTAGCTGCGCTGGGGCACCGAGAGGACAGTTCTAAGGAAGGCCTGGGTAAGAATGAATGAAAAGTCTGAGAAACAATCTGTAAAAAGATTCCAAAGCTAATTATCAAAGAATGGGAATGAAGAAAAGGATGAGGAAATTGGGTTTTGGAGAAATGATGTTCATAGAATGCTCGGAGGAGCCAGAACATGAGCATTTCTTGTCAAGACTTTGACTTATGTACCATTCTGGGAAATAATAAAGATCATGTTTATTCCAGGCTCCCATTTATCATCCTTGTCTGACTGGTCAAAGAATGATTCAGCCAATGCCTGTAGTCGCACCTGATCTGTGTGAAAGGCCGATGGTCTGGCTAATTGCAGAGACAGTATTAGCTCTGAGAGTAAGAGCCTTTTACAATCTCAGATGATAAAAATCTTACTACTTACAAATGACTGTCAGCTTGGCTCTTAACTAGGAATCTGAAAAGTACATAATTATGTTGCTCCAGTTCTGCCACTGTGTGACTGGGATAATCACACCTTGAAAGTAAGGGAAGTTTAATTAGAAAATTTCCAAGGTTCTATTCCAAATCTATTAGACCCAAATTAGAAATGGTTAGAACCAAAATATTTTCACCCCTCCTTTCCCCACAGGTATGTGTGAGCATACAGATTCAGAAATTGGTGATTAGGAATTATTTTAATTTAAAAATAACACAGTACTATTTTTCTGATACCATCAAGGAATCACAAAAGTAAATTTTTTCTAATTGAACTTTTTCCTTTTCATTGACCTAAAAGTATAATGAACACTTTAAAATTAACCACTGGTTCACGTAAGCTGTTGCAGAACACAGGAGCTGGTGGCCTGCGACCCAGCTCGAGCCTTCTCTCCTCCTAAGGCACAGCTGCTTTGCTATACTATTCCTCCCATCCTGTGTCTAGCTGTGGGTTCCTTTTTTCAGGAACAGCAGACTTAGCCTGACGGAGCCTAAGAATCCTTAAGTTCACAGACCCCTGCTCTAGCAGCTACTCATCCTACTTTGCTGCTCTAGGCTTATCAGCCAATTCATTTCGACTTCAAGGAAAACAGCAAACCTTTTAAACCAGGGAGAACCAATAACTTTTCTACAAAGACCTTTAGATTCTAGGATGACACCGTGTGAAAACTGAGCCAAGAAGAGAGAAACCTAAACAGGAGAGCTTGTCCATCTGGGGAGGGAAGAGAAGGGCCCATGGAGTCTCAGAAGGAAACTAAGGAAAGATGTGGAAGAAGGGACACTTCCCTGCCAGTGGGCCCGGGGCTAAGAAGGAAGAGGAAATCCAAGTCAAGGTCTTTCCCCCTTCCTGGTCAATAAGTACAGAGAGCTTCTCTTCTGGGCCCTCTCTCCTGTGGTGCTCCCTGAGGGGGAAAAGCCCTCTGGGAAGCTTGGCCTCTCCAGGAGCCAGACTGCTTCCAAGGAGCATCCACGGCTCTGGGATGTGCAGGAGAGCAGGTGACCCCCCAAGAGTCAGAAGGGCCTCACTGGGCTTGTGCCCGTTTTTGTCAGACTATACAACAGCACAAGGAGCGTGTCTCTGGTACACAAATGAAAATGGAAAAAGGAAACAATGCACTAACAAGTTTTGAGAGAGAAAATGAAGTTTACTTTCCCCTTTCTCTGCAGACCCTCCGGCCACCGCACAAAACTCAGGTCACTCGAAGGCAGCACCCGGCCCCGTGGAGCTGCTAGAGCACAAAACGCCTCTTTGAGGACACACTGAGGGTGCAGAAAGCTAACCGCGGCCTTCCCCAAGATTCAAAGCAATCCCCATTTTTTCAGAAGAGGAAACTTGAGGGAGGGGAAGTGGCTAGAGTCACACAGCTAATAAATGCGCTCTACCCACTGCACCATCTAGTTAGGTCAATCACTTCAACTCTTTGTTCACTTTCCTCATCAGTAAAATGAAAAGGGAAGACTAGAGAATCTCAATTAAAGAAACACTTTAAAACTTTTCTTTAAAAAAATGTTATTTTTTTGTTTTACATTACCTTTATTTCTAAACATGTCTCCCTCTCATCCCCTATTCAGTAAGGAATTCTTTGTAACAAAGAATAAAAAAAGAGAAAACAAAAACAGCTGAGCAAAACCAAGACTTCTGCCTTGTCTGAAAGCATATGCAATCTTGTGGGTGGGTGAACATTGTCTCAATTTTGTCCTCACACTTGTTCATTATATTTGCAGAACAAAAGCTATATCTTGTTAAAAACTGAAATTTATGATCTTTAAACTTATGTTAATTTAAATTCAAGTCATGAATGTTAAAACAATCTGAGTAGGACAATTTTGCCCAAGTATGTGTTATCCACAGGGCTTAGGCTTGAAGCAGATAAAAAAATACTTACTAAGCACCTTATATAAGGCACAATGTCATGCAATGAACTAAGAAAGTGCTTTAAAATATGAGTTCTTGTTATGAAAGATAGGATAAGTAATAATATGTTATAATCATCTCTTCTGAGCTCTGGTTCTAGCCCTAATGACCATAAAACAAAGAAACAGATTCTGGGAGCTATATTGTACAATTTTCATCCTTTTAGAAACATTGTAAAAAGAACAGTTTAACTTTAAAAATAAAGAAAATAAGGCATGAAATGGAGTTTTTCAGGTTCTTAACCACAGTAATAAAACCAGTAACACATTGTACTGTCCTCAAAGGCCATAGGATGAAGGGGAAGGTGAGGGAACCTCCTTCAGCCACTTCCCTCTGGCTGGCCCTTTCACCATTCTTCTGACATGCACCTATTTTTCTCCATATTGACTATCTAAGATTATAAAAGGCTCTTACTTTTAGAACTGTTACTGTCTCTCAAATTACCCAAATCTTCCCCTCCACACAGCTCAGGTGTGATCACAGGCATTGGTCAATCAGTGTTTGACCAGTCAGACTAGGATGATCAGACCATGGGGAAGCAAGATATTTTATAATTAAATCCAAAAATGGGACATAAATCTAATGCTTGACAAGGAAACTAAGTTTTGACTGCTCCGAGTTCTAAAAAACATCATTTCTCCAAAATTCACTTTCCTAATCCTTATGCTCTTTCATAATTTTTCTTTGCTTTCATAATTTTACTATGCTGTGGAATGTTTTTTTAAAAAACTATTTCTATTTATTTCATTATATATTTCCCAATTATAATTAAAAAAACTTTTGAGTTCCAAATTCTTTCCAAGCACTTTGATTTTGATTATACATAAGGTCATACCAAACATTTCCATATTAGTTACAGTGCAAAAGAAAAGACAAAATAAAAACAAGAAAAATAAAGTTTTTAAAAGTATGCTTTAATCTACACCACTATATAAATTCTCATTGTCTCTGTGTCTCCCCATCTCTCTCTGTGAGTTTCTGTTTCTCCCAGTGTAACATTTTTTATCATGGCTCTTTTGGAATTGTCTTCTTCAACTTTTTGATCAAAGTAGCTAAGTCACAGTTGATCATCCTTAAAAGCCTGCTGTTATTGTGTATTGTGTTTTCCTGATTCAATACTGTTGACTTTGTTTCAGTTCATAAGTCTTCCCAGATTTTTCTAAGACCATCCTGCTTGTCCCTTCTTATAGCTCAACAGTATTCCATCACAATCACATATCATGACTTGTTCAGCTACTCTTCCATTGTCAGACATCTTGATTTCCAATTTTCTGCTACCATAAAAAGAGCTGCTAAAAACATTTTTGTATAAATAGATCCTTTTCCCTTTTTTTGTGATGGAATCATTTTCACTAGATTGTTTCTTTTTATAACTCTCATTCACTCTTACCCAGACCTTCCTTAGAATTGTCTTGCTGAATTCTAACTACTGAAGACAGCCTCACTGTGCCCCAAGGCAGCTGCTAAAAAGGTCAACGCTGCCATAAACAGATTTCACAGCAGCAGTAACGTTCACATCCAGGAAGACAATAGTGTTGTCATACCATCAGCCTACTCCTGGATTACAATGTACTAGGACACTGTGGTTCGGAACCTGGGAACCCTCATATGAACGAATACAGACTTAAATGAGCAGAAGAAAAACAATTTATGCAATAGCAAAGGCAAATACCAAAAAATTATTATGATTTTAGTACCTACGGTTCTGAATTCATCCTGTTTCCCATATCTCTATAAAAAACAAAAGTAAAAAAATCCCAAGTTGTTCAGGGAATCCTCTACATATCCATATTAATATCTTCATTCAAACTCTGCCTTAGAACAGTTTACTTTTCTATATTCAAATGCCATTCTTCATAGTTTTCCATTCCTGAGAAGCTGACTTCATCTACAGAATTTTAATTCACTGAATCTTACCCATAAATCTTTAAAAAATCTGCTTCTCCCCCCAAAAATCTAGGGTTCATTTCAGACACTTTCTTTTAAAACCTTATCATTATTTCTATTCCAGAATTCAGTTTTTCTTTTCCAGGGTGACTCTGATCCAGAATAAAATTTCCTTTGTTGGTTTTGTAATCTTTTAAAGGATGAAAATATCACAAAGACAAATCAAGAAATTATGAACTACTCTAAAAAAAAGGAAACAAGTTCCATACCATGGGTCTGTGCCAAACTAGTGATCTACTTAATCTCTGAACTTGACTATTTCTTCTTCCTGTCTAGGTAGTCTAGAGCAGAGCTTCTTAAACTGTTTCTACTTGAAACCCCTTTTTTGTCAGAAAAATTTTTATGCAACCCTAGTAATACACAGGCATACAAAATAGGAATACAAATCAAATATTTGCTGATAATAAATCACAATTTCATAACTCCCACATTCAGTTACTTGACCCCATATGGGGACGCACAGTTTAAGAAGCATTGGTTTACAGTATATGTGGATAACAATCACTTCTGCTTCTGTCGACATCAATCTACTCCTATGCTGCTTCCACGTTCTGGATTTCTCCCCGTGAGCACATCTTCTTACTATACGAAGCTATCCCTTTAACCTATCCTGTTTCTTCTGAATAAGGTATATCCTTCCAGCATCATATTCCAGTCATGGATCTCAACTGTCAGTTAAGACTCATTAAGTCTCAGAGCTAACTATGAGGTCAAATTCAATTCTCTGCATAGTTTGTCTAGCATGGAAGCAAGTATGAATCTCATGCATAAAAATCCGCGGCCACAGTCACCATTTCTATCACTGATCCTAGTATAAACCTCTCCCTTCTGACTGGCTTTAAGCCTGAGGGAGGAGAGCAGAGGACATCTGGAGATGTCCAGAATGAGCGCCACCTTGGAACCCACCCTCCCATGAATTCCTCGGGTCATTTCATTGCTCCAACATTATCTTCTCCATAAAATGGAAGTGGATAACGTTTGCACTATACCCAATTAGCTTAGAGTTACTGCAGATCATTTAACAAAAGAGAAATGTCTCTAGATGATTTTTCAAGTCTGTAAATCCTTTGACTTCAAGGATACAGAGATAGGACATGCTTGTTTAAGGTGTTTATCCTTAGATAGTCTCCCTTTAAAAACCAAAAGTATTTAAGAGGAAAAACCAGCCTTTAAAGAGCTCACATCATTCAGCACACTTTATCTTTTTGCTCATGTTCCATATAATGACGGGTCGTCATCCAACAGGCAGAGTGGAGCACACGTTAATGAAATAACCGATCCAGACTGTCACAGACTGCACAGCTCTATAGTTTTAGAAATTTGGTCAAAGCAACTAAAAGACTGAGAACTAATCCATTTATTCGGCATTATTCATTTAAAATAAGAATCCATTTGATGAAAAACTTCAGGCCTAAAGTTCTGGGGTTTTTGATGGTTAATATTGCCAGGATCACATAGTTTCTTTATTCTATTTATAGTAATGAAAGTAAGCAAGTTTTCTTAAAATCCTCTTTTCCTAATTTCTGATTCAGCAAACATCAATTAAGTACTTGCTGTGTGCGCAGCACTGAGGGAGGTAAAAAGTTGAGATTACTCACTTTGTACCTACCAGGTACTCATAGCTTGGCAAATGTTCACAGCATATAACTATAATAATAATTTTTAAAAGTTCTGCATGCCTCAGAGAGGTGCAAGGTAAAGTGCTATCTATGGTGCGAGATAGTGCAGCTGTTTCCAACTGAGCAGACATGGGAAGGGTCCTGAAGGGAGTGGCATTTGAATTGAATTTTAGAGGATGGGCAGAAATTCAATAGCTGACAAGGAAGAGAAGGCAAAAAAAAAAAAAAAAAAAAAAAAAAATCTTTGCATCAACTATCTCTGATGATGTCCAAGATCAGTAGCTAAGTGTTTACAAAATGTTTTCAGTTAGCAAAATGCTTTTAAAACAATAGCTCCCTGAGTCTGGCCTAGGGGAAATGGGTATTAATAACGCTTTTTCCTTCCTCTCTTCCTACCAAGAATGAATAAGAAGTACTGAGGGTGTCCTATGCATTTGATCAGGGAGCTGTTGTTGCCTAATCCCTCAGCCTTCTTTCAGCTGCTTCTGATGGGATGGTCCAATCCTACCTTGAGGTAGCCAGTACTCACATTGCCAGAACCTTGGCGGTTATTCCCTTGTTCTAAGTCTTGCAAAAGCAATTTCTACTTCCTCTTCAAGGAAGAACTATCGGATTTTTCCTTCTGACCCATGGCCTTCCTACCCTCAACATTTTCTTACTCGTGAATGAAACAAAAAAGCATGGTACAATTCTTCTGAAAGGACGCCAATTCCTATTCTAAGATCATGAACATTCAGAAATGACGTGAGGGTGCTCCTGGGTCAGAACTATTAGGTCAAACCCTGAACCGCTCCCAAATTGTACCTGATGAGTCAGTGGGAAGAGATTCCAGAGGAAGGCCCCCAGGATAGGCGAGCTGCAGAGGCCTGAGTGGGCTCCAGAACTCAGAGCGGGGGCAAAGGCTTCCTGTACAAGGCAGGACTGGGGTTGGGACCTGGAGGAAGCAGAGGAGCCAAGAGGCTGAAATGAGGAGGGGAAGGGTTCAGTCAGAGGCAGTGCCGGGAGGCCGGGGACCTGGATGTCAGTGTGTCAGGGAGGGAGGAGAAAGGCTGGAGGGCTCTGGGAGCCGGAGCACCCTGTAGCACATCTCTAGGGCCACAGGAAGCTGCCAGAATTTGTGGAGGAGAATCCACAAAGTTTAGGAAAAGCACTTGCAAGGGTTAAGCCCCTGAGAGCCTCCTCTGCAGGACAGGCCCAGCACCAGAGGGGAACCTGCCTTAGAATGGGGGCAGCCTCGGAGGGGAGATGCTGAAGGGGTGAAACCCACCGGCCTTGCCAACACATGGATCTGGGGGGTGGGAGATAATGGGGAGCCTCCTAGGTTGTGAGCCCGAGGGAATGGGAGAAGGTTGCTCTTTACCCTAACAGGAAAATTAGGAGATGGCAAGGGTTAAGCTTAAACTTGTGGCTTAAAGAACTGTTGGTTAGCTTTATGTAATCATAAAAAGGAAAATCAGCAAGTCCTTAAGGTACCAGAAGCCAAAATTTAGTTTTGTTTAATTTTTAAAGCCAGCACAGCATAAGATGATTGTGTGATTCTATACCTGTGCTTCTCAAAAAGCAAGCCGCTTTTGTCTCACCGTTGTAAGATGTTGTCTAAGCCCAAATGGAAGTGCACCGGGCACCCCCAAGTTTTTCACTCAGCTTCTTTCACCAAATGCAGTTGTAGGAGGGCTGGCTAATCAATCCGAACAGATAATAGCTACAGAACACATCCCTAAACTCAACTAGCCTTCTTACCCATGTCTCCCTTTGAGGGATCTGGATGAGTCAACATAAAACTACTTTCACACTGTTCATGAAACAACAAACGGCATCATCCTTACATACATTAGAGCATGGACTCCAGGGCACTGATGCTAATGATGGAGGAAGACACCAGACTCGAATCAAATTGAATTGGCGTTCTGACACTTACTGGCTGTGATAAATCATAGGAAATTCTGAAACCTAGTTTCTTCATCTGTAAAATGAGTGCTACCTACCTCACAACCACAGGGTGATTGTAAGAAAAATGCTCTGCGAACTTTAAAGTGTTATCTGAACCATGATTAATAATCATGCTTTAAAATCAATTACTCCCTTCCCCTCCAAACAGCAAATTTGCCTTGCATGTGAACTTAAATGTCCTAAAACACAATCTTCATGTGTTCAGGAAAGATATTCATAAGCCAGGAAGAGATCAGGGAAAGGAGAAGAGGAGGGAAGAAACCTTCAAGATGAGGCTGTTCAAGGGTTAGCTGAACAAAATCAGGGAAGAAAAGACCTAGTCACCCACAGTGGTTTCCTTCAAATATCTCAATGGCCGTGATCTGGAAAAAATATTTCTCTTATTGGGCTCCCAGAGACCAGGGAAAATTTAAAAGCAGTAAAACCGAGGGGTGATGGAAGGAAAAATGAGAGTGGCAAGGTACAGCCTTACAGGCTTAGGGTACAGCCCTAAGTCAGGAAGACCCAAGTTCAAATCCTGCCTCAGACACTTAGCAGCCATATGACCCTGGACAGGTCTTAACCTGCTTGCCTCAGTTTCCCCATCTGTAAAATAAGCAGAAGAAAGAAATGGCAAACACTTCAGCACCTTGGCAGAGGAAACTCCAAATGGGGTCATGAAGAGTTGGACAGGCCCAGTTCACAAAACAACAAAGGAAAAGCTTCATAAAAGATTAAACTGCCCAAAAAAGAACTGCCCCCCCCTGCCTGTTGGAACTCTTTAACAAGGGCAGTGCCAGCACCTTTTGTGTGAAGCCCTTCCCAAATACTAGTGCCCTCGAGTGCCCTGCCTGTCCCTGTGTTCATGAGTGCTGAGGGTTAAACTGCAGGCTGACTGCAAGCAGACATTTCTGCTCCGCACCGAGATCCCCAATTCTCAGCACACAGTAGGTGATTAACAGATCCTTGTAGTGAGGATCCATTGTGGGAGGTTAAACTAAATGGTCATGGAAGTCCCTTCCCCCTGAGAGAGACAGAGAGACAGAGTCAGAGACACACATGGTCAGGGCCATGAGTCAGGAATTTCTGCAGAGAAAAGGCCAGTAATCAAGGCAGAGCTCTACCAGGAATTCTGGTGTCTAGTCAGCCTTGCATTCTGGAAGACGGCTCCCCAGGAGTGATAAGCTGAATCTGTTTTTAGTTATTCTTAAATAATAGATAACAAGTACCAGATAACTGTTATTTGCTTCTACAGGCAAAGAAATCTTAAATCAAAAATAGGTCTCTCTCACACATGCCCTTCTGCTCGTCTCTGATAAATTCGGAAGCTCCCTGCCTTTTATGCTCACTCAATTTTCTTTTACTTTTTGTACTTTTTTTATGCCTAAAACACCTTCAAATTAAGAAGTTTGTAATAATATCATTTTTATTTGACCAAAATTGGGTACAAATACAAGAAAACACAGGAAGCTAATACTACAAGAAAAATGCCGACTCAAAATAACCCGCACTTGGCATTAAGCAAAAAGTGCTTTGTTGAATCCTATGGCTATATTCATGATAATGTTGTTTATAAATCTGAACACCTACAAACCCCAAACGACAAGTTACACAGGAACTGCTAGGCTGGGACACGTACACAGACCCCATTTAATTCTGATCCCATCTTTGAAGTCCCAACTCCAAAGCCCTCTCTTCCAACCTGCAGTCCTGACAGATCTCCCTGCATCCCCCCAACCCTTTGCTTGTCCATCTTTTAAGCCCCTTCTGTTTTGTACTGCAGAGGTACATGTCATACTCTGTCAGAGGGGGAACTGTGCTCTACATACTGTAAACTAAACTTGAACTGAAGTGGACACTTTTCTGAAATTTAAATATTTAATTTAATTATCCTTGCTTCGATCACCACTCTGTGAGAGGCGAGCATTCTGCTGCTCCTTGACCCACAAAGACTGGGGCTAGTTTGTGTAGCTCTAAAAGCTTTACAATTATCTTCTCATTTGATCCTCATCACCACCTTGCAAAGGAGGCACTGCTTTACATACATTGTACAGGTAAGAAACTGAGGCACACAGAAACAAAGCGACTTGCCCCGGATCCCAGCGCTAGGAAGCATCTGAGGCCAGGTTTGAACTTGCCCTTTCTAACTCCAGGCCTGGAGCTTTATTCACTGTAATTCCAATCTGGACTCAGACCTGAAGGCTTGGAGACATTGAGTTGAGGGCAAGAGGAAAGGAGGGATGGACGCCCGCGGGCACAAATGCACCCGGGCTGGAGAGGGCAGGCCCAGCATGAATCAGGGCTGCCAGGCAACGTTAGAGCCAGGCTGGGGAAAGGCAGCAAGACAGCCAAAGCCTGCATGTGGCCATGGTGACCAGTCAGAGCCGGACCTTTGAGCCTGAGTCGGGCCGGACTGGCTAAGAGGGAGGCCTCCAGCAGAGAAGGAGGAGCTGGGAGGACCTCCTGCACTACACAGGTGGACTTGGAGCTGAAGGGCTTTGAAGGTCATCTGGACAAGGCCTTTTCTTTTACAAAGGAGACAACTTGGGACTCTTCTTAGATGGAAGAGGTTTCCCAAAATGGTTCAAAATAACTTAGAAGCCCCCCCCCCAAGTTAGCCGAGAGAGAGAAAAGGGGGGGTGGGGGGGAAGTGTGATAGATAGGCTGGGAAGGCAGAGGCAACAGGACTTAGCCACTAGTTGGATGGGGAGAAACAGAGGTAACTGGAGAGCTCATAACCCAAGGTCTTCCTCAGTTTAGATCAGGGTCATATTTATACTTCAGCTGTCAAATTTCATTGTTTCCCTTGTTTGAATGGAGACCTCCTTACTTTCCCCTTCTCACTGTTTACTGATGCATAATAGGGGTTCACCTGCCCAAATGGTTAGAATTTCACTGCCTGATTTCCCCAAATCAGTCATTAATTGTTTTGTATTAGTCATAGAGACGACAGAAATCTTGCTTGAGCTAGGGCTTGCTTGAGGTTTATGTGAGATCATACTTGCCAGTGGTCACTTAGGCCTCAGCCAGCTCCCAAGACGGCACTTCTTGGTACCTTGCCCAATTCTAATTGTGAGGAAGTCTCTTTGGTTCACTGAACCCCACCCATTTCTTCCAACACCTGCGCCCACGTGACAGCCCTCCAGAGTCCCCTTCCTTCTCTTCCACATGCCCAACACGCCCCGCTCTTTCAGCGATGCTGCTGTTAGTGCCCCGAGCTGAACCAGAGGCTCCGGTGTGGGGCAATGAGGGCAGGGTCCATCACTCTCCTGGATCTCTTCTTCTGTTACTGTGGCTTGTCCTGTATATTGAATTTTCAGACCACTAACAACCCCTTAAAGCCTTTTTTCCCATGAGCTTAGACAGACTTATGCCCTCCTATACTTGGAAGTAAGACTATGGCCTAGGATCCCTTGGCCTGAATGCAGACCTGCCGAGGCTTCAGTTTACTCACACAGTATAGAAAATAAGAGGGTTAGTCCAAGTATGAGAATCACAAATCATTCTAACTGGAATCGACTTAATCCAAATTATAGCCGAAGACCATCCTAAACATCGTGATTGACGAATAGTTGTAACAGTGCTAACAGGCTAAACATAAAAAGTGGGTAGATAACATGGCGAGGATTGTGATGACAGAATTTATGAAGACCTGTAAACTGACTGGATATGAGGGGCCAGGAGGGCATGGCTCCTGGGTTTGATTTTGTTTGTGGGAGTGGGTGGAGAAGTCAATAGTCTGCAGCTTTTCATCAAGCGGCTCTGATGTGCCAGGGACCACGGGACACCAATACAAGCCCGTGAGCGGGTGAGAGATGTGATGGAGGGCAGTGCAGGTGTGCAGTCCGTGGCCTCTCTGGCTGAGGAGAAGGAGCCCTGCTGCTGCTTCGGTCACCCTGATAACGAGCTTCCGGGGTCACGGTGGAGAAGAGGGATGAGTGGGAAGCTGGGGTTTTGGAAAGCTGTGTTTGAGCTGCCTATGCATCTTTCAGTATTCAGAAGCGGGTTAATGGTGGGGAACTGTAACTCCAAATAGCAGGGCTGGATAGGTAAAGAAGGGAGTCGTCTCCACAAACAGGAGAGTGAAATGCAAGCCTGTGGATGAGCTCAGCAACAGACAAGGACAGAGTTGAGGGCCTAGGGCAGAAGGGAAGGGCCAGAAAGGAAGGAGGGAAACCCTGTAGAGCTTGGGACCTTTCTTAGAATTATTTGAAATCTTCCCTTCTAAAACCTAGGATGGCTCACCTGTATCACAAATTCTAAGAAGGAATGATTACTTTCTCCCTCCCTCTGATTACCAATGTTCCTATTCTTGACCTCCAATAATCAGCTCCCTTCTTGTTGATGAGAATCAAGACTAAAAGGGAAATTCTTTGATTTCATTTTGTCAAAGCAATGAAATTTTCCTTAAGGCAAATCAAGAAATCATGAGCTTTGGACAGGAGAGATTCAGCCCAGGATGGCTAACTTCGTTTGCCCATCCCTATTACGTCACGCCTTTGTGCCCAGGCATCTGTTCCTGGAACTTGTTTCTTTCCACTTTCCTTCCAGGTGATCTGGGACACTGGTGACAGCTGGTTCTGCCTCCACTGGAGGCCAAATATTCTCCACTACACTTCCTTCTTTGGTTCCTGGGTATTTTCTTCCTATAGTCACGTCAGTTCAAACCTTGCCTCTTCCACTTTGTACTTGAGTGACCATGGGGAAGTCACTTATTCCTTCTGAGTTCATGTTTCCTTATCATGGAAATCTATGAGAATCTAACGCATATGGTGGTAGTGAGACTCAAAGAAGATAGTGTATGTAACCTGCTCTGCAAGCTTTAAAGTCCCCTAAGATGCCTATTAGTGTTAATAATAAATGACATTCCATGCTACTCTACCCCTTTCACTAGTTTCTCCTAGAACCATGGTAGCCCCAGATCTGATTCCAACCATGTCTCAGCAGTGTCTCTAATGTCGCACGCATCTCCTGGTCCTTCACTTTGTTATCTTCCTTTGTGCCTTTAAGGAAAGGCATCTGAGGTCAGTGGTTTTGTTGCCGGCTTTCTTGTGCATTAGTGAATTCTCTTTCCAACATGACCACTCCTCTCTGAGGGAGGACAGGGGAGGGAAAATGAGGGAATCCTAGTTTGGTAGATATGCATAGCTAGGGTTTTTCCCTCTCCGTTTTTTAAACCGAAAGATTATGGGCAAATTCACGGTTAGCGCTCTTATTGTTAGAGTAATTATGGATATTTAATGAAGGTAGATGTGGGGAGAAAGTGGAATAAAAGGGATAATATTCTCCTTCTTGGAGATAATTCTATTAAGGAAATGATGTGTTTTCTATTAAAATATAAATGGGCAATCTTATTTACTTAAATGGAGCTGTGATTTCATGAATATGAGTATTTCTTCCATTAGAACCAGACGTTCTTAATCCTTTGCTATTCTTGTTAAGATTCTCCAATAGTTTCTCCAGAAAGGTTAACTCAAAGATTCTTCCTCTTAAGTCTTGTCTCACTTTTGGCTTTGTATATTAAGTGCCTGGCATATAATGGGGACTGAAATATTCCCTGATTGAATGATTTCTTAGGCACTAGAGAATCACTTGGACACGTACATATAGACTCTCTCATTATATGACCACCCCACCACCTCCTCTATCATACATTTTCTCTGAGACAGCTTCTATGTCAATTGTGGATAGAGGTGCCACAAAGGACAGAGGTGACAACCTACTTGTTTTCCCCACTCCGTCTCTTTTCATTGTCCTTTGGATCACCTACAATTTTGGTTCCTTAAAGCCTGGAGTTCTAAGATATGTAATCAACTTCATTAGAAGGATGTTTGTAGTGAAAAGATGGGTCTTTTTTTCCACTGTGATTCACTGAGCTTGTTTGATAGTACTAAAAATAGGTATTATGAAAATATGGCATTGTGTTGTTAGGAAGAGACTTCTGAAAAGTGGATTTGATCGCCAGATTCCTTCCGGAGTCAACACCTTTTTTTGAAGATGTCCTAAGTATATCACAGAGAAACAAACCTATAATGAAGCATTCCTATTTGCCAGGCACTGTGCTAGGCACCAGGGACAAAAAAGCAAAACACAGTCCCAATCATGATAAGGGCATAGTCTTGGGGGAGAATGGGTGGAGAAGAAGGGAGAAAGAATGAAAGTGGGGCAAGAGCAGGTAGGAGAGGGAAGAATTTAAGACAGCAGAAAAGAAAACAAAGGAAGATGAAAGCAAAAAGGGATCCAGAGAGTAGATCCCAGGGAGAGAAAGCAACAGGACAGCTCTGACAGCAATGAAACAGGAGGAAAAAGCACAGAGGAGCTGCCACCTGCAAAGCTAGAGAGAATGCTCACAAGGGTGAAATCATGTATCCTTCAAAATATCCAACACAACAGAGCAGGCAAAAAAGTTCTAAAGTCTGAATTTCACAAGAACCAAAATCAGGCTGTGCTGAGGGAGCATCAGCATGCTAGGACAATTTCAAACACAAAGTCCTGTGGCAGAACTAACATCCAAAGAAGAAGAAAAATCTTCCAGTCAGAAATCAAATGAGAAGCTCCAAGGGAAAGCGAATCAGCCTGAAATTAAAGGCAGATGAAAAGCAGACTCAATTCAACCAGGTTACACTTAATAAAGCAGCCTGTGTAAAACCCAAGAAAGAAAAGATTCTATTGTCTGAACCAGCACAGAGTAAAAGTAAACACAACTAAGAATATTTTAGACCTTGTCCAAAAAATTGTAAAATCAAATAATGATGACTTCACAATTCTTGCAGATTAACAGGTTCGGAAAAAAAGCATGCACTGTCAGATATGACTAATGTGTAGATTCACTTTGCTTGACTGTACTTAGCTTTAAAAGGGAGGGTAGGGTTCTTTTGGAAGGACTCATGGGAAAGTACAAAGAATGTAGCTTTTTTTTTTTTTTTTAAAGACATAGAGTATCAGTAAAACATTTTAAAAGGAAAAAACCCTAAAATAAACTAATATTACTTAGTGGAAAATATTCCATACCTCAAAATCTTTCATTACCCATAGTATAGCAGGTTTTTATGTGCTAAAAACTGACCTTAAATCAGACATTAAGCAACAATTATTTAATAAGCACCTACTATATGCAGACATGATTTTTCTTTCTCATGAATGAAGAAGCTCACAGAAGCTTAGCCCTCAGGGGGCAGCATCGCCCTGGGCAGAAGGACCAGGCTGCAGCACCAGGGCTCCGACCCTCCTGGCACCTCGCCTTTGGTTTCTAGGATCCCATTGAGAAGTCTAGCATCCCCTGGTTTCAGACCTCTCATCACTACTAATTCTACTCTCCTGGCTCTCTGGGACTTTCTCGGGGGCACATCTTTTTTCAGGAAGGCAATCACTGAGCCGCCTCTGGCTTTAAAGCTCTCCAAACTTCCTGGTGACTTCTCAGCGCGGGAGTTCCCAAAGTACCTTCCGTTTTCACTGTGAAGTCCGTGGCCCCGCGGCCACCGCACTCTCCCCTGGTGTAGAGGAGCAAGGGAATGGCTCCAGCAGAGAGCAGCAGCTCCTCCTCCTCCCTCCCCTGGCACCTCACCTGTGTCTCATGCTGGGGGATGATCCTGTAAGGATTGCACCTGGATTTTCAAGCTCCTGTGTCCGCCTGGTTAATCCAACAGCACTGCCAGTCTGGGGTTTCTACTTCTTTGGGGTCTTCTTCCCCACAATGCAATGGGAGACCCTGCACAGTCCTGCCTCACTTAAATCCAGGTCACTTGCAAGTCATGGCAACGATCAAGAGCAATGCTACCCACGCAGGTTCCAAATACAGGCCAGTTAGTGTAATGCCCTGAACACACACTACCAAGTTTAACGGGTATATCTTTAATAAATGATTATAATGAGCCTGATGGGAAGGCTCCCCTGCTCAGAAAGAAAAGCCCAAAGCACTTTAAAACAGTTATTTCACAGCTCCCCAAAGGATCTCAAGGGCTGCACCAGTTAGGACTTACACTAATAGAATCTCAAAGATCTTATACTTAAAGATTTCACAAGATTTAACCCTACTGTGGATGTGTGTACGTGTGCAGAGACCATGATGGGTCAAACAAGAGCGAAGAATCAGGCATGAATGCTGTGACGCCTTTAGGATTTGTCTGGGTATTTTTACTCAGTTACACTTTGTTGTAACAAGAGAGAGTTCTTGGGATCAATGTAGATCTTGGAAGTAAAAGCAAATTTTTTTTCTCCAAACCAATCAAATATTGAAACCAAAAACATCCCCAAGATGAGAAGAGATTTATCTTTGGCACTAGAACGCAAGTTCTTTGAAGACAGGAACTGATCTTTGCTTTTTCTGTGCGTACCCAAAACTTAGCACAAGGACCTGGTAAGAGTTTAAAAATGCTTGATGAATACATAGGGAAAGATAACAGATGGTTTTTCAGGAGTGTTTCTAAATGGGAGACAAGGTCAAGTTTTCTATGCCATCTCACAAAATCGTTATGAAATATGCTTGTATACCGAATTTTAAACTTAATCACTCTCCTTAAGAACAAAATTGTATTCAAGTCCATGATGAGAAAGAGGACGCTCATCAACGATAAATGAAATTTGAGAATATGGGAAAGTAAGGCGATTCTACTTCCTCAACACATCTAGATATAGTCCCCCTTCTCCCCAAGAGTTATCACCTTTCTTCAGCCTCTCATCTCCTAAACTATTCCAACAGCTTCCTAACTAGTCTCCCTATTTCTGTTCTCTCACCATTGCAATCTACCTTCCATGAAGCTAATGAAACAGTCTTTCTAGGCTAAGGTCTTCTCATGCTCCTTCCCTGTTCTTTTCAGTCTAAGTACTTTTAAGGCTCTCCACAATCTGGTTGTAATGCACTTTCTCAGCTTTATTTCCCATTACTCTCTTTCACAAACTTTAAGCACCAATCTACACTGCCAGCTGTTTACAAAGTCAAACTTCCATCTCCTTCCTTCACATATCTGCTATACCTTTGTCTTTAAGCCTTTACATCCATATTCCGATCTACCTTTCCAGCCTCACTGTCCACCACTGTCCACTCTGCACTGTGTTTTTGCCAGATTTTCCTTTCTTGTATCCTCACACAGAGTATCCTCCAACTTTTCTCTCTGCAACTCGGCACTAGCTACCCCATCAGGGCCAGTATGCCTTTTCTTCTTCCGGCTGCCCCTCAAAATCCCTCTCTTCCTTCAAGATACACTTCCTTTAACATTTTTCCTGATTACTTCCTCACAACTACTAGTACCTTCCCCCTTGTATTTATCGGCTTTGCTTTTAGTTCTATTTATTTATTATAGATACATAATAAATAAATACATATTTATCATGTATATATACTTGGGTATCTCCTCATTAGAATGTACAATCCTTGAGGGCAGAAACCATTTTGACTTTTTACATCCTTACACAGTCCTTGGCACTTAGCATATGTCCTTAATAAATTTTGAGTGATGTCATCTTTGCTTTTCAGAATTCTTATCTTCAGTCAAAGCTCAGCTGAGTGACCACGGCTTTCTCTGCTCCCCACAGTTGCTAGTTCTCTTCTTCAAACTATCTTCTATTGACTTGCAATTACATATTTTGAATCACCCCCAACAGAACACAAGTTCCTCGGGAGCAAGAATTGTTTCATTTTTATCTTTTTATTTCTGGCATCTGGCACACTGTCTTACACACATGGCTGGCAACTTACAGATCTTTCAAATAAAAGAGGCTAAATAGTAGCGCAGAGAGACAGAGAAAAAGACAGACAAACAGAAAAGACAGAAGGCAGTTGGCCAGGTTTAAGGTGAAAGAGAAGCATGGTTTTGGACATAGAGTTTGGTATAACAGTAAATTTGGAGAAGTCCTGAATGCCCGTGGGGATGTTCATTTTAACTTCAGAAGGGATACTAGGGGGGAAAATACAAATTTAAGAGTCATCTACATAAGAATGGCAAAATGCAATTGAGGAGATACTTTTTCCTCCCCAATATGGGCACAAGATGACCTAAGGATGGAGCTAGAATAGACACATGGTCAATAAAATCTACTAATATCTTTTCCTGGGTGACAAAATATCAAGAGTTTTTCTGACCCAATGGAAAGGCAGTCTGGTACACTGGTAAATGTGCTAGTTAGAAGTCAGGGAACTTCAGTTTTAATTTTGATTTTGTAAGTTACTAGCTGACTTTCAGCAACTCAGAACTTCTCTGGATTTTATCCATAAAAAAAGAATTGAACCAGATGACCTCTAAAGTCCCTTTTAGCTCAAAAATGATCATCTCATGACATGTGACCAGTCAGCAAGCAGCAGAGGTGGGCCATGAGCCCACGCCTTCCTGACTTTCAGCCCAGCACGGCCTTACACTGCCCTGCATCATTTCTAAAACAGCACAGAAAGTTAGACCAAGTTAGATTCAATAATAAATAACACTCACAAGTAGGAGAGCGGATGTGACAGGAGCTCTCAGACCTCTTCACAGCACTTCTATCGATCCGGGCTCCTTGTTTGCTTATGTTGCCTGGGTCCCTAAGACCAACCTGACAGGTACCCTGGGCCTGTTTCTCTACAACCCCGAATGCCAGGCTAAGCATTTCCTTCTGGAGGCAATAAGTAGTCACTGAAGCATCGCTAGAATTGCCTGAGGAGGGAGGCAACAGAACCGCTCTGCACTGCGAGAGAGCCACCCCCTAAGGACAAGTGCGGCCACCTGAGAGGTGGGCAGTTGTGTTAGGGGAGGAGGGGGCGATTTGGACAGGAGAGGCAACAGGTAGTGAGGAAGGCTCCTAGGCTGTGGATCGGAGGGCCCAGGGGAAAGAGTTGCCTTTTGCAGTAACAGAGAAGGATTTGGGAGGAAGACAATGAGTTTGGTTTTGAACATATAAAGTTTAAGATATGAGAAAGACAACTGAAATTGCAAGATTGGAAATCACCAGAGCTTGAGGCAGGAAAGGCAGATTTGGGAATCATGAGCATAGAGAAGGCAACTAAATCCATGAGAGCTGAGGCCATCAGGTGAAGTAGTAGAGAGGGAAAAGAGGAAAAAGTTCAGGAGAGAAGCCTGAGGGTTCAATGATTCCAGTTTGTCTGACTCTTCGTGTCTCCATCTGAGGTTGCCTTGGCAGATACTGGAGGGGCTCTGCCATTTCCTTCTCCAGCTCGTTTTACAGAGAGGGAACCAAGGCGAACGGGGTGAAGTGATTTGCCCAAAGTCGCACAGCTGTAAGCTGGGACCATATCTGAACCCAGGTTTTCCTGACTCCAGGCCTGGTTCCCTATCCAGTGCACCTCCTCGCTGCTGCCCCTCACCGACGGTTGGAAGGCCTGAAGAGGGTCCAACAAAAAAGACAAAAAGAGCAGTCCAAAGGTAGAAAGTAAAGCAGGAAAAAATGTTATTCTGAAAACCCAGAACGAGGAGGGTATCGAAAGAGAAAAGTGTCAAAGGCTACAGAGAGGCTCAGGAGAATGACTGAGAAATGACTACTGGGTTTGGCAAGTAAGAGATGGTCACTAACTCAGGAGAGACATCAATGGGATGATATGGTCAGAAGCAGACTGTAAGGGATTAAGAAGAAGAGGAGAAAAACGGCTTTTTGTAGATAATCTTTTCCAGTTTAACTACAAAGAGAAAAATATAAGTGAAAGCATGGGAATGACAGAAGAGATAGGATGGAATGGAACAGCTCTGGTAAGGAGCCAGGCCATTTCATTATATGAGACAGGAGTGAAGGAGAAGATAGTGGCAGAAGACACCTATAGGAATGATGAAGGAAATGATGATGAGAAATGATAGAAAATAACCAAGAGGACAGTCACAGAGAGCAGGTTCATTTTCTTTTCTATAAAACATGAGACAAGATTTTCAGCTGAGAGAATTTGAGAATGAGCAGAGTCATGAAGGTTTGAGGAGGGATAAAAAGGTTTCCAAGAGGTACTCTGAAAAGTAGGACAGTGAGTAGATAACAGAGGTATAGTGAGATTGCCTAGCAGGAGTGAGGACCCATTTGGATTTGCGACATATGTTTGTGACCTAGTCAAAACCAAAAGTTCTTTTCATTGTAGCAGTGTGCTATTAGCAATAAATCATGTAAACCAATGTATACTATGTTTACTTCTGTTTTCTGTTAGGTTTTTATTAAAAACTCAAAATAAATTTAATTGCTCACTACTATGCAAAGGGAAAGGGACATGCAATTTGTGGCATTAGTGACCACAGGTGGTAACCATCAGTTATATTATACACTACAATTTATTCACATTCCTTTAATTTTCCTTCCATCCTTCTTACTGAATCTGGAATCAGAGGACTTGAGTTCAGGGCCTGTCTCTGATGCTTACTACCTGTTGTAGCCCTGGGAAATTCCTAGGCTTGAGTATTCTCAAATGTAAAATAAAGATGTTGGAGCACATGGCCTCTGCTTTCCTTTCGGCTTCAAGGGTGCTCCTACGAACTTTTTTTCCTTCTATTATATTTTGTGCCATCCGGTGGCAATCAGAGAGAGTTTGGTTATTAAATATTGCTGATGGTTCTGAGGACTAAAGAGGTTTCTACTTCTTATATCAAACTCATTAATGTCCCAGAAAACTCATGGCTGAGCTGTAAGTTCACCGTTATAAAAGGGTACAAAACTCGAAGGTGGCCGTATGTGATCAGACTCCCATTATTCATCTTGGCAAGAGAAGACCTCCACTGGATGAGGTTCCACCTCTGCTGACACTATCCATTCCTTCCTAAATGCTACCACCCACACCAACGGTCTACAGTAGAACACTGCAAGACTGCTGGCATTTGGAGCCTGTGTAGCCCGGAGTTCCTAAAACAGGAACACAGTGCTACAAGAAGGTTAATGTACAGTGATCTCAGAGAATGGATAAACTTCGTCATCATTTCACATACAGAGCCGTCCAAAGAAATACTCCAGTCTACTTCAAGGAATATTGGCAGCCAACGATTTCTAGAGATCTCCAGGATTCACAAAAAAATTAAAGCAACACTGCTAAGATGCTTTAACAATAAAGAAAAATCACCATTCCCAAGATATTTTAAGCAAAATTCCACTTAATTACAACCAAATTTGAAGCCACGGGGGTTCATGACAATTTTAATATATAGCGCCGCTAACACGAGAAACAAACTATCTACAATTTACCATCCTTTTTGCTCTTATTTACCTTTATTAATGTAGAAAAGTTGTACTAGGACACACATTTTCTTTTAGATGTTACTCTCTGATCTAAGTAGAGTAGCGTAATGGGCTGAGACTTGAGTTGATGCACTGAGGTCCCAAGCACATGAGGCTAAATAGTAATTGGACCATACTCTATTAATATATAAGCTTGGAGAAAGAATGGCCCCCACCCACTCTTTGTGCAAGTCCTGATGTGTTGTATAGGAAATGACGATTCTGGCGGGTGGAGGCAGGGGAGTGGAGAAGGAAGCAGAAAGGGAGACAACTGCTCGCATTGCTATCGCGATCCCCCTTCACCTCTGCTAGCTGGCAAAAGACTTTATAGAAAAGTAAAGGCAAGCTGCCTCCACAAGAAGGAGAGGGTGGGTAGACAGGGGAGGGACAGTGAGCCTATCAGCTCAGCTAGAGCAGAAAGTCCTTGTTAGGGAGCAGAGGGAGATCAGGCCAGTTGTAAAGGTAAAGTGGGATCAGTTTTAATACACTCTTGAATGCCAGGCAAGTATTCACTGATATTTGCTAGCAACAGACTTCATCACGCTTCCCTGAGATAATGATGATGGTCTCTCAACCACCTTGTGTCTCCATACTCTAATCCAATCTTTACAGAGCTCCCAAAGTGATTTTCCCAAAGCAGTTCTGACAATGTACCACCCTACTCAATAAATTCTAAATGCTCCTATCACACCTAGGATGAAATATAAATTTTCTGGAATAATCTCTTCACTACATGGTCTAGACTTTCTAAACTTATTATACATCATTCACCATTCCCTTTTCTGCACCCTAAGGCTCTTTTCTATTAATAAAGAAGGCACCTAAGAGCAACCTCAGGAGGCAGCCTGGGGGACCTGAGGCTTTGTTCCCTACAAAGTGACCAACTTCTATTTTCTGCTGAACAGCCCTCAGTAAGGCCGCCAGGGTGACCAGGAGCTGCCCCCCAGCCCCACTCCCAAACCTGTTCTCTCTCCATTTGTCTGCCCATTGTCACTTCGGACAAATTAACCAAAAAAGTGATTCTCTAGGTCACCGACTGGCTGCAGTCACCCTCATGACGATCGGTCCTGGACCAGGAGACCCAGCCCTCGCCTGGCTTGGCCCCCCCCCCCCCCCAGCAGCTTCCCTGTTTCCCCTGCATGTTGGCGTCCTTCTCTGCCAAATGAGGGCGGTCACTTAGCTCTCATGGTTGTGGTCAAGATGGCAAGGTAGGGCAACAAGGGCAACATTTTGAAACCCCACTGCATGTAAGCTCTGAGAACTGGCTGAGGCTGCCCCCATCACAACCTGGCCCTTACGGCAGAGAGTTCCGTAACAACTTGACTCTCACTAAGCCGTGTCCCTGTGTGGGACCCATCACACCTCTGTAACAATCAGAGGCCTCCCAAGGAGGCCAGAGAATTTTACATCCTGAAGAAGAGCTTGAACACAAGCATCAATTTGGGGTCAAAAGCCATAGAAGCAGGGCCACTAATCCCTAGATAAGGCTCCTGTTATCCAGGTTTATCTTATTTTTGTTTATTGAGTTAAATCTCTCCCAATTCCATGTTAATCTGGTTCCAGAGTACTTGACAGTGTTGGGGGCTGCTTGTTTGACTTAGTTTGTTAAGCATTCTCTCTCTTCTTTCATTCCTTCCAAGTGATTTATACTAACATCTGCATGATAGAATTTGCAATGGACTTTTGAGATCATTTTAGCTAACCTACTGGATCTGTAGATGACAAAAAAGAAAAGATTATGTGACTTGACAAAGCTGACCCTAAGGAGTCAGGGTTAGAACACTCAGACCAGGGGACTCAAGTCTTCAAAGCTCCAAAATCACTTCTCTTTCCATTGTACCATATTCTGGAACACAAAACCCCTCTAATTTTACATGAGCATAAATTCTGAGAAATAGATTATCAATGCGAATGGACAGATTATCAATGAATCAAGACCAATACTCAGAAGTACAATGGACACCATGATAATGTTGAGCTCACAGTAATAAGATTTTCCCATGTCCTGGTCACTAATCTATTCTAAAAACCACTCTGCTAATGAGGACACGGAAAAATTTAAGAAGAAACCTGAACAAAAAGTATTCTGACAAGTCTTTGTCCACATAAAGCTAAAATCTCTAACTAAAGTGTCCTTCTAAGTAGAAGTATGAAATATATGTCCTTAACCATCACTCCCTAGTGACTCCAAGACAAAACTCTTCAGGTTGGCTTTTCCAGCCCCTCCACAATCTGACTCTCTTGCAGCCTGACTTCACCTTGCTTCCACAAGTACAATCCATCTTCCATTCAAACCAGAAGAGCTGGTACCAAAAATTAACTTGGTATAGCTGCCCCTCACTGCAGAGGAGCACTGCATCCTTCCACATCTGCCCTTATCTTCCTTAGAAACCCAGCTCGAGAGCCACTCTTTCTCCCTCCTGGAGAACAAGGGTTGTGATCTCGCATTCCCCACCATCACAATGCTTTGAAGTCGGCATGATCCGCTTACTTGTTGAATTCTTGAAAAAAGTTTTAATCAGGATGCTGAACATACATACATATTAAGGGGACTGGGAAGAATAAGGGTAGAGATACAGGCACCTACAAAGTGCAGGAGGCAAGACAGCCTCAGTCTCGTACTTTGAAAACCTTACTTCCATGAGGGGGAAAACTAGGCTGGCTCTTGTGGGCCGGGCTGCTTCATTTCTTGGGCATGGGCTCTAAGAACCCCCAATCTCCCTTTCAGGAAATAGGCCCCCATCACCCTCTCCTTTTCAGCCTTCCAGCTGGTCCCTTCCCTAACACAGCTCAAACATATCCGGGGCTTCCTCCTCCTTTCCCAGCACTCTCCTTGGTCGACATTTTACCTCTTAGCTACCTCTCCCTGTCTCCCTAAAAAGAGCTGTTTCCTCTCCCTATCTCTTCTTCCCGCCCTGCTTCCTCCTTCTCAGCTCCTCCCCATTAGGCTTCCCAACTCACCATGCTAAGACCGCTCTCTGAAGTACCAACAGTTTCTTAACTGCTAGAGCTGAAGGGCTTTTCTCAATCCTCGATCTGCCCTCCATCTCTCTGGTCGGGTCCCCAAAATCACCAGATATAGAACAAAAATGAGACTTAGAAATCATCAAATGCAACCCCCCAATTTCTCCATATGAGGAAGCTGAATCACCAAAGGGCAACTTGCCCAAAACTCAAGGGCTAGGAAGGACAAAATTCAAACCCAGGCCCTCTGAATATCCCCATGCTTTTCTGGGAAATGTCACTGCCAATCCCCAGATACTTTCTCACGCACTGACTTCCCTGATACTGCTTTACTCTGAGTGTTGGACAATCTAACCCACCTTTCCCACAGCATTTTAGAACCAGAAGTGACTGGCCATCTATGTCAGAAATCATAGATTTAGAGATGGAGGAGACCTTAAGAGGACTTTAAATACAATCCCCTCATCTTACAGACAAATCAGATGGCTTGCACAGCTAGTCACAGAGCTAACAATGGTCTCAGGCAGGGCCAGAATCAGGTCTGACTTCTAGTTCAGCCCCCAGCCACCATTCCATGCTACCTCATAATCTAACCCTAACCCTGAGAAATAAATAAAAAATCCTTCTACAGCGTACTAGCTGAGGCCCACCCAACCTGACCACCTCCAATGGGGGGGGGGGGAGGAGATAAGAGGGAAGGAGCAAGGGGGGAGATCCCTCTACCTCCAAATACAGCCCATCTACTTTTTGGATAATTGTAACCATTAGGAAGTCTCCCCCTGACAATTAAGCCTAAATTTACTTCTGTGCAGTTTCTAGTCCTTGATAGCAGTTCAGTGCCCTGGTACCAAATAAAATAAATCTAATCCCTCATACATAGGACAGCCTGCTAAATATTTGAAAACAGCTACTTTATCTTTCTCAGTCTTCTCTAGGCTAAACTTGGCTAGATTTTTCAACCAATCCTCAATGTGGGATTATAAGCCCTTCATCATTCTGGTTGCTTTTCTCTGTCACTGTCAGAAGCTGGTCACTATGCATGTTCTGAATATCTTTCCTAAACTGTAGAGCCCAGAACAGAATACTCCAGACTGACAGGGTCTTTCAACCTTCTTTACTTCTGGAAGCTTAATGAAATCCAAATTTTTAGTAGTTTTTTTGATCCCCCTATCTCACTTATGGTTCATGTTGAACTTATAATACACTAAAAATCCAGTCTCTTTTCTTTCCTTCCTTTTTTGCTGAGGCAACTGGGGTTAAGTGACTTGCTCAGGGTCACACAGCCAGGAAGTGTTTAAGTATCTGAGGCCAGATTTGAACTCAGATCCTCCTGATTTCAGGACTGGTGCTCTCTCCACTGCACCACCTAGTTGCCCCGACCCAGGCTCTTTTTCAAATTGCCTTTGAGCTATTGTGTACTTATGAAAATTTTTTTAACCCAAGTGTAATTCTTGACATTCATCTTTCTTAAACTGTCATATTAATCAGTCCGATGTCAAGATCCTTTCAAAATCCTGACTCATACAGTATCCCTCGTAGCTGGGGACTACTTTCCAATGTGATCGGCCTACTTTATGCCTTAGTCCAGATCAATCCAAATCACTGGTAAAAAATGTTCAACAAACAGCTCATTGACAACCAAGCATAGATCCCTGGGGGTTCTCTATTTGAGAACTCCTTCCAAGATGATATGAAATGATTAACAATTCCTGGGTCTGTCCAACCAACTCCAAATCCATGTCATTATACTATCATCTAGCCCACATCCATCTCCCTCATAAGAATTGTATAGATACTGTTATCAAATGCCTTGCTAAAACATAGGTAAACTAGACCTACTGTATTCCCCTGACATACTCTTCAGTATTTATGTCCAAAAAAAAATATTCTGACATGTCTTGTTCCTAATGAAGGCACACAAGCTTTCTTGTAATCTCTTCCTTTTTCAGATGTTCACTATCTCTCTAACAATATATCAGAATTGTACCAGTGATCAAAGTCAAATCCACTTGTCTATAGTGTGGTAACCGTATTATCTTCCCTTTTTTTGAAAAGAATATTTGCTTTCTCCGATCCTGCATCACCTCCCCTACTCTTCATGATTGTTCACAACTCATTAACAGTAGCTCAACTTCACACCAAAGTTCTTTTAGTTAGTTCACTTGGGCCAGGTTGACTTGAATTCATCTGGGACAGCTCAGTATTTTTACTATCTCTATTTGTTTTGGGTATCAACTCCCTATTATCCATTTTTGTTCTGTTCTTTTCCAAAGTAAAGGTCATTCTCCTTGGCAGAAAAATCAGAAGCAAAATTAGAAGTAGGCTGCTCTGCCTTTTTTCTCTCTGTCATCAGTTATCCCTGTTCCATCCAGTCTGAGCTACAGCGCTTGAACTCTCTTTGATCTTCCTCTCTTCCCCCTATATCAGATTTATCCCTCCCCCTTTTGTTTTGTATACTTGGAACTATCGCATCCCACATAATCCTTAGGATAATGTGGAATGTTGTTTTAGGATGTGTTCTCTGCAGATATATTTTAAAAATCTAAATGGTTAATTTTTTTTGTACATTCTTACCTGCCTCTTCGGTAATTCTCATTTTTGACTCTCATAGAGATTATTCCCCCTTGGGTGTTTGAAACTTTATTAAGAGTTTTCTATTCCTCTTGTCCTGATTTCTACTACAGACTTCCTAATGATCACAATTATCCAAAAAATACAATGGGCTGCATTTGGAGTTAGTAAGATTCCCTCCTTATTGAAGGTGGTCAGGCTGGGGTTCAGCAAGTATGCTGTAGAGGGATTTTTTTTTTAGCATTAAGAATTCTAAAAAAAAAAAAAAAAAAAAAAAAAAAAGAATTCTACCTACCTTTTCTCTGACTCCTCTGAAATCTTTCCCAAAAAATCTTTTGCTGGTTCACCATCCATTTTTCACCCACTCTTTTTATTGCTACAACACAATAAACTTTTTATTAAGCACCTACTACATTCCTGTTAATGGACCCACCATCCTTCTAGTGATCCAGGTACAAAATCTTAAGCAAAATCTTAAGTGTCATCTATGAGTCTTCTCTACCATTCACCTCATCTATTCATTAAGTTATCAGATATCTCACTGTTTTTATCTCCACAATATCTCTCACCTCTCTTCTCTCCACTAATATAGCTTTATACCATTTCAGATCCATATAAACACTAAGGTTGATTATTCAGTAGTCTTCTAATTGGTCTTCATGCCTCAAGTCTCTCCCCATTTCACTCTATCCTCTACTCAGCTGCCAAGGTGATTTTCCTAAAATGCAGATTTGTGCAAATTAAAGCAACTCTGAGGTTCCAATTCGTGCCCACTACTCACAGCAAAGATGTACAAGAGAAAAAATGACAAACGATGGAGGAGATGCTAGAAAACCAGACCCTAATGCATTCTTGATGGAACTGTGAATAAGTTTAGCCACTGTGGAAAAAATCTGCAAATGTTACATTTCTGCTCCCTTTCATTATGTCTAAAAAGTTATTATTGGACTGAACTATCCCTCAGAGATCTAAGAAAGAGGATTTCTATTTAGAGAAAATATTTAAGGTGGCTCCTTTTGTAATTGCCCCAAACTAGGAACTGGATGGATGAGTGGGGAATCTTTCTACTGAGAAATGGCTAAAGAAATTATGGCATATATATGCTGTGGAATATTATTATTTCATAAGAAATGAAGAAATGGATTGCTTCAGAGGAAGCGTGAAAGAAAAGTATCCCAACTGGAATAATTTTTATAACATTGTAGAGAAAAACTTTAGAAGACTTTGGAACTGTAATCGATGCAATAATGAACCACTAGCCTAGAAACAAAACAGCCGCTCACCTCTTTGCCAGAGAGGTGATGAATCTAAATGCAGGCAGAAAATTTTCCAGCGAGGTGAGCGTGGGGATTGTTTGCTGGACTATAAATACATGTTTATGATTAGGGTTTTATTATTGATATTATTGTTGTTTCTTGGCGTTATTCAAGGAAAGAAGGGAAAGTTATAAAGATGGGTAATAAGAGTCCAAGTTCGACCATGTCACTGTATCCCACTCAAACTTCCGAGGTTTCCCATTATCACTAAGACCAGATATATTCTTCTCTTTGCAATTCTTTGGCCATCTCTCCAGTCTCCTTATATAGAGGCCCCTTTCATACACGCTACAGAATTCCACCAAACTGGTTCCTCAGGCAACAGCACTCCCCATTTTCATCCCTTTGCACTGGCTATTCCCAATGCTTGGAAGAGTCTTCTTCCTCACCTCAGTCTTTCAGAATCCCAGATTTTTACTTCATGATTCAAGTGCCATCTTTGACAATCCCCTCCAACTACTGGGATGCTCATCTTTTATCTACTTTGTCTAATACATACACTGGCTCCTCTATTAGAATGTAAACACCTTAACAGCAGAGAGATTAGCAACATTTTCTTTTTCTTTGTAACCCTAGTGCTAGGAAATGCTTTGTAGTACAGTGCCTAGCACATAGTAAATCTTTAATAAATACTTAGATTACCACAGGAATTTGTTCTGCATGACTACACTTTGTGTGAATTGAAAATAAACCAAAAAGTAAACAAATAAATGGCCACTTCAGTAGGGATGTCCAGCACTCCCCAGCACAATGTCTTCTTTGGTGATCTCAACAGCTCTTACAGACTCGATTATTATCTCTGTTCAAATGAACACAGCTCCATAAGCAGAATGTCTATTCCAAATCCTAGCCTCACGTCCCAGTCTGCATTTGAGATATTTCTAAGAGATTGTTCCAATGGTGTAGCAAATTCACAAAGAATTCACAAGAGAACTCATTTCTCCTTCTAAATCCTCTAACCCTCCCCACATCTGTTGATCTGCCCACTCTTTTTTACAGAAGAAAGAACCAAAACCCAGAGACAACAATGATCTTGCCCAAGTGCTCTCCCTCTTCTATATACCCCATTACTGCTTGCACTGACACTTAGTTCTGTGAAATGGCAGAGAAATGATTTTGCCTCTTTGATCCTCAGTTTCTTTGTGTGAAAAACAAGGCTATGTAGAAGACAGCTCTGAACCTATGGCTCTATGTTGTGCCAAACCACCCAGATTTTTTAACCTTGATACTTCTCCACTTAATCACCATTAGTTACCAAGTCCTGCCAGTTCTACCACACGTCTTCCACTTATTTCTTTCTCTCCATTTATATCCCCAGCTAGGCCTTCATTGCCTCTCTTCTGGGCTTTTTTAATCATCTCCTTATAAATGATCTCTAGTGTCCAATTTCTCCCCCTTCTATCCCAGTCTCCCTATAGCTGTCAAAAGAATTTAGAATAATTCTCTAACATTTCCTTACACAAAAACTTTCAAATAGCTTCTCATGGTTCCTCAGTTAAAATAAAAACTCTTAAACCTGGCTTTTAAGACTCCCATCTACCTGGTTCAGGCTGATTTCACACATTAATCTGTTCCCATCTATATTCCAAATATGAACAGCTCTTCCCTGAACGCAACATTCTCTCCTCCCCTATGCACTTGCATAAGCAATTCCTGATGCCGGCAATAACTCTTGCCAGTGACATGGGCCTTCTGATCCTCGCACAAAATAGCCTATCTCCTAACTGCTCTATTCCCCACACCCAGAATTCCTTCGCTCCCAACCTTCACCTCCTAGTTCAGCTAAAATCCCACTTTTTCTATGAGAATCCTTTCTCAGTCATCCCTATCTTGATACTTTATCTCTAATTCATCCTGTATATATTTTGTTTGCACATAGTTGTTGGCACAATATCTCCCCCATTAAACTATGAGTTCTTTTGGAGCATGGTTTGATTTTATTTCTGCATTTGTTTATTTATTTACTTATTTATTGCCTTTTTTTGTGTCTCCATATTTAGCCCATTGTCTGGAACACATTAGGTGCTTAATAATTGCTAAGTGATTGACCTCCAAAGCTAAGAATCCTTGACTCTCTTTAGGACTCTATGCTGCCTGCTCCAGGATGCTTTCCTTTATTCCCCTAAATTTTTTTAATGGTCTCTCAAATGCTACCAATTCATGCACATGCTACATTTTCCAGTAAAAGGGATGCTCCTTGAAGACGAAAATATTCTTGTGTTCCCTATAAAAGTATGTATAACCTATTTGTCAAACAGAATTAAATATTTATTGAAGCAACAATATACATACAATACATGAAAGCGTTCAATAATTACCTAAATAATTCCTGTCTCACACAATGTAACCAACAGCAGATTTACAGTGGAGGACCTGTGCTCCCATCCCAATTCTGCCATTCAGTATCTTCATTTGTAAAATGAAGGGAGCTCGGGCCCTCTAAAGCCCCTTTCAGCTCCATGATTGGGCAGCTGGGAGGTTCCGCCACAACAACACTGGAGCTGGAGTCAAAGAGACATAATCCAAGTCCAGCCTCCGGAGTGTAACCAGTGAGGTGATCTCAGGAAGTCATTCCTCTCAGCCCCAATTTCCCCAATTATAAAATGGGGGTAATACTAGAACCTACCTCACAAGGTTCCTGGGAGGATAAAATGAGGGAAGTTGTGAAAAGTGCTGTACAAGCCTGCTCCCTGTACTATCTCTCAGGTCTCTTCCAACTCTGTCTCTAGTCCTGTGACCCCCTCTCCTTCCCAAGGGAGAAGACTTGGGAACTGTCTGAACAATGGCTGCCACCCTGCCTAAAAAGCATTCTCAGCACATCTCTTGGCTTTGCTTTCCAGGGACAATTGGCAGAAACACCCACCGACCGACAAGAGAGACCCAAGAAAAAGGCACCTGCTCCTCCTAAGAGTCGCCATTGTTTTTTCTCATCTCCCAACCATCCCAAGGGAGTTTCTTCTCTCCTGCCCCTCCACAAAGGAGACATGTGGCTCAGTAGTCTGTCCTCAAAACCAGACAGTCCCAGGTTTAAGTGCAGTCTCCAAGACATTACAACCTGAGTAAGTGACTGAACATTTTGAACTCCACCTGTTCTCTATGAAGAAGTGCAAATCTGCATCATTAGAGGGAGCTTCCTCCAGGAGTTCCAGATATAATCTCCTTATCTCAGCCAAAAAAAAGTCCTCCATTCTTCTACTTAGGCTGCACTAGAACACAGAAGCAAACATGCAGGAGAAGCACTTAGCAGCTCAGATTATGAAAAATGGGTAAAACCACCCCAAAAAACTAACACTCTACCACCAACTTAATTTATTGTTTTTTTCACACCGAAACAAAAACTAGATGCCCATCATAAACAAATGAAGCTGTAGACACAACAATGTAACCTGGAGGCTGCTACTTAAGTATTTATGTGAAAAATCCAACCAACCATAAAGCAAATCTCCTAATGGTAAAAAATGGTAACAACATATACACAAACAACCTTCTTTTGCCATTTGATCAAGAAAGGAAATTTAGGCACAATTTTCCTAAGGACACAAAATGCTCAATTCCCTGGGTAGTGTTTATGGAATTTTAAAGCTACGAAGATGCTCAGACTTTCACTCAACTGACATTTATTAAATGCCTACTATAAATACTATTATACATTCATCGGGAATGACAAGGACAAAGCGACTATGGTGCAAGGAAGAAAGAACTAATGATAAGGAAGTAATTGTTTTATCTGGGGAGGGGGAAGGGAAGAGGTAAATACAGGATGGGAAAATCACCTGAGCAAATATTCCAAAAAGAGAGGACATAACAAGAGCAGGAGGCCAAGAAGAGCACAGTTGTTCTAGAAATTGAATATATTAAGAATATAAGAAAAGGCTGAAAGGATGGGGTCAGGATGGTAGGAGCCCTGCCCCTAAATGTAGGAATCAGTCATTTAAACTTTATTCAGGAAGTGGTGAAAAGCAACTTACAACATTCTGAGAGGAGCCACATCATCCAAAATGAAATCTTCTCATTTGAAAGATGGGTAAACCAATTTCCAGAGACATGACTTGTCCAAATGCAGATGGCTAATTAGTTTTAGTAGCTGTATTAGAACTCAGTTCTCTTGGGCACTATTGCAATTATCTGACTGCTAATCACAGAAGAACCACCAGACAGTTGAAAATTGATGCCTCCAGGGATTTTAGAAATTAAAAACTTATGTGTGGAAAAATCCATTCTTGGTGGAAAAAAAAGGGGGTGGGGTGGAATATCAAATATCTAGAAACTGCCATTGCTGATAACAAAATGAAAATCTTAATCTCTAAAACAACATACAGTGGGATCAGAGGCTACTGACACAAGAAATACAGCTGAGATTATTTATTATATTTCATAATGATTATCCTTCACAAAGAATTTTGATCTGGGTACCATCTAGTAAGTGACAAGATTTTTTTCAAAAACACATCAAGGGCTTCTCCCTATACTTAGATCATTTCCCCCAGTTTTTTTGCTAAGTTACATAACCAGAGCAGGTAGAAGAATCTGGGGGATATTTAGGGTGGAGAGGACAAGACCTGGGACGACCTAATCCTCAAGTGGAAGAGGACGTAGATCATAGATCTGTTGTTCTCTGTGTGATACACAAAATCAGAAGAAAAACGGATTTCAACTTGATGTAGGGCAAAGAACCCTTCCTTAGTAATTAAGGGCCCTGAGAACTGGGACAGACTGCCTTGAGAGAGAACCCCTAATGAAACAGTCAGCAGTAGTAGGCACTGTCCAGGTGAAAACGGCACCAGTGGCTTTTGAGTTCTCCTCCAATTCTTGCTATTCTGGGGTCCATTCCTGACAGTTGGTCGGTTGGTCTGTCTAGCTCTGCGGGCATGGGAGAAGACAACAACGAGCAGTTCTGGAAATCAGGACTACAGTGTGCCATCAAATACTTGAATGACAGAAAGTAGGTGAGAGCTGACAAGACCAGGGTGCTCCTTGTCACCCCCAGGGTGTCAGGAGGCCTCTCCCTTCCAGCACATCAGAAGAGCTTTTGCGACAAATGTTTGGGAAGATACAGACCAGAACTGCAATGGATTGGCAAGCAGGGATGGTTTGCAATCTGCTTTGTTGGAGCACACTCCCAAATCAATGAGATCACAGGTCCATGTGAATAGGAGATTTATAGATCAAGGCTTCTCAAAAGCTTTGGCTCATGGCACAATGTGTTTCTTTGGCATGAGGAACTCTGCCCCCTAAGACAAGTTCCATACAAAATGTTAAGTTCCATACTTTTTTAGTAGATCACCTAGGAATGTATGCTGCAGGATCTAGTCTATCTAAGGCTTTTACCAAAGAATTTCAAATGCAGACAGAGAAGGAATGCTTATCAAAGTGGATTATGACCGAAAACTTGGCAGCTCTTACAGTATAACAGAGGTGGGGAGTAGAACACTGGGCCTGGAGTCAGGAAGACCCGAGTGCAACACTTACTAACTAGTTGGGTGACTGAACAAGTCACTTAACCTTGTTTGCGTAAATCCACAGGAGAAGGAAAGGGCAACCACTGCGGTGCTTTGGCAAAAATCGGCACCAGACAGACAGCAGCAGGCTAGGGTACCCAGAGGCAGGCCCGAATGACAATAGCTGATAAATTCAGCTCAAGTTGACAGCTATTTCTGCTACATTTCATCTGGTTAGCTGTCTACCAGCAATCTTTACACATTTAAATTTTACCTAATATAGTAGTTCACTTTGTGTTACCATCAAATCTGATGTTGTCAGCACACACACGTGTGTGTCATCAGCAAACTGGACAGACAGGTTCAAAAGCCTAAGCATGAGTTCTCAGAGTGCTGTAATCTTAAATTCATGTGAAAGATTTGGGGATTTTATTTTACTACAAGCTCAAAGAAACTACAATTTGACTTTGTTGCTAAAAAGTCCCTTCAAAAACTATTGACAGGTATAGTTTCCAAATCAAAATAATGGCCACATGATAAACTGTAATGGTCAAACTACATTAAAGATACCACGTACTGTTTAGGGTGCCACATTAAAAAATACTTATAAAATTAATGAAGAACAGCCAAGACAGTAAAGGGTCTGAAAATCAGACTTCATGAGAAAAAGGTGAAAGAACTAAGAATATTTTGCCTAGAAAAAGGAAGGGTAGTCTGGGGAAGAGCTAACATGACAGCTGTCTTTAAAATACAGCATGAGCTTTCACTATGAAATGGGATTAGATTTATAGTATCCATTTCCACAGGATGAGGACCTTAAGGGCAATTTCAGCTACATATAAGGAAGAACTCACTAATAATTAGAAATGTCCAACAATAGAATAAAAGTAACTTATTCTAAGCAGGAGATATTCTGTGACTGGAAATGTTCAAGCAGATGTTGAAATGACACATAACTACAGTCTCACATTGCCTATTTGTTCATTTTAGCAATGAAAATTCAGTACCTTTAAAGATTACATGCCTTCAAAGAGAAAATAGGGCATCATGAATGAAATGTTAGACTTGGAAATCAGAATCCAGAGACTGTTTCCTCAACTCAAAAACGGAGATAACAATGTCCATTAAGTACAATAACCAGAACTCAAGTCCAAGGGCTTATTGAAACACACTACATTATTGTCCACTCAACATGAATTGAAGAAAACATATTTGTTTCCAAAACCTTGCTCCTCCAAAATCTTTTAGCACATCTCATTATTTTAATATAGTAACAAATAGGTTAAAACAAAATGGAGTGCTAGATTTATTATGTGGCTTTCAACAGGAAAATTCTCTCCCTGGGAGATAAGTCCAACGCTGGGTCTTTGCATATAGTGGGCCCCTCATAAATGTTTGCTGAAATGAATTACACACCAAATAGTAAAGAAAGCACAGAGTTGAGATCAGAGGAGCCGAGTTAAACACTAGAAGGACCAGGTACATCAAGTGACTTTGAAATAAAAATTTTCCACCTACTATTTTTTTTTTGCCTTATGGATTACAAAATAAAAACATACAAAAAAAATAATCCTGAATGCTCTGAAGTTATAATAATTAACTTTGACCTCAAAGAAGAAAGAAAAGAAGATTTCTTGCTTCTTTACAGAAGTGGAAGATCATGGGTATGGAGTAGTGCACATAACCTCAGACTTTTTGTCATTTTTGCTTTCATGAATTTGTTTTCATCTTTTAAAAAAATTCTTTATTATAAGACATGGTTCTTTTGGACAGAAGTATGAGAAACATACAGTGGAAAATGTAGGTGAAGTAAAAACAAAAACTAGAAATGTAAATGCATATTTTTTTTTCCTTAAAATAAAAAAACTGGATCAAATATGATCTTTATGGGGCCTTCTCATTTAAAAATTCTTAAGCAAAAACCTCGAATTCCAAGTAGAGTCAATTTGGGTGGAAAGAACAATACTCCAAGCTCTAACTAGATATACTTCTTCAAAAAAGAATGGACTCAAACCAGCTTTAGCTCTTATGCACACTTCTGACAAGCACATTAGCAAGAAATGAATCTCCCCATTATAAATGCCTGCAATGCTCAGGGTGTCACGCACAGGCAATCCACAAAACTGGAAGCAGCTGGCTTTAGGGGAGGCGAGCAAAACACAGCCAGCTCCCTGGGTAGGAGCCGCTCTGCCCAGACTGCCCAACAGGGAAGCTTATCCACACTTCTATTCTTGAGGGCTTGGCACTGCATTATTTTTAACTTAGTTTAATTCTCCAGATTTTACTTATTACACTTAGCTTGTCTTTTCTAAAAAGTTGTAAGAATCTTAGTTAAAAGGTCAACATATCTCCTATCTCCTTCATGTGCCAGGCCTGCAGCACCAGGTACAAAGCTTATTTTAATAAATAGTTGTTGAACAATCAACAAGATTAAGGATAGTGCATGTTCAAAACCCTAATGGAAGTCAAAGGAAGAAAGCAGGATTCATTTTACAAAATTTTCATTAAAAAAGTTAGGCATTTACCAAGGTATTATGAAACAGAATATAATGTGCCCGTTTCCAAATTTCACAAAAACACTGCCTACAGATTTAAACCTTTATTACTTCAGGATACAAAGCCATTTCTGTTAAGAAGGTTATTTTATCCATAAAGGGGGGAAAAAAATCAATAAAGGCTAGAGGACGTAAATAAAAAATATTTTTTGTTTCCCCACAAGTTCTCTATTGACAATCTATCACTGTGCAGTCTCCAGAGCCACTGGGGCTCCCTCGAGCCCAAGGCCCTGAATGCATGGAATTTCCTTCTGAAATCTAAGCACAGCTTTTGTACAGCTGCCTCACTGGCCTTCCAACTGGTTTCCTTTCTTAGATATAGCCTCAGATTTTTTTAGACCACTATATAGTTTACCTTTTACCTACTGAAGAAGATGAGTCTAACCTCTGTGAGCTATCCTTCAGCTCCTTAAGAGACCTTTTCTGAATCAATGCTACAAAAAGCACTCATGGTCTATCCTTGGCATTGAGTGTGCTAAACTTGGAGAGCATGGAGAAAGACAAAACAGCATCCTCTTCCAGGAGCTCAATTCTAATTTGGGAGAACAGGCACATTGGAGATCCAGACAGAGGAAATGAAAGGTGACCTCAACCATTCTTAGTCTTTGTGGCACAGATCCCCTGCTTTGGTAAGCTTCTCACAAGGTTTTTAAATAAAATAAAACTGGGAAACCAGTTATATTTAAAAAGTTAATCAAAATATGCAAAACAGAGCAGTATTGTTGGATTGGAGAGAGTGAAGTATAAAAAGGTAAGACGATACTAGATTATGAAGAGTTTTGAATATCCAACAAAGAACTTTATATTTGATCCTATAAGTAATTTTACTGGAGTTTATTAAATTGAATAGGGAGGATAATGTGGCCAAGAGTCATGCTTTAGGTAAATCACTTTGGTAGGTGAGTGGGCAAGACAAAAAACTGCTCAGAAATGTCCAAAAGTAGTCCAGGTAAGAGGTGCTAAGAGCTAAATGAGGGTGGCTGTGTGAGTGGGAGATGGGCATCTTTCCCTGAGAGATGTTGTGAAGGCAAAAATAATAAGATTCAGAACTGAAGCTAAAAATAGTGTTTTAAAAAAAATACTTTGCACATATTTATCCTGATCTTCCACTATAAAATTCAACCTGTGGTCCATGAACTTTAACAACAATAACAACAACTGGCAACTATATTTCAATATAATTGGTTTCTTTTTTAGTCTTTTTAATTTTCTGCATTAAAAACATTCTGGGAAAGGTTCCAGAGACTTCACCAGATTGATCAAGGCCCGTAACATAAAAAAGGTGAAAATCCTGTTCCAAATGATTTCAAAGTGTCCTATGGGTCACCAGCTTTAACTAAATCTCTCCATTTATACTCCAACAATTACATTTTGCCTTTTTCAATCACAAATGCTGAACAGAGCTCATCAGGACGCTGGATTTAATGATGCCAGGATCATTGTTATACAACAGCTTAAAAAGGGGATAAGGACTCCCTTTTATTAAGTAATACTTGCTGCTTCTCTGGTTTGAGTCTCACTAAAACAGTTGCAAATGAAAGTTAGCAGCAGAAAAAGGAACAACAAGAAAAATTTAGAACTTTAGAAAACTGGTCACAGCTCAGTTAGTTAAGACAAGATTCTATACCTGCTTTCCCTGAGCATGGAACTGAAGCTTTGAGGAAAATAACAGATGTGAAGGCAGAGTCGGGCACATGGGTTACAAAACAATGAAGTGTCCCAGTACAAAATTAAGGCTAGCAAACCATCTGAGGGGTTGGGTGAGTCCCAGCTACAGGTATGACCGCACAGCTTCAAGGGCTTTCCAAAGGGAGGCTGGATTGGGAGAGACTGGGGCCTGGCTCACTAGGCAGGTGTCAGTCAGAGCACGAGGTGCAGGTCTGGGGGCTCCCAGGTTTGAGACTCTCTAAGGGTCACTGGAAGGGGCGGGGAATGAAAGAAAGAATCAGAGAAACAAAACAGCTGTCCTGAAGTACCTGAAAGGTGGCCAGGCAGAGAGGCAGAACCATGAGTTACAAGGTGCAAAGGAACAGACTTTACTCCTTTACAAAAACAAAAACAAAAAACCCACTCTTAAGAATCAGAGGGACAGGGGGCAGCTGGGTAGCCCAGGGAGAGATGGAGTGCCCACCATGGGTCAGGAAGACCCGAGGTCAAGTCCAGCCTGTGACCCTGGGAATCAGAGGCACATAAATGAGGGTCCCCATGGGAGAGAATGTGCTCCACACACCTGGACTGTTTACCAGATACCGTTTAGCCTGACTGACTTGCGGTTTTGCGGCAGTGCCACTGTGTGAGTATAGTGAGTATACCACTATGTCTCGATGGGTCCCACAGCCATGCCGATAGGAGGTGCCGTTTTTATTGTTCCCATTTCACAGGACAGAAGAAGGAGCAAAGGGCCAGCCAGTTCCCAAGACCCTCTGCCTGGGCCCAGGCTTCCACCCACAGCCTCCATTACAATGGAAGCTGTCCCAGGCAGAAACCATCCTTTTGCTTGTATTTATATGCCCCAGTTTAGTGCAGTGCATGATGGTAGCAAAAACTTGAGAAATGCAGATTAAAACAGCTCTGAGGTACCACCTCTCACCTATTTGATTGGCTAATTCGACAAAAACGGAAAATGATAAATATTGGAGAAGATGTGGGGAAACTGAGACACTACCATTGATGGACTTGGGAACTGATCCAACCATTCTGGAGTGCAAAAAGGAACTATGCCAAAGGGCTTTGATTCAGCGATATCACTGCAAGATATGTGTCCCAAAGACATCATAAAAAAGGGAAAGGACCTGTTTGTAGAGTATTTCCTGCAGCTCTTTTCTGTGGTAGCCAAGAAATGGGAATCAAAAGGATGGGGTCCATACGGCTAAACAAGCTGTGGTATATGATCGTAATAGACCATTATTGTACTGTCAGAAAAGACAAGCAAGATGATTTCAGAAAAGCCTGGAAAGACTTACACGGACTGATGTGCAGTGAAGAGAACAGAACCAGGAGAACACTAAACACAATTAACAGCCACACTGATGACAAACCGAGAGTGACTTAGCTATTCCCGGCAATACAATGATTCAACATAATCCCAAAGGACTCATGATGAAGCATGCTATTTTTCCACTTTCTTTCTTACACTTTTTTAAAAAATTCAAGTCTTCTTGTATAAAATGACTAACAAGGAAATGTTTTACAAGACTGCACATGTATAACGTATATAGGATTGCATATGGTCTCTGGGAGAGGGGAATGGAGGGATATACTTTGGAACTTAAATCTTTTTTAAAAAAGATTTTCAAAAAGTATTTAAAATTGTTTTAACAAGTAATTGGGGGGGAAACCCAAAATATGGTATTTTTTAAAATGTCAATTTGTCTTGATTCTTTCCTAGCTCAGCATATAAAGGACATGAGAAAAAGCATATTTAGTAATGATGGCCAGAGACTGTGTCTCCAGGGAAAGCTAGTTTTGAGTTCAAGAAGATGGAAGGAAAATGAGAACAGGTTCAATATAGAATGCAATAAATTAAAGGAGAGCCCAATAGAAGAAGAGAGCAGAAAAGGAAAGCAGCTTTTTCAGCAGAAATGCTGAAAAGTTTGAAGTGGAGGCTGAGGTGGACAAGAAGGTGGGAAGGGGGGCAGAGGAATGGTGCTGACAGCAGCTACAAACACAGAAATAAGGGAGGCAGGACCTTCTTATAGTCAGAAAGTCCTGTTCAGGTTTTTTTTTCTGACTATAAGCCCAAAGCTTCATTCACCATCCCTATCTGTTGCCCATGAAAAGGGCCCAAGGAGGTTTGTACACGTGGCTAGAAGTTTAAGAATAAAAATGCTTCTAAATTCGGTATCTAGATTCATCCACCACCACTGGCGATCCAGGACAGAGGAAGTAAAACCCAAGTAGGGTTTTGGAGCAAGAAAGCTCCTTAACTCTCCCTAGGACGCCAGTGTTTGGTGAGTCCTGCTCTCAGGTCAAAATAATGAAAGCCTTGGCTTTAGTGAGGGCTACCCCTCCATCTGGACACTCAGTAGTAACAGAAGGGAAAGCTAAACTCAGAAAGACCCCTGTGAATCTCTGGCCCCTTACCAGGAAATGGGTGGTAAGCTTTAAGATCTGTTCTAAATTTTAAAGTTCTAAAAATTCAGGAATATGATACTCAGGCTTAGATGGGACAGGAGCCAAGGAAGAAGAAACCCTGCAATGTCCCCTTTGAATCCTGAGTCCTGAGCATCTATACACTTCTCAAGAAATGAAGGACTTTTTTGACTCAATCCTACGTAGTATAGAGTTACACGGAAAGTGAGAAAAGAGGATTGGAAGAGACGTTTGGAACTAACTCCAAGAATTTTGTAACCTGATCAAATTAAAGTGGGAGAAAAGGCAGCTTTAATCCCATCAATTCCCAACTCCAAGAGTTATCAATCCCTTTACAACACTCCCCCCATAGAGCTACTAGAACTATGGCAGAGTTAAGGAGCAGTTTGTTCTGAAGTGGTCCATTCCACTGTTGGCCACCTCTGTGTTTTGGTATATGGAACAGTTCTTAATTAAAATGAATTGCCACCCCATAATAATATTTCAATTCAAGATCCTAGTATAGCAATCCGAAAATAATGAGCACATTAGTCCATCAACCATAACGATGATGAAATACATTCCACATTCCTTCACCTAATAGGGGAAAACAGTTGTCCTCAATACCCTTAAGTGTTCCTACTCTCTAGCTTGTCAATATGTTGAGCCTGAGATGAGCTATGACTGCAACCATGTGAGCACTCTCAGCCACCAACATGTATCACGATCTCTTTATGACATAGTGTGTCTTTAAGGCTGCTGTGGTAAAAAATGTCATAAGCCTATAACCAATTTCCTGCCAAGTCTGGAGCCCCCCAGGGTGGCACATAATACTTCAGAGGAGGACTTGTGAGAGAATACAGTAGTAGCCCCTTCCCACCACATGCTAATAATCTCTACCATGAAAGACTGCTCCTTCATATCAAGCTCAAATCCTTAAGTCTTCTATATTAAATGCTAAGCCAGGGTCTTCCTCATTGACTTCTATAATTGATGTTTCAAAATTAAATACTGTGGGGCTTCAAATACAGGCATTTCATTCAGGCTGAGTTAATTTACAGTTCCGATTCTTCCACCTGACCTATTAGTGAACATACTTAACTTGGTGTTATCTGAAAATGCAATCACAGGCCCTTTTGTCACTTCAATTTATTTCAATTCAGGAAATAATTATCCAGGTTCAACCATTTGCAAAGCACTTTACAAAGGGGCAGAAAAGCAAGGATGAAAAATGGGACCCCTGATTTCAAAGAGCCTGCAAATTGTGAAGAATGAAGTGATATTACAAGAAGTATAACCCAGGTAGGAATATGCACAGAGATGCAAAAGAAAAGTCACCCAGAAAAAGATGAGAAATTCAAGGAGAGATTCACTTTAGCACAGTGGTTTCATAAACTGTGATATGTGAACTAGGATTTCTAGGAAAACAAAATGTTTTCAACCAAGTTACTAATTTGAGAAAAAATGTTGGACAAGGCATGACTGAGGACACAAGGACCAGTCATTCAAATGAGTTATTAAAAACCACTCTCCAGGTTAGCAAAATCCATTCTGGATACAATTGTTAAACTATGAATCTCCTTAAGTAAACTTAACATTCATCCCCCCCACTTCTACATCTCATCTACAAGAATATCCCAGAAGAAAAGTCTAATGACGTGCTGAAAATAGCACATACTATATGGCATTCCCTTATTCCGTCACCACTTAGTCCAATCAAAAAAAGAAGCAATAAAAGTTAATTTGGAAGAGTTTTTTCTAACTAAAAACACATAGATCTCTTTCCTGAACATCCCCCAAATATTGGTCAGTAATCTATTCTAGAATTTTGCTTAGCATTCTAGATATCCTAAAATTGACTTTCCCCACACTATTTCCTTACACTTTGATCCAATAAGTTCTCTCTAGTAAAATTCATCTGCCTTAGTCCACATAAGTCTTCTGATTTCCAATTTTCACACCAATGTTGATCCCATTCCTCCAACCTGAAATGGTCGGTCATACTCTGTCTCTGAATACACAAATCAAACTCAACCTTCAAAGCTTACCTTAAATCTTCCCTCATCACCATCCTTAGAACACCTTAAGCTCAGTCTGCCTGTACTTGTCCGGTCCTAACAGTACATCTTACCGCCTCAAGTACAGTGTAAGCATCTGGAGGCGTAAGGCCCATGACACAATTCTTTCTCCTTTATAATGCTTGTCAGGCATAACAACGTATATTGTAGATGTTCAATAAGGTAGCTAATGACTGATTAAGCATCTCAGAACAATAACTGACATTTGGGGGAGGAAACAAGCCTTTATTAAGTTCCTACTATATTTCAAGCACTGTATTTACAAATAGTTCATGAGATCCTCACAATAACCCTATGAGGTAGGTGCCATATAGTTATCCTCAATTTACAGTAAATTGAGACAGACCATGGTGAAGTATCACATAGCTAATAATAAGCATTTCCGGCAGAATCTGAACTCAAGCCTTGCTGACTCTAGGCTCAATGCTCTCTCCACTGTGCCACCTGGCTATCTCATTTACTGAGCAGTTAATAATGCATTAAATATTTGATCTCATACCTGGAAGAAAGGTACTGAAGGTGTTGTTTCCATTTCCTAGATAAAAAAATAAAACAATTGAGATTCACAGCAATAAAGTAGCCTACCCAACTATTAAGTATGGGGGTTGGGATTTGAATCTGGGTAAGCAGGTTCTGACTCCACACCAAGTATTCTATTCATGATGCTTGCCACACAGCTTCTAAAGGTCTCTGTCCTTCAGAAGTAAAAAATCGAATGAGGGAAACACAAAACTAAGAATATAAGATAAAGAAACTGTAGATATGCTGAGTTAAGCCAACCAAAAAAAGAGTGAGTAGCATAGAATGGCAGAAATAAGGAAATTTTTCACAGCAGATAAATCTTTGCGCCAAGTACTTTGGCTATCATTTCATAGCTGCTTTCCAAGGAAAGCCTCAAATTTTTCCATGGGAAAATGTATTTTTCATTTCTCCAAAGTGAAAAGATCCTATAAAGCCCATCCCAAATGAGGAGGATGCAGATACTGCCAGACACTCAGAAGGCCAGCATTGACTTGACTGTCATAAGTAAACAGGCATGTTGTCAGCTCCCAGCTTCTCTCTACAAGAAAAACCCAAACACTATGGAAAAGGTGGCGTGATAGTGCCAACATTGTAATAACTGATGCTGACCTTGGCTCTGAAGATAGAATTAATCACAACTGATCCTCTGGGGATCCTTATCTCAATCTAAAAGTGAAAAGTAGCTTCGATTCCCAAATACACATCAAGTCTACAGTTGAGGGACAGAGCCCAGGAACTTGCCTACATGAATAGAGAGCATAACTATAGTAAAAAGTTTAGCACAGATAATCAGAAGTTGATTATACAACCAATTCTCCTTGGTTCAGTCATGGAAACTAGGGACAAATGACATTCAGTTAAAATTTCAAAGCATTTTTTAAAAAAAATCACATGTGCAAAGAAAGGGAAAAAATCACAGAGTAACTAGAAAAGGATACAAAAGACCTAGATGAAGACTAAACAACTGTATAATCTGCCATTAAAAAAAATACATCCAGGGGAAACATTGTGCCTGAGCAATAAGTGAAAAGATAGATAGGAAACAACAGACTTCAAAAGATTCACAAACTCAGCAACCATATGAAAAAATGCTCCAAATCACAAATAAGAAGACAAATGAAAAATTTTGCAGGTGGTCGTCTGCAAATGAGCAAAGATGAAGAAAATAAGGATAGTGAGGGTTGGAGGGATTGTAGAAGGCAAGAGAGTCACCGCACTATTGGAGGGGCTGTGATAGAACGACCACTTCAGAAAACCATTTGGAATTATGCAAAAAAGCAACTGAAATGTCCCCACACTTTGACCCAGAGATTCCATTACTGGGCTTCTACACTAAGAAAGTCCTCAGAGTCACCACCATCTCTATAGCAGCTCTTTATGGGCAGACAAATAATAGGAAACAAAGTAAATGCCCATCAACTGGGAAACGGCTAACAAACTACATGAATATTATTGTGCTACAAGACATGATGGCTAATAATGAGCTACATAATGAAAACTAATAATGAAAGAGCTACATGAACTGATGTAGAGGTCAGTAAGCAGAGTCAAGAAAACAGCATACAGGACTTCAACAATGTAAACAGAAAGAAACAGACAGACAGACACACAATCAAATGAAAATGTTACAAAATTACAAGGAACAAGAAGCATGGCTCCAAAGAGATATGAGAAGATACTCCACATATTCCCTCTACATTAATGGGGGGGTGTCCATAATTGAGGTATATTACACACACTTCAGGGGTTTGGATGTATTAATCAATCATATTAATTTTTCCTTTCTTTTTTTTTGCTTTTAAAAATATTGTTATATGGGATAGCTCTTTGGAGCAGGAGGGGATGAGAGGGGAGGGGACTGAGTCAAAACTATGGTGATGTTAAAAAAAAATCAATAAAAACATTATATGCTGTCTTTGTCTCTATCTCTGTCTATCTCTCCAAGTATTTGGCTAGTGAAACCAAGTTTGCAGGATCAATTTCTCTATAGGCTGAAGCTGGGACTACATCAATAAAAATTGTCCTTCAGACAAGAAAGGCATCCCTAATCCTAATCATCTTAAAAAATACATGGCATTTCTAATAAGGAATAATAAGAAAGGAGTGTATAAATTAGTCAATCTACACCCATTAGCAACTACTAGGAAGAAGGCAGAAAAAACTGAAAACTTCTTAAAAGTGTGTGTACACACACACACACACACACACACACACACGAAGTGTTACTTAAACATTTATATAACCTTTAATACTAATTACACATAATTTGTACATAGTCCCTGGGAATTTTTATATTAAAATATAAAGTATCATCTTTATTGATTTCTATTTTTTATTTATTTTCACTTGCTATTAGTGAGCCTTATCTTTTATACTAAATATATAATATGGAAAGTGGGACAGAAGCACTTTACCTGAGAAATGGACATAATGAGAATTGCTTCTTAAGAAACTTTCCTAGGTCTTAATTTTGAGAACTCCATTTAAAGTATTATGGTTTGAAAGCCAAAGAGAATACTATATCAAAAAAGGTTATGACTTCTAAATCTGATGAACATTTTATTTCATAACAGGGGAAAAATCCCACAAAATATTTAGAAATCGGTATAGAAGAGATCACAGAGATGGAAACGATCTTGAAAGATGCAATTCAATTCAACTGTTGTTGAATTTAAATCACCTACTAACTTCACAGATGAGGAAATGGACCCAGAAAGATTAATTTGCTCAAAGTCATACAATTAAACGGAAGAACCAGCACTATGGCTAAAGCTCCAGCTAAAATTTTATTTGTTTTGGAGGGGAAAAAAACCAAGAGAGAATTAAAGAGAAGTACAAATTGATAATTCAATGCATGTGTTTACAGAAGTTTAGCAAACACTATACTTTATATATCTAAAGCACCACCCTTCCAAAAGTTCAAGTGTCTCAAAGACTTAATTATAAATCTAATTCAAACTGGTTACAGAGCATAACAAGGTCAATGGGTAAAAGGAGACCAGTTTCCAGTAGGGAACCCATGTTGTTGACAGTTGGGCTTAAGGTGATCTACAGTGTCTCCCCAGAGCTCCTAAAATCCCTTTCAGTCCCCGAGTTTGTCACATCATCATCCAATCTGACTCCCCACAGTGGGAGCTGTGTTTATCATTATAGAATAAAATCCTAGAGATTTTGTCAATTAAATTATGGTAAAACATCCTCATTTTCAATTTATTTATTTCAAGTAACCAAAATTCTACTTCTGGCTAGAGATGAGGAACTATCCCTTGAGGGTTCACGATTCAGTCACTCACTCATTCATAAACCATTTAATTAAGTGTCTACTATACACAGACTGGCAGCTTGGTGACTTGGGAGTGTTGGCCCTGAAAAGAGGAAGCCCTGAGTTCAAATTCTGCCTTGAATACAGCTCCATGACCCTGTAATAGCAGTACCTAATTCATGGGATTTTTAAGGAGGGTCAAATGAGACAATATAAAGTACCCTACAAAAGCTAACAAGCAATATAGATGTTAGCTACTATTTCAGTTCTGAAGATAGAATTTTAGAAAAGATATTCCTTGCCTTTATGGAGCTAACAATCCAGCATATGACGACGATGCAGACATAATAATAATGTACACATTATCACAGAGTTGGAAGTATATTTGAGGGGATGAGGCATCTGAATGGCCCAATCCATACAATGTTCAAATCCTGGCTCAAAAACAGACTTTCCTGCTGCCTTCTGGAAGTCTGGCCCCATCAACTCTGACAAGGCTACAATTTCAGGACCCCTGGGGGATAAGAAGAGCACCTCCCTCCCAGTTCTAAGGATAAAGTGTGCTAAAAAACCATGTAAGCTAACTTTCCAAAAATGATAGACCCTGATTAGCTTTGTAATCCTACGACTTCATCTGCACATGGAACTTGTGGTCCGGACACTCTCTCCACTAACAGAGGAATGCAGCTGTCTTGAAACTTATGATTTGGGGAATAAGGATGGGGGTGGAGGAGAACAACACAATTCAGTGGCTTAGTAACCCATCTGCTGTCATAATACTCTTCAGTCAGAGGCAGGACACGGACCCGGGAGCCCTGATCCTCTCAATTCAGTGTCTATTCTGTCTCTCATAGTCAATAATGGCAAAACAAAAACTATGGGGAAATGCCTGCCAAGAGAATCACTTCAGCAGCTCAAAATTGGAAAGTTCTCAGAGATAAATCTGGATCCAAATGAGAACCTCAAAGAGGGGAACCCTCAATTCCTGAGCCAGTGCATTATGAGGACATTATTCCTTATAGAAAGCTAAAGTCTGTCTCATGACCCACTGCTCCTGGCTCTGCCCTCGGAGGCCAAGCTGCACAAACCTAATCTGTATTCCAGGTTTAAGAAAGCCAGCAGTTCCCCTCCAAGATAAGCACCATCAGTCAGTGGTCCGGATTTTTGGATGATCCTTCCCCATGCATCCTGGCTGCCTTCTCCAGAAATTCTACAGCTTATTCAAGGTGTTGCTAAAGATGGGACCCCAAATGGGGGACCTAAACCTGGGCAGTGTGCCTCTCAACAAGGTCTAACCTGGTAGGGGTTTGACTGCCAAAGAGCAGGGCACGGCCAGCTCCCTGCTGGCACTTCTCTAACTCCCAGCTCACTCTCCGAGGGAGGGCCAGCCATATCTCAACCAAGGCAGAGTTTGAAGTGTTAGTGTAACCATCCAGATGGAAATGTCCTGGAGGAACCTGGAAAGTCTAAGAGGTCAACAGAGGAGACACACACTGAGGAATCATCTGCCTGAGGTGGCAGTTAAAGTGAGAGGAAGGCCCTGTAGCCCAAAGATGGGGCTGAGTCTGGAGTCGAATCTGATTCCCATCCTATGACACTAATTAGCTGCCTGCCCATGAACGAGCCACTGTCTATTCCCTCACTTTCATCATCTATAAAATGGGGATGCCTCACGCTGAGAGGCTAAAATGAGAAGGTGCTAGTAAGCTATTTTGCAAACCTAAAAGCGCTACATAAATACCATCTATGATTAAGGCCAGCGGTAGAGAGAGAAGGGATTGGAGGAAGAAAAAGAAGGAATGATGATCTTGGAGAAGAGAAGACTTAGGGTAAATGTGATAGCTACCTTCGAGTATATGACATTGGGAAGGGGACAAGGAGGAAAAGAAATAAAAAGAAGGAGCAGTTTCAAAACCAAGGAAGCTCAGAGCAGTAGTAGGTATCAGCAACAGCACTGAGATCAAGGAGGAAGACTGGTAAAAAACAAAAACAGGCGAGATTTGATGGGGAAGAGGTCCACAATGACTTTTGAAAGAACAGCTTCAAGTAATGGGCAAAGTAAAGTCATCAGGTACAGATGCTGCTGTTTTGTCTTGTTCAATTCTTCATGAAAGCTTTTTCAAAAGTGTTACTATTGAGGAGAAGAAAAGAGAGATGAGCTACAAGATCATGGGAAAGCTTTTTGAGCATTGTAAATACCTGAGCAGGTTTGGAAGAAGATGGGAAGGACCGAGGAAAGGAGAGAAGCAGGAGAAAGGCAACCTGCAAGGTCTTAGAAGAAGCATAAGGGAGAAAGGCTGAGTATACTAATCTGACAGAGATGTTCTCTCCAAAGCCTTATTCCCTAAGGACATGAGATCCAGAGGAAAAAAACCCCAAATTCACTTCAAAAATCTTTCAGTAACATGGGCTTCTAAGCCCTACCTTTTTTATAACGCAGGTAGGCACACACTTAGATTGATGGCTGTTTGCATGGTTAGGTTAGGTTTTGTTAAAGTATAAGTAAGGCTACCCAATACCTTTGGGAAACAAGAGTAAAGTTTGATCTTAGGTCCTCAGGAGGAAAAACTCAGAAGACATTATAAAACAGGCAGTGGTGACCAACAAGTTAAAATACATTTACAAGGTAACAACAACATTCATCAAACACACATACAAAAAAGGCCAAGAGTGAGCAGCTACATCTTTATACAACTCTAGAAGTGTGGATCAAGCCCTACACTCAGATTAGGATGCATAAATAGCAAAAAAAGGATACAAAGAAATCAGAGATCACAGGAAGTTGGAAGCAGAGCTGTAGAGAATCCACCCCCTTCCTTTTACAGAGAAGATAACTCCCATCCCCAAGAGGCAAGGAGATTTCCCCAAGAGTCCACAGAGGGAATAGAGGAGCTAAGACTTTGACTCAGTTTTTCACCATGTAGTCTTCCACCTCCATCAAAGAACAGTCCAATGAATGGAGTAGAACAAGACTTGCTAGAAAAGACCAAGGAGGTTTACTTATCAGAATTTGTTAAAATAAAATAAAATTTAATTTAGGTCATCTCAAATTGACCTATAGCTGATGATTTTGTTTTTTATGCCTGAATTCCCTAAGACAACAGTCAACTGTTTAAAAAAGGTGGCTCTGATATCTCCAGCTGTTTTAAAACACGGATTTCTGATGCCTCCTTATCTCAGGTAAGCTTCCAAACCAGTTTGTAGAAAACGTCTCAGAAAAATGGGAGATCATTTCCTTTCTTTCTATACTTTTGGTTAAATATAAAAATTCTCCAAAAATTCTAACATATGCTTTCATCATACTTTATTTTTCCCTTTTAAAGGGCATAGAGGATTACTGATCTAGGTAAATAGCAAATCAACAAGTTAAGATCAAAATTAAAGTTAGAGCTATGTAAATATGATAAACATGAGGCATAACAGAAAAATAATCTGACAAATATTTCCATACAAGAATAGAAAGAATCGTGGAGTTTGAAAAATCAGGAGCTATAAGATCAAAAAACGGAAATCCAGAAGGTTCTAACAGCTTGCATGAAGAAACACAGTCAGTAACTGGATGGTACACTGACCTCTAATTAAATTTCAGCATACTCCAATAAAAGTTGCTGTTCACTGCTAGCAAAATGGTTCTGATGATCATTTTCTCCCATAAAAAATGAAAATTATTTCCATCTACACACACACACAGACACACACAGGCAAAGACAAACAGACACACACACACAGACACACAGGTTTCAGATGCTCATATGCCTAAATTATATATTGTCATTAATAAGAATAAATGTTAAAAGTGATTGAGGGAGGGGAGAGAGTAAAAATTCACTGCCTTACTGAAATAGCAAATAAAGTTATGTTTTCCTTCTAACAGTCATCCTTCATTTCCCAATTTTATACCATATCAATTTTCCAGAGAATGTACAGTGCAACAATCCTGGCTCGTTCTTGCTGCTGTTTAACTTGCCACACTGGTTCTCACACTAGTGGCAAGAATGTGAATAGATAAATGAACTTTTGTACAAATGCTTGGACTAATCCATGTATTACAATAAAGTGTTAGTGGAACCCGGTAGAAGTACTCTTATATAAACTTCTCCAATGTTATCAGTTGTTAGAGCTACTTTACCACAGAAGAGGAAGCTTGGGGGCGCTGCTGAGACAGAGCAGTAGGCAGGAAACCTTATCCTCTGAGTTCAAATTTGGCCTCAGATACTTCCTAGCTGTGTGTGACCTTGGACAGGTCACTTCACCCTGTTTGCCTCAGTTTCCTCCTCTGTAAAATGAGCTGGAGAAGGAAACAGCAGATCACTCCAGCATCTCTGCCAAAAAAACCCCAAATGGATCAAGAAGAGTCCAAAACAAGATGGAAAAAAACAACTAAACAACAAAATGAACACTAAAATAGTTTTTCTTCCTAAGCATCAATAAAATAAATGCCACATATATAAGACCAAAGATGTACCATAGATAGCAGGAAAAGAGTCAATGCCTAGGTTCCACTTTGGCTTTGTTATTAAGAGAAGCTGTCCCCTCTCAAGTTCTCTTAAAGGAGGAAATCATCTCCAAGATCTAACTCATATCCAAAATAATCCATAATCCTGTATACATAAATACTTTGAGATTTCAGATGACAGAAACATATAAGATATTATTTAAAGAAATTTATAATTAAGCAGAATTCTAAAAATAAGTAGGAAACACTAAAGATAATAACCACTTTTTATACTGTACATAAAGCATATATGTATATGAGTGTGTATACATATGTCTAAATGTTAGGGTAACTAGTTTCAGTCAAAGGTTAAAAACCTTGCTTTTAGACTGCTTGCCATCTAGGGGAGGGGATGGAGGGAGGGAGGGGAAAAAAATTGGAACAGAAATGAGTGCAAAGGATAATGTTGTAAAAAAAAAAAAATTACCCTGGCATGGATTCTGTCAATATAAAGTAATTATTAAATAAAAATTAAAAAAAAAAAACTTGCTTTCAAAACACACACATGTTTGATAAGCATATTTCAATATAATGTTTCCTTTGTAAGCCTATATATTTTATTTAAGCATTTAAAAGAATTCTCAGGAGTTTACAGACAAACTGACAAAAGGATCTGGTTTATGATCCTCCCCAAAAGCTTAAAAACCCTTGATTTAAATATTTTCCTATCAAAACTACAAGTTTCCTAACTAACTCTTAAAATTAAAATAAAAACTGATTTTTTCTTGTGTAGCATAATTGTGGAAGTACTTATAGAAGAATTGCACATGCTTAACATATATTGAATTATCTGCAGTCTAAGACAAGGGGTGTGGGGGAAGGGAGGGAGAAAACAAATTTTTGGAATACAAGGTTTTGCAGGATGAATGTTGAAAACTATCTATGCATGTGTTTTAAAAATAAAAAGCTTTATTAAAAAACAAAATAAGAAAATGGCTTGAAAAGTTAAGAGATTACAAACAAACTTTCTGAAGCAGTAAATATATACGTGGTTTCAAAAACATTGAGTATGAGATGAAAATATTTGACAGACACCAGAAATGATTTTCAGTGCCACTTGAATATCTGTCAAAAGAATGAATGAATGCTGGTCCAATTTACCAGGTGAGGGAAATATAGAATGGTTGTGAGTAAGCACCAGCTCAGGAGTCACATGACCCGAGTTCAAAACCACTAGTTATTTGGCTCAATCAATCTGGTGACCCTGACCAAATCATTCCCTGTCTCTTCCTCTGCAAAATGTGAAGGCTGAAACAGATAGTCTCTGTGGTCCTTTCCAGCTCAGAGACCTAGGATCTCTTGGTAGTCAAAGTGCTGCAGATAGGAAAGTACTACCTGTCAAAGGAAAGCGCGAGAAGATCACATTCTGCTCAGTTCTAAAAGAAGAGGCTTGTTTTCTTTTTTCTCCAGTACTTCCTCATATTCAGCTCACATAAAAGTTTTTGCTTTTCCTCTTCTCCAGATCCCTCAGTTTTTCTAAAAGCTCTCTTCCTTCACTTCTCAGACCTGCTAACCCATCTTGGTCACAAAAGGCAAGATTTCACTGTTATCTTTGGCAAACATTAAACTTTAGTATATCTTAAAAAAAACACTAATTCATCTGTCCTTTTAGATAGATTTGGAGTTTTTAATTCAAAAAGGATTTCTAAAAAGTTATTACTAGCACACAAAACTAAAGCTGGGAAGAAATGATTTGAATACATCACTTATGAAAGGTTGCTGATCCTTCATTTAGAATTATAGTAGGATAAAAATAGACCCAAACAAGAAATTTTAGTAGAAAACACCTGTTAAAGACTGCCCTAAGAGGTTTTTCATTAGCTCAGCATTTGAATATTTTCTAATTAAAGTTCTCTTACTGTATCATGTTATACAATAATTCACTTACTTCAAGCAGAAAAAAGTCCACAATTCAGACAAATTGTGAAAAGCTGGGACTCTTCTCTCTCACACTCAAGGAAGCTCTCCTAAGCATTCCTTGCCTCTTCTCCATTTTCATTTCCCCCCTCTCTCGCCTATACCTTTATCACTTTCATATAGGCCAGATTCTTTAGTGTTCCATTCAAACTTTCCCCATGCTCATGTCCTAATCTACCTTTCCTGCCTTCTTTTTCAACTTTCCTTCGGGCCTTTTATTCTGGATATAAACTGGTTTGGGTACTCTCCATTACCATTTCATGATGTTCCTGAGGCCTGGAATGCTCTTTCTCCCCCTTCCAAACTATATTTGTCACACTGCTATGCTTTGGAGCCCCAGCAAAGAGTCTCCCATAAAGATCTATAAGCTTTGGGCTGGGCCTCTCTTCAGTTGCTTCCTGCCCCACCAGAAGACTGTGCCTTAAAAGCAATGAGTGTATATTATACATGTTTGTATTCTTTCTAGCATTATGTAGATACTCAATTGATAATTTGATGAATGACGTCACTTGAGCTTCTGTTAGAATATGATACTACTGACCAATCATCAAGGAAATGTTGTTTTTCCAGTAAAAGTGATAAATCTGTTCTAGTCCACTCTTCTCTCCCAATCTATCTTAAGACAAAAGGCATGTATTTAACAGAATGGCTGGCTGGGGTTAGGGTTCTAGTCTGTAGCCACAGAGCAGTGAAATCGGCTGATCTCAAATAAAAGACTACCCACAACTTTGGCTTCCTTATTGCTCACTGAGGCAATACCAAAAGCACATACCATGCATACGTGGCATATCCTCCAAATGTAATTTTAAGCACCACAAGGACAGAGACCCATCAGATCCAAGATCAGAGAGGTTCCTAGACTGAAATCTGAAAGGGATTTTAGAGATATCTAGTACAATACAGATGTGAAAACTGAAACTCACAGAGCAGAAGTGATGAGTTCAGATCTGACCTCAAATTTTTGTTCCGAAGCTACCACCTCTTCATATCTCCCTAAGCCCAAATAGTATGTAATTAATTGTTAAAAAGAAATCAAAACTGTCAGTAATTGACTAGAGCAGAATAGTAGAAGGGTAGCACTGAAGAAAAACCTGAATATCAATATTGCCTTATATACTAGCTATGTGATCACTGGCCAGTCAAGAGTACTTACATCAGGAGTTCCCAAACGAATTACATCATAGTTCAGGACCACTGCCTCAATAACCACTCCCCCCCAAACAAATATGCCCACGTACCTAACATCCATGCAGAAAATTACTAGGCCCTCGGTATTCAAAGGCATATTAAAACATGGAAACATTGTGTCAGACTCCTTATATCTTAGGAGGGACCTCAGCTACCCCATTCAAACACCTTCATTTCACATACAACAGAGCCAACAGACAAAGGGGCCTAGCCTGTGCCCTCAATCCCAAGCATCCTTTCAGGAATGCCTCAACCCCTTCTGAATTTGGGGGTTTAATAGATAATTGCCTTTGAATATAATTAGTTTTCCTTATAATTCTATGCATTTTATTTTATGTATTTAAAAACATCTTCCAAAGGGGCCCAGAGGTTTCACTAGTCTGCCAGAAGTCTGGGACATAGAAAAGAGTCCTTACAAGAGTGTGAGTTCTTTCATCTTAAGTAACCCCCCCCCCCCAAAAAAAAAAAAACCTGAACCACATTTCCCCTAAACAGGATGGCTGTTCATAAGAAATCCATCCCCCCAACACTCCATCAAATCTATGATCTCCTATCTCTACGGACCTGTCTACAATGAGATCACCTAGCAGAGAGTCACTGGGCCTTCTTCTTTACTCCCCCCCCTCCCATCTCTGAACATCTTCTTCCAAATATCCTGGGCATCCCACTTCCTTCATCTGCATATATTCCTTCTAGAAACTGTTTCTAGTAATCCCTCATTCTACAAAGGAATTACAGGTCATGGCCAGCTGCTAAACCTGATAATCACTACATTATCTCTCAGTGTCCCTGAAATTATAAAAATAATTGTGACAAATATTTATGATTGTAGTCCTTCCTGAACACTACTTACTTTTGTTTTCCCATTTCATATCATAAGTCAATCTGAAGACTAAAGGAAATATACTGCTTCAGATTTAGAAAATGAAATCAAGCCCTCTAGCTAAATACACTATTCACTTCTGAAAGAACAGAGGAATTTTACTTAAGAGTCTAGCATACCAAAACCTGATTTTTGTAAACAGTATGAGAACTGGTGTCTATAAGAACTGAAATTCAAGTGACTGCCTTTTCTGTAACACTGATATTTCCAGTATAAACAGGACATTTATTGCTACATGAATCAGAAGAGATTCAAAGTCCAGACTACTTAAACATCCATTCAAAACAGTTGTGAGAATTTAGTTCCTCAAATCTGGTGAATCTGTACTACCAATCTGATAATACTGGATACTTAAATGGGAAAACTAAGAGACTAAGGAATCATTTGCCTAGCTTAAAAATAGTGATAGTGCTGATACAAAACTTCCAAAGCAAAAGTTAAGTGCTGAGCTACTACTCTGTTGTAAAACTGGCAACTACACCCAAATAAACTCAGCATGTCTTGACTTTCTCTCCAAAGCCATAGAACAAATGCTTTTCCCTTCAAAGCTGAGCCCTGACTTGTCTGAAAACTGGAGCTTCCTGTCCCTGAGCTCAATTGCTAAGTAAGGTTTGGGAAGTCAGTATTCAAATCTCCCGTCAGATACACTTAGGCACACAGGGCAATTGCTTCAACAGGACACTTCTACACTCAGAACAAGCTTGAAGCAGCATGAAATCAGAACCTATGATGTTTACCCCCTTCAATCATACTGAAGACAATTCAATTGTCAACTTAAATCTGAGCCATAATTAATATCAGCATCCTAAGTTCGAAGACATTACAGTAACAGCTTAAGAGTTTATCACAGCTTTTTTTTTTTTTAAGGTGAAGAGGGATACAATGCTTTGATAGAAAGTTAAATGTTTTTGAAATGTAAAGCATACATTAAAAACCTGTTAAGTATAGATGAAAAAATGGATGTGCCAATTGACAATCATAAAAGGAGACAGCCAGGAATCATCAGAAGAGATGATTGCTAAGAGAACTTAGTTTTACACTAAATTCTCAAAAAACAAAATTTAATTTAACATATATTTGAGATAGTATGACAGTGGACAAGAGTTGAGACCAAGTCCTGTGTCTGTTTCTGTGTCTGTGTCTCTCTCTCTCTCTCTCTCTCTCTCTCTCTCTCTCTCTCTCTCTCTCTCTCTCACACACACACACACACACACACACACACCACACACACACACACACATATACACACACACTCTATGATCCTGGGCCAAGTAACTTAAACTCTTAAGACTATAAAGAATCAAGTTGATAGAGGACATTTTCTCAAGAGGGAGTTCTAGTAACAATGAAATACATCTAGTCTCTAACTCTAATTTTTATGAGTGTATGTGTAGGGGTGGGGTATATATATATATATGAAAGAACAAAAAGGGGAAGTGGCTACAGTGTTGCACTGGAAGCAAGAAGGACTGAATTCAAATCCTGCCTCATACCCTTTCAGACTGTGACTCTATTCAAGTCATTCAACCTTTCTATAACTAATGAACACTGCAATCTGGGCAGCCTCAAAAACTCCTTGCCCGCTCTAATCTATGAAATGAAACACATAAGGAAAGAGAACATCACAATTTCAACATCACTGGGAATCAATGGCATCATGATGTTTATTTTTACATCCTAAAAGTGCTTTGGATCAGATACTTTCAGATTGTCTGTTACCACTCAACATCCAGCTACGACACCATCAAGACAGATCTATCTTCACCCTAGATGATACTGAGTAATGCAAGTACGATACAAGATAATTTCAATTTGCCTGGTACAAAATATTTAAATATAATTTTTTAAAAAACTTCTTTCACAGGAAGAGAACAATAGGGAGTAGATAAATCTCTCTGGCACATCCATTGGATCATCAACTCTGAAGCTCCCCTTCCAGCTTCAGATTAAAACGCGAGCCTATGATTCTCTAGCCCAGAGCCACGAAGGAGATGCTTCATCACCTCATTGGACAGGCATCCCAACCATGAGTCTATGGTCCTAGAACTCCCAGATAATCAAATAGAAGCAGTAAAGGCATATCAGAAAGTAAGGGGATGGATGGCCTTCACTATATAATGTCAGGCTGAGAAGTCATTGAGGAGAGTGAGTGATATATTTAGGAATGAATGCAGTAGTTTAAAAAAATGCATGAAAATATTTTAAAAAATTCTTTCATTTACCAAACTATAATGAAATGAGATTCATGTGAAATGTAAAAAATGTCTTTCATCTGTTTTAGATGTATTCAACAAAGTGTTTAATAATGGCAAATACAAAAAAAGAAAAAAAATTAAGGGCCTTTCCTGGGAGACAAGATGGGGCAGTAAAAGAGGACTAGCTCCCATTATTTCATCTTTCTGACCCTCCAGTGTCCCCATCAAGAAGGGGGATAACATGACCTGTACAGCCTTTCCAACTCTAAACTGACAGAGATAGGGTTGATATAAGTATACAGTATTACAAGCAAAGTCTTAGGTCAGCTTCAAAGAAAACATTTTCTGCCACGCCACTGGGGGTACCTAAATTGTAAATAGGGACAACAGCTTACAAGAAGATGTTTCATGCTCTTTTGCCAAAGTTTGCTCATCTGGGCAACCCCAGGTCTTAGTAATGACAGCTCTGCTCATGTCGGGGCTTTCTCAGGATCCCAGATTTGGAGCTAGAAGGAACTCCAGAGCTCCTCTAGTTCAACATTCCCATTTTACAGACTAGGACAATGGGAAGATAAAATGCTCCTCAGGAGTCTCCTAGATGAAAGAAAAGGAAAGGGCTGGGAAATACTGGTGTGATAGAACAGCCTGTTTGCCTGTCTCAACTCACACAAAGCATGTGTGAACTGAATTAGCAACTACTGCCCTAGAGAATCGGTCTCAAGATTCTGTCTCTTCTCTTTCAAAGGAAATGGTTCGACCTTCAGCAGCATCTCATTCTGCTCATAGAAAAGAGCTTCCACTTTCTCTGCTCCCTAGTCAATGATACCACAGTGGCCTACACAGGAGTGTCACCTGCTCCACCAAGCTCACCTTGACATTCCCATAGAGTTCTAGTCTCATTAGCTGTTCAAAGATCACTCCTGCTGCCATGAACTCTCTCCTTTGCTGTTTCACCAGAGAGAACATTCTACTTTAAGAGGCATGGTATGTGTATAGACTTGCCAGGTAGAGGTCGGTCTTAATACTCCAAGCTTCCTTGTTTACCAAAGGTAAATGGTTTCACTGTAAAGTCTCACATTCAGCAAAATGTTTACAGAATGGGCATTAAGACAAATGGGCAGTATGATGTCAGTAAATGCATACAGTCACACAAGCCAAAAAGGAAGCAGAGAGCCATAAGTGGAAATAAAGCTTAACAAACTCATTACAATCACAGTGTTTAGATCTTTATACCCAGTTCTGAACTTCACTACCTCACAGGAAGGGGGGAGAGGGGGGAGAATTGAAAGTATTCAGATAATAGCAATAGAGATGATTAATAGGTTGAAAAATTATAGCAATGAGAAACAATGAAAGAAAAAGGATTTGGTTTAAAGATGAAAGAAAGCAACTTTAAGCATCTTCATTAGAGTACTAGCATCATACTCAGATTTACCAATGGACTAAAATTCTTATGAGAATCCTAACACAAGCTGAATGTTCACAAAAAATAAATCCACAAACTAAAAGATGATTTTAAATGAGTCATGTTTAGATTGGAGCTTCGTGATTAATACTCAAACTTTGGGAACGGAATAGGGTCCCAAGAAGCAGAAAGGTATTTTTTTTATTATTATTATAACGTAACAAGGGACATATAATTGATAGGGAATAATTTTGAAACTTAAGCTGCCAGAATAATTAGTTGTTTTTTTTTTTTTAAGGTACCAGTTTATTAAAGTGAATCAAAAGTTATTCTAGACTTTCAGAACTAGTTCTTTGGGAAATTATCAAATGTTGGAAAATGGTTAAGCCCCAAATCTCAAAGTACTTAGACATAAGGGAAAATGTTTAACAAGAGACTCTTTAGCACTAAGAAAAGGTTATTGGGAGATCTGAAATCAATCTTTTTTTGAAATATCTTTAAAAATAGTCTTGCTTGAAGCAAGGGGAATGGACTATTTGACCTCTCAAGGTCCCTTCCAAGGCTATGATTATGTGATTTTAACTTACAGGCCTGCTGTGTGAGGGGGATGTCATACTGTCTCTATCCCTTTGACATAGGTACCACAAACCTAAAACTTGCAGCCTGAAATAAAACTTAACATGACAACTAAAATCTGATTACAAAATCTAATACTTTATTATAGCCCATCCTTAAATGATTCAGGCCTGGGAGGCAAAATTTTGAGAAGTGGAAGAAATAAGTGTAACTTCTAAATGTTACTATGTTACAATGTCACTAGCTTCCTAAATATTTTAGGGCTGTCGCTGCTGTTTCCAGCCCTTTGCGAGGCAGAATGATGCATTAGCTGGGGGACTACGGGCACCTATCCCCCTCAGTTGGGCAGCCCCGACTCCAGGACAAGTTACAGGGAAGGGGCTAGCCCGGGAAGAGCTGAGCAATCTCCGGTCTGGCCGAGCTGGGCCCTGTGCCACTTTCCAGTCCAGCACAATACACGGCCCACAGGGTATTTCCTAAGGAGTCCCTGAACCTGGAGCCCGGGGTGCTCGGTTCCTCTGGTCTCCCTTTAAAATCTAAACTTTGGCAGAGCATGATCCTCGAGTCCAAAGTGCTCCGGGCCCCCAACAACTGGCACGGAGCCTTGTTATTTTTTGAAACTTACTAGGAATAAAATCCAAACTAACCGGGCAGGAATCGATCCGAGTTTAAAAGGGGTAGAAAACCTGAGACTGCTCTCTCCCTAGGCGGTGAACCCCTAGGGCCCCGGCGCGGCTCCAGCAGCGGGCTAGACTCGGCCCGGAGTCCAGCACAGAGCAGAGGCCAGCGCGGGCCCCGACTCCGGCCCCCTAGGACACTGGGGCCGCCGGGGCCCCTACGCGGCTTAACAAAGACGGCCCGGTGGCCCCCGCCTGCTCGTCCCGACCATATGGCCCCGAATCCGGCTGGGCCGAGTCCGGAGCCGGCCGGCTTCACCCCAGCAGCTCGAGCGGCACAGGGCCGGGCAGGGCCCGAGTCCCCCGGGGGAGCTAGTTACCCGAGCCCCGGGACGCGGCGCGGCCTAAGCCAAAAGGGCCGCGCCAGGGTTTCCCGGGCCCTCGCGGAGCCGTGGCGAGCCAGGCGGCGTCTCCCCAGCGACCAGCGCGGTGTCAGGGCCTGGGCCCTGGTGAAGGAGGAGACGGCGGCGGCCGCCCGGCCTCCGGTCCGTCCCGTCCCTTCCCGCCGGGTCCCGCGGGCTCCGCACGGCGCTAGGCCGCGCCCGCCAGGCCCAGGCCGCCGCGTCCGTCCGGTATCGGCCGCCGAGCCCAGACCCCGCCGCTAACGGGCCCCGCCGAGGCCTCCCCCAGCCGCCCCATGACAGTGCAAAGCCTCGGGCCGGGTCGGGCCCGGCGGCCTCCCCTTTCCTGTGCCGGCGGCCGGCGAGCGGGCGCGGCCCGGCCTCTCACCTTCATGTCGGGACATCCTAGTTCAGACGGTGGCGGCGCGGCCCCTCCCGGGCTCCGGCTGCACGCAGAGTCCCCGCGGGGGCCCCGGCGCTGCCCGCACCGACCGAGCGGCCCGGCCACAGAGCGGCCGGCGGCGGCGGCGGCGGGCAGGCGGGCGCCCTGCCTCCGGCTCCGGGCTCCGGCTCCGGCTCCGGCGGCTCCGGGCTCCGGGCTCCGGGCCGGCCGCGGGGGCGGGGTGGGCTCGGCGGCGGCGGCGGCGGGGGCAGCGCTGGCTCCGCCGCGGCGGCGAGGAGGAGAGGAGGAGGAGGAGGAGGAGGAGGAGGAGGAGGAGGAGGAGGAGGAGAGAGGAGGAGGAGGAGGAGGAGGAGAAGAGGAGAGGAGGAGGAGGAAGAGGAGGAGGAGGAGGAGAGGAGGAGGAGGAGGAGGAAGGAAAGAGGGAGGAGGAGGAGGAGGAGGAGGAGGAGGAGGAGAGGAGGAGGAGGAGGAGGAGGAGGAGGAGGAGGGATCGGGGCCGGGCCGGGCCGGGCCGCGCTCGGCTGCGCGGCTCCTCCAGGAGGCGGGGCCGACGCCGCAGCTCCGCGCCGCTCGCTCGCTCAGCCGGCGCCCGTCACCGTGACACGGTCCCTGTGCGCTGGGCGGCGGGCCCGGCGGCGCTCGGCGGCAGTGGCGGTGGCGGCTCCGGCTCCAGCTCCCGCTCCTCCCCCTCCCTCCTCCCCTCCCTACCCCTCCCCTCCCCCTCCCCCTTCCGCCGCCGCCGCCGCCCCGCCTCCCGCTCCCGCCTCGGGCCCCGCAGCTGCTGCCGGAGGAGGAGGAGGCGGCGGCGGCGGCGACGGCGGCGACGACAGCGCCGACGACGGCGGCCGACGAGGAGGCGGCGGCGGCCGCGGCTCCGGGCGCTCGGCTCTCGGGCCCGCGCTCGCCCGCACGGCCGAGGGCGGGGCGCTGCCTCCTCCGCCTGGGCCGCCCGCCGCCCGCCGCCGCCTGGGCCGCCGCTGCCCCGGGGCGCCCGGGAGGAAGAGGAAATGCCCGGGCCCGCGGCGCCCCCTCTGACGGACCCTCTGAGCCGCCGTCGGCGCCGCCAGAGCGAGGCTGCGGCGGGGCCGAGACCGAGGCCGGGGGTGAGGCCGGGGAAGCCAGGGGGGAGGGGGAGACCGAGGTTGGGACTGAGGCGGGAGGTGAGGGTGAACCCGGTTCCGGGACTGGGGGTGACACCGAGGCCGGGGGAGGGGAGGCCCTGCTTGGGGTTGGAGGACGCCGGGCGGGAAGAATCCCAGGCCCGGCCGGGACCTTGGAGTTCTGGGGAGGCCACAGAGCCGGGAGCCGGGCCTGCTTCCCGGGTCGGAGCGAAGCTCCGCGGGGCCTTGGTGCCCTAGGAGCCGGGCTCCCGCCGAGGTCCGCCCTGCGTCGCCCCTCCTACTAGCCATGTGCGCGGCGGGGCCTGGTGACAGGAAAGCGGCCCCGACCTGGCCTAAGGCCTTAGCCCGGGAGCCCCGACCTGCGGCCATGTGCAACCCTTGGAAGGAGAGCTGCGACCTCCCGCTCCGGAGGAGTGATAAATCAGACCGGTAGATTACAGGCGCCGGAGGCCTCCTCATCTTTATGGCGTTAGGAGTGAAAACGGAGCCGTTTTCAACCTAACATTTTCATTTAAAGTTTCAAGTTAAAAACGGAAAAGTTTTTGGAATGTTTATTAATTCATTGAAAAATAGCAACAAGAAACCATTCCAGGTTAACATAAATAATAGGTCTTAAAAAGAAAAAGTAACTGCATTTTCCACAGCAATAAGTTAGTGAAAGTGGTGGCATTATTTTACACATTTTAGAAATCTCATTAATATCTAATTTTATGGGAAGGAGACTCAAGGTTGTCCGATGCCTCTGCATTCGGGCTGTTTATATAAATTATTTTGGTTGAAGCTTACCCCATAGGCACCTGTTTGCAATTTATATATAACTAGATCACTGGGACATGAAGTACCATGTGGAGGCCCAGTTGGTCAGTATAGGTCAGACAGGCCTTGAATCTCCCCAGTGGAGTTAGGAGATAACAATCTCCAATTATATAGCACATGTGGTTTCATGTGATCTGCATCAATTCTAGGAATTAAGGGTATTGTTAATCTGAATTAATGATAATTATATGAATTAATAATAATGAATTAAGAAAGAAACTGAGGCTTGGAGAGGTCAAGTGAAACACCCTATCCATACTTGATAGATTTGGTTACCCATTTGAGGTGGGATTCAAGCTCAATTTTTTGATTTCCCCCTGAGTACACTATTCTAAGCCACTGAGATATCTGAAGAGCACAAAGCACAGTGGCTTCATAGTAGGTGATAAATAAATGCTTGTGGACAAGAATATGATTCACAGCTCCCTGCCTTCTAGAAGTGCCTTATTTATTAGTATAGGGATGCACTAGTCCTGGAACTGCAATCAAATCCCACCAACTTGGTGATCTTGGGGATGTCCCTTAACTTTCCTAGGCTCTTTTTTTTTTTTTTTTTTTTTAAATCTGAAAAGGGGTAGGTGGACTAGATGGTCTCTGAGGCCCCATCAGTTCTGTATCTGTAAACCGGTGTTCCTATTAAGTTCAGCTGTCTATTGAATGCAAACCACAGAGCCAGAAAATGCTGGTATGATCCGTCCAAACCTGGATGGGTGTTGCTGATTCATAGAGGAACTTCTTAAACATTTTGGAGTCTGAACTTCCAAAATACTTTCTAATATGGGAGAAATTATAGGAAAATACTTCCATTAAAAAAAAAATCAAAACATTTTCAAGAAATAAGTGATCTCCTTTAAATACTTAATAGTAGTTACACTAATCTTTCAAAAGATCTCTGATTCTCGCCCCAGGGAGGTGATATTTAAGAGTAGCTCTGGCCACTCTGCTGAAGAACTTTAGCACTTGGGTAATGAGTAAATGGAGTCTGTCCTTTAACCTATACTCTTAAGTCTTCCTTGTTGGTAAAATCAGCCAGAACTTTGGTTCCTCTGGAATAGCCTCTGAGAACAAATTTTATATCATAGTACAGCAGTGAAATAGGACTTCAGGGGAGGAATATAGTACTGCCCATATAAATAGCATTGGAGAAAAGAGAATGATTATCCTTCAACAGGTTGAGTTTGCTCTTTTCAGCATCATTCAGTCCAACAATGATTCAATACCAACTGTACTGTTTTTCTCACTGGTTATTTAAAGGAGTTATTTTGCATTTCAGATAGTTTAGGTAAATCAAACCATATGGTAAAACTACCAGAGTAACCACCTCCCCTTCCTGGTTTACTCCATGGGTCCCTCATATGTATATATCCATTCAGGGCCTATATTTGCTAGTAAGGATAGCAGTAGAACTGGGAGGAATGTGGGGAGAGATAAGGTTCATTTCTGCACCTGTGCAGAAATGTGGTATTTCCACTTTAGCCTCAGATCAACTTGAGTCCAGGCCAAATGTAGCAAAGAGAAGCTCGGCCTTCCATCTGCCAGGACCATCTCTTTTCCACCTTTAACCTTTCTCCCCACTAAAGGATAATTACTCCTGTCATCCTTTGTTGAAATCTGGAATTCATTTTAAATAATGATTAGGAAAAGTAAGAAAGATATTGTTACCAAACTTCAGGTAGGTTATGGGTGAAATAAGTTTGATGGGCTGTAACATTGTTTTTTTATAGGAAAATATATTCCAAGTTACAAACAATTGAATTTCAAATGAAGTTTTGGAGCATCACCTATAAATTGGGACTGCCCCATGCATGTGAAAGGTTGATGTGCTGACTTAACCTCACACTGAGGACTGAGGAGGAGACATGAACACTCAGAAGAGAGAAATGACCAAAGCGGACAGAAGATGGACTGGGGCCCTGTGAGCTCCAGCTGAGGAAGGTTAAAGACAGGTCAGACACTAGGACGCGTCTTGAGTAATGATGTGATTTCAGGGCCCTCCTCCACCATCCCTTTCTTTCAGTGCCCTCCTTCATCATGTCTAAGTTCTAGCTTTCTTCAGGGTTCAGATCAAGCTCATATTCTTCCACAAAACTGTCACTGACCCAAGCTCAGCCTACATTGATTTCTCTCTTATCTCAGCTTCCACAGTGCTTGTACACAGCACTAAGCATTTGTGCCTTTGTACTGGCCACCCTGCATCCTGGGATGCTGCGCCCACGTGCTCTCCCTCTGTCTCTCTCCCTCTGTCTCTCTCACATACATGTGCATGCGCGTACCTTCCAGATCCAGTTCAGAGACTCTGTACAAGAAGCCTTCCCTTTCCTTTGGCCAGCAGGCCCTTGTCCTTGGAGCTTCTCTTCTAGGGATGTCATTAAGTGCCTGCTGGGATTGTCTCTCTCCCTGTTAGTGTGGGACTTCCCTGGAGGTCATACACAGCTGTGTCTTTGTCATTGTGTCCCTTGTGCCCGACAATACTGGAAGACAGCACCTTTGGTCTGTTGGGTATGCAGTGGTTTACAGAGGGCAGAGAGCCAGGTTGGAGGCAGGCAGCCTGTTCTTCCCCAGTTCAAATCTAGCCTCAGATGTTTACTAGCTGTGGGACCCTGGGCAAGCTACTTGACCCTGTTTGCCTCCGTTTCCTTAGCTGGAAAACCTTCAGAAGGAAATGGCTAGCCGCTTCAGCATCGTTGCCAAGAAAACCCCCAGTGAGGTCCCTGAGATTTAGATGTGACTGAAACGGCAGCCCGAGACCCTTCCTTTCACCCAGTTGTCCCTCTATAATGTGTGAGTGGGCAGTAAAGCAGAAGGTTCACGTGGGCACTTGGTAACCTGTGAAGAGGACATCACCAAGAAGTGTCAATCATGGCTGCCAGGGGCTGGGCCTCCTTAGTCCCTTAACTGAGGTCCATCCATAGGACTGATTGAGCACCTACAGGATACTAATTATGTCTTGAGCTGCTCAACAGTCCCAGGCTGCATTTATAGCAATTCAGTGGTCTAAAAACTGCTTCCTGCTTGGAGATCCTGTGAGCCACTGCAGGCTGCTCATCAAAATGAGTGTTTATCCATTAAACAAAATGCCAACACGTGGAGCTCAGCTTAGCTGACAGCTTAGAATTGGACTCAGGAGGCAGCTGTGAAGGCTGAGGATGATATTACACGATGTGAACTTGGAAAAGTCACAGCTTCTCTGTGAAACAAGTAGAAGGCACTTTTGGTTCTCATCAGTCTAGTTTGTCATGATTCTGTAATCAAAGTCACTTGTAATTCGGCCATTTCCTTTACACCTAGAAAGGAGAAACCTTATTATCCAGAAAGACAGGAGTGTAGTGTTTATAGCTCAACATTGCTGATCCCCTCCTTGTTCTCTTTGTAGCCAAAGGTATATAGTAAAGACCATCAGTGGGAATGTAACAGTCCCTATCTGTATCGTAGAAGCCGACCTCACTGAGGTTCAAAGGGCTAGGGACCCAGACATTGGGAAGTACTTTCTAAACCCCTCTGACAAGGAGGTTGCCCTTGCTGCCTGGTGGGATGGTACTGAGCAGAGAAGCCCACTTTGCTGTAGATTAAAATTGAGCAGCCAGTACTCTGACCTTCTGAACTATTCCCCATATTGTGTTCTAGATTCTTCAAGACTTAGTAAGAATTACCTGTTCTGGGTACTCAATCTGTACCCATGATCTTGAGTTCATTTGGCACCGCTTTGTGGGTGAGTGTAGCCTATCCATAGTCTATTGGGATTAATTGTGTATTTCTCTCCATCCCCTTCTCTGTGAGGTTTTGTTCTTTCCCGTTGTGTCTTTACAGAGAAGGTAGCTTTCATTTAGTGTACCCGGCCCCTGTGTTTTCTTGGAGACAATCCCTCTTTGCACAGAGCCCAGTCATGGGCTCTTGTCCCTTCTTTCCTTGTAAACTCTTCTGGACTTTGCCCTCTGTTGTTAGACTTTTTTTTTCCCTTATAAACGAATCTTTTCCTGAATCTACCCTTCCTCCTATTGCCTTCTCTTTTCTTTCCTTCCGGTTTCCTGGTAGAGTGAAATGCATTATTCTGCACCTCCCTGTGTAAGTCTTTGTTTTGACCTTCTTGCCTAGTTCACTTGAAAATGAGACTTGGATGTTTCCCATTCTTCCTCCCCTTTCCTCCCTATCTGTTTGGCCTTGTACTTGCGATGATATGAAATAATTCACCTTTCTTTCCATTGTTGCTGGATCGTTTCAGACTCCTGATGACCCCATTTGGGGTTTCTTGGCAGAGATATTGGAGAGGTCAGCTGTTTCCTTCTCCAGCTCATTTTACAGAGGAGGAAACTGAGGCAGATGGGGGGTAAGTGACTTACCTAAGATGACACCACATCCAGGGCTTCTAAAGCCAGATTTGAAGTCTTCCTGCCTCCAGGCCTGGCCCTCTATCCCTGGCACCCCCTGGCTAGTTTATGTCCCCTTAGTATATATCTTTTCTTCTTCCTCTTTTCAGAGAAATAAACCATAAGAAAACCATGCCTGGCTGGTTCAAACATAAGAAGCAAAGCTTCCCAGGAGAAGTAAAGATTTGCTTCCTGGCTCTTCCCTACTTTCCCCAAGAAAGTCAGGTTCTACCTCACCTCTGGCTCAGACCCGAATGCTCAAATCAGTGTGACACCTTCTGGAAAAAGCAGGCCAGTTGTGGCTGATTTATGGTTTGACTGTTAGTGACTCCCCTGGCCACTCCCCTGAATGTACCATCTCCACCCATTCGAGAATATTAGATGACTGGAACTGGCTCCCTCTTTGTATTTGTATCCCCATGGAACCTGATCCATGGTGCTTAATAAAAGCTTTTTTGTTCATTAAAGGGGATACTAAGTTGATTTGCATGGGAATTTTTAGCTTGCTGTCCAACAACCAAAGCTTGTTGGTTCTTACACCTATATTTTTGTAATTGCCCTTGCCCTGTCTACCCTCCCTTTATCTCCTGGCCCCCCCAGTTGACATACCTTGATTGACAGGTTGGTACAGAAGAGAGTGTTGGGAGTTGGAGGTAGAAGATCTCTGTTCAAATCCCAGCTCTGCTACTCCCTACAGGACACATCAGCATCCTCATGTATAAAGTGAGAAGGTTGAATTAGGTGGCCCCAGATCCTTCTGGCTGCAAATCTGTTATTCTGTGATCTAGTATGTAGTTGTGATTCTAACTCTATTCAGTAAATATTTATTAAGCTCCCACTCCATTTAAGGTCCTAAGTCTAACCTCCTTTTCAGATGACAGTCCCTCAAATTTTCAGTGACAGCATCAGTGAAAGAAGTCCTAAAAACTTACCTGTTGCAAATTGACACAAGAGGCATCTCACCATTGCTGTACAAGCACTTCTCTGTCCTGGCATTTTACTTCATTCCTCACAGGGGCCTGTTCCAAACTCTTCCTTCTCTTCATTCACTAGCAGGTATGTCCCAGATGACCTAACCTAACTTTGCATTCCAGTGAGGTGATGGAGACTTTCTAATCCGTCCTCAGCTCCTGCAGATCTCTCCTCTTCTCTGGCACAAGAGAGCTGTTCTTTCCCTCCACAAAGGTCAGGTCTCACACGTGCCCCGGATCCCACTCCCTCCTGCCTCCGTCAGTAACTCACTCTGGTGAGTTACTCCCATGCATCCTCAATCCTGCCCTCATGACTGGCTCTTTCCCACAGTTCTCCAAACATCTTCAGGGTTTTACGTGTCCCTTCAATTCCATCTTGTTAGAATCACAAAAAGTCAAAATCCAGTCCGATGCAGACCGGAACAAGAATCCTTGCTTTCCTATACTTGATCAGTGAGATCCTGGCATCCTCTTTGAAGAATCCTGGTGAGAGGGCACCTGTTACCTGCAGAGACAGGTCATCCAGGGCTTAGTATTGATCACTTTTGGTTCTTTGTAACCATCACCGATTATTCCTCGTTCCACCCTTCACATCTGTTCCTTCTTGTGGATGTCCTCTAGTTTTATCAGCACCTGTCCAGGGCTCAGAACCGAACTCGGTGTTCCAAATCTCCAAGTGGGGTAGACTCCAGTGGGAAGTCAGTGGGAAGGCCTAGGATCACATGGCCTTTTTTTGGCTGCCATATCCCTGTTCGCTCATATTGAGCTTTAAGTCTACTTAAAATATCAGATCATTCATCTGTTTGATACATGTGAGGGTTACTTTTTGAATGCGAGCATGAGACTTAACATGTAACTCTATTAGATTTAATAAGAGTTATTCCCCTGGTGGTTTTGAATCTTGACCACATGTGTAAAGGATATCTCCATTTTTGATAGGGTACAATGAGACCTTGATCGAGTCATTCACAAAGCCGTGAAACCCCACAGGGACAGCCACGTGCAGGTCCCTCCACTGAAGATCCTGGCCTGGACTCACTCGGGTGGCTTTAAGTGGAGCCATGCAGCCAGTGCTGGGTGAGGGCACTGGGGCCCAAGTGGTGGGGGGCTTACCCGAGTCATAGGGGCAGCACCTGTGCCCTGAGAGGAGGACTCTGCGACGGGCCACGCTGCCAGTGCGAGGAGACTTGGGTGAGCCTGAAAGCATTATGTATGAGATGAGTTATGGGGAGCAATGATGGACAGATAGAAAACATCACCACGTCCTGCAGTGGTGGAAGCAGATCTGGAATTACCATCAAGCACCTGCCGTCTCTTGCCAGGCTTTCCAGCCCCTCCTGGATCTGGCCAGCGCTCAGCTGGAGATGAAGTGAAGGGCCATGAGTGGCCCCAGGCCAGTGAACACTCGAGGGGAGTGCCAGAGGCTGACCTAAGTTCACAAACATTAATGGTCCTGAGAACTCAAGTCTATGGATTTATTCAGGTAAACTGTTCACAGAATTGACCTGATCTAACTATTTATTACTCCATCAAAAAGGAGAGCGAGTTTAATCTGGCATAACCTGTTCTTGAGGAAGCTCTGGTGGCTTTTTATGCTCAACATTTTCTTGACCAGCTCCAGCTGTTATAGAATGTTCCCAGGAACATAGTCAAGCTCACTAGCCTATAGCGGGGCAGATTCCATTTTCTTCCCTTTGGGGAAAGTCAGTATAACATTTGTCCTTTTCCTTAATATCGCCGAAAAATTGCAGTGTTCTCTACTACCATGTGACACCGCCCACTGTTCCATGTTGCCATCTGTCTTTTGCAGTAGGTTCTTTGCAGGTCTGACTGCTGCCCCCAGGTCCTCCCTGCAATCCAGACCAACACCCAGATATACTTCCTAGGGGTGGATCTTGCCAGCAGTCATCGTGGCTCCCTGGTGTTCACCACCCGACGACATCCTCCCATGGCCTTTGTAGGCTTTGGGGCATCTGTCCCCACTCCCACGCTCCAGCTGCACACCCAGGGGGCAACTTCTCTGACCCCTCACACTCTAGTTTATGGGACACTTCGGAAGATGCTGTAGCTTACGAGACCCACCCCCACGATTATCAGATCTAATGAACTTTTATTTATTTTGTTGATAAGGTATGTCCAATTGCTACAAACATTCCCCTGTAAGTCAGTAACAAGCACTCCCACTAGTCCATACAGTGTAGAGAAAGTGGGCCCAGACTGGGTGACCACCTCTGACTGTTAGCAGGTGGTCCTTTTCTTACTCTTGGTGGGGCTTGTGACCCCCCTCCTAGGGGAAATGAAGGTTTTCTGCTCAGATTCTTGTGGGGCTTTATTCCTAGTGGAGTCCAATTGGTTCTCAAGACACTGCCACTAGGTGCTGCTATTCTGAGGTCAAGGCCAGGATACCAGGGACAAGGTGAGAACTAAATTCGGCAGACTTTCTGAGACTGAAGGATCTTCCTCTGGCTAGGGTGTTCAGAGAGGGGAGGAGGCAGTCTTCTTCCCTCCCGCAGCCTCCAGCAGTTCCTTTTCAGGAGCTTAGCTGGAAGGCTTTTACTCTAAGATTCTAGAAAGTAGTTTTTCTACAGGCTTTGGCAGGTATGACCTAGTGCTTCAGCCAATCTGAACAGATTTCCTGTCACACTTAGGGAAATTTCTAGGCCTTGCTCACTCCTAATGAAAAATCAAGATGTTCTCAATGACCATAACAAGGCCAATATGAGTGGGGTGATTTCTGCCAGACCCTTGTACTGTTGCCTCTTCAGCTTTGTCTTGGAGCACTGCCTGCCATATATTCACTTCTTTAGAAAGACGAGACATTTCTATGCCCTTAAACATTCTGTTGTTTCCTTGCCATTGTTCAGGCTTTTCCCTGTGTCTAGAAGCCTTGCCCTTCCTCATAAATTGCTACCCAGTTCCCAAGTCTAGATCTTGGCTCCTAGGAAACCTTCCTGATTTACTAACAGTCTTCCTCTTTGTACTTCATGGAATACTTGATTTTGTAATTCTGCTGCACTTGTGTGAGGCTGTGGTGCGGCTATTCTGCTCTCATTCGCTTGAAGTTCCTCCTTGCCCAAGGCCATGACATCTCAACGTGTGATGCTGTCCCCTATACCTGGCCAAATGCCTCGCACTGCGGAGTTGCTTAATAAATGATTACTATATTGTATAAGCCCATTGTGTCCTAGTATTTAAATTAGAAAGGTCAAAGTGGAAAAAAAAAATTAGGGTGGGAACCTGGCATTCCTGGGTTGGCTGCTGCAGTCTGTGTGATGGCAATTTTACCAGCTCCCCTTGGTTCAGCTGTCACCCCTGTGCAGGGGACCCTCAACTCAGGGCCTGGCTCCATTCTCTCATGAACTTGAATTCCTTATTAACTGCCTGCTGCACAAAGTCCATTGCATTACTTTAAAGAACCTTAAATTTGACACGTGGGAAACACCTCATCATTCCCCTCTGTCCCCAAATGCTGCTCTTTCCAATCAACATTAGTGTTGATGCCGTGCCCATCCTTACACGTTTGCCACCTCGGCATCACAGACTGATGTCCAATCCATTGGTCAGCTTCCAGTCAACAAGCATTTATAAAGTACTTGGGATGCTGCTCAGTGTAGCGTCGAGGACACAAAGGCAGGAGCAGTGCCTGCTTCCCAGGAGCTCCTGGTGGAGACCCTACAGACCGTGGATGCACAGAAGAGTAGAGATCCCTAGGGGGCTGCAGAGGCTTCCTAAGGCAGAGCGGTTATTAGGAAGGGTGGAGGAGGAGGGGCAGTGCCAGGTTTGGAGTGCAGCTAGGGAACACGGTCATGTCCAGAGAGTCTGGGCACTGGCAAAGACCTGCTTTAGGCTGATGGGTTAAAAAGCTGGGTGGAGAGAGGCAGAGCCCTACAGTTTGTACTTGCAGTTTGCATCGATGTACAGTTTGTCTCCTGAGCTCAGGAGATTCTGGACTCAGGATCCCAAGTTGCCCTTCAATGGAACCTGCCCTGATCTCCACTCCCTCCTTCCCCATTCAAGTTCTCTTCCCCCTGGACATTACTTTGTACACATTTATTTTTTGTGTACTTGTTACTTCCATCTAGTAGAATGTAAGTTTCCTGAAGTCAAGAAATGTTTCTGTTTTGTCATTATAGCTGCAATCCCTAGCACGTAATAGCGCTTAACAGTATTTTTTAATTGAATTTGTATTTCAGTTAAAATTGGTTCAATAAGCACTTATTGCTCTGACTAGGGTTGATTATATAGAGATGATGAATGAAACCCTGGAAAGGAGAGCTTCCCAGTATCTAACATGTGGATGGCATTTTTTTAGCGGAAATCAGCCATGAGCAGGTGGAGGGCCCGATCTTGCCGGCTAGTCTCCGTGTGACGTTGACATGCGCGCCACCAGTTACAACTGCCCACTGAAGCCGAATTTGCGGTACATTGTGGCCAGTAATCTAAAACGGTTTAAGCTGCCACCCCGTGTAACTGGCTCCCCAGGCCGAATGTAAGGACAGGAGCAGCCTGGCTGCAGAATCGGGGAGCACGGTTTGAATAAATGTCCCACAACGGCAGAGGGTGCAGGACTCCAATGACAGGATCTAATTAGTCCAGGGAGCAGTTCATTCGGGGCCATGCTCATCAGCCAGCCCAGTCAGCAGCTTGAATCGCCTCCAGGAGTCAAGAGCACTAGGGCACGATGACCTGAAAGCACTCTCCAATGGCTCAGCTAGGACCGTCCCATTGATGAGTGTCCCCACTAGAAGGAGTTGGTCTGGAGCTCTCATCCAGCTCTGGGTATTCATCGGAGGCTCTTGGTCTCATTATGTACCTGTCTTGGCCTGTTGAAGAAAATGATAGCAGGTGCTTTCAGCTAGGCTTCTTTATGCTAGGAAGCAGGTGCAGAACCCGGCGCCCTTGGGGCCATAGCTGAGTGTGTGCCTTATCCTTGCCTTCCTGTGCCCAGATCCCAACACGGGGAATGTGTTGTCACGGGCTCAGGTGGTCAGGGGGCCCCCGCTACTGAGAACTGACCCGGGGTAGGCTAACTGGAGGCCTTCGGCTGAGCACGTGACTCAGGCTGCCCGGGTCTTGGCTGCCAGGTCTACCACATGGAAAAAGGCAACTCAGATAGGTCTTGTGGATTTGGTTATTGGAGTCCCCCCAGTTTAATAAGAACCTCCTCGTGCATAGTCTATAAAAAAGATGTCATTTAGTAGGCAAGTGCTCCATGGTCAGAGTGTTGTGCCAGGTCCTATTAACAAAATGCTGAAATGTGGGCTGTGAAGGCAATCCAAAACGCCGCCCGTCTATGTTGGAAATGTTTCTGATGGGCGTGGAGCCTCAGAGAGATGTGCATCAAACCCTGTGACTGAGGAGTTTGTGGGGCAATGGGAAGAGATTTTCTTCCACTCTCCTTTAGCTCCTAGAGTTTGTAGGTAACTTTCCTCTGCCATTTGGGAGCAGGAAAAGGAATGGCCTCTTCTGGGGATGGAGATGGGAAGAGAAGTCCCTTCTGGGTTTCCTTCAAATACCCTCCAGACGCAGATGTTCTTCTCCATGTTGCATTCTGCTCTGATCTTAAACTGCCATGAGTGTAATATGTGTAATATGAGAAAGATGGAAGGGCTCAAGGCCAGCTCAGTCATGGGTCCTCGTGAACCTCAGAGGGATTGCCCTCACTACTTCTGCAAATTGTCCTTGATATTGCTCTGAATGCTTCCTTAAAGAAGACTTCGTTTTCAGCCAGGGTGGCCCGTTCCGAATTTCTGGCAATTCTTCCTTCCATCTGATGAGGAATGAGAGGAAATCTGCCTTCCCGGAACTCCCATCATCGGTTCTATTTCCACCTTCCAGGAGTTAGGCAAAATTAAATCTAAGCCTTTTCTCCATATTCAGTGACACTCATCCCTCCAAGTTTCCTCTTCCACTTCCTAAGTCTCTTCTTCATGTTAAATTTTCCCTTCAGCTAATCCTTATGTAATTATAAGAGAATAAAAGGAAGGTGAGATTCATGAAGGTAGGGATTATCTTGCTTTTACCTAGTGCCTTGCTGAAAGTAAGTGCTTAATAAAAGCCTGTTGATTGATAGTTTTAAATTGCCTCCTTGTCTTCATCAGCCCTCCTTTTAAATTTTTTCAGGGTCTTATATAAAATAGGGGTCTGACTAAGTTCTCAAGAGGAAATCTGCATGGAAGCCCTGCCACCAGCCCTACCCTTGTGGGATGGAGTACCACGTGACCCAATCACCAGCCTTGATTACCAAACTCCCCTTGATGCCTTTTGTCCCATTCAGTTCTGATTCTGCTTCTGCCTTACCTGGCAAGCCCTCCTGTAACAAGCATGGAACTACCACAGGACGGACAGCTTAGCAAAAATCACCTCGACGGCTAACTTAAGATGGTCTGAAGATTGCACAGCGCAGCCCCGTACCTCTTCACCAAAGCAAGGAAGGTTCTTTCCCCTCGTTTCCTTTTTTTGATATTACAGCATGCGTTTATTAAGAGCTTCCTGTGTGCCAGTTACAGTCCTGGTACTGGTCTGTGCCCTCAGGAAATCTGCAGCCACGGGAGTGCCCACCAACATGAGGGACCTGCCGTGTGTTTGGGGGCAGTGTTCATAAACACATAAGAAAAAATAAATGTTTTTACATGACCACTATATGTCTGCTCCTGTGCTGAGTGCTAGGGACACACAAAAAGGCAGAAGAATCCCTGTCCTCGGAGAGCTCACAGCCTTGTGGGGGGAGGTGGCACATTAACAAAAGAAGGGAGTTTGGGGGGGGCATGAGGAAGATCTGCAGCTGAATGGAAAGTGATGAGATGGAGGCTGAGGGGGGAGCTCCCCATCCTCTCCGAGCAGGCGTGAATCAGAACATGGGTCATCAGCTGGTGGGAATCACCAGGTGCACTGAGGGCTGACTGCAATTTTGACCTTTGGTGTATCGTCCATTCCGTAGCCGCCTATTCCACCTTTACTGAAAATTAGTCACCTTTACACAAGATTCTGGGTTTTACAAAGCACTTTATTCACAACAACTCATTGGGAAAATACTGAATTCTCAGTTTGAGGACTTGAGTCTGTTATCTGTGTGACTTTGGAGTGGTCACTCACCTTCCCTGGGCCTTTGTTTCTTCCTCTGTAAAATGGGGGAAACTGGACTAGAAGAAGGCCTCGGGTCCCTTTTATCTCTTGCTCTGTTATGTAGTGAATTGAAGACCCTCTAAAATGAAAGAATCAGGCTGGGTCGTCTTAAAAGGCTCACTGCCAAGGCCTCTGACCCATGGGCGAGGTAGTGCCAGCAGGATTATTCCCATTCTGCAGAGAAGGGAAGAGGCTCATAGAAGGGACCTGGCGGGCACGTGGCTCCTCAATGAGGAAGTGTCAGCCATGTAATTCAAAGTCTGCATTGCCCAGGCTGCAAGGATCTAAAAGACCATCCTAGGGAAGAAGGCACAAAGAGGTCACAGATCTTCCCGGTAATCAGGACTCGAGCTTAGTCCTAATGGTCTCTGTTTCCATTCAGAGAGATTCCTTGTCCAGTAACCTCCAAAAACCTTTTTGTTGATCAAGCAGACCCCAAAGGATACAGAGCTATTGGACGGTACTCTTGTTGTTCACATTGGGATCACATGATTGTATAGTCTTAAATGTTTTAAGAAACAGAAGAGTTCTACAGCTTCCTTTATTATGAGAAGCTGGCAATTCAGCAGATAGTAAAACTAAGGTCGGTGGGCTTGTTAAAAGATTGATTCCAACCAGGTTAGTGTTTTTGAAATCAGATGTAAATTGCTGCATATAAAATTTTTAGGAAAAATAGAAAAAAGAACCCATGTTCCCAGAGCCGGCTGGCCTGAGAACCAGTCCCTGGGACACTTTGCAGGCTGGGAGGAGCAAGGACAGAGAGTTTCCTGGACTCCTGATCTCTCAGGTGGCACAGGCTGGAGGGGGTGGGATGGTAGCAGGGCTGCCCCCTCCCTCCCACAGCTTGGCTTAGACTGGGGAGAGCTGCTGTGGCCTTGGGTGAGCGCCTGTGGGGACATGCCCAGGGAGAGGCACTAGGATAGGGCAGAGCCCCTCTGCCAAGGGCGTGGCCACAGGGCAGACCCTCTTGAGCCCTAGCCTTGACCCCAAAACAGGCTGGAGATGACCACCGGATGGCAGGGGTGAGCGTTAGAGAGCCGCCCTGCTGCTGCCCTACATTTACGGCACTGCCATGGGGCCTGCCACCTGAGGTACCCCACCGACTCCCCACCCCAGCTCTCCTTGGCTAACTGCGTCCATGCGGGACCCCCAGCTTCCCCAGCCCTCACGTGGCCCAGTCTTCGGCCCAACTGGCAGCACAGTTGAGGCTGGCAGAGGGGCCTGCCCGGGTCACCAGCAGCCACACCAGCCCCTGTCCCTCGTGGCTTGGCTGTGGGTCACCATTGTCATGTCCCAGCCACTAACCTGCATATCCTGTCTCCGCTCTGGAGCCCCCTCCCAGGGCCTTCCTCTGACCAGAAAAGGGGTTCTGGGCCGGCGCCCATCAGTGCCCCCTCCCATGCTAAATCCGGTTTCACTGATGAGGTTCCGCCAAGGCGCGTGCCCTAGTTCTGCCTCTTCCCAGGAAAACCTGAACCATCCAAGAAAGAGAGCTGGTAGAAGCAGACAGGGCTGGTGACCTGAGCCGGCCGGACCACTCAAGCCCAGCACTTGTCGGGCCTGTCTGCCCCATGAAGGAACAGCGAGCCAGAGGAAGCTCTGACCCCAAAGGCCAAGCAAGTTTCAGAGGTGTCCATTGGAGCATTTCCCCACAACCTGAGCTCTCCAAAAGGGAACCTACTGCTTCAGGGGCAAATGCTCTCCCCTGACCAGAGGACCCACCTGCTGGGGGTCTTGGGAAGGGTGTCCGTGCATTAAGGAGGAGACTGGTAGCTTCTGAAGGTCTTTCAAACTTAGGTTGTGGGATTCTTTCCCTTAAACCTAAAGGAAACACAGTCTGAGAAGGAGGAAAAGTTAGATCAGAAGCAGAATTGCTTCTGTAGGTGGAGCACAGCACCGAGATGATCTCGCCTCTCAAACCTGTTCTCCCCATGTACAGCAGGAGGACGGATAGATAGTCCTTGTCCTTACGCCTGTGATCCCGTGACTTGATAAGGTTTATCCTCCAGGTCCTATAAGCTGAGTTGCTGTCTGAGAACCCAGGTGGAAAAGCCTATCTCTAAAAGAGAGAATCAGCTTAAAGATGGTCTAATTAATGGATCTCTCACCAACTGAATGGGATGGAAGGGTCAGACTAACAGGGAGACTCCAGAACAGACTGAAGAGTAAGAGGGCAGCCTGAGCTCGCTCTCAGCGGATTTAGGGGTCAGCTAGCTTGTGTCTCCAATAGAATCAGGGCCCAGGGCAGGAACCATAGAGCCCAAGGGATCCCAGACATCTAGGCACATAGTCCTAGAGGAAGGTATTAAGGTAATAGTTACTAATATTTAGGCATTTAGGTGACAATATCTAGGTAGTAAACTCAATAGGAAACTTTAATACTTTAGGGAACAATAAAAAACGTGGAAAGAAATATAGGAAGCAAAGGTGTATTAGAAATTCTTGGTTCACTTAATGAGAAGTTGAAAGCAAAAGTCAAAAGCAAAAAGGAGTTAGTCATACAGCAACGTAAAACCAATTGAACTTTAATTAAAAAACCACTTCTACAAAGGCTTGCCAAAACAATTACACAGAGCAATAAGATGAGGGACTAGACACAGTCGCTCAAACCTCTCCCAAAACGAAATATGCTATGCCAAAGAGAAAAACTTATTTGCTATGAGGGGAGGAAAGGAAGGGGAAATCTTGATTGAGAGAATATGAACAGATAAAAGCAGGAGAGAGGGGGAAAAAGAATAAGCAAAACCTCAAAGAGCAAAGCTAACAAGGAGGGGATCAGGAGTGAGGGGAAGCAAGCCAAAGGCAACAGGGACACTTCTAAAAGAATTAAAGTAATTGAAAGAACATATTAATCTGTTTACATTAGAAGAGGGAAACAATCGTAACTTTAAAAAAATAAACCTAGTATAAGAACAAAAAGATGTTGAAAATTAGAGAAGAAACCAATGAATTATTTTTTAAAAAGTGGTATGACTAAAATCTGGTTTTTTGAAAAAAAAATCAGTAAAGCTAATCTGATTAAAAAGAAGACTGCCAAAAAACCAATAACATCGAATAAGAAAGGTACAGGGGTCCTCAAACTATGGCCCGCAGGCCAGATGTGGCAGCTGAGAATGATTATCCCCCTCACCCAGGGCTTTGAAGTTTCTTTATTTAAAGGCCCACAAAACAAAGTTTTTGTTTTTACTATAATCCAGCCCTCCAACAGTCTGAGGGACAGTGAACTGGTCCCCTATTTAAAAAGTTGGAGGACCCCTGGATTAGGTCATAGCAAAACAGAAAAAAAATTTTTTTAAAATACTCTTACAGTTATATAGAGGAATACCTTCAAAAGTATAAAAATACGAAAACTATCAGAACAGATTGAGATCGTAAACAGCCCAATCTCAGATCTACTTGTAAAAAATTACCAAAAAAAACTCAGCCCAAATGACCAAACTCCTGGTCCTTGATGGATGCATAGGTGAATGCTATTAAACTTTTAAAGTGTAATTAATACCTATTTATAAAATCTCTCAAAAAATAAGAAGGAAAGCATCCTATCAGAACTTTTTAATAAGATACATATAGTCCTAAGCCAGGAAAAGACAAAATACAGAAAAAAAAATGAGTATTGATTCAAAAATTTTAAACAAATTTCTATTGGATTAGAGCCAAAAGTCATTCATTATGACCAAGTTGGGTTTATTCCATCACTTCAAAGATGGTTCAATATTAAGAAAACAATCAACATAATGAATCTTATTAAAAACTAAACATCCAAAGCCACATAAATGATCTCAATCAAAACAAGTTAAAAACCATACAAGGTAGAGTCAGAGAGGGATTTTAAAAATTCACAAAAAATAAATCCAAACGTATGCAATGAGAATATACTAGGACCTTTTCCAATAAATACAAGAGTAAAATAAGAATGGCCACTTTCCCTGCTATTATTTGTTTTAACTCTGGAAATGTTAGCCACATCAATAGCACAAGAGAAAGAAATTAAAAGCATAAAGATTGCTAGTTGCTGATGATATGATCATTTACTTGGAAATCCTAAAAAGTCATTTTAAGATTTAAGATTAAGATAATAGCTTTAGCAAAGTTTCAGGCTACAAAATCTTTAGAAATAACATTAGAAGCTATGAGAAGAAAAATCTCTTTTCAAATAACTATAAAATGTATAAAATAGCTACAGGTGGACCTATCAAAGGCTTGTATAGATTCAATTACAAAGTAATTGTCTAAAGAAGTGAAGAATAACTTAAGTAACTGATGCCATGATAGAGTACCAATTCATAAGTCAGGACTCTTCCCATGTTCAAATATGACCTCAGACCCTTCCTAGCTATGTAAACCTGGGCAACTCATTTCATCCTGTTTGCCTCAGTTTTCTCATCTGTCAAATGAGATAGAGAAGAAAATAGCAAATCACTCCATTATCTGTGCCAAGAAAACCCAAAATGGGGTTATGAAGAGTCAGGACTGAAATGGCTAAACAACAACAATATAAAGTGTTTATGAGCAGTGTTAATAAAATAAAAGTGACTATGCTGCCAAAAATAAATAATCCATTAAATGTTATATCAATCAAATTATAAGTGGGATACTTTACAGAATTTCATAAAATAACAGCTATTTATTTTGACAAACAGAAGGTCGTGAATATCAGAAGAAATGATGAAAAGAAGCAGGAATAAAGGGAAAATAGCACTTCCAGACCCGAAACTACAGTATAAAGCAGCAATGATCAAAACTATCCAATACTGGCATAAAAAGAGAGAGAAATAAAGCAGACTAACCAAGGGAAAATCAGAAAGCAGAACTCAATAACCCAGTATTTAATAAAATGGAAACATTAATTATCTAGGAAAAATCTTATTTGGTAAAAACCCTATCAGAACACACACACACACACACACACACACACACACACACACACACACATATTAATAGCCATTTCTCCATAGATAAGTGGTCAAAGGACATGAACAATCAGTTCTCAAGAGAAGAATTGCAAAGTATTCACAAATACATAAAAATGCTACATAGCATTAATAATAAAAGAAAACCAAGTCAAAACCATCCTGAGATTTCACTTTATATTCTTTCTAATTGGCAAAAATGACCAAAAATAGAAAGTTAATGTTGGAGGGATTGTGAAATGATAGACACACTAATTCATTGTGGGTGGTTCTGTAAAGTGATAGACACACTAATATATTGTTGGTGGTGCTGTGAAATGATACAGCCATTTTGGAAAGCAATGTAGAATTATCAAATTAAGTGAGAAATATATTCATACTTACTGAGAGATTCTATTGCTGGCTTACCCCCAAAGGAAGCCATCAATAGGAAGAAAATCCCCATAAACTTGAAAATTGATTGCAATACTTTTCATGAAAGCTATTGGAAACAAAGCAAATGCCCTTCAATTGGGGGATGTCTAAACAAATAATGGTACATAGATATAAAGGAATATTACTGTGCTGTTAAGAAATGATATGTATGAATTTGGAACTCTACCCAAAGGGCTATAAAATCTTGCATACCCTTTGGCCTAGCATAACCACTACTAAGTCTGTATCCCAAAGAGATTTTTTTTAAAGGAAAAGAACCAATATGTACAAAAATTATTTATAACAGTTTTTTATGGTGGAAAAAATTGAAAATTGAGGAGATGCTCATTAATTGCAGAATGTCTGAACAAGTTGTATTATATGATTATGAAGAAATATTATTGTGTTATAAGAAATGAACAGGAAGTTTTCAGAAAAACTCAGAAAGACTGACATGAATGGATGAAAAGTGAAGTGATCAAAAGCAAAAGAACATCATACTTAGTAACAGTAATATTGTACAATGATCAGCTGTGAATAACAACTGTTCTCAGCAAGACAATTCTGAAGGACCTATCATGAAAAATCCGCCTTCAGAGAAAGAACTGAAGGAATCTGAATACAGGTTGAAGTATACTGGGTTTTTTTTTTTTGGGGGGGGAGGGGTTGCTTTTTTACTTAATTTTTCTTTTTTGGTGTTTTCTTTCACAACACTAATATGGAAATTTGTTTTGCATGATGGCATATGGATAACCTTTATCAAATTGTTTGCCTTCTTGATGAGGAAGGAGGGAAGAGAAGGTGAGAAAGAACTCAAAATTGTTAAGGAAAAAAAAGGGACTAAACTTTGTTTTTATATGTAATTGAAAAAATAAAATAATAAAATTTTTTAAAATGATGTGCATGATGAATATAGAGAAGTATGAAAAGAGGTATATGAATTGATCAGAATGAAGTAAACAGAGCCAAGAAAACAATATACACAGTAAGTTCATTAATGTAAATGGAAATAATTACACACCAAAAACTCAAAAGTAAAATTAACAAAATTATAAAGAAGATTTGGAATAAAGAAATTATAAAGATCAAGCAGGATTCAAGTGAAGGACAAGAAGACATCCTCAACTTGCCTTTTTATGGAAATGAAAGGTCTGCAGTTAGACATTGCGTGTTTTCAGACTTTTTCAGTGTACCATTTAGTTTTTTTCCTCTCCAAAATATACTATTTGTAATATGGGGTGGCTCACAGGGAGGTGAAGGGAGAAGGACACATGGGATAACCATGATGATGTAAGTAAAAAGAAAACTTCAATAAACAGATTTTTTTAAGCAATGATCTCAAAGAATAAAAGACTCATGACCATGAAATACAAATTGGATCAAATTTGGTACACACTACTAATATTAATAAATGACAACACATATCAAAGGAGGTACCTGGAATTCTGACTTCCCTGCAAAGCAGAGGGACTAGATTAGATCCATAATTATTGATTCAAGTACTTCAGTGACCTATGAATTGCTAACAAGACACTTTACTATCTGCCTCTCAGAAGATTTCCTTCTTTCTTACTAAAAGGCATCACATATATATTTCCAAAAGATGAGAGTAATAGGACCACTCCAATATATAGTCTAATTACATGTTTTTGTAACTCATATGAAACATTCATGAAAAAAGAAATCTATCAACCCTTAGAAAATAGTATATCAACCAAGAAGCAAAAAGGATGTGTCAAAAATTTTGAGCAATATGAAGAGCAATGTATCAATTTAATAATTATTGAACAAACCTTCCCAAAGGGCTCCTATTGATTATTGAAATTTGTCCCCATTCTATTTATTTGGCATATTCACATACTTTAGATATAGGTAATAAAGCAAAGTTTAGCTATTTCCATTAAAAACTAGTTTCTATTTAAAACACACAATAAACCTGATGTCAAGAATGACTGAAGTAAAGTGTGGTATCTTTCAGGGAGACCATTTAAACCCATTATGATTCTGCCTTGCCTTAACCCCATTTTTAATCTTTTTAATAGAACTAAGTATGCATTCCATGTTAAAGAGGAAATCTTAGTTGTTGATATGGATTATTCACAGAAATAATAGAAATAGAAATATTTCCATATAGAAATATGGAAAATCCCATATCAGTGATATGAGATGCTAATTTCTCCACCCATTCCTCAATGGCTATATATTTTCATCTTATGTACTTCTATTATGTGATGATTTCCTCCCCTTCTTCAGCATAGTTCCCTCTCCTTTCTATTTTTATCTTCTTGAAGACCATTAAACAGAACAAAACCACCTACACACCCTCTGCCATTTCAACCTTTCTCTGTTGAAAGATACTAAGATTCTGAAAGAACATTTGTTTCTTTTTCCTCCTATTACTATGTAAATAGTTCGTTCCCACGTGTTCCCTTTTGATTATATATATGTACCTTTATTTGTTTTCTTAGTGCCTACGTTTCCATTTTATAATATTTATTTTGTCTGACATTTTTGAATACTTAGAAATACTCTGTTCCTCCAAAGACCACTCTCCCCTCCCCCGTTTCTTAGGATTATATTTGATTCCAACCCTCTTTTTCTTTATAGTTGTAGCTGGTAAATCTTGTATAATTCTCACTGTGTCTACCTTTGTTTTGAAATCCTTCTTTTTGGCTGCATGTATTATTTTTTTTCTTTTTTCCTAAAATATCTATACCTTGATTAACGTTCCTGGAAGTTTTCATTTTGGGATTTCTTTCTAAAGGTGAATGATTTTTTTTTTCTTTTGCCCTCTGATTTCAAGAATCCTAGAGAATTTACATTTATAATTTCTTGCAGTATGGTATCTAGATTTTCTATCATGGTTTTTTATATAGTCTAATCATTTTTGGATTATCTCTTCTTGACTATCTTCCAGGTCAATTAATTTTCATATAATTGTTCTTTTTTCTGGTATTGAGAGTTTGCTCATGGGAGCAGCATGGCTCAGTTTGGGTCAAATAATGTGGGTACCTGAGTTGAGACCCCTTCTTTAAAGCATTACTGGGTTGTTCCCATGCTTCTTCTTGTCACAGGGCTAGCTTATAAAGGGTTTTGAATATCAAAAAAGAGGATTTTTCTGTTTTATTCTGGTGATGACAGAGAACTACTGTGGTTTATTGAATAGGTGAATAATATAGTCCAACCTGTGCTTTAGGAAAATCACTTTAGTAACTGGAATAAGGATGAACTAGAATGGGGAGAGACTTGTGACCAGCAGAGCCACCGATAGGCAATTTCAATAATCCAGTCATAGTGAGGTCTGCAACATAATAGGGACAGTGTCAGAGGAGAGAAAAAGGCTAGCATATTTAAGAGATGTTGCAAAAATGAATCAACAGGCCTTGGAACAGTTTAGCTATGGGAGCAAGAGCATGGAGTCAAAGGAGGTTCCTACGCTGTGAATCTGAGGTACTGGGTTGAATTTAAGTTGTCTGTAAGATATCCAATTCAAGTTATCCAAGAGACAGTTGCAGATGTGAGGTCATGAGAGAGATAGTAAGGCTGGACAATTAGGCCTGACAATGAATTGGATAATTGAATCCATAGTAACTGATGTGATTATCACAAGAGAAAGAGAGGAAAGGTCCAAAATTGAGCACACAATAAGCACTTAATAAATGCTTCTTGTTGAGTTTTTAAAATACTCTGCTTGATTTTTATTAATTTGGATATTTTATTTTTGTAAGAATTTCTCTTTCATTTAAGTTGGCATATAATTTGGCAAAAGTTTGTAACAATTTCCTTTATTTTGTTATCAGTTCTTTTTCATTTTTGAATTTGTTATTTTATTTCCTCTCTGTCTCTCTATCACTCATCTATCTCTTTGTGGATTCTATTCAGTAGGTTCTAAATAAGCAGATGGCAAAATTTCAATGCCAAGGAAGGTGATCTGTGAACTTGATGAGAAAAAAATTACATCTTTATTTCCATGGAATGTTTTCCTTTGTAGTCCTGTGTGTTCTAGTTTATGCTTTTAAAAACATTATTCTGAGAAGGGTCCATTGGCTCCAGAATGACAAAGGGGTCCAGGACACACAAAAAACAAAGAATCCCTGGATTAGAGAAATGCAAGCAAGCAGTTTCAGAGAGGTCTATGGTGTAGAATAGCAATAATTATAATATAATAGCATTTATACAACATCTTAAAGTTTGCAAAGTATTTTACATATCATCTAATCAATCTAATAATATATCGTATATTAATCTAATGTTATCCTCACGATCCTGTGAGATGGCGTTTTCCTCCCCACTTTATAAATGAGGAAACAGAGGCAGAGAGAAGTTAAATTTCTTGCTCAAGATCAAACAGTAAGTGTTGGAGGCAGGATCTGAAAACTGGTTTCTTTCTGTAAGTCCAGCACTTTATCCCCTGCTCCAACGAAGTGGGTGGCTCACTGTGTCTAGGACAAAAGCTATCTGACTTTCCCCTAGCTTGTGTCTCCCCCCAAATCTGGGCAGAGAAGGGCCAGCATCCAGGAGGGGCAAAGCCCGGCAAGGAGCAATTGTTTAAAGCACAGGAAGTCAGCTGAGTTTTCTGAGAATCTCAACAGTCCAGCTCAATGATCTTCCAGCCACACACTATGAAGTCCTAGCAGATGTGTTGCTGTCCAGAGTTCTGACCTTGATCTCTGCTCAGAGAACAGTGCCCTGCACATAATAAATATTTGTGCTGAATAAACACTTGTTGAATGGATGACCCTGAATCTTCACCTTTTGACCTGAACTACTGACTGATCCACTAACTCCTATTCCAATCATTTGAAAAAAATTTTAAATAATTTTTTCAATGATGGGGAAAGATAATTTTCAACATTTGTGGGGGAGGGGGAGGGCAGAAGCAAGGCAATCTGGGGTAAGTGATTTGCCCAGGGTGATGCAGCTAGTAATTGTCAAGCCTCAGGGGTCAGATTTGAATTTGGGTCCTCCTGACTTCAGGCTGATGCTCTATCCACTATACCACTTAACATTCTTTTTTTCTTTTTAAATTAAAGCTTTTTCTTTTCAAAACATGCAAGAACAATTTTTCAACATTGATCCCTGTAAAATCTTGTGTTCCAAATTTCTCCCCACATCCTCCCCTAGACAGCAAGCAATCCAATATATGTTAAACATTAACATTCACTTTTTAAACTAAGATTTTGAGTTCCATTTTTTTCTCTCTCCAGCCTTCTCCCCCCCAAGATGGAAAATAATCTAATATAGATTATACCTGTGCAATCATGTAGATATATTTCCACTGTATCATGTTCTAACCATTCTTGCTCCCAGTCTATCCTTTTATCATCTACCTCCCTCTTCATTCTGGTAGTAACCCAGTAAACCCAGGTGAACGTTTTCCCCCAACAGAAAATGCAAATAAGACTTTCCTTTATATATATCATCAAATTATGTTATTGTAATATTAAGAGATTCATTAAGAATTTCTGGACTGGAAGCCTTTCCATTTAGACTAACATGTATTCTTCACAGCAGCATTTGTGTAAGTTCCATGGATTGTTTAAGTACTTCAGAAGATCTGTGAGTTCACCAACTTGGTATTTCCTGCGCTAACACTGGTGGCAGGCTTTCCATGTCTTAGTAGATATTTTCATAAATTGGAGTCAGAAAAAAATCATTCCTGGTGGCTAGTCTTTCAGCAGTGATCCTGAAGGACAATTCACCACCATCTCCTCTAGAAGCTCTTCCAGCTTGATAAGACTTGCCAGAACCAGCCTTTCACTAAAATAGCCTGTAAAAACCTACTATCCCCGATGTGGCTCTCTTCAACAATGAGATGAATCAAATCAGTTCCAATAGAGCAGTGATGAACTGAACAAGCTACACCCAGTGAAAGAACTCTGGGAGATGACTATGAACCACTACATAGAATTCCCAATCCCTCTGTTTTTATCCACCTGCATTTTTGATTTCCTTCACAGGCTAATTGTACACTATTTAAAAGTCCGACTCTTTTTGTTACAGCAAAATAACTGTATGGACATGTATAGTTATATTGTGTTTAACTTATACTTTAACATATTTAACATGTATTGGTCAACCTGCCATCTGGGGGAGGAGGGTGGAGGAAGGAGGGAAAAATTGGAACAAAAGGATTTGCAACTGTCAACGCTGAAAAATTACCCATGCATATAACTTGTAAATAAAAATCTATTTAAAAAACCCTATTATCTCCTTACTGCCAGAACACAGTATCAGAGTAGGAACTAGGAGACAAATTCATTACAAAACAAGGCAACAACAGCAACCTAACAAAATCAGAGAGCTTTAAAGGACTATTGAAATTATTTTCATTGAATTGCCATTTGGTTGAAGATATTTTCTACGTCATTTCTTCCTGTAGCCTCCCACCTTGTAGCATGCTTCTCAGGCCCCGCAGAAGTTTAGGATTTACCCACTTCTTATTTGGGGGGAAAGAGGATCTTCCTCTCTTTTACTTCAATCCTGCACAGATGTAACTGATTTCTTACTGTCTGATAGTGACTCAAGGATCCCCTGCCAAATGGCAAATCATTTTATTGGCTGCTGAGCCAGAACTCAGGTGATACAGTGAAGGGGATGATTCCACAACATCCTCTGTATCCCGCTTTGAATTAGGAGAACTGCACGGAACTTCCAGCAAGGAGGAAGGGACAAGTTGGGAGCAGGGAAACCAATTAGCAGGTTATTGCAATAGTCTGGGTGTGTTCATTTAGAGCACGTGGCAGCTCTATTGCTTTTTGCTCTATTCTTCATCTCGGGTGGATTTGAGCTCATGAAGGGGAAACTTCCTGGGTCCAGACCTGGTACCCTAACCACAGCAGCTGCTCAGTCTTAGCAAGTACTCTTTTTCAAAAGCTGGTTCCGGTCAGCCGGTTGCTCATTGGGCCACACACTGGTGGAGCACAGGAGAAAAACAGTAATAGAGGCCCCGTCTCCTCAGGGTTATCCCTACAAGCTAGAGGGAAAAGTAGGCCACTGCTCTCTGGCAAACTGCTAGCCCCATGTGGATTGGGAACGGGAGCCTGGAGGGGACCCCACATCTGTAACCATGATCCTGATTCTTCTTTGAAATGACTCCTTGAATCACCTTCTTAGCCCATTCATCAGGCTGAGAACACCCATAGAAATGCTGCCAAAGCTTCATTTCCCATGACATTCGATCACTCTTTCCATGGCTGACTGAGCCTTCATTCCTGTTTCCCAGCACACAAAGCCAAGAGGGTCTTCTTGCTCCCCACAGCTACCAGCTTCCAGATCTCTTTGCCAGCAGTCAGCAATCTTTGCTCCTGTGAGGTCCATTCCATATCATAAAAGGAGGGCTCCTTGGGGAGGAGGTATTAGTTCCCTCCCAAAATTTTATATTTATTCTGTATCAACACATACACACACAGGTCAGGACCTAATTGCAGGTATCAAAGGGCAAGGGGCCATGGAATCAAATACGGTGGTGTTCCAAGACAGAAGAAGTGAGCTGACAAAGTGACGTAGAGCTCCAAAGCCTTCACTAGCTCTTAGACTACATAATGAGCAGTCCAAGTAGCCTGGATGTAAGGGACACTGAGAGCATCCCTTTCTGCCCTCCCTTATTGCCTTATCAGAAATATCCTACCTGAAACAAATACTCTCTGGTTGAGAACCTGTATCTGCAGGAGCTCCTTTACATGCAAATGTACAACTTCAAAGAGTTGAGTTTATTAAGCTAATACTAATCTTTAATATCTCAGAATATACTAATTTATCAGATCAATTAGCTGCCACTCAGCAAACAATATCACCCTTAAGAAATAGGGATGCTTGCAAGCTAAACTTGGAATGAGAAGGGAAAGACAGGAGCACGGAGATTGGGAGGGGAAAGGAATGAGGGAGCAATGAAAAGCCACAGTGAGAGTCTGCAGTCAGTCAGAGGACACTGGGCACCTAAGAAGGAATACAACAATGGGGAATTGTGAGTGTCCAGGAGAGATGGAAGGGGCCCAAAGGCAAAACCCACCTTTCAAGGACTGAACGTGGACAAGATGTGCTCCGTGAGGAAATTGTTTTTGGTTTTATCTGGATATTCGATTGCACATTTGGAAGATTTCCTGATGCAGAAATGCCCTCTCCAGATGTATATAGCTTTTTTGTCTACCATGAAAAGTCTTAGAGAAGCTCCTGGAGGTGCTGAGAAGTTAGTTGACTTGTCCAGGTTCCCCAGTTAGTCTATGTCAGAGCTGGCTGAAGGAGGCAATTCCCTTTGGCAAGGACTTCTGGTCCCCGAGACTAACAAAACACAGGGATGACAGGAAACAAGTTGAATATTTTCCTGTGGAAAAGGGGGCTTGTGGGCAAAAACTAGAGAGAGCATAGCCTAAGAACATTTTTGAGGTGAAGAAAAAGATTCAGAATGAATTTGCCGTCTAGGTCTGTGAAATAGAGACAGCACTGTGCAAAATCATCAACCTCACACTCTCTCCAGAGCCACTGGTCCAGTGGCAAGACATAGATCAGAATGGCTGGCAGTGACCCCAGATGCCATTTAAGCTAAGGTCTTTCGCAGGTCTCAATTTGTTAGAATCAGCACCCATTCTGTGATTAAAGACCAGATAAGAATTGAGGCAAAAGATGGCCTAGATTGCCTTGACAAAAGAATCAGTCTGGGAGGGGAAAACCTTCACACCTCATTACTCAGATGGAACCACTTCCTTCAAAGTTGCCAGTTATCTCTTAATTGCCCGGTATGATCATCTTTTCTCAGTACTTATCCTTCTTGACCTTTCTGCAATCTGAGACACTTAATTATACTCTCCTCCTGGAGATCTCGCTTTTCTTTTCATGACACCGTTCCCTTGGCTCTCCTCCACCTTGTCTCACTCATCCTTCTCATTCTCCTTTGCCAGATCATCATTATATTATGTAAACTCTTGATTATAACATTTCATCTCCTATCTCCAAATCCTGGAAAAGGCTGTTGCCCTTTCCTGCAATGGCAAATGGATAATGAATAATCACTGTCAGCTGGAACTGTGTTCAAGTCTTTCCTCAGATAAGTGTTTGTAAAAAGACTGGGATACAGTGATTACTTGAGACTCACTAAGACAACAATACATTTTAACTTTTCAATTATTGCTCTCATTTTAGGGCAAGGTATTATTTGTCCCCATGGTACTACTGGTAAACTAACCCTACTTATTTCTTGAATCAAGCTCCATTTTTGGTCCAACCCATGTTTTCTGATGCTGATTTCTCTATTCACCTTTTCACCCACCAATTTGACTTTTCTCTCTCTGTTGCACGTTTATGTCCATCCAAACCCTGGAAGATACCTCTGATATTTCTGTTTGTACTGTTCTGAGGGTCATCTGCCATCAGATGGTCTGGATCTCTGGGCCCTCACTCCCTAGCTCCACCAAGTGGAATGCTATTGTCTGATGGCCTTTCTCTCATTGGGACATTGATAGGTTCGTGATTTCTGAGAAATCATGGAGTTTTCTTGAATAGTTTCTACCCTCCACATAGAAATTGATGTTTTGAAGCCAGACTGATTGAATTTTCACAGGTTAATTCACTCTTGTGGTTTGGAAATAACACTCAAAATGATTTGCTATTTTTAACAGCTCATCAACATTTGGCAGCTTTTGTTAATAATCAAGACTAATGAGATATACCGTCAGCTCTTTGAGCTACATTGCCAAGTGCCAGCATGTTCACTGCAGCCTAATCCCATCTGCTTGGGTTTTACTGCTCCTCTCACAATCAGTCTTTCTAACTGACTGTCTTCTACTTACAAACTCAGAAGGGGTTTCCCCTCTTGTGGAATGGCATATAAACAAAACTGGCCTGTGCTTGCTAAAGGGCTTTACCAATACCACATTGCTCTTCCAGTCTCTGCAAGCACCTTGTCAGGTGCTTTCACCTTCATATTTTATATAAATCTAAATGCTGACCCTTTAAGACTAACAATCTCCCTCTTTTTGCCCCAGCTTTAGGTAGTAGTACCTACCACTAGTGGAAGGCTTCACTTAGATTTCTTGTCCAAATATCTCATTTTTCTTTTTCTAAGGGGTTTTTCTTCCCCTGAGGAAATTCCTAGGCTGGGTCTGTGGTTCCACTGTGATGTAATACCATATTATACACACCCTCTTACCTGGGGCTCCAAGAAGCTATACCATATGCCGTGGCCATATGCCAATAAAATCATCTTGGCAGATGGGCTTAAACCAGGTTGAGAGTAACCCAGGAGCCATTCATGAATTAGGGGAATACCTACTCCAAGCATGCAAAGACTTTCCTCAGCAGAATGGGTGAAAGAGAACAATCTGTTCCAATAGCTCTGAAGGTAGACATCAAGGTCATTTGCCGCATCTGGAGCCATCACCAATCATCCTAATTTTTGTCTTGTCACTGGACTTCAGTGATTCTGGAAGAGAGTGAGCCTTAATCCCTGTGGCTGTCATTGGTCTTCAAAAATGAAAGACAAACAACAATAATATTATACACAATGGTGTGGTCGAGTCTGATAACATCTATAATTGTTTCTTTTTTATTACAAATTAATTTTAATAATTTATCTCGATACTCTCCTTAATGAACAACATTTTAACTCTATGCTGTATTCTCTCTTTCTCTGTGAGAGGTTTGGTAATCAGACTCCAATAATCCTCTAAAATCCCTAATACTAATGAAAGCTAACCTTTACATAGTACCTTTATGGTTTGCAAAGCCTTTTACAAATATTACCTCAGTAGATCCTCATAACTGTGGAGTAGATACTATTGTTATCACCATTTTCCAGATGAGAAAACTGAGACAAAGAGGTCAAGTGATTTTCCCAGTGTCATGTTGTCTTTTTAATTTTTAAAATTTAATTTAATCTTTATTTAAAATTTTCCCCAGTTACATGTAAAACAGCATCTTTTGGTTATATATGTAACATTTCCATATGAATCATGTTAGGAGAGAAAAATCAGAACAAAAGGGAAAAACTATAAGAAAAAAAAAAAACCAAGAAAGAAAAAAGTGATCATAGCATGTATTGATTTGCATTCAGTCTCCATAGTTTTCTCTCTGGGTTCGGATGGCATTTGACATCCAAAGTTTATTTGGGATTGTTTTGGATCTTTGAACCGCTGAGAAGAAGAAAGTCTTTCATAGTTGATCATTGCACATTCTTGCTGTTACTAGGTATAATGTTTTCCTGGTTCTGCTTGCTTCACTCAGCATCAGTTCATATAAATCTGTCCAGGCCTTCCTAAAATCAATCAGTTCAACATTTTTTATGGAACGCTAATATTTCATTACTTTCATATACCATATCTTATTCAGCCAATTCCCCATCTACTCATTTTCCAATTCTTTGCCACCAGAGATGCTACAAACATTTTTGCACATGTGGATCCTTTTCCCTCTTTTATGATTTCTTTGGGATACAAAGTCAGTGGCCAGGATCACTTTGTCAATAAGTATCTGGGGTTAGGATTTGAATTCAGGTCTTTCTGATTCCAGTTCTAGTTCTTTATCTACTATGACATCTGTCTTATTAGGAATTTTAATTTCCCCAAAACAGATGTGTGTTCTTTCTTCCCTATACTTCTTAGTTCTTCACATTTCCCTACATTTTCAATAGCATCTTGTAAAGTACTCTCAATACCTTTCATTCATTTGCTAGATAGACACATATAGGAATAGTCATACTACGTCTATGAAGTGTCAGTGTCAGGCAGCTGCTTCGAAGCCAAAATGATGAGTAGATGTAAAGTGATAAAAAAGTTATCGAAGAAGGCATACGATTAGGCATCTTGTAAAATACTCTCAATACCTTTTATTCATAAACTAGATAGTATTCTCTTACCTGAACAAGCTCCTATATGGCTCTCTCTGTTGTAATCAGGGTCTCTAGACATATTACATCATTAATACTCACCTTCACCTCAGCTAGGTAGTGTAAGTCAAGTAAACAGGTAAAGCAAATCAACAGACCTTAACCCTTAAATATTCAAATAATGAAAACCACGTCACCAAAAATTGTCTGACTTGTCAAGCACAACAAAAAACTTTTTTTCATATAAAATCACTTTTTAGCAGATCACTGTGACATTAGAATATTAAATAAATCCTAGATAGAGAATCTCTCTGTTAAAGCAAAAGTAATTCCTAGATGAGCCCTGACAATGCAACACAGGTGAGGCTACAAAATCTGGCCACTATACTTATACTGAGAGTTTAGTCTTCAGGCTTGATTACTGACAAGATTCTACCCCAATTCCTCTTCTTTATCTTCAGGCTGGTATACTCAACCCCAGTCAGGAGATCTAGGAAAGGCTGGCCAGTACCATGGCCACTCAGCTACAAGTCCACTCTATAGGTCCTAGGAGTAATCCTGGTGGGGGGGAGGGGAGAGGAATACTATCTTTTTACTCCCTGCTATAGTTCCCAAGTGATTCCCCTTTATAAAATCACTAACAATGACACTATTGACTTTTCTTTAAATTAAAAAAAAATTCTTAATTTATTAAACACTAATAAAGGAAATCATTTTCATACATAAAGTGGATCATAAAATAGGTTTACATATGAAACCATGAATCTCTTTTACACTGAGCGTGCTTTAAAAAAAGTAAATAATAAATCCAACATGCTATTTTCTTTTTTAAAATTAAAAAAAATTTCTTTAGTTTTAATTTTTTTGTTTTGATTTTCCATTTTATGTAGAAGATTAAAATTTTGTTCTGTACATATATATTCCACTTTATTTTTTCCTTCTCATGAAGTGAGAGCTAAAAATGTGGAAACAAATATTCTTTTTTATTATAGCTTTTTATTTATAAGACATATGCATGGGTAATTTTTTAGCAATGACCCTTGCAAAACCTTCTGTTCCAACTTTTCCCTTCTTTCCCCCCACCTCCTCCCCCAGATGGCAGGTAGACCAATACACAACATGCTACTTTCAAAGCTGTCTCGCTTGTCTGTATTTACTTCTGAACTTCCTTCTGTTTTCTTCCATGTATTTTAAAAATACTTCACTCATTTTTCTTTCCTTTTTTGGTCAATACTAATACAAGTTCCTCTTCCTTCATAGCTCCCCAAAAGAAAAAAACAACACAGTACTTGTAAAAAAAATAAATATAGACAAGCAAGATCAATTGACACATTTGCCCCATCCAAAACTGTATATCTCATTATTTACCTTGAGTTAATTTCTCCTCTGTCAGGAGGTAGATAGCATATCTCATTATCTCAGTCCTCTGAAACTGTAGTTAATCATTGCTATGTGAGTAAGCTCATCAGTAATACCATTCCACCTCTAAAAATGAAGTTTTTGCTAATAGAGAAATCAAAAAAAAAATCAAAATATGTATTCAGTAGAAGGCAAAAGCAGGAATAATCAAAACACAACTGTTTCCCACAAATCTGGGTCACATTACTTCAGGTTTGGGGTGGGGAGAGTGGGCAAAAATTTACAGAAAGTAGCAGTGAAGGACAGAAGGAAGGAAACACATACCCCACGACCCTAGACTGAAATATTCAAATAATGGATTGCAGGCCCAATTTTGGTGGTTTTAGTGAACCATCTGCACCCCGGGTCACCTGCTCTTCGGCAGGATGGAGCTGCTTTTCTGCTACTTCTGGGCTGCTGAACCGGTATTAGGCTTGTGAATGAAGCAACAGCTTTATTCTTTTTCAGTGAAACAGCTGCCCTGGGCCTGGAGTCTGCAGCTTTCCAGGCTGGCTTCCTGAGCTGGGTGTTAAAGCAGTGTGAAGCTATTTCAGTGACAAGCAGTTGCTGTAAGTCGGAGAACTGCAAATTTCCTCACATCTCCTTTCTAGGTTTCTCAGCAGTTTCTCTCTCTTTCAAGGCAGTAACAGGCAAGGCAGTCAAGTGCCTGCAAGACGATTCCCCTCTCTCAAGTTCCAGGGGCTCAGTTCTTTCCCAGAGGGTCTGTCTCCTCCCTCACTTCAGTCCAATTCCCTTGTCAGTCAGGACATTGCCTTCCCCATAAGAATGAAGGACAAACGGCAAGAAGTCACTTCCAGAGCACCTTCAGGGAGCTCTCCAGCCGGAGGGGGTGCTAACGAGTAGCGGGACAAGCCCAGCCAGCTCTTCCCTCAGCAGGACTCTGCTTCCCCCAGAGAGCACCAGCTGCCCAGCAATGGCCTCCTTCTCTGTTGACTGCCCCAAACAGCTGCTATCCTTTTCTTTTTTCTCTTCCTTCCTTTCTTCCCTTGACAGCTGATGGCTTGGAGAAGGGATCGACCTGAGGCAGGGCCATCAATTAGGAGGTTATTGTAATAGCTCTCCTTAATGAGGATGGGAGTTATTCCAGGAGATAAAGAGACAGACACCAGAGGTGTTGTAGAGGTAGAAATGACAAGCTTTGGCCATTGATTGGAAATATGGATTGAGTGAGTGTTGGAATCCTTACTAACTGCTAACTAATTAGAGTTGATCTAATCTTACAAGAAGATTTTGGCCAGAACCTGAAACAAGGTACTAAGTAGAACTAATTAAGACAAGGCTTGTGTTCACACCTTTACTCATTGGAGTCCACAAGTATGCCAGCTTCACAAAGTAAACTTTCTAACTTCAAGGGAGTTCACACCTCCCTTAAAGCTCTTTGGGTCAGAGAGCACTATGGGAGAAAACCCATAATCCTATTCTCTCAGAAGATTCGCATATAAGGAGAGAGAGCTATTCAAGAATACATTTTTTCCACTTGGCTGGCTGGTGGCAGACGAAGAGCTTTCAGAGGATAAAGCTACGAGTGGAAAGTTCAGTGGACAACCAGATTCATCTTCATCTCACACCACTGTAGTTGGTGGCTGGGCTCCCCAGAAGGAGACAAGAGAGACATTCCATCTCCGTGCTGGTTGGAGGCTGGAGAAAGCAGAGGCAGAGGCTGAAGGACAGAACCTTTGGATTTGGAGATATTCGGAGGGCTCTAAGCCTCTAAACCGGCTGTGCTTTGAGAAGAACAAGAATTCTAACATTTGAACTCCTAACAAGTGAGAATGAGAAATTAGTGATGACATGAGATGGAGTAGCCAGAAGTTTGGCGGTGTCCTTCACAGGAATAGAGAACTTGGGAAGAATGCTAAGTTGGGGTAAATTGGAAGTATGTTGTAGCCAGCTTATATCTGCCACGAGCTTCTTTATTACCTTTTGGGTGGTCTTCAGCTTAAATTCCTTTGACTTCATGGGACAGTGTAATATTCCATGATTCAGTCATGTAAACATCACTCAAAGAATATTAGTGTTAACATAAGGTCTCAAGCTGCCCTTCCAGGACCATTTGACAGCACAGGAATTTTCCCAACCCCCAGGAAATAGCTTAGAACAGTATTTATCTTCTAAGAAACTAGAAAGTTTTTAAAGCATTAAGTCATCAGCTACATTGGTTCAGCAGTCAAATAGGAGTCACATATGACTGGAAGTCTCCAAAACTCCTATCCGTTCACACAGAACCAAGAAAGGCAACTTTGAGCTCTTATGTTAAAAAAAAAATGGCTCTTTGTTTAGGTGAGACGTTTGGGATCATTAAAAGAATTATAGTTTCCCAAAGAGAGTCCAGCCCATGCTCCCCCTACTCAAGTTCTGTTTCAAGTTCTGAAGAAAACACGATTGAAACACTATATACACTGTCTTCAACTGTGTCAATATTCAAATACTCCAGTGGAGCCATGATCTTATTATCAGTAAAAGGATTCACTCCAGGGCTCGTTCATGGCAGCCCATCCTGCGTGTTTTCCCATCAGTTCAGGGCAGCAGATTTCCCCCAAAACACACACACACACACACACACACACACACACACCACACACACACACACACACACACACACACACACACACACACACTATTGGGAACCTTCCCCATTTTCTCTTGGCAGCAGGAGCACTGTGCATTGACCCTTGCTTTTATCAGAAGACCAGTCCATTTTCCTTTTCACTTATACAGCATCACATAAGCCCTGCTCTATCCCTTCAGCTCTGGACCTCATCCTTCTGCCCTGGGCTCCCTCCCTCCCTCTGGGCAGTGAACAGCAAAGCATTCCTCCCAGAACCCCCATTTGAGAAGGACACCTGGGCCAGTTACCTCTTTATTTGTTTCTGGACTTCTCCAGCATATCCCCTCTTTGGGTACTTCCACCTGCCTTTTCAGCTTCCATTTGTATGTTGTCTTCTCTAATGAGATAGATCATAAGCCCCTTGAAGACAGGGACTGACTTTTATAGCTAGCAAGTGGTTAAGTGCTAAGCTAGGAGTCAGGAAATCCTGAGTTCAAATTCAGCCTTGAACCTGGGCAAGACACTTAGCCTCTGTTCAACTCAGTTTTCTTGGCAATAAAACAGGGATAATAACATTGCCCATCTTTCAGTGTTGCTTTAACAATCAGTGGTCTAACATTTGTTTCCCTTGCATACAGTAGGTGCTATCTAAGTGCTTATTCCTCTGCCCTTGTCTCCTTTTGCCTTCCCTTGTATCTCCAGCACTTAGCACCATGCCTGTATTTAGTATTTAATTTAATAATGTTTCTTGACTAACTGATGAAATTAATTTGTCTTTTTCATAAGTTCCTTTTTTATAAAGTGTTGCTTTGTATTCTCATAAGTAACATATCTATTGTAATTATTATTACATACTTCTTCATTGGCCTGAGTGATAGTAATGTTCAATTCTTTGATATCTGTGGGTATAACTAACATAGACTACTCTGTCCCCCACTGTCTAGAGAATCAGGTAGGTTAGATTTTGCTTTTCTACCCAAGCACCCTTAAGGGGCTGGGGGTATCCAGGCTCTCTAACAATGGCCCCAGCCCCCAGTGATGATATCCTAAGCATAGGGCAGGTGCTCCCTTGCTCCCCAGTTCCAGGCAGTCAGTCCTCACAGACAAACTGGCTTTTACACAGTCTTGCGAAAGTATAATCACAAATATCCACCCTCATCCCCCATCACAAGGTCTCTGTAGAAGAGAAAAGGATTAAGATCATGACTTAGCTCAGTTGCCATAGAGCACAGTCCCGGTTCCAAGTCCAAAACCTTGCTCGGGCCAGTGCCGGGCGCCCCGACCCGGCATCCTCCCTCTGGAATCCACGCTTCTAGGTCACCATCACCCCAATTCTCAGGTTCAGTAGGGACCCCCACTTGGACCTGGGACCGGAAAGGATGAATGACACAGAATAGAAACAGATTCTCTCAGAGCCAGGGCAGAGAAAGGGGAAACAGAGGAAGTCCCTCTCCCCTCACTGACTTGGGATCTTTACTCTCTGAACAAAGCAGGAAGGAGAGGCCAAAAACATGGTGGGAAAGCCCTGGCTCAGACTCCCTAGTGCTAAAGACACAGACAGCCAATGAAAGGCGGCTGCCCCGACCCCGCAAAGGTAGTGGGATGGGTGACTGCCGCAGTCATTGAGGAAACACGGGTTCGACTTCTTAACTAATCGATTTATTGGCAAGATGTGGTGACATAAATCAGGACCAGGCTCCCACAGAAAGGCAGGGGGGAGATCAATTTGTAATGTATTATAAGCAAAGAATTAACAGGATATCAAGCAGGATGCAGGCTTAGTCATCTGATTCCTAAGTGGGGGAAAGATTGGGGACTTTCTGAGTTGGGAAGGGAAGGAGTGAGTTTCAGGAGCTGGAAGAGGAGATCCTGAGCAGGCCAGCTTTCCTGGATGTGGAAGAGGATGCCATTCAGTTCCTATAGTTAGCAAGCAGGTGGAAATTACAGGAAAATTAAACTTTTAAATCTCAACACAGAATCAATTTTACAAGATACAATTCTCCACAGTAGGAGACGCAGAGGCTTCCATGTTAGGCAACTTGCTCCAAAGGTCCCTCTAGGCAGCTCCATGTTAGGAGAATTGGACAAGCCCAGAAAATCCCAGGTTACAAAGAGAAGGGAAGGGGAATAAGCATTTACTAAGTGCCTGATGCTTGACAGGTACTTTATAGATATGACTTTGCAACACCCTGTGAGGTGGGTACTATTATTATTCCCACTTTACAGTTGAGGAAACTGAGGCAGACAGGTTAATTGATGTGTCCAAGGTGTTACAGCTATGACATGCCCTATCTCAGAACCATACAATAATACTCTTAGAATATTGGTATTAGAAATGTGGTCTATTCTTCCAGGGGAAAATGTGAAACCATTAAGTAATTTGGAATTTTCTGCTTAATTCTAAATCCAACTCATTGTTCCAAAATATCTATCCAAGATACAGATACCTCAGTACTGTAGGGGATAGATAGCTTAAATTTCTGCTTCTATTTCTGCCCTCTGAGGTCAAATGGAAGAAATCCAATCCCTTTCTCATATTTATGGTACTTAAAGACAACTGTCATGTGCTTTCATTGTCACCTCTTAGAACCCTTGCATTCCTTCAAGGCTTAACTCAGTGCTTTGGAAACTTACTGGCTGTGTGACTAGTCCCTTAATCTTTCTCAGTGTCAGTCCCCTCATCTGTAAGACAGACATAATAATAACAGCTACCTTACAGGGACTTGGAGATCTATGGATCTATATATAATCTATATATTCTATATATATAATAACTATAGATATAGTTATTATTATTACTATTGAAAAATGAGCTCCATAGGTTGCCAATATAACTGCATATGACAGTCTAGGCAATAGATATTCTTCATCCACTTGTTTTTTTCCATGTGGATATTTAGGCCAAACTCTTAGGAATGATAATATTATGTAGGAGGCTCATTAGTCTACTAGGGATTGATATAATCAGCCCAACATTTGTGTCATATTCAAACAGGTGTGTTTCAAGCCATCGCTCTCTTTATAGAATCCTTTGAGCTACACTTTGTGCTGAATGTCCTCAATGACAGTGACAATTATCTTTGGGAGAAATAAGTCTTATTTTATGCTTCCCTCGATAGTAATCATCAGCACATGGTTGAACGAGGCCATATTTTTCACTATGTCTTTCAAGAAACCTTGCATGATTCTTGCTAGTGCATAGGAAACGTGGTTGGGGGAAATCCTCCAAAATTATACTTTGTACTAATAAATCAATTGCCTTTTCTTACAGTCAACATGAAAAAACACTGGGAATATCATATTTGTTATACCTTTCTATCAATTATGTGATTATAAGTGAAATATTGCTTGAGAAAATCTTCCTTCTATTCGAATCTTCTTTATAAAGGCTTTTTAATGTGTGTATAGATTATTTTCTTTTTTTTAAATTTTAAAAGCTTTTTATTTACAAGTTATATGCATGGGTAATTTTACAGCATTGACAAATGCCAAATCTTTTGTTCCAATTTTTCCCCTCCTTCCCCCCACCCTCTCCCCTAGATGGCAGGATGACCAATACATGTTAAATATGTTAGAGGATAAATTAAATACAAAATAAGTATGCATGTCCAAACCATTATTTTGCTGTACAAAAAGAATCAGACTCTGAAATATTGTACAATTAGCCTGTGAAGGAAATCCAAAATGCCGGCGGGCAAAAATAGAGGGATTGGGAATTCTATGTAGTGGTTCTTAGTCATCTCCCAGAGTTCTTTCGCTGGGTGTAGCTGGTTCAGTTCATTACTGCTCCATTGGAGCTGATTTGGTTCATCTCATTGCTGGAGATGGCCACATCCATCAGAATTGATCATCATATAGGATTGTTGTTGAAGTATATAATGATCTCCTGGTCCTGCTCGTTTCACTCAGCATCAGTACGTCTAAGTCTCTCATTTCACTCAGCATCAGGTGTATAAATTATTTTCATAAAATTTTGGTATTACTAACAAAGTAAGGAAATGGAACTGTGAGTGGAGGGTATGTAATGATTATAAGGAAGAGGAAGAAATGAAGTAGGGGATGCTAAGAGATAATCTTCCTGTGGTCAAATCTATACCTGAACAAGAATCCCCTCTATATCCTATATTCCCCCAAATGGTCAACCAGCCTTTATTTGAAGAGACATCCACTGCATCTTTCATCTTGAGCAATTCTAATAGGTAGTAGAATCTTAAATCAATTAATACCTGAAACCTGTAGAGGTTCAATATAATTTCCATCCTGTCCTCCTAGCTCTGCTCCTTAGACCACACAGAACAAATCTGAAGTAATTCTTTATGCTGGTTTTTCAAATATTTCAGATATTTAGAGATAGCCGCCATGTTCTGAGGCTTTTCTTTTCTCTGAATTGATTTAGCTCGGGTATGGCAGGGACCGGAGAGCTTTCACTATTCTTGCTGACCTCCTTTAGACATTCTCTAGTTTACGTAGAGCTGCATCCAGTACTTCAGACGTGGTCTGACCAGAGCCAACACTTCCCCCCTAGAGAGGATGCTCAGGTAAGTTTTTGTCTGAGAGGAGGCAGTGTTGAAGGGCAAAGGAAAAGAAGCAGATTCGGGGCAGATTCCTAGGATTGGGATATCTTTAGGGCCTGGGAGACATTGATGGGCTTCCAGGAGGTTAGTGGACCTTCTTCAGAAGGCCTTTCTCTTTGTCCTCTCCCACCACCACACTCCCAGCCCTGACAGAGCCTTCTCTTAGAGATTCCTCCCAATTATGCTCGCCAGCTGTTTGCATGGGGCCTCTTGGGCAGAGTATGAGGTCCTTAAGGAAGGCAGAAACTCTGTTTCTTTTTTTACTTGACACATAGTAGGCACTTAATAATTGGGTGCTGATGGTGCAGTGGTGATGGGGATGATGGTGATATGGTGGGTACCTTTGGTGACCAAATGGATGAGGACCAGATGGAAGAACTGAGATGAAGAGAAAGGGCCCAGACAAGCGCCTTGAAGCATTGGAAGGGCAGTTGTTGGTTTCAGAGACTGAACCAGGAGTGGTGCGGAAGTTCCCCAAAGGCCAGTTCAGCTTAATGTCAGGGAAAACTTCCTGTTCCAGAGTGAGAGACAGCAGCTGCCCCTTCCCTAGAGGGTCAAGGCTGGATGGCCACCTATCATATGGCGCCTTCCTTTTAGGTGTGATTGGGCCGAAGCCCTGCGGAGGGTGCTCCAAATTCTGTGATGGGACCGTTCTGGGAATGCATCACTAAGTCAGGGCTTCCATGTTTGCTTTTGCCTTGGGACTTCCCTGCTAGACCTCAAGGCTCACAAAAAAAGACAACAGGGAGAGTCCAAGGGAATTCTCAGCTGGACTGATCCAAAGTCTAACATGGAAAATGCTATCCAGATAATTTGATATGTCACCAGGCTGTATATTCATATTCTAGCCACCTGTGAATGGGCTTCACCCAGAGATCACTACACAATGGAAGCAAATAGTTTTTCACTCACAAATTGGCTTGAATGAGCCTGTTTATACCAAAAATACTGTAGAGGAGGAGCATGAAAGAAAAGTAAATAGGAAAACTCAGATCTCAAGGTGGAAGGTTTTTTTTTGTTATTATTAAAGCTTTTTATTTTCAAAACATATGTATGGATAATTTTTCAACATTGACCCTTACAAAACCTTGTGGTTCCAGATTTTCTCTCCTTTCTCCCCAGCCCCTCCCCTAGATGGCAAATAATCCAATATATGTTAAACTGGTAAAAAAATATATGTTGAATCCAATACATGTATTATATTTATACAATTATCTTGCTACACAAGAAACATCAGATCAAAAAGGAAAAAATGAGAAAGAAAATAAAATGCAAGCAAATAATAACAAAAAGAGGGAGGATGCAATGTTGTGATCCACACTCAGTTCCCACAGCCCTCTCTCTGGGTGCAGATGCTCTCTTCTTCAGAAGATCATCGGAACTGATCTGAATCATCTCATTGTTGAAGAGAGCCACATCCATGGAATTGATCATCGTATTGTTGCCGTGTATGATGATCTCCTGGTCCTGTTCATTTCACTCGGTATCAGGTCATGTAAGTTTCTCCAGGCTTCTCTAAAATCATCCTGCTGATTGTTTCTTATAGAACAAAATTGTTCCATAACAATCATATACCACAATTTATTCAGCCATTCTCCAGCTGATGAGCATCCTCTCAGTTTCCAGTTTCTGGCCACTACCAAAAGGGCTGCCACAGACATTTTTGCACATGTGGGTCCCTTCCCCTCCTTTAAGAGCTCTTTGGGACATAAATGCAGGACAAACCCTGCTGGGACAAAGGGTGTGCACAATCTGATAGCCCGTTGGGCAGAGTTCCAAATTGCTCTCCACAATGCCTGGGTCTGTTTGCAGCTCCAAGGTGGAAGTTTTTAGAAGAGATTAACCCTGAGCTAATGATTGAGGAAAGAATCATGCTCCCAGACTTTCTGTTGAAGGATATCCTACCCTTGTTTTAATAACTCACTTCCATAGGAGTTTAAGGTTTCCAAAGCCCTTTCCATATTTTTATGAGAAAGGTGGCTGTAAGCAATATTATCCCCATTTTACAGATGGGGAAACTGAAGCTCATAGAGAAGAACGTGACTGATTGGGGTGGGGGGAGGAGTTACAAAACTAGTAAAAGTCAGAGCCAAGATTTGAACCCAGATCCCTTGATGGCGGATCCCTTCACCACTAGCAAGGACCACCGTGGAAACAGGCGTTATGGGGCCTGCCCCCGGTCCTGTTTGTCCCTGACTAGCCATGAGGTTGCTCTTCCAGCTCGGGGAGAGCCCTCTTTCATTGGGTGGCAGGCCCCACTAGGCCTGACTTTCCCCTGATTTCCTCCCCAGGACCAGGCTGGCCACCCCTGGAGCCCCCTCCATTTTCTAGAGCAGGAACGGGCCCAGAGCGGCTAAGTGCCTGGCTCCAGCGGGCCCCGCCCCCTCCCTGGGCACACGGGCAGTTGGCAGCCCGGGAGCCTGCAGGAGGGCCCCATGGCCCTCCACCCCCATGGCGGATCCTGTGATTGTTAACTCATGACTCAGACATCTACCAGGAAGGACCGGGAATCGGACAAAGCAAACGAGGGAGAACGGTGAGCGAGCCACCTGAACAGAGCGCCCATTGTGGTCTCCTCGCAGCGCAGGAGTCAGAGCTGGCAGGGAGGGCCCGCCACGGTCTTCTCCCTTTACAGAGGAGGCCCCGGCAGGGGAGTGGGGGGGCTGGTCAGGAAAAACAGGCAGGTTGTAGCAAATGAAAAGAAAGAGCCAGGGAAGGACAGCTGCCCGTCCGGTCCCTGCCCTCCTCCTCAGCTCTAAGCAGGAGCCGCTCTTCAGGGGGTGACCGGCACACGGCTTGTGTCCCCCCTGACTCTCCCCGGAGGTCTTCCCCCTCCTCCTCCACTGTCGGACACTCTGTAGGCTCTCTCCCAATAGAATGGGAGCCCCTGACCTGGGACCTGGCTTTTATGCTTGTTTTTTGTTTGTTTTTGTCCCCAGGGCTTAGCCCAGTGCCTGGCACATAATAAGAACTTAATAATTACAGACCGGTGCATTCTATCCATCCAGCTGTCTGTCTGTCTATCTGTATATCCATCTATCCATCATGAAGAGAAGCAGCGATCCATCCGGCCGGCCGTTTGCCTGTCCATCTGTCTCTCCTCTAACTTTCCATTCTGCTGTGATCTATTTCTCTATAACATGTCCGTCATCTCTATGCTGATCCATCTATCTGCTTATTTTTGTTTTTGCCCCACCCCCATTTCCTGGCTTCCTTTTCTGTCTTGTTTTCCCAGATTAGAATTGTAAACTCCTTAAGGGCAGGGATTATCTTTCTTTTTGCATATTTTATTTGTATCACTATCCGTTAGCACAGTGCCTGGAACTTAGTAAATGCTTAATAAATGCTTTTTTCTTTCCTCACTTCCTTCCTCCCTCTCTTCTTTCTTCTTCCCTCCCTCTTTTCTCCCTTCTTCCTTCCTTCCTTCCTTCCTTCCTTCCTTCCTTCCTTCCTTCCTTCCTTTCTTCTTTCTTTCCTTCCTTCTTTCCTTCCTTCCTTCCTTCTTTCCTTCCTTCCTTCCTTCCCTACTCTTCCTTCCTTCCTTTCTTTCCTTCCTTCCTTCCTTCCTTCCTTCCTTCCTTCCTTCCTTCCTTCCTTCCTTCCTTCCTTCCTTCCTTCCTTCCTTCCTTCCTTCCTTCCTTCCTTCCTTCCTTCCTTCCTTCCCAAGTTGTTTGCCTTGGCCTTTGTCTGCCTTGTTCATTTTGTGTTTTCTCTTCTGAGTAAGTGACTGACTGAACATTGTTCTTGAGATGATTATGTCCAAACCTGGAGATAATGCCATGGATTTTGGGAGGGTCCAGAGAGTCTCTAGGAAAGATTGAGCATAAAACTAAGATCTGTTCAAACATAGCATTAGTCCCACCAAGTTAATCCCAAAGGTCATTCCCAAAGACTGCTCCTTGCTTCCTGGGGGAGCCATTCTCACTGGCTCCCAAACCCAACCTATATTTAGATTTCCAGATCCCTCTGACTCATACTCCCAAGCCAAGATACAGAGATTCTACTCCCTACACATAGAAAAGATCAGAACTCATGAACAGACTAAGGAAGTCTCAATTCTTGGGGGCCATATAGCCCAGTTTCCTCAGCTGTAAAATGAGCTGGAGAAGGAAATGGCAATCCACTCCAGTATCTTTGCCAAGACAACTCCAAACAAGGTCTTGAAGAGTATGACTCTTAACTAAGCATGACTAAAACATGACTAAAAACCAAAACCAACAAAAGTATAACTCAGTGGTCTGCTTTCTTGAATTTCTAGACTTCCTATAAGCATGATCAAAAGCATCATTCCTTGAAATTAGCCTCAATTCTATCCCATGTCTAAGCCCCCTTTCTTCTTTTCTTTTGTGATCCACTTTTCCTTAAATAAGATTATAGATTTAGAGTGGGGGATGGAAGTGGAGGTCATTGAAGTTCATTTAGTTCAACGTCCTGTTTTTATAAGTGAACCCTCATAAATTCCTTGAGATTGGGGACTAGTTTTTGCACATCCAGTGCCTCATATACAGGGCGCACTATATAAATACTTTTTAAGTGGAACCAATATGCCAACTGGGGTTACAGATGTAGCCTCAGAATTTACACCTAGATTGCTTTCCTATATATCCCAATGACAAGTCTCAGAGGCAGGATTCAAACACAGGTTTTCCTGATTTCAAATCTAGCTCCTTTTCTACATTATTCTTATCTCTCCTCCTTTTCCTCTTTTAAATAATCTTTTTCTTACCTTCCTTTGCTCCTAATTCTATTCCATTCACAAACCTCCACTGACTCCTTTGTTATTAAAAAAATTTTTTTTATAATATTAACTTGATGAATTTCAGGAAATGAACATTTCCTTATACAAAGAACAGAAAGAGGTGGTATATGACATTGTATTATGTCATCTTGGATTTTGTAAAATTATATTCAGCTGACATAGTAGTTGCAACATGGTCCTGCTTGTCTGGTTTCCTTTCCAAACTTCCTTTCGCCTAATGTATTTTTTAATGTTTCTATGACTCTCTTTTATTTCTTTTGTTGTTGTTGTTATTGTTACTATCTCTATTCTTTACCCCTATAACTCTCCTTTATCTCAAAAAAGGACCTCCTTTTCCTATTATTATTATTTTTTTTTTTTAGTTTTTGCTGAGGCAATTGGGATTAAGTGACTTGCCCAGAGTCACACAGCTAGTAAGTGTTAAGTGTCTGAGGCTGGATTTGAACTTAGGTCCTCCTGACTTCAGGGCTGGTGCTCTATCCACTGGACCTTCTTCTAATAAGTATAATATAAGATTTGAAAATCCCAACCTCAGTCAGATACAATTAGGTTTTTTTTTTGTTTTTTATAGTATTTTATTTTTTAAATACAACATTCATTTCTGCAAACCCTTGTGTTCCAAATTTATCTCCTCCTACCCCCAAGACAGCAAGCAATCCGATATAGGTTAAACATGTACGATTCTTCTAAATATATTTCCATGTTCATCATGTTACACAAAAAAACATGATTAGGTTTTCAAAATGGATAAACATGCTTTTTAAAAATATCCTAAGATTCCCTTATTATGCTCGAACCCTTCTTTAATTGTGTCAAGAAAGAAGCAGCATGATTGTCTAATCAAGTGAGTCACCATCACTTGGGGCCTTTAAATAGTGGAAGAAATTCATTAGTTGTCCGTTCAATTGATAGGCAACGATCTTTACATTTGGAAGCTCAATATTTTGGGTCTAGATGAAGAAATTTTGAGGAGGGGAGATGCTGGTCTCCTTTCCTCCTCCTCTCTCCCATCAACCATGTTCTTTATCCATCTCAGACTTACAAGAAACAGGTAAAAAAAAAAAAGTTACTTAGAGGAGGAAGCAGCCTGAAGAAATTAATACAAGTATTGGCTGGGAACCTGAAAAAAACACCTCATAAAGAGCTGTACCTTCAGGGAATCTCAACAGCCCTCCAAGGACGAGAAGACTTGGAGTAATCAGGACTTGTGCTAACTCTTTGCCACATGTATTTTCCACACTTGGGCCTCTCTACTTTGGTACTTAACATTTAAGTCCACTCTCCCCAAGGAAATGAAATTGTGTGAGCAAGGGGAAAGTACTGTTCTTATTATACTTTCTCAGCAAATACATTTTATGAAAGTGAAATAAAGTCCAGCTGACTGACCCCAATGGAAAGCACACCATGAGGTCTCTTTTCCTCTCAGCCTGAGTAAATCAGTGTCATTATTACCTGGGTATTCTCAATCCTAGAATATAAATGCAGGTTGGAGAGAGTAAACTCAGAGGAGGTGTTACAATAGTCGAACAAAACAAACCCACATATTAGGGACTGCCCCTTCTTTTACTTTTATTTCTTTTTAATTTGATTTAACTATAATTAATTTTTATTTTATTTTATTACTTTTATTTATATTTAGTTTTGAATTCTCTCCCTCTCATTTCCATTTCCCCCCATCAAAAAAGCAAGAACAACAAAACTCATTGCAAATATAAGTAGCCGAGCAAAACAAATTCTGGCATTAGCCAAATCCAACATTTGCATTAATGTACATATATGCACACATGTGTATAAATATATGTGGGTGTCTATATGTATATATATATATACATACATACATACATATACATATATATATATATATATAGGACAGATTCTCTGCAGCTGTGGTTGCTTCCGTTGTGTTGATTAGAGTTCCTAAGTCTTTCAAAGTTTGTATCTTTACACTATTGCTGTTGTAGTCTCTTGATTCTGCTAATTCCACTTTATCCGTTTACACAAATGTTCTCAGATTTTTCTGAAGCCATTCCTCCCATCATTTTTAATTGCACAGTAGCGTCCATCCCATGCCAGTACTTGTCCAATCACTCCTTCTTGATGGATGCCCCCTTAGTCTCCAATTCTCTATCCCCCCAAAAAAGAGCTGCTACAAATGTTTTGGAACATATGGGTCCTTTCCCTCTTTCTTCGGGGTATAGACCCATAAGCAGCATTTCTAGGTCCCATTCTAGTAACCACAGTTCCAAATTGCTCTCCACAATGGATGGACCAGTTCCCAGCTCCACCCACGGAGCATTAGTGGATGTTCCCCTCAGGACTCTTTAAATATCTGGAGTCTCATGAGCATGATTTCTTCCTAACCCATTCCATGATGTTTGCTTGTTAATCACCTTTTTTTCCCCATCTCTTTCTCTCTTTCCATCCCATTCTTGTAGAAAAACTAACCTGCTGTTTCTCTCATTGTGCTACAAATGCCTGCTCAAATACAATTTCCTCCAGGTTTTTTTCTTGGGGTTCCCAAGATGGGATGGAAAGATAAGAGGACCAAAGTTCAAGTTCAGGTCTGCTAATTCTTGTTTGGACACATCATTTCCTTTGACTGTGAGTAACTAGGGATTGGCTATTTGGACCTAGTCTTTAGGATGTGTGTGTGTGACGGGGGCACCTGCCTGCTGCCAACTTAGGCAGGGCATTTGGTGAACCTGTTTCTGGAGGGGAACGTAAATGTGCCCTGGAGGAACCCCCTTCCACTTTGAGCATGTTGTGACTTTTAACTGGCTGCTAAGCCAGGACTGGCCCCCTGGCAGAGAATCCCGCGGCAGGGGGCTTGGGGCTGACAGGGTGATGGGGCGGCCTGAGAAGCCCCTCCGGCCTGAAGGAGCTACCTTCGTGACCCAGCACCAAATCTGCTCCGATGCCCGTCCTGCGGGCAGGAGAGTGACGGTTGGGAGCAATGCCATTTAGTGACCAACTGAATTTACTCTCCCAAGAGACCAAAGGCTTTGAAGATGGTTCCCTTTGTCTTTTGCCGCACCTTTTATGTAAATCTCTCTTTGTGAAAGGGAATACATGTTAATTGGTTATCAGTGAAGTGGAGGAGATATCAGTGGGGTTGAGCGTGATCACTAGTAGTGCTATTTCAAGGAATAACCCAGAATGCTTAGCAGCAGCATTGGAAGAATCCCCCATCTCCAACCTCCCCATTACCTATAAAGTAAGAGGGTTGGACCAGATCTGGCTTGAAATCCATGCTTTTGGCCCCTTTAATTTGCATCCTAATACTACACTTGCACATACTCCTTTGTGTTATGTTGATTTGTGTGAACAGATTATTCCACTGGAGTATAAACTTCCCGAGGGCAAGGAATTTGTCTTTTTCCTCTCGGCAACATCTTGGTCCCAGTAAGAACTCAAATAAATCTGGGGAATTGAATTGCCTTTGCTTTTGGCTTCCTTTCGCTCCTCTGCCCATTACGGGAGATCATCTAAGGTCTAAGCTGCCCATGCTTCTGTCTTTACCCTCTCTAGAAAGTCATCTGTTCCCAAGGTTTCGGGTACCACCCGTATCCACACCCGAGTTAAACTCCCAGCTCCGAGGCTCTTGACTCAGTTTCCTCATCTCTCACATGAGCACCCGGACTAGACAGTCCTGTAGGTGGTCCCTTCCAGCTTCAGATCTCGGTTCCCTACTCACGTGTTTCCAGTTGTCTGCATTCTACAGGACAAATCACGACAAAAACGTGTTAAATATAGAAAACGAGTTAGTTACATAAGTGTGGATTTTCATGCATGAAATGACTGGATTCACAAACGCTGTATGGGGGAGAGAGGGAAGGAAGGAAATCCAGGTCAAAGAGCAAGTGGGCCATTTGGATAAATAGGCAGGCGCTGGGGGTGTGGGAAAGACATTTCCAAGGTAAGTCAGGCCGGGCCATCTTGGAGCAGGCTGAGAGGAACCTGGAAGAGAACCCTGGAACAGAACTTCAGGGTGAGATCACTCTGTACAAAAGAGCAAAAAATCCCCGTCAGAATGCACAGGAATATGTGCAGCCCCAGTCACTCCTTCCTTAAATGATGTTTTAATGAGTAATGAGTTGATTGAGTTGATGCCCACCAAGCTGTATCTCTAGAACCCTGCAGGGTTCCCATTTTTCTTCAAAGCACAGCTGGGGCGCTGTCTCCTGCACGAGGCCATTCTTGACTTTCCCTTACATTTCTCCCTCTTGAATTTACCTCTTACCCGGACTATTTGGCAGGAGCCTTCTAACTGGTCCCCCTGCAATCAGGTCTTTCCCCATTCCAGTCAACCCTCCATACAGCTGTGTGGGTCAGAAACCATTTAATAAAAAGCTGGAGAGAGCTCTAGAAGCAAAGCAAAGTTTATTATACATACGTTCTCCAGAGAAGCCATCGAGCAGACAATCAGAGGAAGCCCCATCGTGGGGCAGGGTCAACACTTTTAATCCCTAACACAAATACCCCCTCCCACCATTGACCCTCATCCTTATTGGCTGAGGATCTTACATTCTAAAGGCGGAAACTGCCCAAGAAATTGAACTTGACCAATAAGCACATAATTGCCCATATTTGACCGAAACTGAGAGACACTGAGGCCATAACAAGAAGGGGACTTAAGTATGCCCTTGACTCAATGCTTAAAGTCCTTCAGGCCTACTCAGATTTTGAAATAGATGAAGCCTTACTCGATTTTCACAACTGTCTTGAAAGATTTCACCTCATCTCATTCACAGCTATCATGGTATTCTCTTAAAGCACAGTCCTGACCGTAGCCACCTCCCCCCAGCCACCAGCCATTCCTTTTAAGACAGTCAAATCTCTCCATTTGGCTTTTTAAAACCATTCTCAGGTCACACCCAATACATCTTTCCAGACCCATGACACTTTCTTTCTTTTCCACACCGTGTGGTCCAAAAAAACTGGTCTTCTCTCTGTTCTTCTTGCATGGATTCCATCTCCATCTTTCTATTGTCTGTTCCCTGTGACGGGGAGTCTCCTGGAGCCTCCTAGAACTCCCCACTCAAATCAGAGCTCCTTGTCCCCACTCTGTCGTCACATTCTGAGCCTGACTTAATCTCTGCCTCACGATTCTAGCGCCCTTCCACAGGAAGCCTTTCCTGATCCCTCCAAGTGCCATTACCCTTCCTTTATACTGTCTATATTTATATGGGCACCTGTCTTCCATAATGGAGATTCCCCCACAGTGACTGGCCCAGGGTAGGCCCTTAATAAATGTTTGTTGATGAACATATATTGAATTTACTTACTTACATATATATATTATATTCCTCCAACAAAATGGAAACTCCATGAGAACAGGAACTATTTTCTTTCTGTCGTTATAGTGTCCAGTGATTACACTTTCAAAAATCAAAATAATAATAATAAAAAAAACCAACCCATAATCATGGTTATTGTATTTGGGCATCACTTCACAAAGAAGTATTATAAGACTTCCTTTAAACTCCCCAGGAGCAGGAATTCTTTATTCAGCAATTCTTAACCATGAACTTGTCTTAAAGATATGATAACCATTTCAGGAACTTTGGTGCAGGAAGAAGACTCATTCTCCTGAGTTCAAATCTGGCCTCAGACACTTCCTAGCAATGTGACCCTGGGCAAGTCACTTCACTCAATTTTCCCCAGTTTCCTCATCTGTAAAATGAACTGGAGAAGGAAATGGCAAATCACTTCTTTATCTTTACCAAAAAAAAAAAAAAAAAAAAAAAAAAAAAAAACCAAGAAAGTTGCAAAGAGTAAGACATAATCGAAGTGATTTAGCAACAGCATAATTTTTCAATAGAATTGATTTTTTTGTGTAATCCTATTTTTTTTAAATTTATACATTTAAAAACATTCTGAGGGTTCCCAGACAAAGGGGTTCAGGACACGAAAAGGATTAAGAATCCCTGTATTTCTATCTCATCCACCAATGGAGGTTTTAGCCATGGCCAAGAATCACCTCTGTAAACCGAAGAGTGTGTATGTGCGTGTGTTTTGCATACATAGATTACTACTATATAATTAATCCCTTGTTTCTGCCTGTGTTCACCTCAGATTATCTCAAAAATTTAATTTAATTTAATTTAATTTAATGAAATTTAATATTGAGTTCATTTTCTGTTCTTTGTGTTTATTCTGTTGTTTCTTCAAATTTGTGTTCCTTCTTGGTTGCCTAATTATCCAGGCAGTCATGGGATCACCCATTTAGAGGGGAAGAGATAAGATTAAGCAAGTTATGCATCCCTATTTAAGGACACCATGAATACAGAGTGGGTCCAGGGGACAGTGACTATGATAATGAAGGTCCTTAAATGCAGGGGAGGAACTAGGGATGATCACAAGGAAAAAAAAGATGGGGTGGGGAGGACATTTATGATGTGCCAGGTGGAAAAACAAAAGGTGCAAAAAAAATGTTCTTTGACCTCAAAAAGATTGGACCCGGAAGGCAATATCGAAACAAGCATGTGATATATAGTGATGTAACTGGGAGGGGATCCTGAGGGAACAAGGCATGAGGACTGAAGGGGACTTGGAAAACTTTCTACAGAAAGTGGGATTTGAGCAGAGGCCGGACAGAAACTCTAGACTTGTTTCACGGGGCCCTGGAGGGCAGACCCAGGAGCAATGGGGGGAAACTGAAAAGGACCAAGTTTGGCTTTGCTGCTGGTCAGATCTGGAAGGGGCTTTCTCTCCGGGGGGGTGGGCTTCCCCTTTGGGTGCAATAACAACCTGTCAGTTTATAAAGGAATGGGTTTGATGAAAGGAAAGGAAAGGATGGGAAAGAATGAGGGCAGTACTTGGAGACCACTGCTCTTATTTTACAGATGAGGACACGGAGACATAACAAAGGGGGCAAGCATCTGAGTCAGGACTGAGGAAGTCTCTGAGCTCTGGAATCTGTGATCTGCCCGGTGTCCTAGGTAGGAAATGCTGATAGCTAACATGTGGTGTCCTGGATGCTGACGCCAGAACCCTTTCCTCTTCTCTTTCCTGATTGGTCCCTTCCTCTTGAGTTCTACCCCACCATAAGAGCCTGGTCCTGCATCCCTTCATCCGCAGTCCACCTTTTATTTCTCTGCTCACCAGCTAGAAGAAGGCCTCTTACACGGTGTCTGATGACAGCCCGGCCTCCTCACTCCAGCAGAGCTGACCCAACTGTACTTTGGCAGAAATCAGCCTTCTTGCCTTTCCTTGACGCCCATCCACTCCCTCAGGGACCCTCCCCTCCTTTGAAGTCCGGCTCTATAAAAGTCCTGATGGGGCTGTGAACTTCCATCTTTCCGGTCCTTCCTGACCTTGCAGGCAGGGAGTCTTGGGCTTCTTAGGGAAGTTGTCTGTTTACCAGGAAGAACGTTCCGCATTCTTGATTATCTTATTGCCACGATTCTGTGTTGGGTAAACATAAACACCCTAAACATTTATTTCTAGGACTTCTGAAATTTGCTCATTGTGGCCGAGCTCTGTTGTTATTCGGTCACATCCAGCCCTTTGTGAGCCTGTGGACCACAGCACTGTCTGGCCATGAGATTTTCTGGGCAGGAAAACTGCAATGATGCGCCATCTTTGCTTTCTCCAGCTCATTTTACAATTGAGGAACTGAGGCAAGCAGGGTTAAGTGACTTGCCCCGTCTGAAGCTGGATTTGAGCTCATTTTTTTTTTGTTTTTAACTTAAGTGTATTCAAGCCTAGCACTCTATCCCCTGAGCTGCTCAGCTGCTAGTCCTGAGCTTTAGCGAGTCTCCTGGTTCCCAGATTGTGGTGCTAGAGCCCACATGGGGTCTCGTAATCGAATGTGTGTGTGTGTGTGTGGTTACACAATTATGATTTATTATCAGTAAATGTTTGATTTGTGTTCTATTTCATATATCTATATACCTGGGGCCATGTAAAAATTTTTCCGGCAAAAAAGAGTCTGGTGTGGAAGAAGTTTGAAAAGCCCTACCTGCTCTACTTCAACTCTGCTCTTGAAGGGTTAACTCCTGAGATTTGACTATAAATAGGGGATCAATGGATTTCAAACTCCCTCCCCCCCAAAATAAGTCTTGTGTTCTAGTCCAGGGTTCACAGCTGCCAGTGCACGTTTCCTATCTAATACATTTATGGGATGCTTGTGTGGATTAGATAATTTATGTGATTCCTTTTGTGGATTATTGGGTCTCTTACCATACTTAGTCACGACGCTGTCCAGACTTCATAACCTTTATCCACACCATGTGACATATAGAAAACAAAGTCATAAATATAATTTGGGGAAGGGGGATCAAGAAAGGCCCTGGAGACAGGAAGTGCTGAATTCAAATGTGGCCTCAGACACTAGCTAGGTGACTCTGGACAAAACAATTAACCACAACTGCTTCCCACACAAAAACATACCAACCAAAAAAGAAAGGCCTTATGGGGAAGATGCTATATAATACACATCTTCCTATACAATGAAGACAGAGCTTCTCTTTTCTTTGTCATCTCCAGGGGCCTATCCCAGTCTCTGGCACATAATAGGTGCTTAATACTAGTTTATTCATCTTTCTCAGTGACCCTAAAAGTTCTAGCTTTTCTGTGACACAAATTCTTAAGAATTTTTACACTGGAGAGACTTGGGGCCCAGCCCACTATTCTTCCCAATAATAATCCCAAGAGAGCATTTTTGGAAGGATATGGTCAAGCAGAACCCCCCTCGCCCCCAATATCCCTAGCTTCAACATGAAGTATTCACTCCTTGGTGGATTTCTCTAAACTTTTAACTATCTCCATAGGTTTCTCTTGCCCCCACTCTTTATCTTTGTGTGAAGGAGTATTTTTTTTCACAGATTAACAGATTTAGGGTTGGAAGGGACACAGAGGGCACTGAATCCTTTTGCTTTTGAAACTCACACCCAGATAAGGTCACCCAGCAGTAAATAGCAGGCAGGTCTTGAACTCAAGGTCTTAGCTTCGGAATGCCATGTTTTTCCCTTCCCCCCTCGGTTGCTCTTTCCCCAACCTTTTAAGCTTCAAGGGGAAACTAAACTCCAGAATATCATTTCCCCTTTTATTCCCGGTGTGCTTTGCTCAGTTTACCCCATCTCTCCCTCAGGGCCCGAGGTCAGCCGCCCAGGGAAGTTTCTATACTTTCACCAGAATCCGCAGCGGCCTTCAAGGCTCAGTTCTGCCCACCTTCCCGATTCCTTCCTCCAATTCCCCTAGGATCCGTTTTAAAACCGGAAGCCTTGCCCCATATATACCGAGACCCAGGTTTTGGCTTGCCCAGCAAGATATTTGGGTTTACCCGTTACACTGTGCCCCCCACCCCTTCCCGAGGGGCTCCCGAAGGCCCCTTCTATTCTTGCCTCCATAATCAGGGCCTAGCAATGCTCTGCAGCAAGGCTGGTGCAGAGGCGGCCTTTGTATACCGCCGGTGTCCAAAGGTCTCTACCCCGTTAAAGGCTGAATTAAGTATCTTAGGATCGAGAAAATGGGCTCCATTTTTACATCCAGCATTACTCAAAAACAAAAAGCAACCCTTCTCTCCAAGCAACATTTTCTGTAGTTATTTGGAAGCCACCTTTTCTCCCCAGCCACGCCCCCGTCTTCCGCCAAGCGAGGGGTTAAGGGGCTGTGATGGCTGAAGAGAAGGGGATGGGAGGGGGACAGACAGGGAGGGGGAGGGCGAGAAAGCACGGGAGAGACAAACAGGGGAGATGGACGAGACAGCAAGGGAAGGGAGGAAGAGGGAAAGAACGAGAGCGTGGAAGGGCAGAGACACAGACAGGGAGGAGAGAAAAGAGCGCGAGCGAGGGAGAGAACGAGAACCGGGAACAAGCAGAGCGCGAGCGAGACAGAGGAGGGGAGAGCGAATTTAGGGTTAGGGCAGAGACAGACCAGAGGAGGCGAGAAGAGAGCGCGAGGGAGGGAGAACGAGAAAGGGAGAGACAGAGAGCGCGAGGGAGGGAGAACGAGAAAGGGAGAGACGAAGAGCGCGAGGGAGGGAGAACGAGAAAGGAGAGACGGAGAGCGCGAGCTAGACAGGGAAGGAGGGGAGAGCGAGACAGGGCAGAGACAGAGAGGGAGGGAGGGAGGAGAGAAGAGAGCGCGAGAGAACGAGAAAGGGAGAGACAGAGCACGCGAGAGAGACTGGAGGGGAGAGCGAGACAGGCAGAGACAGAAAAGGAAGGGAAGAGAGGAGAGCGAGCCCGAGAGGGAGAGCCCGAGACAGGGAAAACCAGAGCGCGTGAGGGGAGAGACAGAAAAGGAGCAAGAAGCGATTTCATCAAGGATAATAAAGGCTGCTCTCGCCGGTGGCTGGTATTTTTTTTTTTTAATCAAATACCGGCACTGCATCAGTCCGGAAGCTTGGTCCAAACACCGGGCTCCCAAATTAATCATCGGCCTTTGGGGGCGAGCAAACGCCTCATTTTTACCTATGGATTAAATCAGCAAGGGAATTCGGTGTTAAAGGCACCTGGGCATCGGGCTCCACAGGCGGCAGCCATTAGCTCTCCTCGTTCGCTTTCGGCCTCGGGGGCGGCGCGGCTGGCAGTCTGCCGCATGCACGCTCCCGGACACGGCGGCCACACACCCCCAAGGAAGCGACTGGGGCCACACCAAGCATTTCACAATGTAATCTTTATTTTCATCGGTCATACAAATAACTTTCTAGAACATTACAGGGCAATCAAGTTAAGATGCGGCGGTTCAAGATCATGAAGTCCAGTGCCGAACCCTTCGTGGACGGGTAACTGCCCGATCGCCGGCCCCTGCCGGCGCATCTCGACTTTACATGTGGATAATGCAGGTAGCTATCTAAGTGCCCTCGAAACCAGGACTGGGGAAGGGGGAGAGGGATCCCTTCACGGCGCATGCCTCGCAGGGATCTAGGAAACCTCACTCCGCTTCTCTTGTTCAATTGCTGCGGGGACCAGAAGATACATTTTAGTCTAGAGCCCAGAGGAGGGAGGGGGGAGTGGAGGGGAGGGGAAGGCCACGGCGGGGGCGGGGGCACTGGGAAGGGGCGAGCCGGGGGCCGCCGCCCGTCCTGGGGGTCCCTCGGGGGGCCGCACTCACTCTCTTTGGTGGGCAGAGTGTTCTTCTCCTGCGTCTCCGTCTTCTTGAGCTTGGCCTTGTCGAAGCTCGCGATCTCCCCCAAGTCCGGCTTGTCTGCCATCTTCGGTTCTAGAGAAGCCTGCGGGTCAAACGGACGGGCCTGACCCGGCTGGAGACGCCCCGCCCCGCGCTCGCTGGACGCCCACCCAGCGCCGCCCGTCCGTGGCCTGTCACCCAGTCCGAGGGCGGCCCCGCAACCGCTCACGGACACGATTTCCCAGCGCCGCCGCCGCCGCCACAAGCCCGAGGGCTCCACGTCTGGTGCTGCCGCCGCCGCCGCCGCCCCAGCCGCCGGCCTCAGCCGCGCGCGCCCTCCAGCCCCGGACGCCCGGCGGCGGTTCCTGCACGCTGCACACGTCCGGAGGCCAGGCGAGGAGGCGCGCGCCGCCCGGCCGTCAGTCGGTCCGCTGGCCAGGCGGGGTGTCCCCACGAGCCGCGCAGTGCCCAGCCGTGCCCCGCCCCGCCCCATCACAGTCCGCCCGAGCTCACCTCGCCGCTGTTGCACCTCGCTCCTAACGCCTCCTGCTCCTGCGGCTGCAGCCAGAGACAAAAGAGCGCGGCCCGCCCCGCGTCTTATATAGCCCTCCGCCCCAAGGCCCGGCCCGGCCCGCCTCCACCGCCTCGCCCCGCCCCCACTCCCGGGAGAGCACCACCCCCCGGGCCGCCGCCCACCCGGGAGCTTGCGGTGGGTCAGAGCCTGCAAACTAGGGGCGGTGGCCGGAGGCGTGTGCGAACCCATGCACATAGACACGCATGCAGACACGCACACCCGTGCACGCACACATACATGCACGCTTCCGTGCGCGGCGGCCACGTCCTGGACCCTCCGTTCCCGCGGTTGTCTACTTCCCGATCCTCGTTTTTCTTTGCTTTTTGCAAGGCCCGGTTTGCAAGACTGCAGAGGCGACTTTTTTCCCGGGGCATTTCTCCCTCCCGCCAAGTCCGGGCTCTGCTCGTTCTAGGCCGGTGCCCGCCAGACTTTTGTTTCTCTCGGCAACGAACGCAGCCCAGGGACGTTACCCTGACTCCCACTCACGTGCCTGCGGGATCGGGACTAGGTGGGCCATGCCAGCAGACCCCACGCGCCATCCAGCCCCTCCTGCGCGGAGACCCCTAATCCTGGCGCTGGGTGCATCGTGGCCACACCAGGCAATCCCTTTCCCGCAGGAGCCAAAGAGCCTGGCCTCCGCATTTCCCCCCAGGGACATGTTTTTAGAGGCTTGACCTGGCTTAGTCCCCCATTCCGCAAGGAGAGGGGGTCATGAGGCAAATGTGTGCTATATGGATATGTATATAAAATGCACGCATATCCACACGCGGGATATATTTGTGTATTTCCCTACACACGCGCTGAAATACACACTCCGTATTTCCCCTAGAGACTCGCTTTTTTTATAGACAGACCTGTCCATTCCCCAATAAGGCAAATGTGTGCACGTATGGATGTGTATATAAAACACCCACGTACGCACGCGGGGGATATACTTCTGCGTATCCATACATAGGCACTAATATGCCCATAGAGACACGTGTGTATGTACGCTTACACACAAGCCCTCGCATCCATACACATTGCAGTGCAAATCAAAGACCAAAATCCCCAGCTTTCCCAAGGTCGGTGTGAGAAACTTCTCTACTCCAGTCTAACATTTGTTTTTATTTCAAAAAGAACCATCAAAAGGCTTAAAACTCCCACCGTGTAAGAAACGCGCCCTCCCCTCCCCCTTTGAAATGACACTCGTGGAGACAGACCGCATGCATTCGAACGTGATGCTTTCGGTTAGCTCCTGCAAAGTCACGGTGCGGAGCGCGCACGGTGCGGAGCGAGCGCCGTGCCGATGGCGTCCCGCAGCTCCCGCCTCCCGGCCACCCCCACCCAGCGGGGACTTCATTTCTCCGGCTCCCCACCTGGCTTCTCAGGCCCGTCCTCCTGCAGTCTGGCGGCGGTTTCTCTGCATTTCCCACGGAAAGAGAGCAGCGAGCACCGGGATGAGAAATGGAAAAGGATTTCAGTTTCCTGGCCCGGGTTCCCCCTCCTCCCCCCCGCCCCACCCGGTCTGAAGGGCCAGGGTCGAAGGGAGGCAGAAGGAGATCTCAGCAAAAGAGATGCGGTCGCGGCGGCGCGGTGCGGGGGAGAGGGCCCTGGTTCTGGAAGCCGAGGACCTGTTTCCCAAGTCCTCCACTTAGGTTTACTGTGTGCGGGACCTCGGACCAGCTCCTGTACCGTGGGAAATCCCGACTGGGCAACAAGCTCGGGGGGTTCACATTAACCCTCCCACCCCCTTTCAAAGCTGAGTGTAACAATGATCGCTGGGGCGGGGAGGGGAGGAAGAAGGAAAGGGAAAGAGGAAGAGGAGGGGTGCACCTGCTCCTGGCCGGTTGTTCATCACTGGACCTTTTTAAATAAAAATCGTCTTTTTTTTTCCTTTTCCCCCTAAAGCCTTAGACACAATCTAGGAATTCAGTTCCACCAACATTTTTTTTTTTTGGTTTGGATTTTTATTCAGAATTTTTTTTCATTAAAAATCCTTATATATTTCATTAAAATACATAGTTTCATTAAAATTTCATTAAACTTTTCACAAAAATTAATTATTTCATTAAAATGCTTGTATATTTTAAAGATCAATCAGTTGCATAGTCTAGGGTGACTAAAGCAAAAGTAGATTTGAATTAAATTTAAAAAAAATTTATGCATTTATTTTGTTCTGACCTTAAATAAAACAAGCATTTCCACAACAAAATAGGGTAGAAAAACAGGATTGCACCTGAGATTGCACTCTATTATGTACAACTTATAATTCCTTTCAAATACACACGTTATGATTCTTTTCAACAGAGAGGTAATTCAGGCCAGTTCCAAAGATCTTGTGATGGAGAGAACCATCTGCACCCAGAGACAGGACTGTTGGGGATCACAACATAGTATTTTCACTTTTTTTGGTGGTTGTTTGCTTGTATTTTGTTTTCTTATTTTTACCCTTTTTTGATTTGATTTTTCTAATGTACCACGTGGATCACAATATAGTATTTTCACTTTTTTTGGCTGTTGTTTGCTTGTATTTTGTTTTCTATTTTTACCCTTTTTTGATCTGATTTTTCTTGTGCACCATGATAATTGTGGAAATATATACAGAAGAACAGCACATGTTCAACATGTCTTGGATTACTTGCAGTCTAGAGGAGAGGGTGGGAAGGGAGGGAGAAAAAAATTTTTTTAAAGGCAAAGCAAATATACACATTATCACGTTATCATGTGACTCTTTTTGGCACCCCCCCCCCAAACTTTGAGATGGGGTATTGATATGTGTATATGCAATATACCTATACACATGCATATAAGTAGACACAAAAACTTATTCAGTTCTTTTTCTAGATTCAAACAGCATTTTTAGAGGATCTTTGAGGCTAACTTTGGTATTTATAATAAAATGACTTGGTTGCTTAAAGTTGTTTTTAAAAAACAACTTTACTACTGTTACTATATACCAGGACATCCTAAACTTTTTTCCACTCAACCTCTTCTCATCTAGGAAATTTTCATGTGACCCTGAATATATCGGTATATTAAATTGGCATACAAATCAAACATTAAATGATAATAAATTGTAATTATGGGATCCTCACATTCAGTTACAGACCCCACATGGAGTTTTGAGCCTCAGTTTAAAAAGCAGAACTGTATACAATGTTCTCTTGGTTCTGCCCACTTCAATCTCTGTTGTTTTGTGGCGGTCTCTCTGTGCTTTTCTAAAATCATTGAGCTCATCACTTCTTATATCCAAGTAATATTCTATTATGAACATATAGCATAATTTGTTTTTTGTTGTTTTTTTAAATAGCTTTTTATTTACAAGTTATATGCATGGGTAATTTTACAGCATTGAAAATTGCCAAACCTTTTGTTCCAATTTTTCCCCTCCTTCCCCTCACCCCCTCCCTCAGATGGCAGGATGACCAGTAGATGTTAAATATACAATAATTATACATGACCAAACGGTTATTTTGCTGTACAAAAAGAATCGGACTTTGAAATATTGTACAAATAGCCTGTGAAGGAAATCCAAAATGCAGGCGGGCAAAAATATAGGCACTGGGAATTCAATGTAATGGTTCTTAGTCATCTCCCAGAGTTCTTTCACTGGGCGTAGCTGGCTCCCTTGGAACTGATTTAGTTCATCTCATTGCTGAGGATGGCCATGTCCATCAGAATTGATCATCATCTAGTATTGTTGCTGAGGTATATAATGATCTCCTGGTCCTGCTCGTTTCATTCAGCATCAGGTCATGTGAGTCTCTCCAGGCCTTTCTGAAATCATCCTGTTGGTCATTTCTTACAGAACAATAATATTCCATAATATTCATATACCACAAGTTATTCAGCCATTCTCCAATTGATGGACATACTTTCATTTTCCAGCTTCTAGCCACTACAAACCGGGCTGCCACAAACATTCTTGCGCATACGGGTCCCTTTCCCTTCTTTAGTATCTCTTTGGGCTATAAGCCGAGTAGTAACACTGCTGGATCAAAGGGTATAGCATAATTTGTTTAGCTATTCCCCAACTGATCCCCACAATTTCCAGTTCTTTGCCATCACAAAGAGAGCTGCCTGTAGGTTCTCCATTTTCCTTAATCATCTTGGGAAACAGACCTAATAGCCGTATTGCTGGGTCAAAGGATATAAGTAGTTTAATAACTCTTTGGGCATAATTCCAAATCTTCTAAATGGTTGGATCAGCTCCACCAACAATGAATTATGGTCCCAATTTTGCCACATCCCCTCCGACATTTGTCAGTTTCTCCTATCATTTTAGCCAATCTGATAGGTTTAAAATGATATTTCAAGGATGATTTAATTTTAATTTAATCAATGGTGATTTAGAGCATTTTTTCATATGATTATAAATTTTGATTTCTGCATCGTAAAACTTTCTGTTCACTACAGTCGTTTATTAAGCACAAATCAAGTATAAAACCTTGTGCTAAGTGTTGGGAGGAGACGGAGACAGAGAGACAGAGAGGAAGAAAGAGAGAGGCAGAGAGAGACAGACAGAGAGAGACACATACACACAGACAGAGACACAGAAGAGAGAGACAGACGGAGAGACATACAGAAAGAGAGACACACATACAGAGACAGGGACAGAGAGAGACAGAAACAGACAGAGAGAGACAGGGAGACAGAGGAAGAAAGAGACACAGAGACACACACACAGAGACAGAGGGAGACAGAGGCAGAGAGACAGACAGAGACAGACAGAGACACATACACACAGAGACAGAGAAAGACAGAGACAAAGAGACACACAGAGAGAGACAGACGGAGAGACATATAAAAAGAGAGAGAGACACACACAGACAGACAGAGAGAGACAGAAACAGAGAGACAGAGAGGGAGACAGAGACAGAAAGACACACACAGAAAGAGAGACAGACAAAGAGACAAAGACAGAGAGGAAGAAAAAGACAGAGACACAGTGACACACACACAGACAGAGACAGAGAGGGAGACAGAGGAAGAAAGAGAGAGACAGAGACAGACACAGAGACAAAGAGACACACACAGAGAGAGACACACACACACAGAGACACAGAGAGAGGCAGACAGACAGAGAGAGAGAGAGACAGAGAGAGAGAGAAGGGAGGGATACACAGAGAGAGACACACAGAGGGACACAGCAGGAGAGAAAGGGAGGGAGCAAGCTTTTATGCTGTTGCAAAGAAAGGTTCATTGAGCCCTAAGGGGACAGTCTGTGCAAAAGGGAGGCTCAGCCACAGCTGCAGGCGGCTCATCACCTGAGTTACCAGACTTTCTAAGGAAAGTAGGTTTCCCTTGATCTTGTCACTTTCAGGCTTCACAAGAGCCGGCTCTCAGAAGCTGCTGGGCTGACCGCATGCTTGTCCCTCCCCTCAGCCCTGGGTTTTTCAGACCAAAGCGTCCCATCTTTTAGCCTGCCCTCATGTGGCTGCCCGGAGAGCGCCCGTGTGAGGGGGGCTGGCACTGTAGTGTTTGGCTCAGGAGGAGGCCCAGGATCCCAGGGACCATTTCTGTCACATCAGCTATTCCTGCTTTTGGTGCTCCTTTCCTCCCCTGTCTTTATGCAATCATAGGAACCTGGCTCAGGCCCCAAACGGTAGATCCCAGAGAAGACAGCGCGTCCTTGGCCAGCTCCACTGCCTTCATTTTAGGCGCAAGGAACCTGAGTCCCAGAGAGTTCAATCAACTTGTTAAGTGTCCCCCAAGGAACTGAGTAGCCGTAACAGGTTTTGATGTTCCTGGCATATATTACATACTAAATAAAATGCTTGTTGATGGATTGGACCCAGGCCTTCTGACTCCAAATAATTTAGGCAAGAAAAAAAGATCTTTTAAAATTATTATTATTATAGCTTTTCAAATTTATTATGTTATATGCATGGACATGCATGTAACATTTACAAGTTCTATGCATGGATAATTTTATAGCATTGATAATTGCAAAATCTTCTGTTCCAACTTTTCCCTCCTTCCCCCACCTCCTCCCCCAGATGGCAGGTTGACCAATACATGTTAAATATGTTAAAGTATAAGTTAAATACAATATATGTATACATGTCCTAACAGTTATTTTGCTGCACAAGAAGAATCAGACTTTGAAATAGTGTACTATTAGCCTCTGAAGGAAATCCAAAATGCAGGTGGACAAAAATAGAGGGATTGGGAATTCTATGGAGTGGTTCTTAGTCATCTCCCAGAGTTCTTTCGCTGGGCGTAGCTGGTTCATTGGAACCATTGGAACTGATTTGGTTCATCTCATTGCTGAGGATGGCCAGGTCCATCAGAATTGATCATCCTATAGTATTGTTGTTGAGGTATATAATGATCTCCTGACCCTGCTCATTTCACTCAGCTTCAGTTCCTGTCAGTCTCTCCAGGACTAAGAAAGAGATCTTCAAAAGAGGATAGAGAAATTTCTGATATGCAAATATTGTTGTAAATATTATTCAGATTTTTCTTTGTCTTTCTTGTAAAAAGCTTACTTCTTCATATATAATTCTCACAGATTTAAACTCCATTTTAAGCCAAATCATCAGTCAAAAACAGCTCCTTTTGCTTGTGTGCAATTATTGTACTTTTTCTTACTTCTCATGTATCCAATAACCAGAAAACTGGACTCTTCTATTTTTCATCTTAGATATAATATATATAATCACCAATCTTTTTTTTTTTTTTTGCTGAGGCAATTGGGGTTAAGTGACTTGCCCAGGGTCACACAGTTACTGTTAAGTGTCTGAGATCAGATTTGAACTCAGGTCCTTCTGACTTGAGGGCTGATGCCCTATCCACTGTAGCACCTACTGCCCCTCTATTTCCTTTTAATGAATTTTGGGACCCATGTTATTTTTCCCATCTGCACTGTAAAAACTTTGTTTTTGTTTGACCTATAGCCAAGTTTTCCTCTGCTATCCTAACATGGGCTCAAAGATGGACACTAAATTACTCACACAAAATAAGTAGTAATTTATATAGTATAATTCAATTTCCAAAAATTGAAAAAGAAATTGATGAGATTATCCTTTTTCAGACCCTCACCTCAGAGAAATGAGGCTGATATGGAAACATAGATAGGTCTTACATATCTGCATATACATATATATATATATATATATATATAATATACACACATATATTTATATATAAATTTAATTATATATATAATTTAATTTTCAATTAAAGCATTTATCTCTCCCCCTGCCCCACCAAAAAAAAAAAGAACAAATCCCTTAACGATTACATAGACAAGCAAAATATAGTTCTCTATCAGTCACGCCCCAAAATATATGCTTCATTTTGTGTCTCTTCTCCATCACCTTTTTGTGCAGAGTATCAATGCTCTGGAATCATGGTTTGTCTGTATCGGTTAGAATTCTTAAAGTTTTCAAAGTCGTTTGTACAATGTTGTTTTATGGTATAAATGGTCGTTCTGGTTCTGCTCTTCCTGGGCTTCTCTGAACTCTTCCCATTTATTCCAATCCATTCATGTCATTTGTTCAGCCATCCCATTTAGTTTCCTCATGTTCTTTACTGCTACAAAAAGAGCTCCTCCGATTATTTTGGAATCCTCATTTTCCTGTGATCTTTTTGGGGGTACAGACCTAATAACAGGATTTCAATGTCAATTTAGTGAAATTTTTGCACCTGGTTCCAATTGCTTTCCAGAAGGGCTATCCCAGCAATGCATTCATATGTCTGCTTTCCTGCCAAAATTTGTCATTTTCAGTTTTTGTTATCTTTGTAAATCTTATGGGAACGAGTTGGAATCTTGAAGTTGCTTTAATTTGTATTCCTCGAATCATTAGTGATTTAGAGTCTTGGGATTCCTCCTCTGAAGTGACTCGGAATCAGGAAAACTCAAAGTCTGCCTCAGAGCTTTCCTTAGACGTGTGAATGTGGGCAATCACTTGACCGCTCTGTTCCCCAGTTTCCTTCTCTGGATCAGTGAATTGATAAGCACTTAATCAGTTAATTGCTAATAATATGCCGAGCTCTGGGGACACAAAGAAAGACAAAAGCTGTTCCTGTCCTCAAGGAACTCCCTGTTTAATGGGGGAAAACCACAGGGAAACAACTGTTTGAAGACAAGCTATAGCGATGGTAAATGGGAAATAATTAACTGCAGGAAGGCACCAGAATTGAGGCGCCAGTGAAGGCTTCCTGGAGAAGGAGGGATTTCGCTGGGATTTGGGGAAGCAGGTAAACAGGAGGTGGAGATAAGAAGGGGGAGGAATGCTTGCAGGAAGGAGATGGAATCTCGTTGGACAAGGAGCAAAGTGTTACTGGACTAGAGCACGTGAGGGGTGAGTAGAGTGTAAAAAACCTAGGAAGGGGGGCAGGGGAAGGGGCACGGGTTAGAAGGACTTTGAAAGCCAGAGGGGTTCACATGTGATTCTGGAGGTGACAATGAGCCACCGGAATTGAAGGGTTTGAAGGGCCAGAGGAAAATTGCTAATTCAGGACAGGTTGGAGTGGGAGACGTTTGTGGCAGGGAGACTTTGAAATGATCCAGAGACGAGGAGCTCCTCCAGGGTGGCAGGCGTGTCCCGGGAGAGAAGGGCTCTGAGAAAGGTTTGAGGAAGGTAAAATAAACAGGTCTGACAGCAGATTAGATATGGGAGGGAGGGAGGGAAGAGTGCAGGATGACACTAAGGAGGGGAGCAGGTCCCAGTCTGCCAGGGCTCCCAGTGATAGGCATCTGGAAGGGAGAATGGCTGGGGGGAGGGAGGGACTGATGAGTTCAGTGTGTCCCATGGTGAGGACTTCCAGTTGGAGATGTCTGAGAGATAGTTAGAGGTGTGAGACTGGAGGTCAGCCGAGAGATTAGGGAAGAGAAAGTCCTTCTGGGAACATCAGCCTGGAGAGGAGAATGAAATCCGAGGGAGCTGAGGAGATCGGCAGGTGAAGGAGCAAAGAGGGAGGAGGGAAGGGCCCAGGACAGAGCCCCACGAGACACTTGTACTCAGCAGGTTTAACCTAAACAAAGATTCACCAAAGGAAACTGAGGTCCGGGAGGTCAGGCCCCTCCATATGCTCCCCTTCTGCCTCCCTCTGCTCGCCTCCCCATCCCTACTAGTGGGTCCAGTCTAAATTCTGAGACTCCTAAGACTGAACCCACTGACCTCTTCCTGCATCTTTCCTTGCCTCTTCCTCCACGCTCCCCCCTCCTAGGGTCCTATTTCCTCCTCCCCGGAAGGAGGAAGTCTCTCCTTTTGCTCCCTACAGAATCTGCAGTCTGGATAAATGTGACCCAATAATTATTTTCTCACCCTAATAATGGCACCAATGTCAGCCATATCACAACTTGCCCATCTTGCTCCCCCCTGCTGCTCTCCAGCATGCCTTGGGCTGCTTTTTGTTGGTTTTGGTCACTTTCCAGGCAAAATGAGAAAGGGATGGCAGAAGATGGGCCGGACAGATGGTGTCACGGGAGCGATGAAGAGGAGCTTGGGTGGATTCGGGAGATAAGGGGGGCCTGGTATGCGATGGCCGTGGGATTGGGAAGAGTTATACACTCTTAATGACCGAACAGGAAACACCGACATACCAGTATGGTGAGTCAATCTCTTTTTCAATTCATCTTTCAGAAGACTGAGATTTCTGTGAACTGATACAAAAAGGAAGTAAGCAAAACCAGAAAATCAATTTACCCAGTGACTACCATAATGGAACGTGATTGAAAGGAAGATAAAAAATTGCAGAGTAAGCACCGCATGACTATAACGGCCCAGCTTGCCATCCCTCTGGTTGCCATTTCCTTTTCCAGCTCATTTTGCAGAGAAGGAAACAAGTCAAAATGCATGTGGAGAAAATGCACCTCTTCCCCTCCTTTGCAGGAGCATTTCCTTCCCCACACTCCATTTTGAAAGAAAAAAAACTGAATCTATTTATAAGCAAAGTTATTCTGCACACGATCATCAACTCTAAAAAGATTTTAAAAAAATAAACCATGTCAGATTTGGTTGATGCGATGGGTGGTTTGGAGGAACTGCTCTCCTTTTTAATTTCTCATATGTAAAAGATTGCTAGGAGGGGGTGGGACGAGAGATATTTTTGGAAATTAAGATGTTGTAAAAACAAAAGCTACAGAAAAAAAAAAGCCACGTTTGATTCGTAAAACTAAAATTGCCTGGGAATTTCCTTCTCCTACTCAAGCAAGGTTCTCATGAAGCCAAACTGTGCTCTTCCACGTTTATAGGTCTTCCTCGGCGGCAAATTGTTAATGTCAGCGGCTGGTGATCTTTGCTTGCTATTCCTGGGTTCTCTATCATGTGAGAGGGATAGGTCGGACACTGGATCTGGAGTTAGGAAGATCAAGGTCCAAGTCTGGCTTCTGAGAGCTACTTATGTCACCACGTAGCCACTTCTCTGAGACTTTTCTCCTCTGCAAAACGGGAGTGAGAATACCCAAAACTATGAGATTTTACGTCCTCTGTAGTTCAGACTGAAATCTCAGCAGAGACTTTATATCTAACAGGAAGAAAAGACACTTTCTTCAAACAGACGTGGCTAGAGAGATGATCATTCAAAGGAGGAAGCAGGAACAGACATTGGGAAAATCTCCGAGCAGCCCTCCCTGAACAGATGCTGCATCCAAGGAGAGCCGTATGAAGACCAGGAAAGGGGCTGCAGATTTATCCTACATGTTTGTGGTCAAAGTTTAAGCCCATCTTCCCCATGTATTCCTGGGAAAGTCCATGCTGCGTTTCTGGTAGGGGATGGAGAAGGATATTTTGCAGTGACTATTTATTTAGCTATCTTAGTAAATACCTTTTGTAAGAACCAATTATGTCTGCTGCCTGATTATTAATGGGAAGTGCACCAGTGAGGCTTGTGAGCTAAAGTGTTAGGAATGCATCCCCATAGCCTAGAAGTGAGACCCTTTGGAGACCCAACTCCTAAGTGCAAGTATCATTGGGGGAAGCAGCCCCTGAGAGAAGGCTACCTTATTATTATTATTATTAAAGAGGGAAGTCTGATGTTGCTTGGACTTTTTCCAACATTTGGAACCATTATATTGTATTACATTACATTATATTATATATCTATTCTATGTAATGCATTATATTTTATTATAACTATATATAATATATATCTATATTATATATAGTTAATTGGAGGCTCTTTTCGACAATGGGATGATTCAGGCCAGTTCCCATGATTGTATCATGGAGAGAACCATCGGCACCCAGGGAGAGGACAGTGGGAACTGAGTGTGGATACAACATAGTGTTTTCACCTTTTTTATTGTTTGTCTGCATTTTGTTTTCTTTCTCATTTTTTTCTTTTTGATCTGATTTTTCATAGGCAGCACGATAATTGTGGAAATATGTATAGAACTATTATATAGAGTAACATATATATATATATATGTATATATATATGAGATGATCAAAGGCGTTCTCCCTTGTGTCCTGCACTAGAGCATTTCCTTTAGGAATACATTGGGACCTTCCCTTGCCCAGGATGAATGCTCTGGCTTGTTGCTCAAGGATGCCAAAGCTCCTAGTTGGTCCTTTGGTCTTTGTGACTAGGGGGCTGGTTAAAGATGTTTGGGCTTGAATCAAGAACTATGTGGTTGCTGCGAATGAATGAGAGCTGTAGGAAGGCTGCATCCCCCTCCTTGGATCTGTGCTCCGGACTTCTGCCAGCTTGGACTTTCAGAGAAGGAGAGTGGAGGATTTTTGTCCCTCTCCACCGAGGAAATGGCAGCTATGAGGCCCTGGCAGCTGGAACACGCACTGACTTAGTGTTCACAAAGTGAGAACTCGAGTCCGGGGCGCTCCGTTTGCATTTCATGGGACTCAGGTGATCCAGCCTCGAGGGCTGCTCCATGAGTTCACTGGTTGCTGGATTCTTGGGAGAGTGCCTCGCACGGCTAGCTCGTTAATTGGAGGAGATAACCACGGGGAGCATCATCTCCTGATTAAAGAGCAGTCTCACTGGCCAGAAGATCTGGGCTTTGTCACTTGCTTAGTTTGGATCCAAAGTGAACTAAATACACATCTGTTGGAAGGTCACTTTACCTTATAAAGTGATGGGCTACTGTTCTATGTAATTTTTAAGTGTACAGTTTTGAGGGTTTCTGGGTGTTCACACAAGCATGATATTTACTTTATAAATTGAATAACTTTTTAAAAGAGACCTTGTTAATTTTTTATAGGAGACCCCCTAGATAGAAGCCATACTCTAAATTTTATTTTACAGATTTCTTCGCCCTGGGGTTCTATTTTAGGATCAGGATTCAAAAATATCTCTTTCAGATGACGTTAAACTGAAATGAATGTGGATTCAGTGAGAATCCTAAGCAAGGGTCCTTTTTTGTGGGATACTGACCTTTGGAGCCAGAGTTCTGGGTCAAATCTTAATTTTTTTAAAAAATCTTTTTAAGGCCCTTCTCATCCTATTAAATTCTCTCACTCTCCCCACCTTTTCTTTCAGCTACATGAAAAGAGCCCCCTTGCTGTGTCTACACAGGAATTTATAATTCATATCAGGGATACTGAGTCCTAATATCTCAGGATTGGAAGGGTGTTCACTCAGAGCTCTTCTAACAGCCCAGCCCGTACCAACCTAGCAACCAGGTAGAGAGCATCCAGCCTTTGCTTAAAGATGGGTTGTGATGGGGTCCCCACTGCCTCCTGGGGCAGCCCCTCTCTCTTTGGGATATGGGGAAGTTCTTCCCGAACTGAGCCCATCAGTATGGGGCAAGTAAACTAAATCCGATCCTTCTTCCAGGGACAAAGCTTCATATATTTGAAATTCCTCTTCCATCGGGTTTTCTTACACTTCACTCTGTCCTGGACCTTTCTGGCAGTCTGAAATGTATGGATCCTTCTCTGAATCATGTTTTAAAATGTAGAAAATAAAGTAACATAAGATGAAACCAACTATATTGAAATACACTTATTAAACTACATTTTAAAAAAAGTTCCCAGGCCCAGGTTAAGCCCCTGCCCTGGGGGCAGCTAGATGGTCCAGTGAATAGCGTCAGGAGGACCTGACTTCAAATCTGGCCTCAGTTGTATCCCAAAGAGATCATAAAAAATGGGAAGGGACCCACGTGGGCAAAAGTGTTTGTGACAGCCCTGTTTGTAGGGGCCAGAAACTGGAAACCAAGCGGATGCCCATTAACTGGAGAATGGCTGAATAAATTGTGGTATATGAATGTTATGGAATATTATTGTTCTGTAGGAAATGACCAACAAGATGATCTCAGAGAGGCTTGGAGAGACTTACATGAACTGATGCTGAGGGAAGTGAGCGGAACCAGGAGATCATTGTGGACAGAAATAAGATTATATGCTGATCAATTCTGGTGAACGTGGCTCTTTTCAACAATGGGATGATTCAGGCCAGTTTCCATGATCTTGTGATGGAGAGAACATTTGCGCTGGGAGAGGACTGTGGAAACTGAGTGTGGATATAACATAGTGTTTTCACCTTTTTTGTTGTTTGTCTGCATTTTGTTTTCTTTCTCATTTTTTTCCTTTTTGATCTGATTTTTCATAGGCAGCACGATAATTGTGGAAATATGTATGGAAGAATTGCAGATGTTTAACATATATTGAATTACTTGACATCTAGGGGAGGGAATGGGGTAAGGAAGGGAGAAAAAATTGGAACAAAAGGTTTTGCAAGGGTGAATGTTGAAAATTATCTATGCATATGTTTTGAAAATAAAAAGCTTTAATTAAAAAAAGCCCAATTCTGATCTCACACACTTATCACTTACCAACTGCATGATGCTGGCCAAGTCACTTACTCCCAATTGCCTCACCAAAAAGGCCTGTTCTAAGTCTTCTCTTTTTCAGGGCAAATACTCTCAGCTCTTTGTTCTGATCCTCACACTTCATGAACTTGAGACCCTTCCACATCCTGGTTGCCCACCTCTGATCTCCAGCTTATTTGTCTTTCCTGAAACGCCAAGCCTAGAACTGGACACAGAATCCCAATGTGGATGAACAAGGTCCCCAATCACCCGACTGCCAACTTCCCCCACCTATCACCCAATGGTGAAAGTGTCATAAGCTAAAGCCCCCAACTGCCATCCTGAAACCCTTTTCTCATCTTGTACTTGTGAAGTTTTTTTAAGCTCTATTTTATTTAATATGGCCTACTATCTTCATAATAATCATAACTAGCAATTATGTAGTCCTTCAAGGCTTGAAAGAGCTAAACTTGCTTCTTTTTAGTTAGGAGAAAAGTAGAAAGCCAATGGCCAGGATGACGGGACAGCTGAATGTCAGTGTCCCTTTAGCTAAACAGCAAGACTCAAAGGTAAAAATCCTTTTTCCCCCCCAGGCAATTGGGGTTAAGTGACTTGCCCAGGGTCACACAGCCAGGAAGTGTTAAGTATCTGAGGTCGAATTTGAACTCAGGTCCTCCTGACTTCAGGTGCTCTACCCACTGCACATCCGGCTGCCCCAATATCCTATTTCTTCTTCATCTCTCAGTAAAGCTAGAGAGCACATTTTTGATTTATAAAAGGCTAATTGACTTAGCAATAAAAAAATGAGTTTATTCACCCTCCCAAGGCAACTGGCCAATAACTCACACTATGGCTTCTCCTAACAGTCTATTGTTCATAATAAACATATGTTTATAAGGCTACAGAACTCGGGGCTAGAGGACTATCCCCTTAAAGTACATCAGGGATAACGCCTCCCTTTGCTTTTTCTGCCAGAAAAATGTGCCCTTTCAGTCATGTCTAACTCTTAATGAACCCCTTTGGGGTTTTCTTGGCAGAGATACTAGAGTGGTTTGTCATTTCCTTTTCCAGCTCATTTTACAGAGGAGGAAACTGAGACAGACAGGTTAGAATGGCTTGCCCAGGGTCATAGAGCCAGGAAGTATCTGAGCCTGGATTTGAACTCAGGAGATGAGCCTTCCTGACTCCAAAGCTAAGCATTCTATCCAAAAGAGGGAAATCAATCAAAGGGAGGAAAAAACTGACTATAACTGTCAAAACCCAGATCTCTGGTTGCCATAATTAATAATAATAACATCCAATAATCACCACCAACTTGAAACAGCCCAAGACCCTAAGCTCATAAACCTAGGGGATAGCAGTATCCCCTCAATGTCCCCCAAACCATCAGACCTGCTCCCACAGCCATCACCGAGGGCACAAATCACCTGCACCTAAAACTGCTGACTAACTGAAACCCAAAGGCAAATACTGATGAGATCCCTGGGAGCAGCAGTCCTGGCTCCCCGTCCTCCAGATCGAGGGTCCTGCTTCTTGCCCAACCTCCATAGTCATCACTGTGGAGAAGGGGCCAACCACCCCCATCATCTGCCCGTTTCCTGCTTGGTACATCTGGGTCAAGCAAGCGAGGCTGGCTGAATCAGCAAGGCTCCCTGAGAGAGAGGGGAAACCACCAGCGGAGCTCTCAAGGGGCCCGCTGCCCTGTAACCACCATCTGACCAGACAGCCAGGACTAAATCACCCAAGAATCCTGGGAATAGCAATGCTTCCGGCCCAGTGCCCTCAGCCATCCCTTGGGGCACAGCCCTTGGAGAAAAGAAAAGGTTCTTGTCACTAAAGTCCTAGTCACTCTGGTCCTGTCCGCCTTCAGAAATATCAGTGGCTCTGTCAGTGGAGACGATCTCTTAGAAGAAGCTTCCCCATCTGCTTTGCTGCTGTTCCCGAAGGACTACGGATCCTTCCCGTCTCGTCTGACCTGCAGCCGAGCTCATCCATCCCCATTAGACTGGGATCTTCCTGAGAGCAGGGCCGGTTCTTACACTTCTATTTGTATCCCCAGCGCTCAACTCACGATCCATTCATTTATTCATTTATCCAAAGATATGGAAGCCAGAGAGGGAAGGACCCAGTTTGTCCGGAGCTTAGAGTGTACGATGAGGAATGATGGATAATCAGCTGGGAAACATGGCCGGAGCCAGATTCAGCCTGACCACATGCTCTAGGAGCATTGTCTTAATCAACAAAGCAGAACTAACATGGGATTCAAGCTCTCCCTAACTTTTATGGCCACATAGAATCCGGTAACTCAATTTCTGGGGGCTGTGGGCAATTTTCTAAGATTACAAATTGCTGAGAAGGTCACCACCTGCCCAGGTAGATGGAGTATCCTCCCCCAAGAGTTCCCCATATTAATGAAGCTACAGATCCAGAGTATTTACCACTTCATTGTCCCCACAATTCCCTCCTCACATGACTGGACTAATGATGAAGAAGTATTATTTTTAGGCAAAACAGACCAATAACACTAGCATACCAAACCCCTGGAGGAATCACTACAGGAATGCTGTGGGAGCAGTTACAGTAATCATTAATAACAACTGGCATTTAAAAGCCCTTTAAGGTTTACAGAATACTTTCTATATGTTATCTAGTTTGAGTCTCAGGACTGCCCTGGGAAGAGAGGTGGAACTAAGACAGAGATGGAAGTAACTGGACCGGCCCAGAATGTCTGAAAGTAGATTTGAACTCAGGTCCTCCTGATACGGCTCGTCCTCCATCTACTGTACCTATCTCCTATTAGATGAAGGACTTCCCTCTCTAGATCTATGATAATCTTATCACTTGGACCTAGGAGGAACCTTGAGGATCCTAGTCCAACCTCCTCCTTTTTACATGGGAGAGAACTGAGCCCCAAGCAGGGGAAACCCAACCACTCTCTGGAGCCAGCTTGAATTGAGTCATGAGAACCAATTGTTAAAGGTTCAGTTTGAGCCCCTAGTAATTAAGAAAGCAAATGCTACTTCCGGGGCTTGGAATGTGGTTTTGCTTTCTGTCTAGGCGATCATTTTTTTCTCACGATCCTTTTTCGCCAGAGACATTTTTGTGACCTTGCGTATATAAAAAAGGTAAACAAATCAAACATTTACCGATAATAAATCATAATATCGTGATTCCCACATTCAGTTATGTGACCCCCCCAGATGGGGTCACAATCCACGGTCTAAGAAGCTTTGGTTTAGATTTAAGACTGAAAAATATTTATCCCTGTGATTTCCCAAGTAGGATTTGGTCTGGCACATTTTAGAGAAATGGGAAGTTGAGGTGGGAGACCAAGTTCTGCTTCTTTCTATGATTTTAAATTCTTGGTTCTGCCTCCAGATCTTTGTGTCATGAATCCCGTTGGCAGTCTGGGGAAGCTCCTCCAACCTAGGGTGATATTTTTATTTTCATTTATTTCTTTTAGCTATCTATTTATTTATTATAATAGCTTTCTATTATTTAAAATTATTATAATATTATGATATTAAAATTATTTAAAATATGCAAAATACATACAAAGATAGCTTTCAACATTCACCCTTGCAAAACCTTGTGTTCCAATTTTTTTCCTTTTCTTCCTCCCATCCTCCAGCAAGTAATTCAACATGGGTTAAACATGTGTGATTCTTCTAAACACATTTCCACATTTATCATGCTACACAAGAAAAATCAGATCAAAAAGGGGAATGAGAAAGAAAAAAAGCAAACAACAAAAAAGGTGAAAATACTGTATTTTGATACATATTCAGTTGCCACGGACCTTTCTCTGGATGCAGATGGTGCTCTCCATCACAAGTCTATTGGAATTAGTCTGAATCACCTCATTGTTGAGAAGACTCAAGTTCACCAGGTTGATATTTTTTTTCTCCTGAGGCAATTGGGGTGAAGTGACTTGCCCAGGGTCACACAGCTAGAAAATGTTAATTAAGTGTCTGAGCTCAGATTTGAACTCAAGACCTCCTGACTTCAGGGCTGATGCTCTATCCACTCTATCAACTAGCTACCTCCAGAGTGATATTTTAAAATGCATAAACTGAAATCTATTGGATATAAAGGAAGCCAAATATATTGAAATATAATTATCAAAATATTAAATAAAATTATATTCACAGACCCCAGGGTAAGAAACCCTGTAGGAAGGGGATACAACATCTATATGCCATAAGACAAATTAAGCCCTATGTGCCAGATACTGTACAAAGTGCTAGAGATATAAATATAAGAAAACAAGGATTTTACCTTCAAGGATTTCAAAGGGGATGGGAGGAGGAGCAGAGAGTACTTGTATATGGGCAAGTCAATTCAATAGATAGAGTAACAGGGATAGTGACCTGAGCTGGGAATGATGTCATATGTTTATATATACATACTATAAAAATGAACCACTGCAATATATGCAATAGGTTAAATGTAAGCTAATTTTATATAATATAAATTTACAAAATCCCTTACATGTATTTTCCCATTTGATCTTTGCAAGAACCTCATATAGTAACTATTATTACTAAGGATGAGAGAGATTACGTGACTTGCCCAATGTCACATAGCTAGTAAGTGGGGGAGGCCAGATTTGATGAGTTTTCTTGGTTGGGAATTCTCAATCTGAGTTCATGAATTTGGGTTTTTTGTTTTATGTTTTATGTCTTTATGTTTTTTGTTTTGTGTTTTTCAATAGACTGGCTTCTTATCTAATCCTATTTACTTTATTTTGTGCACTTAAAAACGTTAGTTTTCATTAGACTGCTAATGACAACGGTTCTATGACAAAGGTCCCTGTGTGAAGTTAAGGGTAAAAGGTTTCCAATCATGGAGGACAGAATAGTTTATCTTTGCCTTAGCAAAAAAGGCAAAGAGGTAGAGACAGAATTAACTCTCACCTTTTAGAGACCCAGGAAGAATACAAAATCTATATTTTGAATTTGCCATATTAAGAGTTTTCCCACAAAAAAAAAATAAAGGCCCAATGCTGAGTGAAGTGAGTTCAATATCAATAACAGCAACATTGTGTGGATGGTCAACTTTGATAGACTTTGCTCTTCTCAGCAAAACAACAATCTAAGACCATTCTAAAAGACTCATTATGGAAAGTGTCATCCACATCCAGAGAAAGAAATATGGAGTCTGAATGCAGATTGGAGCAAGATATTTTCACTTTTTTTTTTCTTTCTCATGATTTTTCCTTTTTGTTCTGATTCTTCTTTCACAACATGATTAATGTGGAAATGTCTTTATTATGGTGTATATGTATAATCTCTATCAGATTGATTACTGTCTTAGAAAGGGGTGAGACGAGGGAGGAAGAAAAAAATGGAAACCAAAATCTTATAAATATCAAAAACTAATAAATAAATGTAATTTAAAAATATCACAATATAATTATTAAAATTATAATATATATTTTAATTATAAAAACATATGAAATATAATAATAAAGTTATAATATAGAATATAATTATAAAAATGTAACATAAAATTATAAAATATTATAATATAGACTATAATGATAATATAGAATATGATTATAAAATATATTATCATATATAATTATAAAAATTATAATGTATATAAAAATATACATACATAATTGCATAAATTATAATATATAAATAATTACATAAGATTATAATTTTAAAAAATTAAAAAATAGGAGCCAGTTGAGTACGGGAATGTTCTTAGTGGACAGGCTTGTGACTGGAAGATAAGTTATCCTTTCTCACCTTGGCCAGGGGAGTCAGCTGAGTCAGCTGAGGAGAAAGTGTTAATACATTGTGTTTACTGCCCAAAGGCTGGCCCAGGACTCCTGGAGTTTGGACTGAGATGACTCGAGCTCTGGTCCCTGAATGTTATCTCGGCATATTTGTAAAGTGACCCGCTCCTGAGCTGTCCAGGGAACAAAGCCAGGGAGAACTGGTGTGGTGTTTGGAGCGGTCAAAGCCGGGCCTTCAGCAGTGACGTGCCTGCCACATTCCACCGGCCCGGTCTCCTCCCTCCGCGGGACCGTTTGGGCCAGAACTTGTCCCGGTCACTCATGATCCCTCTGCACGGTCACGAAGCTGAGGAAGCCATCCCAGGCCAAGGGAGGAAACCCAAACTGCCGCTCCGAGGGTTACATCACCGTCACCTGTGGCCTGGAATATTGAGTTTCTGGTGGCCTGAATCCTAGTTCAGAGGCCGTCCCGTGTCTGGGCCGGTCAGGTGGCTGGTTCTGGGGAAATCAGCGGAGCCGGGCCTGGATCTGGCCTTCTGAGAGACAAAGGAAAAACAGGGCAAGAGGGAGGGCCGAACGTGGGCTGTGGGAGCCCCATGGGGGCCCACGATGGTGGGTCAGACCACCAGGGCTTTAAAAAAAGGAAGCTGATTAAAAACACCGCTCAGCGTGTCAGGAAGGCCAGCCTGCCTCCTATCCGGGGGGCCTTGGCAGCTGGCCTTCCAGGATGCCGTGTCCCCTCCAGCCGCTGCCCGACCATGATGAGCCAGCCAGAGCCTCCGGGAGGCTAAGCTAAACTTTGCTTCCCTCCAGCCCCAACACAAGGCTCTGCACATTTGAACCACTTGATTTTTTAAAAATTCAGTTACATTTGACAGTCATAGAGTTAGAGTTATAAGGAATTTCAGAAGTCATCTAACACAATCCTCTCATTTTTACACAGAAGGGAACTGGGGTTCGCATCTGTCCTGTGTCTTCCCAGAGGCAGCTAGCAGAGCCCCAGCCCTGAAGTCAGCAGGACCTGAGTTTAAATCTGGCCTCAGACACTTAACACTTCCTGGCTGTGTGACTCTGGGCAAGTCACTTAACCCCAACTGCCTCAGCCAAAAAAAAAAAATCATCATCATCATAAAAAAAAATAAATAAACGAAAATGAATGAATGAATGAATGAATGAATGAATAGGTAGACAAATAAACAAATAAAAAAATGACCTTAGCTTCCTTCTAAGGTCAAAAGAGGGTAACCATCCCAAAGTTAATCAGTTGACAAGGGGAAGCGTGGGGATTTGAATCCAAGTTCTCAGACATCACATGCAGCCCATTTTCCATAATTCAACAAACAAATTTTGTTTTCTTTTTTAAAAAATTAAATAATAATTTAATTTATGGATATATAATTTATTTATTATATATAATTACATCTATATGATAAATAAAGGTATATTAATTTAATAAATGATAAATTTAATAACTTTTAATTTTCAAAACACATGCAAAGATAGTTTTCAACATTCACTCTTGCAAAACCCTATGTTCCAAGTTTTTCTCCCTCCCAGTCCCTCCGCCTCCCAGTAGGCAGCACGTACTTCCACTAAAAGATGGGGATGGTCCCTGCCCTCAGGGCTCTTCCATTCTACTGGACAGACAACAAACTGGCCAGCTTCTGCAGTGTCATATCTGGGTGAGCTTGGTTTCTAACAGGGTGAGAGAGGGATTAAAAGGAGCCTGTCCCCCTTTGCCCTCTGTTCGCTCAGGGAGTGACCAAATAGGTTTTGGGGATCGTTTGACTTTGGTGAGTGTCCGGAGCTACCGCCCCAGGTGCAGCAGAGGGAGGATGCATTGGAGGTGAGTCTTGAACCCAGGGCTTCCTGATTTGGGGGCCATTTTGGGCAGTACAGGAACAGGGGAGACAGATGCAAGACATGATGGAGTAGAATCAATCCAACTTGGCCATTATTGGATGGGGAGAAAGACAAAAGAGAGAGTTGTTTTATAGAGTTTTTGTCGAATTTGATCCCGGCCTAGTATATTACGGTTTTGTTCAGTTGTGAATGACTGTTTGCAACCCCATTTGGGGTTTTTTGGGCAGAAATACTATGGCCATTTGCTTTTCCAGATCATTTGACAGATGACTGAGGCAAACAGGGTTAAATGAGTTGCCCAGGGTCACACAGCTAGGAAGTACCTGACACTGAATTGGAACTCAGGCCTTCTTGGCTCCAGGCTAGATACTCTGTCCACTGGGCCACCCAGCTGCCTAATTATGTTATCACAGCCTCCTAACTGGAGGTTTAGTGCCCAGCCTCTTCCCTTTCCTGTCCGTTCTCCTACACCTATTAAATAATCCTCCTACTGCACAAGGAGGTAAAACAGGGCATTCTGGAAGAAGGAGGTGACCTAGCCGGTGCTCAAAGGGTGATTGTAGATTTTACTTGGTAAGGTGAAGAAAACTTCATGGCTTATCTGGAGATGGAGATCAGAGAGAAGAAGGAAAGGGTCAAGTCCATCTAAAAGCTCTCACACTATGGACCAGAACTGAGGCTACATTGCAGGATTGGGAAGGATTTGTTAATTCTAGGAATTAGGATTCTAGGACCAGAGATTTAGAGCTATAAAGGGCCTTGAAGGCCATTTAACTCAACTCCTTTATTCCTCAGATAAATCAGTGACAGAATTCGAATTTAGTTCATTTGATCCCAGAGACGAGGTTTCTCTGAGCAGGGGAATTACCAAGGGGACTTAAATATTATGGTCTTCAGGGAAAAGGAAATCCAACGTGATTTGAAGACCCAAAGCAGAATGAGGAGAATCCTGAGTTCCAATCTGGTCTCAGATACTTAATTGAGATGTACAGCTGTACACATGGCAATTTTTTTCCTTTTTCTATTTTCTATTTAAGTTTTAAATAAATAAAGAATTTTTTAAAATCTTGCTCTTTTCTCAGGATTACATACAATGATCATATTTTTCTAAACCCAAAGGCAGGATACATGGTTTGATAAAGATATTCCTTTGGCAAACTCCATTTAAAGTTCTTCCTCCCACTCCCTGAAATTGCAAAGTTCATAGGGAGAATTAGAACCCAGCTCCTATTATTCTGGATCAAGTTCCTTGTGTCATGGACCCAGGGAAGTCTAAGGAAGTCTATGGATTCCTTCTTAGAAGAAATGTTTATTTAATAAACATTTAATAATTCATTTTATATAAACACATTGTATTTATTATTAAATTTATTATAAATACAAATTTATATTATATATAAAATATGTAAATAAATATACATAAATGCATTTAATAATGCATAAACTACGTTACACAGGATAATAAAGAACTCTACTGAAATAGAGTTATCAAGATACTTTAAAAGACCAATTTGGTGACCTAATCCCCAGACTTCCTGAAATCTCTCCACACATGCTTTCAGGTGTTTATGGTACCCAGGTTCAAACCCTGACTATAGAGGTATTCTTTTTCTATTGTGTCATCCTGATAATCAGGACTAATTCTCTAATCTTTCAACTCAAAATTAGCATCCTGAAGAAGCGGTGACGCAAGAGTCTCACTGCCTTTGCCCTCTTTTTAAAATTCACTAGAAGATTGCTGTGGTGGTCCGCCCCTGCCATCCCTGCTTCTTGGAAGGCAGAGGCCAGAGCACCAGAGTTCAGGAGGTCTGAGCAGCTGTAGGGCTAAAGGGTTTTGCACAATAGGTTTGCCTCAATACAGTGAGCCCCCAGGAGGGGGAGGCAGTAGACTGCTTAAGGAAGGAAGGGTGACCCTGCTCACATGGGGGAAATTAGCAGGTCAAAGCTTTCAAGCTGATAAGTTGGGAGAGCAGTTTGTGAATAGTCACTGAATTCTAAGGCGGGTTAAGAAAGGGAGACTCGGTCTCAATAAGGAAGAAAGATGGAAGGAAAGAAATGAAGGAAAGAAAGAAGAGAGAAACAACAAAAGGAAAGAAGGAAAAGAAGAAGGAAAGGAGGAAAGAAAGAAGGAAAGGAATAAAGAAAGGAAAAAAAGAAAAAAAGAAAAGAAAGAAGAAAATGAAGAAAGGAGGAAAGAAAAAAAGAAAGGAAGAAAGAAAGAAGGAAAGATAGAAAGGAAGAGAGAAAGAAGGAAAGGAAGAAAGAAAGAAGGAAAAAAGGAAAGAAGGAGAGGAAGAAAGAAGGAAAGGAAGAAAGAAAAAATGAATAATAGAAGAAAAAATGAAAGGAAGAAAAAAGGAAGAAAGAAAAGAAAGTTGGAAAGGAAGAGAAAAAGAAGGAAGGAAAAGAGGGAAGGAAGAAAGAAGAAAAAAGGAAAGGACAAGAAGAAAGGAGGAAAGGAAGAAAGAAAGAATGAAGGAAAGAAGGAAAAAAGGAAAGAAGGAAAGGAAGAAGGAAAGAAGAAAGGAAGGAAGAAAGAAAAGAAAGAAGAAAATGAAGAAAGGAGGAAAGAAAGAAGGAAAGGAGGAAAGAAAGAAAAGAAAGAAGAAAAAAGGAAAGAAGGAAGGAATCAGTAGACAATAAGGGTTAGATTCACTGGCCAAGTTGTTCTAAGTGTTTTTTTTGTTCAGAGTGAGAGAAACAGAAAGAAGAGGATTCTGGGATCGCAGATCAGTTTTAGTTTTGGATTCGGACCCACTTTTGCTACTCCAGACTTGATGCTCTTCCTGCTTCCCTGGCAGACTCAGGTTGGGAGCAGGAGCCTCCCTCAGTTTCCTCATTTGGAGAATTGAACGTTGGACCAGTCAGACTCTGGGGTCCATTGTTGCCATGGCCCTACAAGCCTGTGAGTTCTGGATTGGGAGTCAGAGGCTGCTGGTGGTGAACCCGGACTCTGCTTCCTGCCTTCCTTGGTAACCAGTCTGCATCAGTAACGATGGGAGGCTGGGAGAGATGCCTCTAATTCTGTGACTCTGTGAACAGGGAGCCCCGGGGACTGAGGAGGGCCCCTCCCGTGTGCCGTCACATGAGGGCCTTGGGCTGGTGACTTGGAGGGTCCCTTTTAACCTTGCATTCTAACAGGGAAGGGGAAGCACCCCCCATGATCTCTCTTGTCTGACCCTGGAAGGCTCAGGGAGCTCCTGCCTGTGCACAGGGTTTCTGTCGGTTGGGGCAGAAATGCAGACTTCACTGGAGGGCCTCCGAGCCCCTGGTGCCCGCGGGCAGAGCATCAGACATTGTTGGTGTGACTCTTTGGTCAGAGGGGCGTCTCCCTCCAGAAAATGAGATCTCTGGAAGAAAATAAAACGTAGTCCCTGAGAAAAGCTGAGTAGCCAGAACTACCCTGATCCTTTAGTGGATCTCATCTTGTCCTTGTGTCTCTCCCCCCTTTTCTTCTCCATTCCTAGGGGAACCCCCTTTGTTCAAGTTCCCTTTCTCCCCTCACCTAGAAATCTACCAGCCGTGGCCCCCTTTCCCCGCTCTCTTTTCTTTCCAGGACATCAAAGTGCACTGAGTCTTCTCTCCTGCTACAAAGAACACGAGCCAGGGGACCATGTGGCCCCTTGGGGAGAGGGGGACATGACCCAGCTTTTGACTTTGGGGTGCTCTAAGGAAAGGAGACAGAACTGATTGACTTGCTTGAAAGAAGGATCTCAAGGGCTGCTGGTGGTCTGGGGGCTCTGCTGCAGTGCAGAGGCAAGCTGCCTAAAAACCCTTGTTGAAACCCCGGATGCTGTGTAATTATAATGACCAGCCTGGCCCTGAAGAAGAGATGAGAAAATGCACTTTCTCTGAAGAGGAGGGAGGCTGAGAGTGAGAAGGGCTTATACACTGTCCCGCTAGGCTGATGGGCTGCTTAGTGTGGTTTGGGTTTGTTTGTTTGTTTACTCTTTTGTTAGTTCTTTCTTATAATGAATGTTAATAGACGGGGAAGGGGGAAAGAGCCATTTGGAAATGAAGGCCATCAATAAAAACTAAGCATCTAAAAGTGCATTTGATTGATTTATACTTAGAGGATTAGGGTTCAAATCTCAGGGAGCTACTTGCTGACCTTAGGAAGATCATTTCATCAATCTGAGCCTGAGTTTTCTTATCTGTGAAGTGAGAGATTTTGAATACATGCCCTCTAAAGTCTTCTACAGATCTAAACCTGGGATTTGGAGAAGGAAGTAAAGCTGGAAAGAAGAAAGGAAGAAAAGCAAGAAAAAAAAATACAAGGAAGGAAGGAAAGGAAGGAAGGCAAGAAGAAAAAACCAGGAGGGAAGGAAGTAAAGAAAGAAGGGAGGAAAGCAAGAAGAAAAAGAAGGAAGGAAAGAAGGGAAAGAATGATTCTTATATGACACGGATTGAAGGCCCTTCTCAATCCTGATAGACATTGTCTAACTGGTCAATGTACTTCCTGAATGTGAAACCTGGAACCATTTTGTACACCATACTCTAGGAGTGATCTGATCATGGCAGAGAATAGGTTAGCTTTTACTTCTGTAGGCTTAAACACTAACATTCAAAGACACTGATAATCTCATTGATTCGGGAGTTCTCTTCTATATTGCAGATATTGATCCATTCATATCTATTTATCCTGTATGGCTCTTGTCCATAAACAGCAAAGAGTTCACCACAGGTGGTTACCCCAAAGATTTAGGAAACCTCATTTTCTCTTAAGAGTATGAGGGTCTCAATCATTTGACTTCTTTCTGCCGCAGTTTCCTCAACTGTAAAATGAGGATAATAACAGCACCTATCTGCCAGGGGTTGTTGTGAGGATCAAGTGAGATACCATCTGCAGAATGTTTTGCAGATCATTAAGCACCAAATAAGTGTTTACTATTATTATCTCTTGCTTTTGCTGTATGATCTACCTCACTTTTCTTTCTATCACACAATTCGTTAGTGACATCTTTTATTCCTGTTCAGGTTTCCTCATTGATCATATATTGGCGTTGGCTCAACCCCACCATGTGCCTTTCTATTATTATCCTTCTCTAGGAGGAAGATCTTTAGGGCAAAAGGAGCCGCCATACAGTGACATCAGTCAAATATTTGCATAGAAAAGCTATATTTTTGCTATTGTGGGAAGTTTGGGGGCCATGATCAATAAAAGTACTTTCTTTTTCTTTTCATTGTTTCCTATCTTTTACATCACGTTCATTTGTCTTGTATTTCTTCCTTTTCTCCAACCCAGTGAACCTTCCTTTGTAACAAAGATAAAAAATGTTCAACAAAATGAACCAATTCACCAATCATGGTGAACTCCCATCCAAAATCTCCCCTTTTGTAATGAAGGGAGAGAAGAAAATTTTCTCAGTTTTTTTCTGGGATCAGTCTTGGTTGTTATCATTATATAATGTGTAGGGTTTTTTTTTTGTTTGTTTGTTTGTTTATCCTGTTTACAATGTTTCAGTCATTGAGAGTATTGTTTCACATTTTTACTTACTTCATGGTATCAATTTATATATGTTTCTTTGAATTGTTCATATTCATCATTTCTTATAATATAGTGATATTCCATTACATTTATGTACCACAATTACTTTAGCCATTCCTTAACTTATTTCTAGGTCTTTGCTCTCATAAAAAATAGTGCTGAAAATATTCCGGAATATGTGAGATTTTGCTCACGTTAGTTGGTTTCCCTGCTGGGTCTCTGGGTCCCTTAGACATTTTACTCGCTTTAAAAAAGCATAATTCCAAATTGCTTTCCAGAAGAGTTAGAATAATTCAAAGCTTTATTATCTGGTAGGGTGGGGCTTCTTAAACTTCTTCCACTTGTGAACCTTTTTCATCCAAGAATTTTTTACGTGACCCTGGGTATATGGATATATAAAATAGGTATACAAAACAAACATTTACTGATAATAAATCATAATTTCACGACTTCCACATTTAATTCCATAGCAGGTCACAATCTGTGGTTTAAGAAGCTTTGATCTAGCATATTGCTGCTGAGCATAATGGCATAATACCTGTGACTGGGAAGACTGAGTTTTAAGCTGCAGTGGGTCAAGGTAATAAGGTAAATGCTAATTTTGTCACCAGCTTGATGAGCCCTGGGGAGCAGGGAGCCATTGGGATGCTCAAAGAAGGGCAAAAATGGCCTAGGTTAGAAATAGAGCAGGTCAAAGTTCCTGTACCAAACAGTAGTACGATTGGGCCCACAAAAAGCTGATATATTTCCAGCCTCAGTGAGATAAAGAGACTTTTTATAAAACAAACAAGCAGCAGAAATAATCACCTCAGGGTCTTACACTTGTCTTCCCATAATACTCCCAACATTGACTATTTCCCCATCTCCTGTTTAATATGGCATAATGGGGTAGTATCCAGAGATGGAGATAATCCTGTGAACATTGGAAGAGTCATTAGCACCTCTATTAGCCAGAAATGGCTGACTATTCCAATGGCCAATGACGTTGTTTGTAGACAGATAGGGAATGGTAGTCACTTGAGAATGGTGGAAGCTTTAAGTATTCTTGACTTGTGGTGACAGAGAAAAGTGTTGGTTGTGGACTCTAGAAAGGTAATCCTGGAAATCCAGTCGAAAAATTATATTTTAGGAAGATTTCATGGAGGGAAAAAGAAGTCCTTGGCAGGAATTTTGAGGTACTTCTCTAGCCCGCTGTTCACATGTATCTCACTCCCTTTGTGCTTTAAGCTGATGCTCATTCTTCTCTCCTTTACTCTCCAACTCTCTCTTTATTGGTGGGAAAATAGGCCTGGTTTTGGAAAAAATATTCTGTAACCACTGTTCACACTATGCCATTCCGGTCAATGCCTTTGATGAAGAATTGGGACTACTCACTCATGGTCAAGGGGGCTTGTGTTATAAGGATCACCTCCCACAGGGTTACCCTTAGACCCCCTGAAAATAATCGCAGCTGCTCTTCTGCTTTCAGCTAATCTGCCGATCTCAGTCCATGATCAGAGGGTGAGCCTGGAAGGTTTATCATATTAATTTTCTCGGTTGCCCTATCACACCGCTTATGATATTGCTCTTTGGTCTATTAAAAGGCCATATTTTTCAGGTAAATTGCTGCCAACGGTGCAACCTCTAGCTTGTATTATGGATGTTAATTTTTAGAACCCAAATGTAAAGGAGGTTTAGTGACCAGTCTGATATCATATCAGAATTGGAATTCAGACTAGGTCTTCTGACTCAAAATTCAGCCCCGTCTTTCATCTGAATGCTATCAACTCATACCCAGAACCTTAATTACTCCTCTGCTGCTTTCTGAGATTCATTACTAGAATGATTTCCTTATTCATGCTGTTCTATCCGGAACTTTTCCCATCTTTTCCAGGTGTAACCATTTCCTTCTTTTTTGTAACTCCTGAAACGAGCAAATTTAAAACCGAGGTCCTGCACATCACGATTTCCCTTCCCACCCTCCCAACACTTGCAGTCTTGGCAATGTCAAAGAAACTTTCATTTATAGACCATCAGAGACCGCTTAAGAAAAGCATTCCAAATGTTTTCCATGGCATGGAAACTTTGCATTTAAGAAAAATCCACGGAATGTTGGCCGAGAGGTCAAATTTTATGGTTCTATATGTGAATGGTTGTATACATATGTGAGCTATATATACATCCACAGACAGGCATTGCTTGTTAATAAAGCAGATTGTAGAGGAGTTTGTAGCCAAGAACCGTGTTAATAAGACCATGAAATAATAAATACAACTTAAGGTAATAATAAAACAAAATAAAATAAAAAAATAAAAATAAATAAAACTAAGGTAATAATGTTAGGGATAGAAGCTGGCAGGGGGAGGTTGTAATAAAAATTCTCTCCTTCACTTTTATGTTTCCCCTTCTCCAGTTATATTAAAAAATGGAATATATTTTGATGAGGAATGGGAGAATAACTCAGGTCTGGCACTCTTTAGCCAGACAGCAGGCTACTTTCCAACTTAAGTTCCCAGTGCCAGAACACAGCTGAAATCAAGGTTGCGTCTGGGGTGAGGGATGCTAATTACTGCTGGCTTAACTCAAATTTATGTGATTATGTGGTGGATTTATGGGAAGGAGTGGATAAGAGTTGAGGAATTTGTTTGGATGAGGTCGCAGGTTCATGGGTGTAGAGCTGCAAGAGAGCTTAGAGGTTTTCTAAGATAACGAGGGGACCGAGATCCAGGCAGGTGAAGTAGTGACTGAGGTAGTGTCCAACACACCTTGAACTCAGGTCAGTGGCTTAAGAGTCTCTTTCTCCAGCATCAGAGTCGGGGAACCATAGTTAGGAACAGTTGGCTCCCTCTTCCCATAAAAAGGTTACCCCTAGAGCTCTGAGAGGTCAAGCGCTTCATCCCGGGATGTTTGGCGTGCCAAAGTGGGTGCAGGTGGGGTTAAGGAACCAGGCCCCAATTAGCTGCACTGAGTTTTTCCCCAAACTTAAGCCCCACCCCAGTTCTGTCAAGGACACAATCATCCTTTTAGTCACCCAGGTACGCAACTCTGTAGCCTTCATTGACTATTTATTGTCCCTTGTAGGGGATGGCTTGTCCAAAGACACAGCAAAAGAACCTGGAATTTCACATAGAGAGAAGCAAGTGGGATCATTTGACAATGTGGATTGTATGAAGGGAAAAACCATACAATAAACCCAGAAAGATCAGCTAGAGTCAAAGACAAAAAGCAAAAGGACTGGGATTTCACATGTAGAGACACAAATAGGACAATTTGACAGAAATGTAGACTGTGTGAAGGGGAGAACCATCCAATAAACCCAGAAAGGTCAGCTAGAATCAAAGACAAAAAGCAAAAGGACTTGGAATTTCGTACACACACAAATAGGACAGTTTGACAGAAATTCAGACCGTGTAAAGGGAAGAACCATACAATAAACCCAGAAAGATCAGCTAGAGTCAAAGATAAAAAGCAAAAGGACTGGGATTTCACATACAGAGACATAAATAGGACAGTTTGACAGAAATGCAGACCGTGTGAAAGGGAGAACCATACAATAAACCCAGAAAGATCAGCTAGAATCAAAGACAAAAATCAAAAAGTCCTTGTCCTCAAGGAGCTTATTATCTTAATTGGGGGAAATGGTGCCCACAGAGAGAAGTGAATACTAAATATATTGAGAGGGGCAGAGCACCAAGATCTGGAAAATTGGGAAAGACATCATCGAGCTTTAGGGGAATCTTGAGAAAAAACAGGGCTGGTGAGAGGCAGAAGTGTGAGGGAATTCATGCAAGCACGAGGAGAATGGAGATGAAATGGAATTTACAGAGAGCAGGAAATAGGCTGGGCTGGCTGGAACATGTGGAGTGGAGGAATGTTGAAGAAGGCTGGAAAAATCAGAAGGTTCCAGTGTTGTGAAAGAAATGCTATTGTATATATTTAACATCTGGCTGGTCATCCTGCCATCTAAGGGAGGGGGCGGGAGGAAGGAGGGGAAAAATTGAAACAAAAGGTTGGCAATTGTCAATGCTGTAAAATTACCCATACATATAACTTGTAAATAAAAGGCTATTAAAAAACAAAAACAAACAAACAACAACAACAAAAAAGAAATGTTATTGTATAGTTATTTTTCAGTCATATCTTCATTGGAGTTTTCTTGGCTGGAGTGGTCTACCATTTTGTTCTCTAACTCATTTTTACGGGCAAGTAAACTGAGGCAAACAGGGTTAAAGGAGTTATCTGAGATCACAAAGTTAAATCTGAACTCAAGAATTCCTGACTCCAGGCTGGGCACTCTATATTCTGTGCTACCTGGCTGCCCTGCAAAAGAGATAGGAGTTATAAATGCCTAATGAGGGGCTTTCTTTTTGGTCAGAGAAGTAGCAGGGAGTCACTGAAACTTCTCCGGCAGGGAAGCAGCTTGGTTAGAACTGCACTTTTGGGAATTCCCTGTATGAAGGATGGATGGAATGGGAGTGATTGGAAGAAGGGAGTCCGGCTGAGATGTGATGAGAACTGAGTTAGTGGCTGTGTGATCGGCGGGGGGAGGCAACTTCCACAAGGGCTGTTGTGGAGCTAGAAATGACAAGAGTTAGCAAATACTTGTTTCATATGGGTGGAATGAGGATGAAGAACCGGACATGAGATTGAGGTTCTGGATCTGGGAGACTTGGAGAAAGGTAGAACCACCTCAACAATAATAAGAAAGAATGTGTTTGGAAGAGGGATGTGTTTTGGGAGAAAAGAAAATGAGCTTTTTTTGTTCCCATTGAATTTGAGATGCTTCTGGGATATCCCATTCCAGGTGTCTAAGAGATAGTCAGAAATATGAGATGAGATATAAAGATCTAGAAACGATCAGCCTAGAGCTTCTGGAACCTAATAAGCTTAGAAGGGGAGAGTGTGGGGAGAAAAAAGAGAAGAGGACCCAAGACAGAGCCTTGTGGGGTGGGCCTGATGAATCCATAAAGGAAATTAGAATGATGCAGTCAGGCAGAACTGGACAGAGCAATGTCATGAAAACCCAGACAGGAGATAGGATACAGGAGAAGATGGTGGCCAGCAGCAGTAGATGCTACACAAAGATCAAGAAGGCTGAGGGCTGACAGGAGCCTGTTAGATCCAGTAATTAAAAGATCATGAGTAACTTTGAAGAGACTGATTTTTTAAAATGTTTGATTTTTCTGTTTTTATTTGAACCATCAGAAAAAAAAAATTAGAAGGTTTGGTAATCTCTACGTCATTTGCTTGTGAAGATATTGTCTGCTGGAAAGTAGCTTGCAAGATTTTGCCTGTTTCGATTTCACTTTTTTTTGGAGAGGCAATTGGGGTTAAGAGGTTCTCACAGTCTGACATGAAGTGGGTGCAGGTGAGTCGAATGAGCCAGCCCCAAGTGCTAATCATTTTACAAATAGGACCTCATTTGATCTTCACAACAACTTTGCTGGGTGGGTGCTATTTTATTCCCATTTAACAATTAAAGATACTGAGGCAAACTGACTAAGGGACCTGTCCAGGGTCGCACACCTAGTATGTGCCCGGGGTTGTATTTGAACTTAGTCTTCCTGATTCTAGGTCCAGAACTCTGTGCACTTCTACAATGAGGAAAGAAAAGAAGATTGTGAACAGCTATGGAGAAGAATAAGACAGAGAACTAAGGGCAAGTGAGGGCTCCGTTGAAATAAGAGAACAGATTTATAGAGGATCTGGTCAGTAGGATTTTGTGATTTTTTTCCCCCTTTCTTTTTGAATAGCGAGTGAGTAGCAGAGGTGGTGGAAGATGGACAAGGAACTGATGAGCAGAAGGAAGCACTGAATGTAAATGACTCACTAAGGGGTCCAGACTAAGGAGAGAAGTGTAGTCAGAACAGAGGCCTTCTGAGAGACGGAGGGATTAATTGCTGCTGGAAGGGAGAATCAGTAAGGAGGAATCCGCCCAAGTTCTTGATTGTGGAAATTTGGCAGGATCCAGGGTGCTGATGTATCATCCTTATGTGGCTTTGTTTGCAGAATTAGGAGGTTGTATCCCGTGATCTGCAGGAGCCCCCCTAAACCTAGAGTCTAAAAATGTCTTCATCTAAATAGAAATATCTTCATCAAAGTCCCTAAAATCTAGCTTTATTTGGGAAGTACCTAGGAAGTCTAGGAAATCTCCAGGGAAAGTTAGAAAATTCCTGTTGAGGATTTCATAACAGCCTACATTGTCAGATTTTCTGCTTTTTTCTTCCTTCCTTCCTTGTCCCCTCCTTCCCCCCTTCCTTCCTTCTTTTCTTCCTTCCTTCCTTCCTTCTTTTTTTTGGATACTCTAATAGACTATGAACTTCTCAGGGCAGGTGTTGTTTCTAATTTTGGATCTAGCTTTATAGACCAGCACAACGACTCTGGAGCAGTAGACTTCATAGTAAATAATAAGAAATGTTTCTTGACTGAGGAGTCTGTGACTCCCTTCACTGATGAACAACCCTTTAGGTTTAAGGTATTAACGAACCGTTGGGACCCTTCGGATTCATCCCCCGGTGGCTTACTCACTCTCTTGGGAGGGCCTGCTTGAACTTAGCTAGCTTGGCCCTCCGAGGCCAGACCCCACCCCGCTTTTTGTTGCTTTCCTCAGGGCTTGTGACTGCTGCCAGAGCATCCCTAAATAGGGAGAAAGCTATGTAGAATAACGGGGAAAAACGCAGGATTGGGGGTCTTTGTTGGTCCCCAAGGTCCTTTCCAACGAGAAATCCCGGAGTCCCCTGTGGCCTTAGCAAAGCCGGTGCAGCCAGAAGCAAGATGCGGGTAGACTCCCAGCACGGAGGGGCCGAGCGGACTCGGAGCGGAGAAGGGGGAAGGACTTGAGAGTTCATCCCATTAAGAAACTGCGCACTCTATAAATGCAAGGGAGCATGCGCGCTCTAACAGGAGCCTTGTTGAGAGCACTGATTTACAGCCGGCTAGCATCCATCAATCGGGGGGTGAGGACTGGTCTTTCACAGTCTGCCGGCATTAAGTGCGTATCAGACTCCAGGATCAGGATCCAAAGAAAAAGTTCAGAGCTGCTTCCCCGGTACCTTGGGGATTATTTGCTCTCTCATGCCTCGTTCCCTCATTGGTAGCAATCAGGGGCCTAGGAAGTCTCTTCCAGTTTTCTATCTGTTGGTCCTGACTCTGGGAGCTGTTAAGGAAGCTCCTGGCACGCTAGTGTCTGCAGCAAGATTTGAACTCTAGGCTGGGTTCCGCTGAGCGTTCTCCGTCCCGGACTGTTCTCCGTCCCTTCCGAATCCCGGGCTCTGTAATTGTGGTTGCCGCAGACCTCGTTGTTAAACGGCCGCCCCCCATCCCTTCCTGGAGGGGAGGGGATGCCTTTTCTTTCACGCCTTTTTGTCGCTGCTCCGTCCCGTCCCACTCTTTTCTGAGCTTCCCTTGGCAGAAGCACGGGCGGCTTGCCATTTCTTTCTCCCGCTTATTTCCCACACGAACCACCGAGACAAACGAACGCGGTTAAGTGACTTGCCCACGTTCACACAGATGAACTTTGAACCCGGGAAGATGAACTTTCCTGACCGCAGGCCCGGCACTCCATCAGCTTTGCCTCTAATTAATCGGCATTTATTTCCTCACCTCCCCCGTCCCTCCCCCACCCACGCCTGCAATTTGGCCGTGCGTCCCGTGCATCAGATATTTAATTACGTAATTCTCCCTTCACAGAAAAAAGAGGCCGCGAAAGGCCAGCTCCTTTTTGTCCGATTCTCTCGCTGGGAGGATCGCCGACTTGCACGTGACGAATTCTACACCCTAGCAGGAGCCTAGCGGGCGAGGGATGCGCGCAGGCAGGCGGGTTCTGGGCCAGCCCAGCGCGCATTTAGCTCGCAAGTTTCTAAAAGACGGGATGTTGTCGGATCGATCGCTCTTTTTCTTTACGTTCTATTGTAACGGGGTGGGATTCAGAGAGAGGCACTTTGGGGGCTGGGGGTGGGGAGGAGTCAGAAAGAGAGGCTCAGAACAGATGAATGAGGGCCCCCAAACGGTTAGGACGGACGGGGGAGGGGAGGAAGTTTGGGGGAAAGGGCCTCACGTGGCCAATCGCCGGAGTTTGACTTTGTACCTCCATCCAGAGGCTGCAGTCGGAATTACAAAAAAAAAAAAAAAAAAAAAAAAAAGCGAGTGAGAGGGAGCGAGGGAGCGAGGCGGACCGGCGGGCAGAGAGCAAGGAGGGCGCGGGGAGGAAGGGCGAGGTGGCGGCCGCCAGCTGCTGCGCCCCGGGCTGCTGCGCCCCTCTCCTCTGCGCCATGGCGGGCTGGGCGCCCCTCCACAGCTCCGCCGCCCCATCCGCAGCAGCTCCGGCCCGGGGGGAGGAGGAGGACGGGGACTGATTGCCCGCGGAACCCAGCGCCCGCTGCAGCCACCCCCACCCCCCCGCCAGCCCGACTACCTGACCGCGGTGGGGACGCGCGCGGGGCTCCCGGGAACCAGTCCCGCGCCCTGTCCCGCCCGCAGCCCGGAGCCGCTATGGGCGGGATGAGCCCCTGGAACTTGGTCCTCCAGACTTTCTTCCTCCTGCCCGCCGCCGGAGCCCAGCGCAGGGGCCCCGCTCACGGAGACTACACGCAGGCGGCCCCCGCTCCGGCTCCGGCTCCGGCTGCGGACGCCTGCAAAGCCGGGACACAAGTAAGTGGCCAGGTCTCTACTTCCCGTACGAGGAAGAGGAGAGGGGGAAGAGAGGGAGAGGAAGAGGAGAGGGGGAAGAGAGGGAGAGGAGAGGAGAGGGGGAAGAGAGAGGGAGAGGAGAGGGGGAAGAGAGGGAGAGGAAGGGAAAGGGGGAGTGGAGGAAGAAGGAAGGTAGAAGAGAGGAGGTGGGAGGAGATAGAGGAGAAAGGATGAAAGTAGAGAAGGGGGAAGAAGGGGAAAGAAAAAGAAGAGACGGCTGAAGAGAGGGGAGGAGTGAAGGAAAAGTTGGAGAGGAGAGAGAAGAAGGTGGAAGAAAGAGAATGGAAGAGAAGGATGGAAAGGGGCGAGAGAAGGGGAGAAGTAAGAAAAAGATGAGAGAAGGTGGGGAGGGGGACGAGAATAGAGAGGGAAAGTGAGGGGGAAGAGGAAGGAAGAGAAGGAGAAGCGGAGGAGAGAAGAGGAGGAGGAGGAAGGGATAGGGAGAAGTAAAGAGGAAGCAGAGTGGGGAGTGGGAGCGAGGAAGCACGCCGGACCTGGGGCGCGCCGGGCTGGGCTTGCTGGCTGCCCCGGCGCACGAGCGAGCGCTTAGGGCTCGGGAAGAGCCCAAGGCTCGGGGCGGTCTGGAGCCCGGAGCCGCGGGGCTCGCTGCGATCATTGTTCTGCCCGTTTCACTCGGTCCTGCGGGCCCTCCCCCCACCCCGCCCCGCGGCTTTCGCGTGCACCTTTCCCCAACTTTGCCGCTGGTCCCAGACCCATCGCTCTCAGTCGGCAGCCTCCTCCTTCGGGGTTGGGGCCGGTGGGCTGGCCCCCGGCTTCCCCGGCTGGGGAAGGGGCTTTCTCGGGGCCAGGTCCCCGCCTCCCAGGCTTCCTCCCCTTGCTGGCGGCAGGGAGCCCCCGGCCCGGGCGGTGCTCTGAGCCGTGACTTCCCCCGCGGTGATGGGCGCCTTTGATCTCGGCTGCCTGCTGAGCCCCCTTTTCAGCCGAGGGGGGAAGGGGCAGGAGAGCCCGGGGCACTGGAGAGTGAGCCGGAGAGCAGCAGGAAGGGCTGGGAGGTGCCGGGCTGTTCGGGGGTGGGGGCGAGAGTGTGCGGGGAGGGCGATGAGGGGCTCGCCTCTGCCTCCCCGCCCCTCCCTTTCTATCTCCCAGCTCTCTCCGCTCTCTGGTCATTCATTTCTGAGAGTTCTCGCGTCCGGTGTGGATGTGGCTTCCTCCAGTCCCTGAAAATCCCAATCGGTGCAGTTTCCCTCCTGGTCAGTTTCCGCCGGTGGGAAAAAGGACCTTAAGGAATCCTTGGGTCCAGGTTCCACCCCCCCACCTCCGTCCCAGAGACTGCTGTGAGGGGACCCCAGAGGGCGTGTGGTCCAGCCTCTCATCCTTCAAGTGAGAACCGTGGAGTTCTTGAGAGGAGGCAAACAAGTACTGGGTCTGGGGTCTTCACAGGCAGCTGGCTGGTGGGGGCTAGCTGCAAAGTCAGGGTCCCCAACTCTGAATGCAGACTCACCCCGCTCCCGGAGGTCCCAGAGCTGGGGAGCCAGTGGTGGGGTTTTAGAAGAAGCCCAAAGGTAAGCAGGACCAAGAACATAGAAAACTACAGAGAAACCCGTTAGTTCAAGTCATTTTTGGGGGTGGGTTAGCTCCAGTCACACAGCTACTAAGTGTTTGACTCAAGTCCTCCTGACTCAGGGCTGGTGCCCCGTCCCCCTCGCCATCGGTGCCCCATCCCCCTCGCCATCAGTGCCCCATCCACTTCACCATCGGTGCCCGACCATCTCCACACTGGTGCCCCGTCCACTTCTCCATCAGTGCCCCGTCCACTTCATTATCAGTGCCCCGTCCACTTCGCCATCAGTGCCCCGTCCACTTCATTATCAGTGCCCTGTCCACCTCGCATCAGTGCCCCGTCCACCTCGCCATCAGTGTCCTGTCCACTTCACTACTGATCTGCCTCCAATTCTATCATTAAGAAACCTAGTTTTCAGAAGATTAGCCATTTGCTCAAGAAGACAGGGATTTCAAGCATCCCCTGCTGGGTTTGAGCCCCCGACCTCATCAACTCCTGAGACCCTGCTCTTTTCCCAGGACTGGACTGTCTTTTTTTTTGGGGGGGGGAGTTAATTTTAATTTTACTTTTTTTCTTTTTGATTGGACTGTCTTTTAAGAGTCTTTGGACTGATGAGTGGGAAGGGTGTCCAGAATCAGAGGCCACATGACCTTGGGCTTCAGTCACGTTACACCCCTGGGTCTGAAATTTCTCATCCATGAAAGGGGGGGGGGTCAACCAGAGGAACTCTGACGCTCCTTCTAGTCCCCAATTCCTTGACTTTTGTCATTTACCTCCAGTCCCCTTGAACAATGGGCTGTTTTATTGGGGACCCACCTTCTGCCGAGACAGATATTTCCTCTTGTTTCAAATCACTGCCACTAACACCCCTTCTCCTTTAGCCCCCCCAACACACTAGGGACCTGCTGGGATGTGTTTGGGCCCGCTAGCCCCACACCAGGATGGAGGCAGAGCGCTTCAGCCCCAGATTTAAACAATGACCCTGGAGGAGTTATTTGAGGAAGGGGCTGGAGGAGGCCTGGGTGGGCAGGGTAATGGTTAGCCTGCCCTCCAGGTGACCTCTGCCTCTTGCGACAGCCTGTTGACCAGATCCCAGCTTGGAACCCCCTTTGCTGCCGCTTTCCCCTACGCTGTCTGGCAGGCTTCCATATTCAGGCTCGCTCTTAATTTTATTCATAAGTTTTATTAGTGCAATGGAAAACAGAGGGAGGGATTGGGTTTTTCCTGCACTTCTGGGATTGGAAAGGAGAGCCCCAGTGGAAATATTGGTCCATTTTGTGGCCAAGCAAAATTCTTATTTTTGTTGCTCTGGATGGAAAGGGGGGGAAGGAAGGGGGTGTTTCTGGCTAGGGAAGCCTAGAGAGCGAGATCCTGAGAATGAAACCAATCTGGGGATAATTGAAACCGTGACTGACCTGGTTCAAAGGTGGGGGTGATTTTTCCAGCATGTGCCCGGCCTTACCAATTCCATGCCATTCAGATGAACATGAGAAGCAGCGAGGAGGCAGGAAAAAGGGCTGGCGGCTGGATGGGGTGTGGGGAGAGTTTGAATCCTGCCCCCCTAATTAGCCCTCAGAAGTTACCTCACCTCCCAGCTTTAGGTTGCCCATCTGCAAAATGGGAGAATAATCACACTACCCCCTAGATGTAGTAATGACCAAAAATGAGTTCATGAATGTAATGTGCTTTGCAATCCTTGAAGAGTTCTGGAAATGGGAGCTACTGTTAGGATTATCTTTTTTGGTAAAATTCAGTTAGAAAGAGTCCTGAAATGTCCTGCTGTCCTAAACTTTCTTTCCACTGAGTGTTCTACAGATTGATGCACAGGGTAATATATGGATTTTTTGGTACTTGAATAAAGGCATTAGGATGTCAAGTTATTCTGTGTAAGCTCCTAAAATGTTCTATAGATTAATGTACATAGGGTTAAAATAACTTTTTGTTATTAGGATGTCAAGTTATTCTGTGCAAGCTCCTAAAATGTTCTGTAGATAAATGTACATAGGGTTAAAATAACTGTTTTTTTTAATTAGGATGTCAAATTATTCTGTGTAAGCTCCTAAAACATTCTATAGATTGATGCACATGAGATTAAAATAATTGACTTTTTTTGTAGTTGAATTAACACATTAGGATGTCAAATTATTCTTTGTAGGCTCTTAAAATATTCTATAGATTGATGCACACAGGGTTAAAATAACTTTTTTATTAGAATGTCAGATTATTCTTGGTAAGTTCCTAAAATGTTCTATAGATTGCACATAGAATTAAAATAACTGGGTTTTTTTGTAGTTGAATAAAGGCATTAGGATGTCAAGTTATTCTCTGTAGGCTCTTAAAATATTCTATAGATTGATGCACACAGGGTTAAAATAACTTTTTTATTAGAATGTCAGATTATTCTTGGTAAGTTCCTAAAATGTTCTATAGATTGCACATAGAATTAAAATAACTGGGTTTTTTTGTAGTTGAATAAAGGCATTAGGATGTCAAGTTATTCTCTGTAGGCTCTTAAAATGTTCTATAGATTGATGCACACAGGATTAAAGTAACTGGTTTCTTTTGATTGGGATGTCAAGTTATTCTCTGCAAGCTCCTAAAATGTTCAATAGCTCAATGCATACAGGGTTAAAATAACTGTTTTTTAAATGAAGTGTTCTGTAGATTGATGCACACAGGATTAAAATAACTTTTTTTTGGTAGTTGATAAAGGCATTAAGATGGCATGTTATTTTCTGTAAGCTCCTAAAATGTTCTACAAATTGATGATTAAAATAGCTAAGTTTTTTTTTATTAGGATGTCAGGTTATTCGCTGTAACCTCCTAGAGACCATTCTTGGGATGATAATAAAAACAACCACAGCAACAACAACAACAACAATAATATCTAGCATTCCTATATCTCTAGACACTGCACTAAATGTTCCCCAAATGTCTCATTCGATTCTCACAACAACCCTGGAAGGTAGGTGCTGTTATTATGTCCCTTTTATCTCACAGCTAGTGTGTGTGAATCCAGATTTGGGATCTTTTTCTTCTTGTCCTCCTTATTATTGCTGAGGAGCATTTTCCCAATCATTCAGGCCCACATATAGGGTATCAACCAAGGCTTCCCCTTTCTCATCCAATCTGTTAACATGTCCTGTCCATCCCACCTTCCTACCATTTCTTGTACACTTCTATCCCATTTCTCCTCAAATTGCAGGCTGTCCTTGCCTCTGGCCTGAACATTGCAATGGCCTTCTGGTTTTTCTCTCTCGATTATTTACACCCTCTAGTCCATCCCCTACTCGTCTGTCAGCATCACCTTCCAAAAGCAAAGTCACCCATCTCTTAAATAAATCCTAATGGATCCCCGTTATCTGAAGGTTCAAACACAAAATCCTCTGGTTTTTAAAGTTCTCTCCAGACCTCTTCAGCCTTCTTATACCATATTGACCTCCACTTGTTCAGTGATACTGACCCACTTGCCAGTTCTTGTACAAGACCCTCCATTTCTGACTCTGTGGATTTTTGTCAGCTTTTCCCCCATATCTAGAATTCTCTCCTCATCTTTGGTTTTCCTGATTTCCTTCAATCCCTAGCGAAAATTCTACTTTCTGTAATGATCCTGTTTTAGTCCTCATTCCCTCTGTCCATCATCTCTGAATTACCTTGATTGTACATAGCTACCTACATTTTGTCTCCTTCATTAGCCTGTGAGCTCCTTTAGAGTGGGGGCTGGTTTTTTTTTTTTTTTTGCTTTTTTATATTATTTCTGAAGCTTAGTACAATGCCAGCCATGTACTAGTCACCTAGTGTTGCTTTTGATTATTGACTTGATGTGAACTTCATTCTTTGATCTTCTTAACCAGTTTTCTATGCTTGGAAAGCTCCTTGTAGCATGTGGCTGGGAGATGTTGACATTTTTATTAAAAAGGGTATTCCTAAGTTTCTGTGTATCAGTGTTATGTCCAAATGGTTGTAGAAAATAGTTAGATCTGTGGTAACAACCTGTTTTTAGTACAGATTGTTGTAATTCCCCAAGGTATTTTGAAAATGTACTTTAAATATAGGAATTTGTCAGACTATGAAAGAAGAGATGTTTCTAACTTTCAGATTATGTCTTGAAAGGTATTCAGTAGGTGCTAAATTCTTACATTTGCAACAATGTATTATTCTGCCTTGTAGGGTGTGGTGAGCTTTTTCTTCTCAAAAAGCAGCCAGGTGATAAAAGTTCAGATCTTTTATTATCCCAATATAGCCCGGTTAGCTTAGAGGCCTATCTCTCTGCTTGGTTCCAAGAGCTCTCTCCAAATGTCACCAAATCCAAAGGTCTGGTCCTTCAGCCTCTGCCTCTGCTGTCTTCAGCCTCCAGCCAGCTCCAGTCTTCATGCCATTCCGGTGAAAATCCCCCAAAGTGCTCTGTGTCTGTTTCTTTTATACAAGAGGGAGGAATTGTGGGATACGAGAGAGAGGGATTATGGGTTTTCTCCCATAGTGCTCTCTGGCCCAAAGAACTTCAAGGAGGTGTGAACTCATTGAACTCCAATGAGTAAAGGTGTGGACACAAGCCTTGTATTAATTAGTTCTACTTAGTACCTTGTTTCAGGTTCTGCCCAAAACATCTTCTTGTAAGATTAGATCAACTCTAATTCGTTAACAGTTAGTAAGGATTCCAACATCTCCCCCTTTCTTTTGTTTTAAAACATAGGGGGTTTCTGAGGGGGTACACATAAAGCCATCAATATGGGCCAGAAATTTGTAACAGATATATATAGTATACATAAATCCATCAATATGGGAGGCATTATACATAATTTACATAAGCACATAGCAATATAACACAGGCTAGTAGTAATGTAACAAATAACATGAATCATCCTGAAAATTTACACATGTCCATAAGTCCTAGAAACAGTCCAATAGGATTCCATTGTCCATTAGTTCATGTGCTAGGAATCTAATAATTCCTGTAAGCTCTGAAGTACTGCAAAAGATCTCATCAACAATTTTTCATCTCAGGGAACCCAATGATTCTTGCTGGTTTTTCAAGAACTAAAACAGTTTCATCTTGTGTTAGGAAATCCAATGATTCCTGAAGATTTTAAAAGTCTTTTTAACAGTCTCCTTGTCAGCCATTTGATTCTTTCTCCATCTGTGGAAATATAAGCAGATCCTCTTCCCCAAGCAGTTAATCTAATTCCCTTCTATTTACCAAATTTGGGATTTCTCCTCATCATCTGGTAATTACATTGGAGCTGTTTGCACTGGATATTGCCTTGTTGTCTTAAAAGACCTGTATTCTTCCCAACTGTAATCCTGATTGCTTTTCTGTTGGTTGATGACATCAGAATCCTGAATTTCTAAAGTCTCTCTGGGTGTAACTTCAGCTGCTATCATGCCCCACCTGTCCTTTGATTGATACTTTGGAGCTGGGCCTTGCCTCTCATTCTTCTGGGTCAATATACATTTAGAAGCCCAGTGAAAGCCTTGGTTACATTTTGGACATGGGGTTTTGGGTTTTCTCTCACCCTGTCTTCTCACTTTATCTCCATTTCTACATTGGGCTCTTAGATGTCCAATTTTTCCGCAATGAAAACATCGACGAGTTTCTCTAGAATTCCTCTGCCAAGAAGGACCTTGTCTTTCCATGTTCATCATAGTCTGGGCATAATAAGCATTTGGGCCCACTGTGGCACAGCGTCTTATGATTTCCTCTAAAGGAGAATCTTTGTCTAGCCCCCATATAATTCTTTTGCAAACCTCATTGGCATTTTCCTTAGCCAAATGTCCCACAAAATCTGCAAAAGTTTCATTGGGACCTTGCTCTATTTTTGTGAAAGCATTATTTCCATCTTTCTGTCCAGGGAGAGAATTCCAAGCTTTTATTGCAGCCTTAGAAATTTGCTCATAGACTGTTATGGGATAATAAATCTGTTCTGAACTCTCTGCATACTGACCTTCACCAGCTAGTTGGTCAAAAGTGATTTGTACAACAGTTCCTTTTTGCCTATTGCGTTGGGCTTGAATCCTACATAATTCATGAAACTCCGAAAGCCACAATAAATTTTGTCCCGGTTCTAGACAAGTTTTCGTTATGGATTTCCAGTCATTCGGGGTTAGGATTTCATTAGACAAATTATCCAGTAACATCTTCACATAAGATGATGTAGCCCCATAAAGAGTGCAACTCTTTTTCAAATCTTTAATTTTTTCCAAATTAAAAGGAGTGTATTTTCTCTCTTTTTGACCTGAGGAGTTGAGCTCTTCAATCACAGGATATGCATTTATAAAATCAGATATATCTTCTCCTTCATTTTTTGCCTTAATTAATGCTTTTTCTAATCTTGTTAAATTCTGCTTTACAGGAGAAGCTGACTGTGTTTCTGTCTCTCTCCCTCCCCCTTGTTCCATCCATGAAGGGTTAATTGTGGGGGGAAGGTCATGAGATGTGGAATCACCTAATTCCTCCTGCTGTGAAGTATCATACTCAGAATTGTAATTAACTCCATTCTCATCTGATTCGTCCTCCTTTTCACCTAGTAAAGTTGGCAATTTTTCCTCCTGTACTTTCCTTTTCATCATTCTATCACTTAAATAACTTCTTATAGCCAATTGTATTACATTATATGTATTAATTATTGAGTTAGGCCCATTTTTATCATAGAATTGACAAAGATCCTCTCCAACCAATTTCCATTCATTTAGATCTAATTCCTTATCAAGAGAGAAACAAGGACATATGTCCTTTACAGTTTGTAAAAGTTCAGTGATTTGCTGTAAACTTATAATTAAACCTTGGCTTTCCATAATTTTGACAATGCTCTCTAAACATTTTCCTTGAACAGAAACAGGCTGTTTTCTAAATATCTGTCCCATCTTAGATGAAATTCTACTTTAACTCTTCTAACAAAATTTCTTTGTTGCACTCACCCTAATTTCTGGGTTGAAGTCTTTTCCACTGGATCAGGATCAGAGGCTTTTCCACTTGAATCAGGATCGGAGCTTTTCCACTGAAATCCACTGAGGGGTCTGTTTGCCCCACGTTCAGGGCGCCAAAATGTGGTGAGCTTTTTCTTCTCAAAAAGCAGCCAGGTGATAAAAGTTCAGATCTTTTATTATCCCAATATAGCCCGGTTAGCTTAGAGGCCTATCTCTCTGCTTGGTTCCAAGAGCTCTCTCCAAATGTCACCAAATCCAAAGGTCTGGTCCTTCAGCCTCTGCCTCTGCTGTCTTCAGCCTCCAGCCAGCTCCAGTCTTCATGCCATTCCGGTGAAAATCCCCCAAAGTGCTCTGTGTCTGTTTCTTTTATACAAGAGGGAGGAATTGTGGGATACGAGAGAGAGGGATTATGGGTTTTCTCCCATAGTGCTCTCTGGCCCAAAGAACTTCAAGGGAGGTGTGAACTCATTGAACTCCAATGAGTAAAGGTGTGGACACAAGCCTTGTATTAATTAGTTCTACTTAGTACCTTGTTTCAGGTTCTGCCCAAAACATCTTCTTGTAAGATTAGATCAACTCTAATTCGTTAACAGTTAGTAAGGATTCCAACAGTAGGGAGAGGGACATTTTGTGTTTTCCTAACTGGAGGTGGAAAAATGCAAGATTCATTTTTTGTCTGGGTTTCTTTAGAATGACCTAATGGCAATAACCTGCTCCTAGATGACAGTCATTACATCCCTCTGGTTTTGGAACTTACCCCAGCAAGGTCTCTATTTGTAGTTAGGGGCAGCGGAAGAAAAACAAGTTGTTATTGCCCACCAGGACAGGTGCAGGAGGCTTGGTTGTGGTGAACAGGACTTGGTTAACCACACATCCAGGTACAAGGAGCCCGGGTTCTAGCACACAGGATGCCAGGAAGCCTGGGTCCTATTTTTTTTTTAAATTTAGTCAATGGCTAAGAAATAAACATCTAGAGGATCTAGCTAATGAGCAAAGAGTAAACCTCTTCCCCTCCTCAATCCCTATAAAATACCCATCCTGGAGTACCCTTTTACACCAATTAGTCTCTGATCCTGTTAGATCCCATTCTGCTTTATACAACAATAAAACCTTTTTATTTTTAGAGAAATCAGTTCGGTGTTCAGGCAGTTCTTACCTATCAAACCTGCTCTCCCACTGCAATTCCACAGACAAATCAACATTTTTTAGTCATTTCTTTGTTAATATATATTTGACTGAGTCCATGGTGATGTTGCCCATCTTTCATAGAATATATCTGAAGGTAAACTACTCTGATCCAATGGCACGTTCTTGTTATCTGCCTTTATTGTTGATCTGTTTTTTGTGTTTTGTTTTTATGGTTTGTATTTTTTTAACCTATTTGTCATGTATTCTAAGAATGTCTCTCAATCACCTTTCTCTTTTATGATTTGGGTGGATTAATCTTTTTGTAGTTGTCATAAAGTGATGGGCCCTATGTTTTGCTGATATCGTAATGGCTTTTACTTGGTGCTCTTTGAGTCTGTTATGATGCATTTTGCTAATTCTCAAGTGTACAGTAAAATTGATATTGCATAGTTGTTGATGGCTTGAAATGAGTTCTTCCCTAGAAAATTGGGGGAAAAAATTTATATCCAGTGTTTCTGATAAAATACATAGAGAATTAATTCAAATGTATAATAATACACGCCATTCTCCAATTGGTAAATGGTCAAAGGATATGAACAATCTTCAGACAAAGAAACTAAAGTCATTTCTAGTCATATAAAAAAAACTCTAAATCACTATTTATTAGAGAAATACAAATTTAGACAACTCTTATTGTTGGTACCATTTCACACATCTCAGATCAGCTAAGATGACAGGAAAAGATAATGATAAATGTTGGAGAGAATGTGGGAAGACTGGGATACTAATACATTGTTGGTGGAGTTGTGAAGTGATTCAACCATTCTAAAGAACAGTTTGGAACCATACCCAAAGGGCGATCCAACTGTGCATACCCTTTGATCCAGCAGTGTTTTTACTAGGTCTGTATCCCAAAGAGATATTAAAAAACAGAAAAGGACCCACCTGTGCAAAAATGTTTGTTATGGCAAGAAACTGGAAACTGAGTGGATGTCCATCAGTTAGAGAATGACTGAACAAGTTATGGTGCGTGAATGTTATGGAATATTATTGTTCTATAAAAAATGATCAGCAGAATGATTTCAGAGAGGCCTGGTGAGTGGAACTGATGCTGAGTGAAGTGAGCAGAACCAGGAGATCATTGTATACCTCAATAAGATTATATGATGATCAACTCTGATGGACGTGGCTCTTCAACAAGGAGGTGATTCAGAGCAATTCCAATTAGACTTATGATGGAGAGAGCCATCTGCATCCAGAGATAGGGCTATGGGAACCGAAACTGGATCACAACATAGTGTTTTCGCCTTTTGTTATTGTTGTTGTTTGCTTGTTTTTTTCTCTCTCGTTTTTTTTTTTTTTCTCTTTTGATCTGATTTTTCTTGCACAACATAACGAATATGGAAATATATTTAGAAGAATTGCACATGTTTAACCTATATTGGATTACTTGCTGTTTAGGAGAGGGAAAGAGGGAGAAAAATGTGGAATACAAGATTTTGCACAATTGAATGTTGAAAACTATCTTTGCATGTATTTGGAAAAATAAAAAAAAGTTATTCTTTTTTAGAAAAATGTGTTCTTCCCACTTAGCTTTAATTTTAGAATACCAGCAAGTCTCTTAATGTGTTCAATTACAACCTTTTTCTTAACATTTTTATGTTGTATACCTGGCCTGGAGGAGATGAAGATTTTGTAGTTGTTACCTTCATGCATTGGAGCAGCTAAACGGCACAGGAAGGTTCAAGTTAAAATCTAGTCTCAGACACTTACTAGCAGTGTGACTGTGGGCGGGTTACTTAATCTCCATTTGCTGCAATTTCCTCCTCTGGAAAATGGGGATAGTAATAGCACTTTCCTCCTAGAATTTCTGTCAGGATCAAATGAGATAATAATTGTAAAGTACATGGTACACAGTAGGCACTATATAAGTGTTAGCTATCATTACTATTCATTGCTTCAATATGACTTCCAAATTCAAGCTCAAAACTTGGAGTCTCTCCCTTTCTTTGGAGTATGTTAAGAATTTTATTGAACACAAAATTCTTGAATTCAATGACTATTTTATGTCTTTGGGGAAAGATCCCACCGGATGAAGGTTCTGTTCAATTTGCTTTTTGGTGGAAAATGATTGTCATCAAGTTGTTAATGTTTTGGTCTGGTTCCTTTAATTTGAAAGCCATATTTGGTTCTATTTAAGAGAGAAACAATGTTTTTGAGTCTGGTCAGAATTGTAATGGGATTAAATGGTTTTTCTGAAAGATGTCATGTTTTATAGAAACTGGCAGAGAATGTTGATGTCATTATTAGTCTGGCTCTATTTTCTATCTTTATCCATGAATGAGCCATGAGTGCAGAGCTTTGGATTACTCAAAGGCAATAGATAATTTATTATACTTTCAGACAACTTGTTTAATGATTTTTAATCACCAATAAGTTGTTGTTTATACTGTGAGACTTTTTTGACGCACATTTTTTGCTCCTCAGCCAATTGACTATTTTCTTGTAAGTACTTATGTGTATGTGTATATGGTGAATGCTTTGCATATATTAGGGGGATTTGCTGCTATTTTCATTCTTGATTAATGTTATTCTTTTGGGGAAGGAAGATGGTGTCAGGTTTGTGTTTGAGAGGAGGCTATTCAAGTGTCTTATTAGTAGTTTAGGTAGCTCAGCATGTGAACTACTAAGTATGGACAAGAAGAATTAAAGCTGACCCTTTTGCCATCTTTTTCTCCCCACTGCCACCTCTGTGGCCCTGATCAGACTTAATGTAGAAGAATGTTGAAATGCATTTGGAACACAGTAGGCAACACACGTTGATTGATTGGTTAATAAAATGGCAAAAACTCCAGTATCTTTGTCCCCCTGGTTAATAAAATGGCAAAAACTCCAGTATCTTTGCCCCCCTGGTTAATAAAATGGCAAAAACTCCAGTATCTTTGCCCCCTGTTTAATAAAATGGCAAAAATTCCAGTATCTTTGCCCCCCTGGTTAATAAAATGGCAAAAATTCCAGTGTCTTTGACCCCCTGGTTAAAAAAATGGCAAAAATTCCAGTGTCTTTGCCCCCCTGGTTAATAAAAATGGCAAAAACTCTAGTATCTTTGCCTCCCAAACGGGTTCACAAGGAATCAGAGGTAGAAATGACTGAACACTTACTTTTCTCTCAGTTTGCTCATCAGGAAAGTGGGGACCATAAGAGCCCATTCTTCCTGGGCTATTGGATCGATGAGAGAATGTGCTAGATGAGGTCAGGTATGATTATCATATCCATGACAGTAGTTTCTACTCCCCCCCAGTTATTTTTGTTTAAATGCACTTTTCTTTGAAGGGTTCTCTCTGCCCATCTGTGGCCCTCCACATTGACTTTGCTGTTTCCTTGCCTTTTAGCAGAGTGAGTTGAACTCTTTCTTATGGACTATCAAGAGAGACCCGCCCTCGTACTTTTTTGGTACGATCCACGTGCCCTACACGCGGGTCTGGGACTTCATTCCCGAGAACTCCAAGGCGGCCTTCCAGCAGAGTAGCATCGTGTACTTCGAGCTGGACCTCACGGACCCTTACACCATCTCGGCCCTCACCAGCTGCCAGATGCTGCCGCAGGGCGAGAACCTCCAGGACGTGCTGCCCCAGGACATCTACTGCCGGCTCAAGCGCCACCTGGACTACGTCAAGCTGATGATGCCCTCGTGGATGACCCCGGATCAGCGCGGGAAGGGCCTCTACGCCGACTACCTGTTCAACGCCATCGCGGGGAACTGGGAGAGGAAGAGACCCGTGTGGGTGATGCTGATGGTGAATTCCCTGACCGAGGTGGACATTAAGTCCCGGGGGGTGCCCGTGCTGGATCTCTACCTTGCCCAGGAGGCCGAGCGCCTCAGGAAACGGACCGGGGCGGTCGAGAAAGTCGAGGAGCAGTGTCATCCTCTGAATGGGCTGAACTTTTCTCAGGTAAGAGTTATGTCAGTGTGGAAGAGTGATTGGCGCTGATTCCAATTCAAATACGGCCGGGTCCCACTGAGGCAAATGATGAACCTCTGAATATTTTAATTCTTATGATTTGTCTGAATTTTTCTCAGGTAAGAATTATGTTGGTGTGAAGTAATAACTGTCATTGATTCCAGGATTTAAGATTGAGTTCAGATACAGCCAGGTCCAAATGAGGGCAAATGATGAATCTCTGTAGTGACCACGTGCATTTTAATGCTCATGATTCGCGTATAGAATTATGTGAAATGAGGGAATACAGTGCTGTATAATGATGAGTGTGTGTATGTGTTATATAATATAGTGTGCATAGATGTATATATGCACATGGGGCAGATGTGGGACCTGTGCTTTCATTGGTAGAGAACAAATATTAAATATATATAATATTTGTATGTATTATATACATATACACATTATATGTATATAATGTGTATATGTATATATATATAAAATGTGTATTTGTATATATATGTGTATATATATATAGTTTAATAGATTTTATATATCTGTGTGTGTATACATACACACACACACATAAACACACACACACACACACACACACACACACACAGTGTTTAATGGGATAAAAAAAAAAATCCAGTCTAAATCATCCTTCCTGATTGGTATAGTTCAGGATACTTCAAACTAAGTTAACATATCCGGTTTATCTAGAGCTCTCACTAGTAGGGGATTAACATGGCTCTGCCCCGGGTTAGAGACATTGTCGGGGACATGACTCCTTCCAACGAATTTCTCCTTATTTCCTGGGTGTCTGCCCCGTGGATCCCCTGTGTTGGGCTGCCTTCTACCCTCACCACTGTTAGGTTAGAATTCTCTGGTGATGGACTGTCCCTTGCCATGACTGTACCCATGGTGGGTGATCTCTGGACTTTCCTGCCCTACCTTTCTACTTTCCTTCCCATCTCTTTTCCCAACAGCTCCATATTTTGTATTGTGTTGGAGTCCTTGCATCCTTCATCTGAATTTGCCCAAGGTACAGTAGATCTGGTTATGGTTCTGGGTTTATTATGCTCTGCCCCCCTAAAATATAATGACATTATTTCTGCAATGTAGTAATACATAGATTTCCTTTTTTGGACATGCCCAAAGTATAGTTAGGGTTTTCAGCCAATAGGAATTGGATACTGTGATTTCATTGGTATAAAGCACTCTAGGTGAGGATATTCCTTCCATTATTGCAGACTGGTACCTTGTGAGAGGTGGTACTTTCAGAGGTCAGTGGCAGCCCTTGAATCCAGGTCTTCCTGATTTTAAGACTCACTCTTTATCCACTATAGGAATTTTTTTTGAGTCAATCAAAATAAAAAAAATAGTGACTTGCCTAGGATCACACAGCTGTTAAGTGTCTGAGGTCATATTTGAACTTTGGCCCTCCTGACTCCAATCAGCTGTCCCTCCTTTTTTAAAAAATTGAATTAAGTACCAATCAAAACTGGGAAATAATTTTATAAATGCCTTCCTCTTTTAACCATTACATACCAAGAAAAGATTGTTTCCTTCCAATGCTGCCATCTTTCTTTTTAATGCTTCTCATCATTAAGGGTCTGCTTTGGCAAGAGATGGAGGAAGTTTGGAGTGAGGGAGTGCAGCTGGTTGATGTGAATTGTGGCTGGGATGAAATAACCATTATCTCATTTTGGGGGTTTTACTTTTGTTTTTGCTTTTTAAGAAAAAATTCTGATCATTTTTGAGAATGATCCCTCTTGCCCTGGGCATTTCTCCGGATTGATCAAGTTAGTTATATCAGGCTTATTATGACTAGTTCCTTAGTCTCATTTGACCATGAAGCCCTTGGGAGCTTGAATTTTATCCACAGATGCCCTATACTGGTTGGAGGTAGCTGGGATCATGGAGTACCATTGAGGAGACCCTCCTCCTTCACCTGTCTGCTTTTGATTCTCAGGACATTCACTTCTCTGGTTTCCTTCCTATCAATCTGGGCTCTCCTTCTCAGCTTCCTCTGATGGCTCTTCCCATCACCCCCACCGAGTGAGTGCGTTCTATCCAGGGTTCCCTTCTCCTTTTCCTCTTTACTGGCTTGTTTGGCGATTTCATCAGTTCCCAGAAATCAAAAGTTCCATTCTTCTCTCTAGACAGATCATTGTCAGTTTATCTCTTTAGCCCTAGTCTTCATCAGCTCCAGTTTTGCATTATCAACTGCCTTTGGAATCCCTTGAATTGAATAGCAATAATTTATATATTTTATAATAATTTATTATTATAGCATTTATAGAGCACACGGAAAGTACTGTATGTGTTTGTGATCTTATTTGCTTCTCACAACAACTCTGAGAGATAGATGCTATTATTATCCTCACCGTATAGATGGGGAAACTGAGGCAAAAAGGATTTGAATTCAGCCTCAGAATCTCTGTAGTCACCTTGCAGCCGCCATTTGCTCCTCCGGCCCTAGACCTATGGGCTTCCACTCCCCCCCAACTCAATAAGGTCATTAAATCAAAACAAACTAATGCTTGTTCTGTGACTCGAATCTCCATTCTCTCTAACTTTCTCCTCTAAATCTTCCCTCCCTGTGTATTGTCTTCTTTTTTCGTTATATTCCCTTATTATCCCTTTATTTTCTAATAAGTGGGGACTGTTTTGCTGGACTGTATTTGTCTCCCCAGAGCTTGGTCCAGTACTCAGCTAAGTGCTTAACAAATGTACATTCATTCATGCATTCATGCAACTCCAGTTTGCTCAGGCCACTTCCCAATCAGGCCAATTCCATCCCATTCTTGTTCCTTTTTGGGGGAGGTGCATGTTTCCAATATGCAAAGTGCCACTGTAAATATTTTCTGCTGTTTCCCTTCTTGGGAAGTGTATGTGCCCAGGAGTGCATCGAAAATTGCCTCTTGTATCTTGAATTAAAAGTTTCCAGTGTTTCAGAATTGGCTGCCTGTGAGAGTGGATAGGAAAAACAAGGGTCTTTACTTGATGGGCACACGGGGGTCCCGGATGATTTCTAGACATGGTCAGAGGGGATTCACTGCTTTATCTCATATGCACTTATACTGAACTCTTCCTTCAATCCCAGGGTTTCCTTTTGGTCTCCTGAATAAAAATAATAGCAATGATAATAATTCTAGCTAGCATAGATATGCTTTGATGTTTTCAAAACACTTTTTTAGATATAATCTGAGTAATTATATGGCCTGGAATGGACCTGGGAAGGGGGATTAGGTCTCTATTGCCCATCTCTTTAAAGGGGCGCCGATTCCAACCTTGACCTTGAGCGATGGATTGGACACTAATGAATCAGCAGTTTTTATATGCCATCCTAAAGATAGTTGAAATGTCAGATTGCAGATTCTCCCCCATCCATCTGCTGTGAGACCTGACCTGGAGTGGCTTGGGAACTCCTCATTGGCCAGGTCCCAACCTCTAGTTCCCCAGGACCCAGAGACGCCTGCAGGTCAGCAGGCTTAGGAGAGTGCTGTAACCATGGTGACCAGTGTCTTTGTAACCATGGCAACTGGTGTGGCTGTGACTATGGCGACCAGGTTGGGGACCATTCTGAGATGTATGCTTTTGTCTTTTTGGAGATGGTCTCTGATTCTGGGGTGTTATGGAAGCCATCATCCTCCAGGTTGGAGTCCTAGGACCCAAGTTTCTACTGCTAGAGCAGACCGGGCTAGGGATCCAGGCTCAGAGCAACCTTCCTGTCCCGTTGGCCAGCTGGGATTAATTTGTTATGGATTATTCTTGCCAATAGATGGCGCTAAGATTTTAGAGCTTCCCCCCAGGTAGGTAGCTAGTGATGGCTTCTAGAGTTTTAATCTTGGATGTATCATGGAGCCCTTTGACATCCTGCTGGAGCCTCAGGACCCCTTCTCTGAACAATGTTCAGTGCAAGAATGCAATGCAAAGAATGACAAGGGAAACCAAGGAAATACATTCATCAGAATGTATGTTGTTAAAGTTCATGGGCCCCAAGCCAAATGCAGTAAATCTAAACTATGGTGCAAGGTGTCATACTGGGTATCCCCAGTCTCCATTCCTGCCCCCTTTTCTGACACATATATCCAGAGTTTTGAAAAAAATTTAACTTTCCCAGCTACCCTGATAACCTGGAACCTAGAATAGTCCTTGAAACTAGAACATTGGAAAGACATGATTTGAAAAGACGGAACCTTTGAAAATTTGATTCAAATTTGAATTTTTGAAAATTTGAAAATTGAAGTCTTTGATAAAAAGTTTCAAATGGAAAGGGGCTGCCAAGGTGGAATTTGGGCCACTGGACACTAGAGAAAAGAGGGCATTTCTCAAGCCCCTGTCTTGTTAAATATTGCTTAATTGTTTGTATGGCTTTGGGACGGGAGCTTAGGGCGATAGATTTAGACTGGGAAGGGACATCTTTACCAACCTTGTCCTCCTACCCATTTTAGAGATGAGGAAACCAAGACTCATAAGGAACCTACTTGGCCCAAGATCACTCAGATCTAATTGGTAAAGTCTAGATTTGCACCCAGGTGTGATTCTAAAGAGATAATTGTCTTTCCTTCATGATTATAGACTGAGCAGCAAAGTTTGTGAGACCAATTTTGCTTTTTGCCTTGTGGGATCCTTGGGAGCTGGACCTTTTATATCAAGCTTCAGGGGGTCTTCAAGAGAGGGGCAGCATGGCAGAGCATGAAGTCAGTCCCACTTCTCTCTTGTAGTCAGGGGGAATTTACTTAATTATCCACTGCTTCAGGTAACTTATAGAGCAAACAAGATGCGGAGATTTCCTCTAGCAGTGAAATCATAGGTTCCATTAAAAATGTTTTATGTACATGATATAACCTGAGCTTCCCAGTAATCTTGTTCTAGGTGGGTATTACAGTGGGCCAGGTGTATTTTCCGTGGATCTTTTCTTTCCCCCACCCTCCCAAAATGTTTTCTCCAGGGTGTGTTCTAAGCATGTTTATGGTTTTACAATAGAGAATTTACATGTTTTTTAGCAGTCACCTAACTGGTGTCAAAGATGGGATAACAATCCCCGTTTCCCCCAATCTGTTCCACAACAGAATTTCTCTCTACATGGAGCCTACTTCCCCCCGGTATTTTCGGTGAATAACTCTCATTATATCTGGGTACGGTGAGTGTGTGGATGGTCACGAGAATTTCCAAGTCCCTTCTTCCTAGCCTGAGTGCCCCACAGGGAGCCATTCATCATTTCCACCCACGCAGGCCTCCAGTGGGTGCTTAAATGCTTGCTGGCTGAACAGTCATATTGTCGAATTGCTAATTTGTTTTAAGGTGGAGTCTTAGGAATTGTTTCCGAAAAAGATTGGGCTAATATGAATGGTTCCGATAGGAAAAAAAAAAAAATCGGGAAGGGCGAGATGCTGACCAAAGGCAAGTAGACAGGATCGATCCTGATTTATTACATGATTCATGACAGCTGCCCTTTCTCCCAGCCAAGATTTCCCAATCTCCTCAAGGTCATTTTAGGTGCCGTAGAACGGATGTCAGCAGTCTCTATTTTTATAGCACTTCTTGCCCCTCTGTGGACTTTCCCAGCCCACTGGTTATGCTGTGCTTTGGTGTGCTGGGTGTAAATGGAAGGAAACCTCCTAAAGTGGGTAGCATTGGTATTTTCAATCAGGGGGAAAAGACCTGCTCCTTAAGGATCCCAGGAAGGATATTTGATGTTTCTGGCTGTGATCTCTAGTTGTCTGGGTTAGTTTCAGCAAATCTGTGCAATGATTTGAATATCCTATAGTAGAAAGGATGCTGGACCAGCCCTGCTTCTTTTTTTTCTTCCCCTCTCCATAGTATTTTTTTTCAATTACATGTAAAGACATCTTTCAACAATTATTTTTGGTAAGATTTTGAATTTGAAATTTTCTCTTCTCTCTCTCCCTTATCTCCCTTCTTCCCCATCCAGCAAGCAATCTGATGTAGAGTTATCCATGTACAGTCATTTTAAACATATTTCCATATTAGTCATTTTGTGAAAGAAAAATCATAAGAAAGACAAAGCAAAAAATAAAAAAAATAGGTGAAAATACTATGCTTCAGTCCATATTCAGTCTCTGTAACACTCTGTCTGGATGCAGACAGAGTCTATTCCAACTCTATTGGAATTGCCATGGATCAATGTATTGCTGAGAAGAGCTAAGTCCATCATAGTTGATCGTCCTATAATCTTGCTGTTACTGCGTACAATGTGTACCTGGTTCTGTTTGCTTTGCTCAGCATCAGTTCATGTAATCTTTCCAGGCCTTTCTAAAATCAGTTTGTTCATCATTTTTTATAGAACAATCATATTCCATTACATTCAGATGCCACAACTTATACAACCAATTCCCCAGTGATACAGCCCTGTTTTTCTACTGATTTGCCCTCTGACCCCTGGGAAATTCTTTGATATATTTTTTTGTCATAACACAGCAGAAATTAACTTTTTTCTGTGTCCTGGGCCCCTTTGGAAAGCCTATGGACTTGGCTTTATTAAATATACTTACAAGACTTTTTTTTTTCAAAGCAATTGAGGTTACTTGACTTGCCCAGGATCATACAGCTAAAAGTGTTAAATGTTTGAGGTAATTTGAACTCAGGTTCTCCTTTCTTCAGAGCTGGTGATCTTTCCATTATGCCATCTAACTGCCCCACTTACAAGACTTATTCCATTTATAACAACTTGTCTCTGTGAATGATGCTTCTCAATAAATCTAAAGTAAGGAAAAAACAAGGTTGAGAATGATTATTTGGTTACTTAAAAAAACATTCTGAGAATAAGATTATTGGCTACCAAAAAAACCTGAATCTACGTTTGCAAGAGTTTTTTAACTCTTTTAAAAGTTTTAAAATAATTTTTTTCTTTCCCCATGGAGCAGGAGAGAAAGTCAAAACCCTTGTAACAAGTATGTATAGTCAAGAAAAATAAATTTCCACATTGGCCAAGTTCAAGGGAAATATAGTTCATTTTGCACTCTGAATCCATCATTTGTCAGGAGATGCGTCCTCTGAATTTGTGGTTGTCATTGCATGGGTCAGAATTCTTTCCAAGTAGTTTGTGTTTACGGTGTTTTTGTTGTTGTCTTTTTCTGCTCCTTTCATTTTCTGTCAGCTCACGCAGCTCTTCTCAGTTTCTCTGAGAGTGTCATTTCCTAAAGCACGGCACCATTTCCAGTCCTTCCCCCCATCCCCGTCGTGGCTTGGCTGCCTTCTGGACATTCTCCATCTCCTCAATAACTGGGCAGTGGTCACTCAAGGGCCCTGCTGATCAACCAGTCATGGTGCGTGACTATAATGAAATGGTCCTGGGCTCTAAGAAATACTGTTTGAAGATGGCCTTCTCAGAGTGTGGCCAGAAAGGGAGGAAAAGGACAGTAGTTAGTGGGGCTGCGTGGACTGGGTGTGAAAACTGAGGCTCTGAGAAGCATCGAGTCCAATGAGACTGAAACGAGCCAAGTAGAAGAATTTAGATTTTATCTCAGCGGCAGTAGGGAGCCAGCAAAGCTGTTTGAGCAGGAGGAACATGGTTAGAAGTCAAGTTAGTATCATTTTTCAGGATTGACAGAGAGATTAATGAGATGAGATTAATTAAATGATCAGAGCAGGTATAGGTGGGCCCATTAATTAGATGAAGGTTTCAATAGTGACAAAGTAAAGTAGAATAACGATAGAATTAATACTTATAGTGCTTTATACTTTGCAAAATACGTATAAACTAATTTATCCTCATAATAGCTCTGGGAGTTAGGTGCTTTTTTGTATACCCATTTTACATATGAGGGAACTGAGGCAGAGGTTAAGTGATTTGTCTAGGATCACACAGCTAGTAAGTGTCTGAGGCTAGATTTGAACTCAGCAGAGAATCAGCGAGTTCTTGGACACAGGAGTCTGATCCTAAGGCAACTTCAGTGTAGCCACAGAGCAGATGAGCTGGCCCGGCCTCTTCAGTCTGCCAAAATCAGGTATCTGGGGCTCTCCGGTTGTGGGTGACTTTTTCTTGGATTTCCAAACATTTTCCATCCCCTTTGAAGATGTCCTTGGCTTCCTAGACTGGAAGCTTCTTTGTCAGTCACCCCAAAAGGCTTTTTCTCCTTCCACCTGATGTCTGTGGCTGGGTCCATTAAGGAGGCTGAGAAATGAGACTTTGTGGACCGTGGTCCTAGTGCCCTGGGGGAAGGGAAGGCCTTGGCCGGCCATCCCAGGCACTTGGGGGGCCTTTGTCATCGGACTGGCCCTAGACTAGTGGGATTGATGGAACTCCCTCAAGCTGCTCTTCCAGAGAACTCGGGCCACGTTTTATGCTCCATCCCCAAAGTAGTTTTGATAAGGTGACTGAAATCATAGGGATTGGAGAAAACTCACACGTTGATGTAATTTTCTGTACTCCCATGGCTGGTTCAACACACCCGGCTGGAGACTGGCTACTCACTCTCCTTGCTGACCGATATGAGCTGGAAGAACTCTGTGTTAACAGAATTGCAATGGATTGAGTCAGAACCGACACTCATTGCAGAAACACTCAAAATCGGACCAGTTGAACCCAACAAATGTTCTTCCAGCCTTTGCTCCAATGATGGAAAACCCCTTTCTTAGGGTAGGCCATTGCATTTTTGGTTAACTTTTATTACTGGGAAATTTTTCATAATGTTGTACTAAACTGTCCCTTTTTAATTTGTCTTTTTTTTTAAGTTCCCACTAAAATTCTACCTTTTACATGAAACCTTCCCCAACACCTCTTAGTTCTGGTACTTTCCCTCTCTTAATTATCCACTTTATCCTATATAAGCTTGTTTGTTCATATTTGTTTACTTGTCTCCCCAATTAGATCGTGAGCCCCTTGAGAAGAGACATCCCAATCCCTTATAATTTTATAATTCTAGTGCTTTTCCTCTCTTAATTATTTCTGCTTTATCCTGAACACAGCTTTTTTGTATGTATTTGTTTGCTTGTTGAACTCCCAATTAGATTGTGAGCCAGGTAGATGCCACGGATTAATGTTCTGCTGGCCAAGTCACCCCAAAAGGTGAGAAAAACTCTAGAATGAAATTCTGAAGATACAAAGGGATATAATTCAGAGGATATAAGTCCAGTGAGAAGAAAAAAAGGGAATTGTTTAAACAGACATGTGCTGAGGGAATACTAATCTCCTTTGATTAATATATATATATGTAAACACACATATAGAGATGATGACTATAGAAAGGCAGGAAAATTCTACATAAACTGATGCAGGATGAAGTAAGTAGAGCCAATAAAATAATATGCACAATGTCTACAACAATATAAATGAAAAAAAACAATTATGAAAAAAGACCCTTTAAACCAACATCTAGTAATATATTTTTTAAAATTTTTATTTAATAATTACTTTATATTGACAGAATCCATGCCAGGGTAATTTTTTTTTTACAACATTATCCTTTGCACTCGTTTCTGTTCCAATTTTTTTCCCCTCCCTCCACCCCCTCCCCTAGATGGCAAGCAGTCCTTTATATGTTGGATACAACATCTAGTAATATTGAAGCAAAAATAAAATATCAACAAAAGAACCATCATGAAAAAATAAAAAATGTTATAAAGGCATATTAAAAATGCTTAATATCAATGTGTAAATTTTGTAAAGAACAAGCATGGCTTGAAGAAAGAGCCCCCGTCCAATACCTTGGCAGAATTGGGAGGCTCCCTAAGTATCATGTCTTGCATTTTTTTTTTTTTTTGGCTATATTTCTTGCTTATGCTTTAAAATTTTTTTTAGTTTTTAAAAATACTTTTATTTTATGGAATAGTTCTCTGGGAAGTTGCTTATTTAATAGTTTAGTTGGTAGATTGTCTGTCTTATTTTATTTCTGCTTTCTTTGCCAAGGGGAATAATGTTTGGCCTGACCTGGACAAAACAAAGATGGTGGCTAAAATATGGATTAGGAGTTAGCTAAGGAGATTGCAACAGAGCCTTTGTTGAATCCCTATATCACTTGGCTCAGATGAATTACACTTTTGGATACTGAAAAAACTGGCAGATGTGATTGCTGTCAGCAATATTTGAAAGATTATGGGGATTGGGAGAGATGCCCTAGAATTGGAAAAAGGCAAATATTGTCCTGATTTAAAAAAAAAAAGAGATGAAACTAGAATCCTCACATCAAGACGTGCAAAAAAGCTTTACAGATGTATTATTTGGTCCTCATAATTTCCTCTGGGAAGTACGTGTTATCTGACAAATAAAGAAATCAAGGTTGAGAGAATTGAAGACCTGGGGTCTTGCTAAGTCCAAGACCAGCACCGTGGTGATTCTGCCCCCGTACGTTGTTCCAGGTCTCTGGGTTGCCTTCCATCGTTGTCCCACCCAGGAGAAAGAGCCCCATTGGGTTTCCATGCTCGCTGAAAGGCTTACACAGCATATGAATGCGGACCTTTTTCTTCATGGAAGGGAAGGAGAAACGTATCAGGAGACCCCAGGGAGAGGAGGGAGACTGAAAAACCCACATAGGACCCTCTACAACCAACATTTTCCCTTAGAAGCGATCGAGTTCTCATGGAACCCGGTCCTTACGCCAGGACCTCTTGGACCATAATTTGTAACCCGTTGTCAAGGTATCAAGCGATGGCCTGGCAAGTTTGGGAAATGAGGCCTTAATGGGCTCCCAGATTGTCCACTTTTGACCATTTTACAGGCAAGGAAAAAAGCAATGTGATTAACTTGGGGTCACCAGGCCCAACCTGCGTTAGAACTGTGATTTCCTGGATTCTGGGATCCAAGAATAGAAAATAATTTTGTTTTTTGTGAGGAGAATAAAAGGGTAATATGAGAGAGAACTGGGCTGTAGGAGAATATAGATATTTCAGAAAATTGGGCTGTATTGTACAAGTGTGTACAGATACACAATACGTATATACACATACTTACATATCCAGATATGTATATACACATAAGTATGTTCATATGCATACGTGTGTGTGTGTGTGTGTATACACACACACACATATATAAAATTAAAATTTCCAGTGCTAGTTCTCATGGGTGGGTTCATAGTACAAAGGACAGAGTGCTGGCTTTGAATTCTGACTGCCACTTACTAATCGCTTACTAGCTGTGTGTTTCTTCTTGATCTTTACCTCCCTTATTTGTACAATAAAAGGGTTAGAAGCAGGTAGATCACAGGACTCCAGACTTGGAGCTGAAAGGGACCCTGGAGCTCATTTAGTCCAAACACCCCCCACTCCCCTTATTTATTTGAAAAAATGTATTCATTTTATTTATTCATTCATTCACTCTTTTATTTACTTATTCATTTGTTTACTCATTTATATATTTATTTTTATTTTTATCCATCTCTATTAACAGATTAGGAAAATGAGTTCTGACAAGTAACCGCACTTGGCCGGCCTCAGTTTCCCCAGCTGTCAAACGTGGGCAATGAGACCCAAGTCTGGGATCCTCCCAAGTGCTTCCCACGTTTTTAGGGGGCTTGTGCAGGCTAGGGCTTCCTGGCTCTCCCTGACCTTGGGCCCCGGGGGCTCCAGGTTTGTGACCCCTCCTGCCCTCCTTTACCAGTTTCTCGTGGCAGGGAAGGTGAGGGTCGTGGCTGGGAGAGGAGCCTCTCTGGGGGAAGGGGGGCCCCAGCCTGCGCCTGAGAATGGCTCGGGGCCATTACCATGACAAAAAGGGGACCACTGACCTCGGCTCTAGGGTGGCTGGGTGGGGGAGGGGGCTTCTCCTGGGTTAAGGGGAGGGGTCCTGGAGACTTGGCCCGGAAGAGGGAGCCAGGCTTCCCCGCGAAAGCCCCGGGCTCCAGGTGTTTTAAAAGCCGGAGCCTCCAATCCAGAGGGGTCTTTAAGGCCCATGAGGAGTTTCTTCCCCCGGCTCCCAAACGGTCCTTCTGGGGGCTTGAATGGGGGACTCCACAGGGAGCCGGGGGGAGAGAAAGTGAGAAAAAGCCCAGCCCCCCCCAGGCGGAAGGAACAGATGTGAGCCCCTTTGTGGGGTGGCCGGGGGCTCCCGCCCCTTTCATATGCAGAGCAGCCCTTTGATGTGAGGGGGATGAAAGCTGCCTGCGGGGGGAGGGCCCGCAGGGGGGGCTTTGTCCCGGACAAAAAAGGCATCTGCCCAAAGGCCCGCAGCCCCCTCCCCGCTGCCGCGGGCTCCCGGGCCCCTGTGGCCCCAACAGTGGGGCTTAATCGATTTTTTCCAGGGCACAAAGGGAAAGGAAGAGGAAGGGAAAAGGGGTGGGAGCGGGGAGATGTGCGGGAGGGGAGGCGGAGGGAGGGAGCTGGGAGGCGCCCAGCCTGGCTTGGCCCCCGAGAAAATCCTGGCTCCCCCGCCGGCCGCGGTCTGACCTCTTCCCCTCGCCCAGTCTCAGTTTCTTCGTCTGTAAAATGGAGATAATCCCGGCGCTGTGGGGGAGGGGACGGCCTCTCGGAAGGGTCGGGATGGGCCCAGAAGGCCTCGGAGGTCCCTTTCCTGTCAGTCACCATCACTTTCCTCCCGGGTAAAGAAGGGGCTGGACTAGCTGGCCAGGGCCAGAGCCGGCCCGCGGGGTCCCAGGCCCGCGGGATCATTCGGCGCCTGGCCTCCCAGGGCTGGGGGTCCCCAAGGGGAAGACAGACGTATTCCAGAGAGGCGTCAGGGAAGTTAGGGGGAAGGGAATAAGCACTTATATGGCGCCTACTGTGTGCTTGGCACCCTGATCCACGCTTTTTACAGTTATCTCCATTGATTCTCACAACTGCCTTGGGAAGTAGGTGCTATTATTATCCCCATTTTACATCTGAGGAAACTGAGGCAGATCGGCTGGGGTTATGCAGCCAGTAAATATCGAGGTTGAATTTGAACCCGTCTTCCTGACTCCACACCCACTGTACCGGGGCTGCCTTGGTACAGAGCTGGGGGGAGGAGGAATGATGTGGGGGAGGGAATGCATTTAAAAACCGTGATTTAAAACAAAAAGGATCAATAATTTTTTAAAGAAAATGGATCGGGAGTTTCAATCTTTCATTCTTATTTTTTATTAACTCTTATTCTATTGTTAATTACTATGACTTTATTTAGTAAAAGCTCTGGGCTGATGAGACTGAAGGAAAAACTCCCTGCTGACCCATTGTTCCTGAGCCAATAACGTCCTCCTCCTCCCCGGGAACAATGCCCCAGCCCTCCAAGTGGAGAATCCCACTGACCCTGGGCCTGGGAGGCTTAGGGCCCTGTCACTGTGCGCTCTGAAGTCCCTGACCCGGAGAGTTGCTGCCCACTGTTGCCCATAGAGATCGGGAGACAAATTCTAGTCTTGCTCCATTCATTCCTGGGCAGAAAACGGAAGCGTTTCCCAGAAGATGATCCAGCGAGGGAATGTGGGTAAACGCTGCGGATCGGGGGTCATTTGTCCAGTGGCTATTAAGTGACCGGCCCTGGGCTGGGCACCCGGGAGTCCTGGTACGATGGCGGGACGAGCCCCTGCCCAAGGAGATGGCATTCGGTCTAGAAACCTTAAAGGACCTTAAAAACATCAGCCGTTGATAGGAAATTTAGTGTTAGAAGATTGTCTTATTCCATCGTTTGACAAGTAAAGAAATTGAGCCATTGAAAGAGCGGTTGTACTGCCCGCAGTGGGTTGTGGGAGGACTTGGACGTTGGATTTTGCCCCTATTCTACTCTTGTGGGAAGTGGGGAGCGGCCGGAGACCCTGCCCTTCCTGGATCGTGACCCATTGGATTTCCGGGGCTCTGGTGGGGGAGGGGCTTCCCAGGGGTCCTGCCTGCTTCCAGGGGTGATGGTTCTGTATTATCGGAGCCACACAAATTTGTACGCCTCATTTGTGTCTCACATAGATTGGGGAAGGGGAGGGAAGAGAATGGCCCAGGGCTTTGGGACATTCTGAAAACAGCAGCTAATATTTATATAGTGAATATTCTGTGGCAACCACATTACAAATATTATCTCATGTGGTTCTTGCAGCGGCCCCTCCCAGGGGATTATCCCCGTTTTACTGTTGAGGAAACTGAGGCAGACAGAAGTGAGTAGCGTCTGAGGCCGGGTTTGAACTCGTGTTTCTTGACTCCGCTTCCCAGTGCTTCAGGCCCGTCATCCCCCAACCTGCTTCCACATCCACAGATCACCCTTGGCTTTTGTTTGGACTGAACCTAGGATTTCATGGGGCCAGGGAGTTCCCAGTGAGGAAGCTCACTTGTGTGTAGTGGAGTTCCACGTATGAACCAGTGACATTTCTTATGAATTCACCAGTTTTTGGTGAAAAAATTTCACTTTCCACGTAAGTAGGAGAAGCAGGGCTTCCTTACTTGGGAACAGGTCAGGCTGTGTTACAGGTTAGGGGGATTCTGACCTCCCAGGCAGGCAGGTGCACATCCTTGAGGCTTCACACTGGAAGGAACCAGGTTGGAGCAGGAATTCTGTTGGCTGCCTCTTGTATGGGCCCCTTCCTTCCATCTCTTTAACACAACTCAAATACTCCCTCAGGAGATCCTTCTCCCGTGACCATGGCAACCAGGTTGGGGACCATTCTGGGATGTATGCTCTTGTCCCCCTCCTCCATCATCTCCCCACTTGTTGTCCTTTCTGATTACCTGGTGACACCTGTGTAGGGATCTGGATATATCTAGTTACTCCCATATGGTCTCTCCCATTAGTTATTGTAAAAGACCCTGATGTGGGGAAACATTGGAAGCAAAAGGAAAAGGGGCGAGGTAGATAGATGGTAGCATGGAAGCAGTGACCTTGGACAGACCTTAGGGGAGAGTGAGGAGAGAAGGCTCCGTGGGGTCAGGAAGAGTTGGGTAAGAGTGGAGCAACCTCACAGCTGTTAGAAATATGGCCTCCTGGAAGCTGCCTTCTGCCTCTCTTTGTATTCCCAGCACTTAGCATAGTGCCGGGCTCAGAGTTGGAGAGTTAGTTTTTGTACTGCTGTGTTTGTATACAGAGAAAACATGCGCTAGGCCCGGAGTCGAAAGGGAACATTTATTACATGCTTACTATTGTCAAGTCTGGAAAGATGGAGGGGCAGGCTCTGTGATATCAAGAGGAAGGGGAAAAAAGCCTGGCAAGATGGAGGGCAGATTCAATAATGTTGGAGAGGAAGGAGAAAGGATCCTGGAAAGATGGAGGGGCAGGTTCTGTGATGTTGGGGAGGAAGGGGAAAGATGGAGGGGCAGGTTCTGTGATATCAAGAGGAAGGGGAAAAAAGCCTGGCAAGATGGAGGGCAGATTCAATAATGTTGGAGAGGAAGGAGAAAGGATCCTGGAAAGATGGAGGGGCAGGTTCTGTGATGTTGGGGAGGAAGGGGAAAGATGGAGGGGCAGGTTTTGTGATATCAAGAGGAAGGGGAAAAAAGCCTGGCAAGATGGAGGGCAGATTCAATAATGTTGGAGAGGAAGGAGAAAGGATCCTGGAAAGATGGAGGGGCAGGTTCTGTGATGTTGGGGAGGAAGGGGAAAGATGGAGGGGCAGGTTTTGTGATATCAAGAGGAAGGGGAAAAAGCCTGGCAAGATGGAGGGCAGATTCAATAATGTTGGAGAGGAAGGAGAAAGGATCCTGGAAAGATGGAGGGGCAGGTTCTGTGATGTTGGGGAGGAAGGGGAAAGATGGAGGGGCAGGCTCTGTGATATCAAGAGGAAGGGGAAAAAAGCCTGGCAAGATGGAGGGCAGATTCAATAATGTTGGAGAGGAAGGAGAAAGGATCCTGGAAAGATGGAGGGGCAGGTTCTGTGATGTTGGGGAGGAAGGGGAAAGATGGAGGGGCAGGTTCTGTGATATCAAGAGGAAGGGGAAAAAAGCCTGGCAAGATGGAGGGCAGATTCAATAATGTTGGAGAGGAAGGAGAAAGGATCCTGGAAAGATGGAGGGGCAGGTTCTGTGATGTTGGGGAGGAAGGGGAAAGATGGAGGGGCAGGTTCTGTGATATCAAGAGGAAGGGGAAAAAAGCCTGGCAAGATGGAGGGCAGATTCAATAATGTTGGAGAGGAAGGAGAAAGGATCCTGGAAAGATGGAGGGGCAGGTTCTATGACATAGGGGAGGAAGGGGAAAAAAACCTGGAAAAGTGGAAGGGCAGGTTCTGTGATATCAGGAAGAAAGGGAAAGAAACCTGGAAAGATGGAGGGGTGGATTCAGTGATATTGGAGTGAAAGGGGAAAGAAGTCTGGAAAGATGGAGAGGCAGGTTCTGTGATGTTGGGAAGGAAGGGGAAAGAACTATGAGGATTAAATATGGATTGCAAGGTTGTATTTAACCTTTTTTTTTGGTTGTTATTTTTTTCCCTTTTGATCTGATTTTTGTTGTGCCACATGATTAATGTGGAAATATGTTTGGAAGAATTATACGTTTACCTATACTGGATACTTCTTGTCTTGGGGAAGGGGAAGGTAAGGGAGAGAGGGACAAAAATTTGGAACACTAGGCTTTGCAAGGAAGAATGTTGAAAACTATCTTTATGCATTTGGAAAAATAAAATGTAATAATCATATTATTAGTAATAATAATGATTTAAAAAATCAAATCTCTCCTTCCCCTGGGCTGGGACCTACTGATACTTGGATCTGATTCCTTTGCACCTTGCCTGCCATTTTCAGGTGATCTTTGCCTTGAATCAAACTCTCCTGCAGCAAGAGAGCCTGCGGGCTGGAAGCCTGCAGACCCCCTACACTACAGAGGACCTGATCAAGCATTATAACTGTGGTGACCTCAACTCCATCATCTTTAGCCATGATAATTCACAGGTGGGTCTGCACCCCAACCCTCCCCCTTACCTAGCATGCTGCACTAGTGCTCCCTTTTCCAATGGACACCTACCTCTGAGTGAGATTTCTCTTTGAATGAAAATTAGAATCTCCAAATTCATAATCCACTCACTTCCCCTCCATCCATCCCAGCTTCACCTTGTGAAAGGAAAAATCTTTACTTGGTCTCTCTTAAATTTAAGTATTTTTTTTGTTTAACCTTTTTTATGAGCCTTACAATGGTGATTTTATTAGTAAAGGGACTTTGCAAATGAAGAAACTTCTGATCCAAGTCAGTATCTTATTATTGCTTAGCCATGTCTGACTCTTTGTGATACCATTTGGGGTTTTCTTGGTAGAACTGCTGGAGTGGTTGCCATTTCCTTTTCCAGCTCATTTTACAGAAAAGGAAACTGAGGATTAAATAATTTGTCAAAGACCAGCTACACTGGATTTGAACTCAGACCTGGTACTCTATACACTGGTCACTGAGCTGCTACTTGCAGTCTTAGAAAATTACCTCAGTCATTGAGATGTTAAGTGACTTGTCCAGGGTTGTACAATTAGTAAGTATCTGAAGCAGGATTTGAACTCAGCCCTTCTTGACTCCAAGGTCAGCTATCTGCTCCAAGGCAACTTCAGAACAATGACCGACCAATCATAAATTCATAGGATGATAGGATGAGAGACAAAAGGGGTCTCTTGCTCATCATGTTAGTCCATCCAATCCCCTCATTTCTCAGGCTTTTTTTCAAAGGTAAAAAGATAATGTCCTGAGTTTGGTCTGGCCCAGGGATTTCTCCCATTTCTAGAATCCTTTTTAATTAGGGTTGGTTGAGGAAATGCACTTGAAAACCTTCAGTGATTAAATAGACATGTCATGTAACTGAGATTGATGGCTCCGAGTTCCCTCATGGGGGGCAGGCTGGATATTACCTGTCATAGCCCCTTGATGGTCCACACTTCCTCCAGAAGCTCTCTTCCTAGGCGAGTTTGGCCAGAGCTAAAGCCAGCTCAACAAACACCTTCCTTCTGGACCGGAGTATCTGGTGGCTTTGTGTTTTTCCCTGGGTCTCTGTGGGGACTTAGCTTGGGATCTTTCTGTCTCTTAGCTCAAGCTGGTCTTAAAGCATTAGTCTGAAGTCTCTCTCAGGAGTCACTATGAAATTCATGGCAAAAGGCCTGGCTCTTGCCACCTTCCCCTACTGTTAATTCTTCTTTTGCAAGGTTGTGTGGTGTAGTGGTTAGAGTGCTGAGCTCGGAAATCACCCTGCCTTGGACCCTTCTCTGGCTGTCTGGTCCTGGGAAAGTCACTTAATTCCATTGTGACTCCATTGACTTGTCAAATGAAGAAGTCGGATTTTCTGTTCTTTTTGGTCCCTTGTAACTCTCTTTGTTCCTATGTTCTATCACTAGCAACTGAGAATCCCTTTGAGGGATGCAACTTTGGAAAAATAGTTCTATACTAAAAAAATAAATTTTTATATATATGTATGTGTGTGTGTCTATAATACACATGTATTTACTATATTCTCCTTTCTTACTATATTCTTCTCTGCTCCCTCTCCTAGAGAGCCATCCCTTATGATAAAGAATAAAAAAAGAAGAAAGAAAAGAAAGTTCTATAAAACTAACCAATATATCCCCAAAGCCTGATTTTACATGTATCATTCCACACTTGTAGTCCCCCCTCCCTTTAAAGCAATGAACAGTGTCTCCTTTCTCTTTGTTAGGGTCAAGTGGGAGCTGTTAAGTTTTACTTGTTTTATAGTTGTTCTTTCCACTTAGCCATTGTTAATCATGGTGTATGTAGTTCTTCTGGCCCTGCTTGCTTCATTTTGCATTGTTTTAATTGTTTTATAATTGTTCTTTCCATTTATCCATTGTTAATCTTGGTGTATGTTGTTCTTCTGGCTCTGCTTGTTTCATTTTGCATTGTTGTATAGCTGTTCTTTCCATTTATCCATTGTTAATCTTGGTGTATGTTGTTCTTCTGGCTCTGCTTGTTTCATTTTGCATTGTTGTATAGCTGTTCTTTCCACTTATCCATTGCTAATCTTGGTGTATGTTGTTCTTCTGGCTCTGCTTGTTTCATTTTGCATTGTTGTATAGCTGTTCTTTCCACTTATCCATTGCTAATCTTGGTGTATGTTGTTCTTCTGGCTCTGCTTGTTTCATTTTGCATTGTTGTATAGCTGTTCTTTCCATTTATCCATTGCTAATCTTGGTGTATGTTGTTCTTCTGGCTCTGCTTGTTTCATTTTGCATTGTTGTATAGCTGTTCTTTCTACTTATCCATTGTTAATCTTGGTGTATGTTGTTCTTCTGGCTCTGCTTGTTTCATTTTGCATTGTTGTATAGCTGTTCTTTCCATTTATCCATTGTTAATCTTGGTGTATGTTGTTTTTCTGGCTCTGCTTGTTTCATTTTGCATTGTTGTATAGCTGTTCTTTCCATTTATCCATTGTTAATCTTGGTGTATGTTGTTTTTCTGGCTCTGCTTGTTTCATTTTGCATTGTTGTATAGCTGTTCTTTCCATTTATTCATTGTTAATCTTGGTGTATGTTGTTCTGGCTCTGCTTGCTTCATTTTGCATTGTTTTATAGTTGTTTGTTCCATGTATCCATCATTAATCATGGCGTATATAGTTCTTCTGGCCCTGCTTGCTTCATTTTGCATTGTTTTAATTGTTTCATAGTTGTTCTTTCCATTTATCCATTGTTAATCTTGGCGTATATTGTTCTTCTGGCTCTGCTTGTTTCATTTTGCATTGTTGTATAGTTGTTCTTTCCATTTATCCATTGTTAATCTTGGTGTATGTTGTTTTTCTGGCTCTGCTTGTTTCATTTTGCATTGTTGTATAGCTGTTCTTTCCATTTATTCATTGTTAATCTTGGTGTATGTTGTTCTGGCTCTGCTTGCTTCATTTTGCATTGTTTTATAGTTGTTTGTTCCATGTATCCATCATTAATCATGGCGTATATAGTTCTTCTGGCCCTGCTTGCTTCATTTTGCATTGTTTTAATTGTTTCATAGTTGTTCTTTCCATTTATCCATTGTTAATCTTGGCGTATATTGTTCTTCTGGCCCTGCTTGCTTCATTTTGCATCAGTTCCTACAAATCTTCTCATGCTTTGAATTCCTTGAATTTGACATTTCTTAGAGTACAGTAATATTGCATTACACTCTCAGGACTTGATTCCGTGATCCCCTCAGTGTGACTATTGCTCTTTAAGGACCCATGCTAACAATCACATATCTCTTAAGGATTTTTTTTTACACACAGGTTCCCAATTTTATTAATGCTACATTGCCGCCTCAGGAGCGGATCACTGCTCAGGAGATTGACAGCTATTTCCGCCAGGAGCTCATCTACAAAAGGAATGAGCGGATGGGGAAGCGAGTGAAGGCCCTCTTGGAGGAGTACCCTGATAAAGGCTTTTTCTTTGCCTTTGGTGCTGGTGAGTTTCAGACCTTCATGTGTGCTGAGAGATTCTACCTCTGACTTTCATTGGGGATTGGCCATTCATTCTCTTATATTTGCTGCATTAGTCAGGAGCTCAGGTAAATTGACAGCTGATACCCTCTCGCTGATTTGAAAAACATATTTTTGGTGGAGGTAGCTTACTTACACTTATTGGACGACAGCCCCTTGTTGTTCTGATGTCCCTAAACAAATTAACAAAGTTTTGGCCAAATATTATCGACTAACAGTCTTTACCAGTTCCCGGTCATTTTGGGAAATATCTTTGGCAGCTGAGCCTCCATATTTCCATATTTTTAACTTAATATAATTATTAGTTGATTTAATCGCAATAAGTTAAACCGGTTAATTCAACAAACTTTGCTTCATTTTGCATTGTTTTAATTGTTTTATTAAGCATTCATTATGAAAGAATAAATATGTGACTGAAAAAAGTGTTTATTAATTGCTTCATACATGGCAAGTCCTTGCATCTCTAAGGTAGGCTTTTTATAGGGACAAAGAAAAGGTGAAACAGTCTCTGCCCTCAAGGAGCTTACATTCTGTTGCAGGAAAATTAAAGGAACATGCAGATAAATAAATATAAAAAGATATACCAAGTAAGTGCAAAGTAATTTCAAGAGTAGGCATGGATGGGAAGGCTTACTACCATTAGCCTCCTTAGCTGGGAATTGACTGTGTAAGTGTTATGATTGCATGCATGGTTCTTAAGTAGACTGTCTACAGAATTAGATTATAGCGTTAAGTATTCCTCACCTGTGGCAGCCATGGTCTATCCAGGCACCTGGGAACATCCTGAAAACTGAGCTCCCTGGATTTTCTCCATTTGGCTTTCTACAGTGGATGCATTTTGTGGTTGGGAGAGCCTTTTTGCATGGAAGCAGTGCCATGGAGGGGTGTGTGAGGAGAAAGAGAAATAAAGGCAGCTGGCCTTTGAGTCGGGAAGACCTGTATTTAAGTCTTGCCTTTGTCTTTGTGATTTGAAACAAGTTATTTAGCTTCTCTGGGATGCAGGTGCCAAACTGCCTCAGTTGCAGAGAAAGTGCCAATCTTCAGTGGTGGAGGTTTCTTCTACCGATTAAATCATAGGTCTGGTGTGTGTGTGAAAGAGAGAGAGAGAGAGAAAGAGAGAGAGAGAGAGAGAGAGACAGGCAGAGGCACAGAGAGAATAACTTATACTTTTAATGACTAAGTTGTCAGTTTAAGTTAAGTTTTGGGCCATTAAACATAATAGCTGTCCTTCTTACCCCCTCCCCGCTGCCGTTTTCAGACCTCTTCAGGGACCTTCTCCCAGAGCCCGCTGATCCCCAAGCCTCGCTGATCCCTGAGCCGTGGGCTGCTCTGTGAATGTCAGTTTCTTCCTCTGCTGGTCTTCTCTTGATTACCTTTGTAGAATGGAGAACCAGTTTTTGGCGACTTTTCAGATTATTTCTATTGCTGTTATTTTTTGTTCCCTAACTGACACTCCCTCCTCCTCCATCCCCTACTATTCCTTTGGGCTTTTATCTAACCATATGTTCTTCCTAAGATCCCATGTAGAGGTAACATTGGATCGCGGGCTCATCTTCTACTCTCTCTAATAGAACCAGGGAATTTTTAGTGATCAGAATGATCTCCAAGTCATTAAACGCCAAGGGTGGTAGTTAACTTTGGATTTGCCTTGAAGGTCTGCAGAATGCTTAATATAGATTTTCCTTATTTGAGTGTCAAGTAGGCACTATAAATCTTATTGTTTCCAATTTACATTGAGAAATTGAGGACCCTGGGTCAGGCCATCCCTGCTTTTTCTCTTCTGGCTCTTCCTTTTCCCATTCCCATCAAAACTTCCTTCCTCATATTATCGAAACTTTGCTTACCCCTGCCCTGTCCCCCTCAGTGTCTAACACGGTGCCATGGACATAGCGGTGTTTTGTAAATGTTCATTAAATGAATTGATTTTGTATTTACCAGTCAGCCAGTCAGTGCTTAGTTATGGAATACCTGTTGCTAAGTACTGGGCCAGGCAGTATGAGGAATATGAAGAGGTATAAAAGCGAGCACAGATCTCTATGGAGCTCCACTCGAGACTTCCCTCCAAGTTGTCATTGAGCCATTAATAGCTATTCTTTAAGCCATGCTGTATGCACAGTTTCAACTTAAAAAAGAATTGAAAATCCTAATTATATTTAGTATTTGACCTTTGGAAATATAAGATAATTATGGTTCTCTGTCCCCTAAAGAGGCCTTATTTCTGTCAAAGTTTTCTCCATTTTGGCACATTGGAAAGAGTACTAGTTCTGGAGCTATTGTTACTGTTTTATTTCAATTACGTTACCTCTCCACCTGATACCATTTGGGGTTTTCTTGGCAGAGATACTGGAGTGGTTTGCCATTTCCCTCTCCAGTTCATTTCACAAATGAGGAAACTGAGGCAAACAGAGTTAAGTGACTTAACCAGGGTCACAGCTTTTAAGTATCTGACATTAGATTTGAATGCAGGTCTTCCTGACTCCAAGCCTGGTACTGTATCCACTGTACTACTTAGCTGCTGGAGTAAAAGGACTTGGTTTGAATCCTCCCTTTTCTACTTCTTTTTGCCTTTTCAATCTTTACTTAATTCAATTCAGACTTTCAGAACCTTAAAAAGCAGCACCAGAAAATGAGAATTTTATATGATGTAAAATGATTTGATTCCTTATTAGAGAGAGCTATTTTCAATTTCCTGCTGGAATACAAAAATATGATGAAGATGTGCCTTTAAAGGTATCTAGTGTTCAGCTTGGAAAAGAAGAGAGTTTGATCTCTCTTAGATGAAAATGAAGGTGATTTCAGATTTCCCCACCCCTGTACTTTGTACCCCTTTGAATCTCCTAGTTCAAACCCTCCTCTCTTACTTCTTAGACTGTTACACAAGTTACTATAGTGGTTCATTGCCCCCCAGTCTCTTCTCAATCTGGTCAGATTAATTCTCCTACTGAACAGCCTGGATTATAAAAGTCCACTACTCAAAAAGCTGCCATGATTTCTGATTGTTTGAAGAATCACACCTAATCTTTTGGCTGACCATCCAAACCTTTCACTGTCTGGCTCCATCCAACTTTCACAGCCTCATCCCAGACTATGCTCCCTCACATCGTCTCTGCCTCAGTCAATCTGAACTACATACAGCTCCCTCCATACCTCTCATATGTGTGGAGCCACAAGTTTCTGTACCTCATAGTGGTGGCTGATTCCTATTATTCCCTGGAATAGAAACTCTCTTCCATTTCTGAGGTCAAGAAGAGTGCTCTCTTCCATTTCTGAGTTCAATTAAGGCTTAGGTCAAACAGTTTCTCTTCCATAAAACATGAGAGAGCACTGTCTCTCAAATTAGCCTAGAGCTTCAGATGAAATATTTGTAAAGTGCCTCACATAGTTGGTGCTTAATAAATGCTCATTTCCTTCCCTTCTTCCTCTGTGTTATCATTATTGGTATGTCATGGATGGGGTGCTGGATCTGGAGTCAGTGAGACCTGGATTCAAATCTTACCTCTGGTGCTTATTAGTTATGTAATCCTGGACAAGTAATTTACTCTCTGTTGTTCAGTCTTTCAGTAGTGTGCAACTCTTCATTAGCTTGGGATCATACTATCCATAGGGTTTTCTTGGTAAAGATACTGGAGTGGTCTACCATTTCTTTTTCTAGTGGATTAAGGCAAACAGGTTAGGGCTATTGCCCAGGCTCATGCATCTACGAAGCTGAATTTGAATTTGGGTCTTCCTGTCTCAGGCCCAGAGCTCTGTCTCTTGTCAGTACCTCTGATACAGAGATAATACCAAGCTGCTTAATCTATCAGTTCTAATTTCTTTCTGGGGATTAAAATAGTAGATACCTCACAGGATTGTTACAAACATCAAATGAGACAGTATTTGTAAAAGTTTTAAGGAATTTGTTGTTGTTGTTAACTTTCAGATAGAAGAGGATTTGAGTTCAAGTTCCTTCACTTTGAAGCCAACTGTCTCTATTATTCAGCCAAATTATTTAATCTTTTACTCTCCGTTTCCTCATCTGTAAAATGAGGGGCTTGACCCTGATGATCTACAGGGTCTTTTCCATCTCAAAATCTGTAAGCTTAATATTCCATGATCTCTCCTGATGAGAAGACTGATTTTCCAGGACAGGAATCTCTCCTGTTTTTATATGTCCCGTGACACTTTAAATTAGTGGATCAATAGTTCATAATTATTATTCCCATTTAATAGTTGAGGAAACTGAGGCTGAGAAAGAGTGTGACTTTCTGAAAATCACACAGCTCTGAGTGTGGATTTGAATTTGAATGTTCTTGACTCCAGATCAGGTACTTTGTTCACCAAAGCCCTCATATATCCCTTTTAAAGAATGTGTGCTGAATGATTCCCATCAGGGTCTGATTCTTTAGTGAGCCTCGTAGCTCTACTATTTTAAAGAAGGATCCTCCAAACAGCTTAGAGGGCAGTTTTTAGGAGGGATTGTCTGACCGTGACATAGAGGTCACTTGGGAATTAGACTTTTCCAGATACTAAATGGTACTCCAATCCAAGAGCTGGAAAACTGCTGAAAATTTCATAAATGGGAAGACTCTTCTTTATGGGAAGTCAGAGAAGCAATGTGACCCAGTAGTTGGATTGCTGCCCACTTGGAGCCAGTAAGACCTATGTTCAAATATGGCCTCAGACACTTACTAGCTGTATGATTCTGAGCAAGTCATTTAACCCAGTTTGCCTCAATTTCCTTGTTTGTAAAATGATCTGGAAAAGTAAATGTTAAACCCCTCCATTATCTTTTCCAAGAAAACTCCAAATGGGTCACGAAGAGTTGGACTTGACTGAAAAATGACTAAACAACAATGATGGTGGAACCCTGGAAGAGGCTAATCTGCTTTGGTAGAGGGAGTTTCCTCTCTGGAAATGAAATATGACCAGTATACTGAATATACCAATGAAATCAAGCCTTCCCCCCCTTTAAAAAAGGGGGCTGGTATTCAGTTCTCTTTAGAGGTATTTCTGTTAACATTGCATCCACTTTTGAAAAATTGCAGAGCTTCAAGGGACATTGGAAAGCATGTAGGCCAATGATCCCTCATTTTATAGTTGAGGAAAATGATGTTTATAAAGGTATGATGACTACCTGGCTTCATAGCTAGGACATGAGGGAGCCAGCCTTCTAACCCAGGTCTCTTGACACTTAAGGCTGCAATTTTTTCAGCCATTGTTATTCTTCAGGAACACTATGCTATGTAGGAAAGTAATTTTTTAGAAAATTCAACTTTGCTTGGACTTTCCCTACTTTTAGGAAAGACATTAATTTCTGAAATCCTCCCTTCTGAGGATGGTTGATGGAGGCGCTGAGCATCAGCTGTGGCCAGGATAGCTGTTTGCAGTCTTATGAGCTTTATTATTTTAAGCTGCTAAGAGATGCTTCTCATTGAAAACATTTCCAAATTATTTGGGCCTGAAGATGAAGTTTAAATTGCACAGAATAAGATTATAAACACATATTTTCCTGTTCTTGATTTTAAGTAGTGTATGTGAAACATTGGTTTATGGAAATGTTTGGAAACTTGTGTTTCCCTGTGTTGCAGAAGGCGAATATTGGAGCTGAATTAGTGGAAAGGATTCTGCACCTCGAAATTGTTTTCATTTGATTTAGGAGACTTGGACTAGAATGAGAATATCTGGGCTCATATCTAGGGATCTTGATGGCTGCAAGCTCCATTTGAGTCTGTGGTGAAAAGGACATCTGAGATATCATTAAGAAAAACATTGCTTTCTTAAATCTATTTAACAGACATTTTTAAAAGTACCTACTATATGGCACAAAGAAAGAAGAAAACAGTTTTTGCCAGCTAGAAGCTTTTCTCTTCTGTTGTTGAAAGAAGGAGGAGATAGCACCCAGAAGAGGGCAAGTAGGATAGTGAAGGGCTCTTGGGTCTATGTCTTTGGGGATCAGTTAAAGTAACTGGAGATACACACACACACACACACACACACATATATTTGGGTCTCATCATATAGCATCTCTCCTGGAGCTCTCCTAGGAATTGATCATGTTCTACATTGAATAATTTAGCCTTATTCTTCTACCAGATTGTAAGGTACATGAGAGCTCATGAGGCTGTGGGAAGAAAACTGGATCTAAAGCCAAAAACCCGGATTTCAAATTCTACCTCTAATATTCCCTTGGTGATCTTGGATAAACCAATCAATGGGCCTCAGTTTCCTCATCTGTAAAGAGAAATTCTCACAACTTTGTTAAACTTCTTTCTGTTACAGAGCTCTGTATACAGCAGGTCTTTAATATATACTGAATGAATGGGAAAGATATTTCTTTAAAAATTTTTTTAAAAAAATTTTATTTTTATTAAAGCCTTTTATTTTCAAAACATATACATAAATAAATTTCCACATTCACCCCTACAAAATCTTGTGTTCCAAATTTTTTCCCTCCTTTCTTCCTCGCCCCAGACAGAAAGTAATACAATATATGTTATACATATGTAATTGGAAGATATGTCTTAATAATAAGCCCCAGTTAGCAATAAGCACGAATGTAGACAAGTTTCTGTCTCACACATTGACTAGCTAGGTGACACTGGCCAAGTCACTTAATCTCTCTTAGCCTCAGGTTTTTTCATCTGTAAAAATTGATGGTCTTTAAGGGGTTGTGAGTTTTAACTCTGTAATTCTATGGCTCGATAGCTTCCAAGGCCCCTTCCAACTTTGAGAACATGTAATTCTGTAACCATGGCTTTATTTAATAAAGAAATTTTTTTCTTTTCTTCCTTCCTTATTTAATAAAGAAATAAGAATCCTTGGCCAGAAATGGAATATACCAAAGGAAGACTGGAACATTACAAAGATAATTACAAGTATTTTAAATTTTGAAAAGAGATAGGAGAAGCCTACTTCCAAGTATCAAGCCTATCTTCCAAGTATCAATGATTTTTTTTTTTTCCGAATTTATACTTAGTGTGGGTTTAAGTTGTGAACCTTTGATTGGCCATAATCCCTGCCTCTGGGGAAACTGAGGCTGTTGGTTCTCTTGAGTTTGTGAGTTGCTAGCTGTAGTGGGTTAAGCTAATTTGGGGTCCTTACCAAGACCAGCCCCAATATGGTGCTGAGATGGGCATGGTGGGGGGGGGGTCCAGGTTGCCTAAGAAGGCAATTGATCTAGATTGGAAACAGGGTAGATTAAAGCTCTAATGAGGAAGAGTTAGGGGTTATAAATAGTTCTTCAGCTTCATAACTTGGAAAAATGAAAAGATCTAGTCTTTAAAAGAAAAAAAAAGCATTATTTGTGCTTTTTTAAAACAGAAACTTCTGATTTTGGTTAAATAGCTTACCCAATGAGGAAACTGCTGAAATATGAGAGGGAAATGTTTAAAAATCCAATGGCAACTATGGTCTTGAGAACCTAGTACCATTTCTTGGACTGAGAACTGGAGTGCAGGTATCATCTGAATAGAAAGGATGATTTAAGGATCCCAGATGGAGTTGTAATTATTTAACATTAAATTCTTAGATGTCTCTTATTGTTCAAGAGGTTACAATGGGATTAAGGGTCTATTTTACAGAAGCTGTGTTTTGAGGGAAGGAAGGAAGCTGCTTTTCCTAAGTGGCTCCACATTTTAAAGCAGCTGATTGGGTCTGCAGCATAAAGAGTAGCTCTGGTTTGGGTAATTGTATGATCTGTGTACTGAGGAGGTTTCTGAGGAGGGGTGAGGAAACTACTTTGGTGAGTCTGTGAACCTCCCCTTCTTCACCATTCTGACTCAGTTTTTTTCGTGCATTGAGGAGGGATAGATGTGGGATAACTGTTGCCAAGAAACAGGGGAGGAAGACAGGCTGCAGAAATACTTTGTGCTTTTGGCCCTTTGTCTCTCAGATTCCATGGTTTTTTATGGCCAGTTCCAGAGAGCTTGAAGTCAATACTTAACATGGCTACTACATAGTATACAGGTAGTGCCTAATTATGGGTGAAGAGGACAAATAGGCTTTCCCTATAAGTAGAGAAGACAAAAAGGAGTTGGGAACATAGTCCAGACTTAATCACTTGTCTACAGAAAAATGATTAATGATTATATTAACAGCATCAGTATAGATTCAAGGTTTGTTGCTTTAGTCCTTCATTCTTTGTCTTTTTAAAAAAATTTCCAATAGTATTTTATTTTTCCAGTTACATGTAAAGATAGTATTCAACATTCATTTTTGTAAGATTTTGAGTTCCAAAATTTTTTTCCCCTCCCTTCCTTAACCCCTTCCTTTCCAAGATAACAAGCAATCTGATATAGATAATACATGAACAATCATCTTAAGTATATTTCCATATTAATTGTGTTGTGAAAGAAAAATTAAAGCAAAAGGAGAAAATCATGAGAAAAAAAAAACAAAAAAAGGTGAAAATACCATGCTACAAGCTTCAGTCTCCATAGTTCTCTTTTTAGATGTAAGTGGCAATTTCTATCCCTCTATTGTAATCTTTCATTCTTTCTCTTTTTAAAATAATATTTTATTTTTCCAAATACATGCAAAGGTAGTTTTTAATATTCACCTCTGCAAAACCTTGTGTTCCAAAATTTTCTCCTCTTTCCCCCTCCCCTTTCCCTAAGAGCAATCTGATATTAAACATGTGCAATAGTCCTTAAACTCCTCATTCTAGACACTGTTCTTCCCACTGTGCTCCCCAAACAACAGCTCCTCCTTCTACATACAGTATTCTTCTGACTGTGCTCCCCAAACAACAGCTCCTCCTTCCATGTGCAGCATTCTTCCTACTGTGCTCCCCAAACAACAGCTCCTCCTTCTACATACAATGTTCTTCCCACTGTGCTCCCCAAACAACAGCTCCTCTTTCCACATACAGCGTTCTTCCCACTGTGCTCCCCAAACAACCAGCTTCTCCTTCTACATACAATGTTCTTCCCACTATGCTCCCCAAACAACCAGCTCCTCCTTCTACATACAATGTTCTTTCCACTGTGCTCCCCAAACAGCTCCTCCTTCCACATACAGTGTTCTTCCCACTGTGCTCCCCAAACAGCTCCTCCTTCCATGTACTACATTCTTCCGACTGTGTTCCCCAAACAACAGTTCTTCCTTCCACATACAGCATTCTTTTGACTATGCTCCCCAAACAACAACTCCTCCTTCTACATACAGCGTTCTTCCCACTGTGTTCCCCAAACCACAGCTCCTCCTTCTATATACAATGTTCTTCCGACTGTGCTCCCCAAACCACAGCTCCTCCTTCCACATACAGCATTCTTCCCACTGTGCTCCCCAAACCACAGCTCCTCCTTCCACATACAGCATTCTTCCACTGTGCTCCCCAAACCACAGCTCCTCCTTCTATATACAATGTTCTTCCGACTGTGCTCCCCAAACCACAGCTCCTCCTTCCACATACAGCATTCTTCCGACTGTGCTCCCCAAACCACAGCTCCTCCTTCCACATACAGCATTCTTCCACTGTGCTCCCCAAACCACAGCTCCTCCTTCCACATACAGCATTCTTCCCACTGTGCTCCCCAAACCACAGCTCCTCCTTCCACATACAGCATTCTTCCCACTGTGCTCCCCAAACCACAGCTCCTCCTTCCACATACAGCATTCTTCCCACTGTGCTCCCCAAACCACAGCTCCTCCTTCCACATACAGCATTCTTCCCACTGTGCTCCCCAAAACACAGCTCCTCCTTCTACATACAATGTCTTCCACTATGCTCCCCAAACAACAACTCCTCCTTCTACATAGTGTTCTTCCGACTGTGCTCCCCAAACAGCTCCTCCTTCCATGTACTACATTCTTCCGACTGTGTTCCCCAAACAACAGTTCTTCCTTCCACATACAGCATTCTTTTGACTATGCTCCCCAAACAACAGCTCCTCCTTCTACATACAGCGTTCTTCCCACTGTGCTCCCCAAACCACAGCTCCTCCTTCTATATACAATGTTCTTCCGACTGTGCTCCCCAAACCACAGCTCCTCCTTCCACATACAGCATTCTTCCCACTGTGCTCCCCAAACCACAGCTCCTCCTTCACATACAGTGTTCTTCCCACTGTGCTCCCCAAACCACAGCTCCTCCTTCTATATACAGCATTCTTCCCACTGTGCTCCCCAAACCACAGCTCCTCCTTCTATATACAATGTTCTTCCGACTGTGCTCCCCAAACAACCAGCTCCTCCTTCTACATACAATGTTCTTTCCACTGTGCTCCCCAAACAGCTCCTCCTTCACATACAGTGTTCTTCCCACTGTGCTCCCCAAACAGCTCCTCCTTCCATGTACTACATTCTTCCGACTGTGTTCCCCAAACAACAGTTCTTCCTTCCACATACAGCATTCTTTTGACTATGCTCCCCAAACAACAACTCCTCCTTCTACATACAGCGTTCTTCCCACTGTGTTCCCCAAACCACAGCTCCTCCTTCTATATACAATGTTCTTCCGACTGTGCTCCCCAAACCACAGCTCCTCCTTCCACATACAGCATTCTTCCCACTGTGCTCCCCAAACCACAGCTCCTCCTTCCACATACAGCATTCTTCCCACTGTGCTCCCCAAACCACAGCTCCTCCTTCTATATACAATGTTCTTCCGACTGTGCTCCCCAAACCACAGCTCCTCCTTCCACATACAGCATTCTTCCGACTGTGCTCCCCAAACCACAGCTCCTCCTTCCACATACAGCATTCTTCCCACTGTGCTCCCCAAACCACAGCTCCTCCTTCCACATACAGCATTCTTCCCACTGTGCTCCCCAAAACACAGCTCCTCCTTCCACATACAGCATTCTTCCCACTGTGCTCCCCAAACCACAGCTCCTCCTTCCACATACAGCATTCTTCCCACTGTGCTCCCCAAACCACAGCTCCTCCTTCCACATACAGCATTCTTCCCACTGTGCTCCCCAAAACACAGCTCCTCCTTCCACATACAGCATTCTTCCCACTGTGCCCCCAAGCAGCTCCCCGTTCCCGATACCCTGTCCTTCCCACCGCGGTCGGTCAGTCCGTGGAGTTTCCTGAGTGCTCGCTGTGTGTCGCCCGAAGCCCCTGCCTGATTTCCGAGCCCAGGGGGTTCAGGCTGCGCCCCGTAGTTCGGAGCCGGGACGCTCTGGGACGCGCAGCAGGGGACGGCCCCAGCCTTCCGGCCGCGCTCCGCTTTCCCTCGCTCCCTGCAGCCCTTGGGGCTCCCAACCCCACCCGGGACCCCCGGCCCCGCTAATCCGGCCGCGCAGTCCCTCCGCAGTCTCTCCCGGGCCGAGCCCCCCTCCCCACGTGGCTTCTCTCCCCCGCGACCCCAGGGCGCTCTCTTCCTTAGAAAACGCACAAAGGAGGGCCTCGGGACGCGGGCGCTCGCCCAGTCAGGGGTTTCTCCGCGATCCCGGATCACTGACGGCCCCCTCATCTCTACCCACACTTGGCGTCCATTTAGCTACTTACGATCACGCAGTTAAACCCGGAGAGCCGGTTATTACGGCCCCTCGCCCTCGAACTTGGCTTCTTGCCAGGTAATTCTTAAAGGGGCCAAACTCCCTGTTTTCTCTAAGTGCTTAAAAACTCAGCTGAACAACCCAGAGTGGTTTTTAAAGACAGAGCTCTACAGTAGTATTCCCACAGCCAATCCTTCCACCCTGTGTAAATGTTCCGTATTTTTTCAAGTTAAAAATCAATTTGTAGTAATAATTTTATATAATTTATATAATAATTAAAATTAATATATGATATTCCAGAATAAAAATTCAGTTTATTGCCAAGTAAAATACTTATGGAAGGAGCCATGGTTTTTTAGTCTGTATAAGCCCCTCTTCTGATACCTCATTATGACATGAAAAGTGACCCGGGTTACAGATGCGATGCTTGGACAATTCCTGCCCGGTTTTGAGTGCAGACCCAGAGCAGCCCTTGCCTTCCATCTAGCATCGCCGACTCGGGCCGGGTTTATTCAAGCAGTCACTAGTGGCTGATGGTTTTTGTAACTCATTAATTGACGTCCTTTGGGCTTGAAGAGGATCCAAATGACATCACTTGGTTGGAGTCTAAGTATCATGTGGCAGGCTGCAGACAGAGGCTCGGAAGATTATCCTGGGTCAGACGCAAATAGTCCCTGTGGTAATGGGGGGAGCCCCAATGAAGGGAAAGGCATTCATCAAGTACTTCCAGGCAAGCCAGGTGACGGCCTGGATTTGAACTCGGGTCCTCCTGATTTCAGAGCTGCTACTCTATCCACTGTACTAGTCAGCTTCAACTAATTTGGCCAAAAATTGACCCAAGAAACCCAGGTCCTCCCTCAGCCAGCACCCTGCATCCTGGCGTGGAACGGTCAGTTAGGACAAATGGAGAAGGTGGGAGAGGTGGGTAAGCCCACTTACCTTGGCAGTCTCCTTTCCACGTGATTGATAATGAGATTGATCTGTATTGATAATGAGACTGACACTCACATTGCTAGAGTTAACTCAAGGTTTGGGAGGCTCCGAAGGAATGTGTGGAGGAAGAGGGATTGAACTGACCACCAAGCTGAAGGTCTACAGAGCCGTTGTTGTACACCTGTGAAACCTGTCAGGAACTGGACCGCTTCCACATGAATTATCTCAGGGAGATTCTAAAGATCACCTGGTGGGCACCGAGGTCCTTTCTGGACTAAACTGGGGCTGGTCACATCACTCCAGTGCCAAATGGACGCTTGCCAAAAAGACTATTTTGTGGAGAATGCACACAGGGCAAGCGCTTACGTGGTAGTCAGAAAAAGAGATAGAGGGGCAGTCTGAAAGTCTGTTATGTCATTGCCCTTTACAAGAGACAGACACCGGTGCATGAGGTGGTTATATTCTCTCTCTCTCTCTCTCTCTCTCTCTCTCTCTCTCTCTCTCTCTCTCTCTCTCTCTAAATAACCTTTTATTTACCAGTTATACGTATGGGTAATTTTACAGCATTGACTATTGCCAAACCTTTTGTTCCAATTTTCCCCCTCCTTTCCCCCACCTCCTCCCCTACATGGCAGGATGACCAGTAGATGTTAAATATATTACAGTATAAATTAGATGAGGTGGTTATTCTCAAAGGAGAAGGCAGGATGTAAGTTTTGGAAGACAGGGATGAGTTTGTCATTCTTTGCGTTCTCACAACCCAGCCTGGCACATAATGGAACCTCAGTGGTCATCTTGTCCATTTTAAAAATGAGGGAAGTGAAGTGATTGGATTGAACGCATCTGAATGGGATCTGAACCCAGATTCTCTGACCTCCTTTCATTGTGTTATAAAATAAAATCCCTGAAGCTTGGTGATGGAAGGAACCATGGTAAAAGTTCTGTGGTAAAATACATTTCTAGATCTAGAGACATCAAAGATTTCTAGACTTCTCAGAAGCTTTTGCATGTATAGAACAAGTATATTCTTCCAGAGAGAATTGGAAAGTGCTGGACATAATGAGGAACCTCCCTCCCAAATGGAATGGAAATGACTGGATGCTGATGTGTGGGAATCAGCTGTCTTTGTCCAGCCTCACCTTATCTGAGCAAAGGCCAAAATCAGAATCCAATCAGGGGAAAGGATAAAGATACAAAAATACAACATCCAATTATAGCCAATTCTCCGGGACCACTTTGAATGAGTGGTTTCCAAAAAATGAGAAACAAGACTTAAAGACCTTGATCCATCTTCAAAAGCCTAAATTAAGTGTCTTTTCTCCATGAAATCTTTTCTAACCCCTTTGTCCTTCCCCCAGCTTCCCAGAGCACTTTGTTGTATTTAATCACTTATTATTATTTGTGACATTATAACATGGTGATAACAATGTGGACTCCAAACCAGCAAGATCAAGTTCTACCTCTGACAAATAACTGGCTCTGTGACTTAGATAATCACTTAATTTTCCAGTGCTTTTTCCACCCAACAACTTCCTAAAACTGTAAGTTCTAGAGAAGGTGCCCACTGGTATTGGCGGAGGGAGTTTCTTGAAACACTTGGGTATTCCTTGTGCCGGTGAAAATAAAGGTCCAGTTGCTATCACCTTTTATCCCTGTACTGGATGATAAGCTCCATGAGGTCAGAGACCATGTTTTATCTAAGTTTTATTTTGCCCCCAATGCCTGCCACACAGTAGGTGCTTACTGAACATTTCTTGACATGCTTTGTCTGCTTTCTTGTTTTGGACCTTGTTTTATAAATTTTGGCCCCAAACCCAAGTTTACTTCATGAAAAGAATATAATTGATGTTTTTTTGGATGCTTGAGGCTCTTCAAAGCTGTCATTCTGAGTCCTGAGCTTGAGCCCTGGGCTGTCTTTTAGAGGAAAAGGTAGACGTTGGGTTCCATTGAGGAGCACCCTTGGAAGCGAAAATGATGAAATAAATAAGTTTCTCACACTCAGACACTGGTGATTGCCTGAGCACTCAGTTGATAATTAAAGGTTAGAGTTTTCCTATTTCCCCCCAATTATTTTCTGCACAGCAAAAGAGGCAGGCAGCTATTGGACTTGGTCTGGAATGTTGTCCAGTTCCAGACACTGAGTTTTCAAAGGGGCCACGCTCTGTGTGAGCACCTGGTTCTGTGGCTCTCATACGGTTCCTCCAGCCAGAGCTGAGCTCTGAGTGAGTCAAGAGACCACGCTATGGGAACCAGGGGAAAATGAACTCCTTTGTGGTAAAACATCAAAGTTTCCACCACTCCCCAGGGAGCATCTTTCTTGGTCCACTTGGTCCTAATGGGAAGAGATAAAAATGGCAGCAATGATGCTGTGAGCTGTGGTGGCAAGTGTCCTGAATCACGAGCCAGACAACTTGGGTTCAAGGTCTCCCTACCTGAGAGAGTAATTCCATTTCTCTTCGACTCCATTTCTTCGTCTGTAAATTGGAGATAATGGCACCTGGCCATTTATATGGCATTTGAAAATTTGCAAAGCTCTTTGCATTTAAAATCTCATTTAATAGGGGCAGCTGGATGGCACAGTGAGTAGAACACCAGCCCTGAAGTCAGGAGGACCTGAGTTCAAATCTGGCCTCATACACTTAACACTTCCCAGCTGTGTGACCCTGGGCAAGTCACTTAACCCTAATTGCCTCAGCAAAAAACAAAACAAAATAAAACAAAACAATTCATTTAATCCGCAGCAGTCCTCCTGTGTAGTAAGTATGGCAGGTATGGTAATTACTATGACAGATGGGGAAATTGAGCCTCAGAGGGAGAATTATTTGCTAGTAATAGAATTTCACATTTGGAAGGGACCACCTTGTAATCCAGATGATCCCTGGAAAATGATTCCCTGCACATCATACACAACTTCACCTCGGAGACCCTCCAGTGAATAGGGGGGAGTCTCTGGGGGAGGCTCCTTCCATTTTCAGATAGCTATAATGGTTAGTAAATTTTCCCCACTTTTTCCCCCTCTTGGTTCTGCCCTCTAGGGCCAAGTGGATCAAGCCCAGTTATCCTTCTCTAATAGGAAAACCTAGGAGTTTCTTGAAGGGAGCCTTCTCTTCTCCCAGGCCCTTTTGGCCATACCTGTCCTTCCCACAGAGATGCTTTCCCATCTTCCTCAGGGGATGGCTCCTTACAGTGGCAAGGGAATGGTTCCCCCATGTTCCTTTCTGTGTGTGTGTGTGTGTGTGTGCGCGTGCGCGTGTGCTCTCCAGAGATTCTGATTGTTTTTCTTAACTGCAGGTCATTTCATGGGCAACGACACAGTGCTTGATGTTTTGAGGAGAGAAGGGTATGAGGTAGAACACATCCCTGCCGGACAACCTATCAACAAGTAATCCATCGGCGTTCTTTCCCGGGTTGAAGACTAGCTAGATAAACTGTAGAGGTCCACGAGTTGACCTTGACCTTGACCTAGAACCACTGGGCTCTGAAACCACCAGTATTCCCCACCACAATGCTCTAGGGTCCCTTTGTTCCTGTTAAGCACCTGCTATGGGCCAAGCTGTGCTCTGGGATGTAGTTGTCCCTGCCTTCAGGGAGCTTATATTCCACTCCAGTCATGGGTTTTCCATTTGTTTTTTTCTGAGGCTGCTGGAAAAAGTTATTTTTATTTTATTGAACTGACATGAGACTGAAGAGTAAAATGACCTAGGAAATGGACGAATCAGGGCTCCAAAGAGTCAGGAGCCCTGATTTTCCCACTTTCTAGGTCATTTTACTGCTGGACTTTGGTTTCTCCATCTGTGAAATGAGAACCATAATACTTGGTCTTTTCACAAGATGGTTCGATTCTATTCAACAAGCATTCATGAAGTGATTAGTAGGCCTCTGGCTCCAAGAAGTGGAGGGAGCCCTGCCCTCAAGGAGCTTACCTAGGATACACCATATACTAGTATCAGTAAATTAGCATTAGCTGCAAAATAACTGAGGGTAAGGACCCGGTGAAAACCCTTACACATAATATAAAAGTTATTGAGTCAGTAAGCACAGCACTTCTGTGTTCCAGTCATTGTGCTCAGTGCTGGGAATACAAGGAAACGGGAAAATGCGGTTCTGGCTATTTATGGAATGTTACTTGTTCATATAATAAAGTCGAGAGTTAGAATGGATGGCGAAGGCCCCTCTGCTCCTCAGAAAACGAAAATGAGACCTGCAGAGAGTAAGGCTGTTTCCTTCTCGTTATTTCCCCAGAGTTCCTTTCAGGCCTAAGTCTGGCTTATTAACAGCCATTTTTAAGGACTCACTGTGGGGCCGGCCGTGTTTGCATGCTCCTGTCTCTCTGGGAGGCTGAGGCTGGTGGATTGCTTGAGCGCAGGACTTCTGAGCTTAGAAGGGTGAAAACTGATCTGGTGGCGGCTCTAATCTGACTTCAGGAGAGGAAGAGGGCCACCATGTTTCCCAGAGATGGGGCAGCCTGGTCCAGGTGGGACCAGCAGCCGATTAGAGCTTCTATAGCAATCAGTAGTGTGATCATATGTCTGACAAATGTTTAATGACCGACTGAATAGTCTATATCTAAGCATTGTGTGAATGGTGAAATCAGTCCCTGCTCAAGGAGCTTCCATTCTAATGGGGGTGGAGTAGAGAAAGAAAGTGGAGAAAAAATACATATATACATATGTAAGTGATATTATATATGTACATATATAAATATATAGATACATTTTTATTTATATCTATGTAAATATATAGACATATTTTTATTTATATCTTTTATCTTTATATCTGTATAAATATATGGACACATTTTTATTTATATCTATGTAGTTATTTATTTCTGTATATATATAGTGAGATATTCAGAGAGAGAGAGAGAGAAACAGACAGATAGACAAACAGAAAGAGGATCGCAGGTAACCTTACTGGGATAGATACTGACTGTGGGAGATGGGAAGAAACCTAGGGACAAGTTGACCCTCACCAGATTAAGTAAAAAGAGAATTGCCTAAATCTCTGATTGGTCAGTGAAATCACTTTTCCATTCCCCAAATAGAAATCTTTTGACTTTCTTAACTTGACCCGGCCTTCATGGCCCAATTTAAGTTCCACATTTTCCTAAAATTTCCTTACTACTCCAACTACTCTTTCTTTTTTCTGAAATCAGTCATAGGATTTTAAAGTTGGCAGGGCCATAGGGACCTGTGCCCGAAGATCAGTTCCCACTACATCTTCCTCATGAAATTGCTCATTCAATATCTCCAAAGATCCCCTCTTGTGATTATGATGACGATTATTCTGAAGATTCCCACTTATAGGGAGCTCACTACCTCCCACTGCACTTATGGATAGCACTAATTCTGAGTAAGTTTTTTCTTCTGTCAAGCCTAAATATCCCTCCTTCCAATTTCTACCCATCCTTCCTCATTTTCTCCATTGGTATAAAGCAGCACAATACCTCTTCCACATGGCAGGCTTTAACATTTTTGCCAAGTCTTTTCTTGGACTTCCTAGTAAACATCTCCCGTTCATTTAAACAGTCTTTGGGGGCACGAGCTTCAGGCCTTTTACCGTCCCTATGTGCTCTTGCTGTGGGAAGAACGCAATGTCTGTGCCCTGTTCTCAGGTTACAGTTTTCTAGCAACAGTCCATTCTGAGGATCACAGGTTAGACTCTTTCCAGCTTATCAGTATCTTTCTGAAAACTTCCATCCAGAGTCAAACAGGATTCTGCAGGTACGGTCTGACCGGGGCAGGGTACTTGAGACCACCTCTTCCCTAGGACATGGCACACTACTTCCCCGAAGCAAGAAAAGTTTGAATCCCCCTTCTAAGGACATACTTATTCCATTGTGAACTCACATTGAATCTATTGTCCACTGCGACCCCAGATCTTCTTCAAAGGTGTCTTGCCATACCTTCCCTCTCTAATCTGAATTTTTAACTCTCTAGTTGTATACGATCAGTGCCATGTAATTTCTCGTTTCCTGGTTCACTGATGATTTCCCACGGGTGAACCTTGCCTTCACAGCTAGATTGTAAGCTCCTGTAGAGCAGGGATTGCATATGATGCATTTTTCTATCCTCTGGGGATACGAAGCCTAGGACTGGGGCCATACTTGGAATATATGCCCTTGCCCAGCTTGGGCTCCTGTGATGGAGATGCTGGCTCCCACATCTTCTCCTAAAGTTGTCCCACCACGCCTGAAGGCCCTTGTTCTGGCCTTAGTTCCGGCTACGCGGCTTTCCGTTCCAAATGCCGTTTTATTCAGTTCCTAGGTCTGAGGCCTTCTCCTCCACCTTGTCTCTCCTGGACCTCCCTGTGGCCTTGGGCACTCAGCCGTAGGTAGGTGTTGCTCCATTTCCTTGATTGTTGAATTCTGAAGCACTGTGACCTGAATTTAGTGTCCCGCCTTCCTTAGGGTTGGCCAGTTGTCAAACCCCAGATTTATTAAAGAAGGAAACAACCTTAAAGGGCCTCTGCTCTGGTTTGAGGTTTGCAGAGATCAGCTGCCATCCCTTTCTTTTAAAAAAATAATTAAAATTTATTTGTAATATAATATATAATGCTATAAAATTATAAAAATTAATTTAAAAAAATTAAACATATTTTATTATTTTTCTCACATAGAAAGACATTTTTAACTTTCACTTTAAAAATGTTTGCGTTCCAAATTTTCTGTCTCCTTCCTCCACTTCCCCTTTTCTGAGACAGTAAGCAATCGATGGGTAATCCATGGCTATCTCCTTCCTGACTTTTTAAGGTAGGTTTCCTGCCTCCTGTACTGAGTCCCAGCAGGTGGGGGCTGCCTTGGTCCCTGTATTCCTAAGGGCCTGGAAGGGCAAGGAGGTAGTCTTCCATCCCCCCTTCTGGAGCTGCAGGTGACTCTGCCCCTTCTTCCATTCTCAGAATAGTCAAAGATGGCGGTCCTTGGGCATGAATTTGCTGGGTGGTCCTGGTATCTTTCAGGCAACAAAAAGAATGGCTGGTCTCTGACCTCCAAAATACAGGGATTCTTAACTTTTTTGTGATCTCTAACTCTTTGGCAAAGCTCAGAGGTCCTCAAACTACGGCCCGCGGGCCAGATGCGGCAGCTGAGGACGTTATCCCCCTCACCCAGGGCTATGAAGTTTCTTTATTTAAAGGCCCACAAAACAAAGTTTTTGTTTTTACTATAGTCCGGCCCTCCAACAGTCTGAGGGACAGTGAACTGGCCCCTGTTTAAAAAGTTTGAGGACCCCTGCCCTAGACCCTTTCTCAGAATATAGTTTTTAAATGAATAAAATAAAATACATAGGATTACAAAGGAAACTAATTATCTTGAAATAATTTCAAAAATATATATGTATACATCTCTAAATATAGACATATACATAAACACACATAGATACATGTGTGTATATAAATACATATGTATGTTTAAAGTTTATAGATGTCAGGGAATAAGCCCTTGCTCCTAATTCTAAATCTAGCTCTCCATGATCCCATTTAAACTCTTTTAACCTCAGTTTCCCAATCTGTCAAATGAAGGAATTGTTCTTGACAATCTTTAGTCTTTTTTTTTTTTTAAACTCTAAATCTATGATCCCATTATGCTGTGAAGTGCTTTAACTTCCCTGGGCCTCAGTTTCTTAATTTGTATAATAAAGAAATTAATCTTAATAATTGCTAAGATCTTTTCCAGCTCCGAATATATGAGCCTGTGAAGTCATATAATGTCTTGTCAGTTTTGGTTTCCTTATCTGTGAAATGGGGATAATAATAGTGCCCCCTCCTCGCCCCCTTCCCCCCCCCCCCCGGGCTGTTGCAAGGATAAAGCATGATCTAAATGTTGGCTGTTGCTATTATTATATTTAGTTGGGCAAAACTGGTTTTTAAGTAGTGAGATTTTTAAACTTTTGAGCTATGAATTTTTGTATTGAGAAGGAAAATTGAGATCCCTGAGCTCGCTTTTTAAAAACGAACCTCTCTGGACTCTTAATTAGGAAATCTAGAGCCCCTCCCTCAGGGATGCTGCCAGGATAAAGCACCATCTAAATGTTGGCTGCTACTATTATTATATTTAATGACAAAACTGGCTTTTTGAGTAGTGGGGTTTTTAACCCTTTGAGCTATGGATTTTTGTATTGAGAAGGAAAATTGAGATCCCCGAACTTACTTTTTAAAAAACAAACCATTCCGGACTCTTAATTAGGGAATCTAGAGCTCGTTGGGGATTCCTGGTGGACCTTCCCCTGTCTTTCTGGTTTTGTCATTGGACCAGCCTCTCTCGGGGGGCCAGAACTCAATATAACCCATCGCCATTTAGGAATCGTGGAATTCTACAACTAGAGAGGATGTCAGGGACGGAAGGAGGAAATGGGGATTGAGAAGTTAAATGACTTTCCAAGAGCCCTACGGCTACTGAGTGCCTGAGACAGAATTTGAACTCATGTCTTCCTGATTGTAAGTCAGGCACTCCATCCACCGAGTCACATGATCTGATAAAAAAAAAAAAATCTATATCCTACTGGATGGACCAGAGCCTCCCTACACAATGGCGGGGTGGATAGAATATAGGGCTTCCAATCCCACTGCTGCCGCTATGAGTGTGATCTCACTGGACTCAACTTTGTTGTCTCATCTTTAAAATGCGTAATGGGGCAGCTAGGAGGCACAGTGGGTAGAGGGCCAGTCTTGGAGTTGGGACCTGAGTTCAAATTCGGCTTTAGGCACTGGATATTTACTAATAGTGTGATCCTGGGCAAGTCACTTAACCTGATTGCCTTGCCAAGTGAAATAAAATGAGTCATTTGTGAGTCCCTTCCAACTTCTGTGATAATCACAACAAAGTAGTGGAAGGATAATTTTTGCCATTTGGGAGATGAGAAAACTGAGATTTCTTGATGGTCACAAAGGAGAAAAAAAGAAAAAAGAAAGCAGAATTGAGCCTGGAGATCTTAGATTCATAGATTTAGAGCAAGCAGGGGCCTTGGGGATCATCATTATATAGGTATACATATATATAATATATTATGAATACAATGCATAATATAACATTATTACATATAAATTATATAACTAACTACAATGTTATAATGATATATGTCATATAATAAAACAATATAACATTATAATAATATAAATTATAATATTGGAGCAGCAAGATGGTACAGTGGATAGAGTGCTGGGTCTGAAGTCAGAAAGGCTCCCCTTCCTAAATTTAAATGTGCCTTCAGACACCTATTAGCTGTATGACCCTAGGCAAGTCACTTAACTCTGTTTGCCTCAGTTTCCTCATATGTAAAAATGAGCTGGAGAAGGAAGTGGCAAGCATTCGAGTATCTTTGCCAAGAAAACCCAAATGGGATCCTAAGAATTGGACATGACTGCAAAATGACTAAACAACACAATTATAATATTAATTACATTTTATTTAATTATAAGATGTGGATTATATGTCTGAGGACCAGATCCTTCTCTTTTTTAAAGGGCTTTTGTGGATTCCCCTTGGAAATCCATCTCCAGAGAGAGGAAGAGGAGAGGGCAATGCTACCTGGGCTATGTCGGGATTGTAAGGGAAGGGCTTAGAGCCACTTTTAGTTCTGAGTACAAGTGATGCCATCTCAGAGAAGTATTCACAGCTTTCTAAGATCACATCTTAAGAATCTGAATGGACTTCAGAAACTATCTGGTTGAAATCCCTTCATAATTATAAATTAAAATATTGAGGTAAATGAATATTTAAAAAATTGTTTTTATGTGTGGTTGGAAAATAAATACACTTATGAGGTTAAATGACTTGCTTGAGGTCATAAGTATCTGAGGCAGGATAAGAACCCAGAACTTCTGATTAAAGGGGCCATTTAAATTAAATGGGCCCAGAAATAACTATCCCATCTCATGGCTGTCACCGGTAAGAGAGGTTTCCTTTTCCCACTTAACTCATTGCTGAAATATCAGACTGTCTGCGTGATCACATGATGAGTAGTTTAATATTTAGAAATATCAGCATAATTGGAACTGCCCCACTGTGTAAACTCCTCGGGGTTCGGTGTCTCTCCCCAGAGCCTTTGATCTGGGGCTTTCTCCTCCTAGAATCCTGGGAATTAAAGGAAATTTTTTTTTCCCAATTGGGAGGATCCTGGGAATACTGATGGGCAGGAGGATGTGTATTAGCCCAGTGAAGTCAAACTAAAGTAGAAAGAGGATCCCTGCAGGCTTCAGAGTGACTTAATTTAAAATGTGATCTTATTTGTGTTTTATTGCACACACAAATAAAAATAATTTATTCATTTTGTGAAATATTTCCCAATTACATTTTAATCTGTAGTCAGGAAGATCAAATTTGGCTTCACATATTAGCTGCGTGAGTCATGGACTTTGTATCTATGAGGGTGATGATAATTGAAACTTATACAGTCCTTTGAGTTTTGTCCTATCCATTATGGCCTCGGGGGACCAGATACTCTAGATTATCACTCCTGTTTTACAGAATGGGAAACTGAGGCCCAGAGGGGCCCATGTTTTGTCCATGGTCATACAGCTAATAGGTGTCAGGTAGGACTTGAACCTGTCTTGGATCTAGGGTTCGTGGCACCTGAGTTTATTGCCTCTTGATTGCTGGGATGAATGTGGTCCAAGAGATCTTTTGATTTCTCTTTTGAAGCATCTTCTAGATTTGAGAAGGCCAAATTTCAAAGAATTCAGAGAAAGAACAATAGAAATGATATTTATTTTAAAAATTAATTTAGATTTTGATCTCTCCTACTTTCTTCTCAAAAAAGGAAGAAAACCAAAAGCTATGTAAAAAAATCAGCATAGTCAAGCAAAACCAAATTCCCACATTTGCCATGGAGCCTAGCACTGGGTTGGAGGCTGGAGGGAAGGAGGGGAGTTTGGTTTTGGACATGTGAGCTTTGAGGGTGTGGAGAAATGGCCAGAGATAACCCCTAGCCAAATGGGCAGCTGACCTGGGGGGGGATTTGGGGAGCATGATCTCAGGGGCCACCTAGTCTGACCTCCTCCTTTTTAAATGAGGAAATCTGTGACCAGATGATAGCTCCAAGGTCATGTAGATGTTTAGCATCTTAAGTGGGATTTGAGTTTGGGTCCGGGGTCATATGCCTGGGGCTCTTTCCACTGGCCTGGACGCCTCTGGATGATGTCCAAGAAGAGGGGAGTCTGAAGGAGGGTGAGCAGAGGGGGAAAGGCCAGGGGGACGAGGCCGGTGGCAGAACCGCGGTAAATGGCTGCAGGCAGAGAGCGGGAGGATTGAGACTTGGCCAGCAAGAGGAAGTACGAGGGTGGGTGGAGAGAAAGGGCGCCATAAAACCCACGGGAGAAATGTGGGTGGTGGCTGGGGGGCTGAGGGTGGGACCTCACAAAATCTGGCTGTTTCCTTTAGATTCCCAGGCTAGAAGGACACTTGCTGTAGATCCCTCCAGTGACAGGATATTTACGGCAACACGGAGCTGGAAGGGACCGTCCTAACTGATTCCCATAGGTTCTCCTGACTGACTCCTATGGATTCTTCCAGTACAGGGTGCTCTTAGAGCTGGAAGGGGCATTCTGGCCTACGGCACCTGTTTACACATGGAGAAGACAAGGCCCAGGGAGGTTGTGCGGCTTTGGGTCACGGAGTAGGGCTGGAGGGGACTTTAGAGCCCATCTGGTGCAAGTCACCCGTTTTATGGATGAGGAAATGGAGGCCCAGGAGGAGGGCGGATGTTGGTTTCTAGACTTTGCTTCTTCGGAGCTTTGGGGGATCACAGCATTGATGGCTCTATCTGGGAGCTAGTCTCCGGACTGGGCTGGGTTAGGTCAGTGGAGACCTCCAAGGTTCTCCCGTGACAGCCGAGGAACTGAGGCACAGGCGGAGGGACCTGCCTGGGGCCGCGAGCTAGTCTTGGGGGATTTATCCGATTAGGTTTCGGGGCCTATAAAGGGGCCGCACTGCCCCCATCAGTTTGGGGGGTTGGAAAGTTCCAGAAAGCTTCGTTTGTAAGTGTCCCCCATCTGGTGCAGGGAGAGAGTGTTAGTGGGGTCCCGGCTTGCGGTGAGGAAGGCACAGGGCTCCTGTGGGCGCGGTGGGCCCGGCTTTGAGGGGTGCTGCGCGCGCAGCCCGGGCCCCTCCCGGCCCTCTCTGCCCCTCCCGCGGCCCGGCCCCCACTGACATTTTGGGGAACTTTCAGGCCCTGTGGCCGGAGGGGGGGAGGGGGGGCAGACATGTTCCTCCCTGGCGGGGGACTGGCTGTACATCCCGGACAGCCGCGAGGTGGCGCCGCGCGCCCCCTCCAGTAGCGCGTAAGCTCCTTGAAGGCAGGCAGGGCTGGCTTTTGCACGCAGAGCGTGGCGCAGTCGCGGCCCCGGGACTCGCTTGTTGCTGGTTTCAGAGAGGAGCCTTTCCGAGCCGGGAGACTGATGCTCAGCCGCCCCGCTTCATTCCCATAAACAGCACGAGGCCCCCCCTCCCCAGCTCCCTTCCCCGGGGGGTGATGGGGGGAGGGGCTGTCCTGGAGCAGAGAAGAGGAAATCTTTCCTCATTGGATGGGGGCGGGCCTAAGGGGCGGGGCATGCTGGGAAAAGTAATCTGGAAAAAGGTGGGGAGCAGCGGCCCGACGTGGGGGGCCGGCCGCCCAGCCGCAAGGGTCCGAGTGCCTGCCTCGGTCACACCCTGAGCAAGCCGCGGAGCCCCTCCCGAGTCTGCCCAAACGGAGAATTTCCCGTCCCTAAAACCAAGGTCTGGTCCCCGCCCCCAAAGTGCGATTTAAAGCTGAGTCCTGGGGCCCCTTGGACCACCCACCCATTTTACAGGTGAGGGAGGCGAGGCAGGACTTCGGGGTCTGGTTTTGTTGTGAGCCCCCTGACACGGCCTCTCTTTGTTTGCCAGCGAGAAGCCCAGGAGAGCCCCTTCCACTCTGTCCCCCTCTCCCCCTGCCCATGCGCCCCTCGGGCAGCCAGGGGAGGAGGAGGAGGAGGAGGAGGAAGAGGAGGAGGAAGAGCTGCTGCCCCACCTGCTCCTGCCTGGGAATGCCGACCTGTTGGAGAAGATGGACAGGAAGTACAGGAAAAAAAGGAAGAAGCAGCTGAAGAAGCAGAGGCTGCGGCAGTTCAGTGACCTGTGGGTGCGCCTGGAGGAGGGGTCAGTGTCACAGGCCTGCTCTCGTCTGGGGGCGTCACCGACCCTCCTCTCTGGGGTGGGAGGTCAAAGACCAATGTGAGAAGGGGAGGGGGAGGAGGGAAGGAGGATGGAAATGGGGAGAGGAGGAGGGGGAGAGAGAGAAGGGGAGGAGGGGGAGAGGGGGAGGATGGAAAGGGGAAGAAGGGAAGGATGATGGAAAGGGGGAGGAAGGAAGGAGGATGGAGAGAAGGAGGAGGAGGATGGAGAGAGAGGAAGAGTAGAGGAGGAGGGATAAGCACTAGCTAGGGACAGCAAGCTGACCATATGAGGAAGGCTTTTCCACTTCTCCTGGATCAGGGTAACCTAAACATGTATTTGGGGACAATTACGCTTTTCATTTGTTTTCCTTCTACCTGCAAATATTATAGGAACATAGGTTTAGAGCTGAAAATCTATCCAAGGGATCATTGAGTCTAACCATGTCAGTCCACAGGTGTTAAACTGAGATTGGTCAATTCATCAAACATTAATCAAGTGCTTAGTATGTGCCAGGCCCTTAAAAGAGGTCGGGCGATTTTCTCAGGGTCACACAGCTAGTATATGTCTGAGGCTGGATTTGAACTCAGGTCTTTCCCTACACAATGGGCATTGTGAGAAGGATACAGCAGCTCTCTTGAAGTTTGTGAGGGGCTGCTGTGTAGACGAGCTTTGGGCTTGTTCTTCTTAGTCTCAGGGGACAGAATTATTTACCAGGGATGGAAGTGGCAGAAAGGCAGATTTCAAGTCAATGGAATAGAAAACTTCCCAACAATGAGAATTGATCCAAAGCAGATAGAGGAAGTAGTAAGTTCCCCTTCACGAGATATCTCAAAGGTTGGGTTCAACCATCATAGAGGATGTTATAGAATGGATTCTTTGAGAAGGCTAGGTGACTTAGTGGCTAGGAAGATGTACCCAGAACTCGGGAAGACCTGAATTAAAATCTAGTGTCAGACATGTCCTAAATGTACGATCCTGAAGAAGTCACTTAACTTCTGTCGGCTTCAGTTTCTTGTTTCTCAGTAAAATCAGTATAATAATACTACCTCCCTCAGGTTGTTGTATGAATAAAATGAGATACTATTGATAAAGTGCTCCATAAATAATAGTTATTATTTATCTTCTTTAAAACGATATACATAAAGGGTGCGCTATTGTGCCTGGTTCATATTAGGCGCTTAAATGCTTGTTGACTGTGTCATATTTCATCATTCAAGGACCGAATAGTTTCGTTTTCAGTGTCTCCCTGCCTGGTTTGGAGGTGGTAAGTCTCATCATTCTTTCCTCTTTTCTCCCAGTGCTCCAGCCCCGCTTCCTCGGATTCGAATTGTCAATGGGTACATCACGGTGGAGCCCCTGCTGCCGGGCCACAGGAGATCGCTCCATACCCAGACGGTGTCGAACAGCGCCTGCCTGTCCCTCTGGACACTTCTGTTCTGGTTGTTGACTCTGGCGCTTCAAACGGAGATCGCGCTTCTCTGAGACGCGTCCCCAGGGGCGCGGTGCCGTACAAGGGCCTGAAAAGCTGAAGGCCTTTACGCCTGTTACTTGAAAGGACCCGACCCTTCCGGCCAGGGCCGTCTCGCCTTGTGCGACAGCCCTGTGGGGAGGACTCTTTGAGTGAAAGCCATTTAGTTTAATTCTTCTCTTCTGAAGAATGACATCCGCGTTATCCCAGAATGCTTTGGGGAGATGTATCATGTTGTAAGATAGCTGTAATTTAGTTCTGTGGAAATCATTAAATACGTTTTGTCTGGACTTTTACTTTTTCTGCTCCTGTGCTGCTGCAGGAATATACTATGCAAATAGCGTTCGAGTTCCACCTGGGACACTTTGTGGCTGTGTGACCCTGGCCATTTTCCTGGGAGATCTCTGAGACTGTATGTGCCCAAGTGGGGGCTGATGTGTGTTGTTCGAGGAAGCTAGTCTGGGGAGTAGCCTGTCTTCAGGGTCAGTAAGCATTTATTAGGCACCTGCTGTGGATCAGGCTCTGTGCTAATTGCTGAGGATACAAAGGACAAAAGTAGATTCAGTCCTCCAGGAGTTCACATACTGATGGGGGCAAATAACAGGCATGGAAAAACTCTGAATTTACAGATAAAGAAACTGAGGCACACAGAGAAGGGCAGGGACATGTTCAGATTCATGGTCCTGGGTCTCCCATCCAAGGCTCCCTACACTCTACCCCGTTGCTTTGTATAGCCAAGCAAGTGCAGTTGCTAGTATGATGCTTTTGATATTTCAGAAATTTTTACAATATTTAAAAAACAAAATAAATCCCTATTTTTCTCACCTTTCTTATTCTCAGCTGTCAAATGGGGGTCTCAGATGAGTTTTAGCTGTAAGACCACCCCTCAGCCACAAAATGAGGTTAGCTGTCTCAGAGTCAGGGGGAAAAAATCCTTCCCAGACTCAGTTTCCCCACCTGAAAAATGAAGGAAGATGGTGTTAGAAGAGTTCTGAGGATCGACAGGGAGACCTCACCTACTGATTTTTCTGTTCTGTAGAAGGAGAATGACAGCCTTGGAGGAGGATTCCACGTTCCCCCTTCCTCATGACAGCCAGTCATGTTTTAGCTAAAACTCTTTCCCCCTATTCCTTCTAAGAAATGTGACTTCATTACCCAACCCCATCCAGGTCTCCTTGAATCTTAGTGAACAGTCTTGCATAGTCACTGGGGCAGAAGCACTTATCACCCCAAGGCCAGTGACAGTGACAGCCCACTCTGAATTTAGCTAAGGTCATCATCATTTATCCCTGGGCCTGCCAGGGTTTGCTGGCATAGCCTCCAAGAACCCAAGGTCATCTCTAAACTAGGAGGAGATGTCAAAGATTCCTAAAAATAATGGAACCCTTTCAAAACTCAATGCCCACCTCCCACCACTCCCCTCTTCCTATAGCCACTATCACCTCTATTTTAATTTAATTTTATTGATATTGATATTGATATTGATATTATATCAATATTTATTAATATTGATATAAATATTGATACTTATCAACATTATTAATATTGATGTTATTGATATTGCTATTTTCCCAGTTACATTTAAAACAATTTCTTTACATTTCTTTTTTTTAAACTTTGAGTTCCAAATTCTCTACTTTCCTCCCCACCTCTAATTCCCATTAAGATATAAAATTATACAAAACATTTTCATATGTCATGTTGTGACAGAAAACACAAATATCCCCTCTAAAAAAACCCTCAGGAAGAATAAAAATCTGTATTCAGATACAATTAGTTCTTTGAGTACGGATAGCATTTTTCTTCATAAGGCCTTCAGAGTAATTATGGATCATTCTATTGCTGACAACAGCAAAGTCATTCATAGCTGATCATTGCATAATATTGTTTTTATCTTATACGCAGTATATTTCACTTTGCTCGAGTTCACGGAAGACTTTCCAGTTTTTTTCTGAGAGCATCCTGCTCATCATTTCCCATAGAACAATAATATTCCATTAGGATCACATACCAGTTTATTCAGCTATTCCCCAATTGATGGACATCCCCTCAATTTCCAATTCTTTGAGAATAGAGCTGCTATAAATATTTTTGTACACTTAGGTAATCTTTTTTCCTTTTTAAAAAAAATCTCTTTCATCATCCCCTCCACTAGCTCTCCAGGTGCGGATTTCTCTCAGTTGTTAAAAGCAAAAATCGAGCCAAGTCACCTAATATTTACTAAGCTCCTACTGCGTGCTTGGTAGTTTCAGTTTTCTTGGCAAAGGACCGAACTGGAGTGACTTATCGTTTCCTTCTCCAGCTCGTTTTTCAGATGAGAAAACATGCAAATGGGGTTAAGTAACTTATTCAGGGTCATTCAGCTCGGAAGGATCTGAGGCTGAATTTGAACTCAGATTCTCCTGACCTAATGCTCTCCCCACTGAGCCATCCAGCTGACTCACAGTCACAGATCTTAATCTAGAAAGGCCTCTGGGGGCTTTGAGTCAACCCTGTCATGTCCATGTAGGCCAGAAACATGAAGCACCTACTATGCGCCAGGTACTGTAGTAAGTACTGGGGATTCAAAGCAAAGTAAAAAAACAATTCTTGGCCTTCAAACTCCTATGGAGGAGATGTGTCTGGGTACTGGAAGGTTTATTTAGAGTAGATAAAGGTGATGTGAAAGGGGCAGGTGGATAAAAGGCTGAGACAAGACTTCTGAGATTTGGGAGATTTAGGGAAACTGAAAGCTGGGGGAAAGGGGACTTAACCCACTAAGGCAGGGAAGAAGCAGCAGCCTTTGTGACCATTTATCAAATGCAGAGTCAATGGTCTTCCCATTGGATCACATTGCCGCTTCTTCCCCCATCCCTTCCTAAATGTAAAGTATCAAATTCAAGTGGTGGTACATCGAATTAGAAAACCACCTATTAGTATTATCTGTATTCTATATATCTATTTAATTTAAAAAAAATTTCCCAATATAAAAATTTAAATAAAAATAAACATATTAAATCAAAATATTTAAATAAAATAAAAAACTTTAAGTATTTTCCAATGGCTGCAATCTGGAAACTTATGGAGTGCCAACTCCATCCCCACCAAAGAAAAACCAGTTCACCTCCCTTCCCAAATGTAAAATGTCAAATTCAAATGGTGGTACGCCAACTTAGAAAATCACCTATTAGTATTATCTATATTTTATACTACCTGTATTTAATTTTAAAAATTATTTCCCAATTTAAAAATTTTAAAATTTAAAATATTAAATTTAAATAAATATTTTAATGAATAAAAAAATTTAAATGTGGTGGTACATTGATTTAGAAAATCACCTATTAGTATTATCTATATTCTCAGTGGTTCTCAAAGTCCCCCAGAGCATCTTCGGAATCTCTGAAATCCTCTCAGAGAGTCTACAAATTCATAATTGGTTTTTATTTTTAATGTGATCAATATCTATAACTATAACCCACATAAACAAAAGCTCTTTGGACAGATCCTTAATCATTTTTAATAGGATGAAGAGATTGAGAACAAAAGTTTGAAGACCACTGTTCTATACTATCTGTATTTAATTTTAAAATTTATTTCCCAACTTAAAAATTTGACTTAAAAATATTAAATTTAAATATTTAAATAATTTTAAATAAAATAAAATTTAAATTTAAAAAATATTTTTCAAAGGCTGCAATCTGGAAAATTGTGGGAGTGCCAGCACTGTCCCCACTGAAGAAAAACCAGTTCACCCCAAAGATCCTTGGTTTTCCCATCTATGAAACAGCAACAGTAAAGCTTGCATTCCTCCTTTCTAGATGTGATGCCTTATAAAACCCATCTGCCAGTTATTGTGAGCATCTTGACAGGAAGACTATCCAAGGGAGTCTCTGGAGAGCCAGGCCAGCCTCTCAATGGAGGAAGGAAATGTGGGTGCTTCGGGGCTCTGTGCCTGCCCCAGGGCTGCTTACCACTTGTAGGCAAGTCACTGCCCTACTCTGGCAGCTGGAAAATGAGAGGTTGGACTTGACAGCCTGAGATCCTTAATGAATGTTTATTGACTGAGTGGAGTGGCTCAGCAGGCAGAGCCTTGGGCTGGAGCTTACCAGCACATGAGCCCATTAGTACAGTTTGTCTAGTTTCTTCTGTAAAAGGGGAATAATAACATTACCTATCTTTGTTGCAAAGAGCAAATGAGATTATATTTGTAAAGCATTAGGCAGTATCCAACACACAGTAGGTTCTCTATAAATGTCTCTTCTCTTTCTCTCATACTATGATAAAAAGATAAAGGAAGGGAAGGACATTTAGGTGAAGGACCCTATTAACAAAGGTAAAACACAGAGACCAGAATGCGTATACTATGGTGTTGGAATCCAAACTTATGAGATACTACTAAGAAAGCTTCTTTTAAGGAACTATTGTAGGACTACAGTTGAGATTATATTTAAGATTAACTATTCAGAAACCTGCCTACTTTTTCTGATTTTCAAACCAATTCATGTATATTACACATGGGGTAATATAGAATAATAATATAAATCATACTCTTATTAATACATATTTATTTTACGTCACATTTGTTTAAAACCTTTACCTTAGAGTGTCTTCCATTTTGACATATATATATATGTATATATAATGCATGTGTGTATAGATCTACATGTATGCACACACACATATATATTATATACAAACATGTTAGAGTTCAAATGTTGGAGTTTGTTCTCAGAGGACAGCCGGTTTAGAGGCTTAGAGCCCTTCGGATGTCTCCAAATCCAAAGGTTCTGTCCTTCAGCCTCTGCCTCTGCCTTCTTCTGTCTCCAACAGAGATGGAAGATCTCTCTTATCTCCTTCTGGGGGGCCCAGCACCAACTTGCCGCGGAGAGAGGGCTTCTGGCGTAGCTCCACTGAAATCCCAAAAGTGTTCTCTGCAGCAGAGTCGTTTCTCTCGAGTCTAGCGCGATCAGCCAGCCAAGAGGAAAAAATGTATTCTGGAATGGCTGTCTCGCCTTATATGTGAACCTTCTGAGAGAATGGGATTATGGGTTTTCTCCCATAGTGCTCTCTGGCCCAAAGAGCTTTAAGGTGTGGACTTTGAGTAAAGGTGGGAACACAAGCCTTGTCTTGATTAGTTCTACTTAGTACCTTGTTTCAGGTTCTGGCCAAAACAACTTCTTGTAAGATTAGATCAACTCTAATTACTTAGCAGTTAGTAAGGATTCCAACATCTCCCCCTTTCTTTTGTTTTAAAACATTACAATTGGGGAGAATAGAGCTGTATGCAGCTGGGACAACTGAGATACCCCCTGGAGAGGTGAAATCTGTTCCTCTCCAGCCTATGGATCCCTTACCTCCAGGCACAGTAGGCTTGACCATTTCACCTTCTTGTATGTACAAAACAGTGTCCATCCACACACTGATATGGGAAACTGGGGAATGTGTAGATAATATCCCAGTCACTAATACAGGTAGTCAATGTGTGACTTATCACCCAGGAGACGTAGTAGCATCAGGTTTACTCATACAGAATCCTAATAAGCAACCTCGTGATAGTCACCCAGGTTCTGACTCCAGACCACAAAAACCAGAAATATATTGGACAGCAGCAGTAACGGCTGACCGACCTATGCTCACTATCTATATAAATGGCCTACCATTGGAAGGATTGGTAGACACAGGTGCGGATCGTACAGTTATTAGAGGTGCCAGTTGGCCCAGTCACTGGCCAAAGATTAAAGCAGACACCTATATGTCTGGAGTAGGAGGATCAATAGCAGCTGAAGTTAGTGCTGCCCCTATGAGATGGACTTTTGAAGGCAAAACAGGAGTTTTTACTCCTTTTATAGTTGAAAAAATCCCCATCAATCTGTGGGGAAGAGACGTTTTACAACAATTGGGGTTAAAAATGAGTACTTCGGTTTTTTAAGCAGGGCTGCTGTTGAAGGCCTGCCAACACTTTCACCTATTCCTATCCAATGGAAAACTGATACACCAGTGTGGATAGAACAGTGGCCCTTAAGTAGCGATAAAATTCAGGCCTTATTAGATATAGTACAGGAGCAGCTTGAACAAGGGCATTTACAACCTTCTCTAAGTCCTTGGAATTCACCAGTGTTCGTTGTAAAAAAGAAATCAGGAAAATGGAGGATGCTCACTGATTTAAGAAAAGTGAACGAACAGATGGAAACTATGGGAACTCTTCAGCCTGGACTTCCATCTCCTACTCAGCTTCCTAGAGAATGGCCTCTTTGGGTTATAGACATCAAGGATTGTTTCTATTCCATTCCTCTGGATAAGGAGGATATGAAGAGATTTGCCTTTTCGGTGCCCAGTGTCAATTTAGCTGAGCCTTATAAAAGATATGAATGGACGGTTTTGCCACAGGGTATGAAGAACAGCCCCACTATGTGTCAAATGTATGTTGCTGCTGCTCTTGCTCCAATAAGAAAAGCATTTCCAAAAGTTATGCTATTACCTTATATGGATGATATATTGGGTTGTGCACCTGAGGAACAAATTCTAGAAGCATGTCTACAAAAAACCATAGAAACACTAAGATACTACAAACTTCATATCGCTACAGAAAAAATTCAAAGGCATGCTCCTTTTCAATATTTAGGATATGAAATATATCCTAAGGCACTTACACTACAAAAACTGTCTTTAAGAACAGAGAGGTTGAATACCTTAAATGATTTCCAAAAATTAATAGGAGATATCCAATGGATGCGTCCAGTATTAGGTTTAACTACCAATCAATTGCAACCCCTATATGACATTTTAAGGGGAGACACTGCTTTAAATTCACCACGCCGGCTTACAAAAGAAGCTCAAGAGACCTTGAGAGAAGTTGAACTGGCTTTATCCAATATAGTTGAGAGAGTAACTCAAAAACCCTTGGAAATATCAGTTTTTGCTACGAAAGAAGCACCCACAGCAGTCCTTCATCAAGGAGACAGTGTGATAGAGTGGGTGAACCTCCCAGCACAACCAGAACAAAGCCTTACGCCTTACCCAGTGCTTGTGGCTAGAATTCTATTAAAGGCCATTAAGCGAGCAGTACAATTATCTGGGACAAGACCTGACAAGATATATACCTTCTATACAAATGCACAAATTAATGTATGCTGTGAAACCATCCCAGAGTGGCAGATTTTATTGGCCATGGCTCCAAATTTTGCACATGGATCTCCATTAAAGATAACCAGACTACTGCATAATTGGCAATGGATTTTTGAAGAGAAGGTTTCTAAGGTTCCTCTTGAAGGACCAACCATCTTTACAGACGCAGCCAAACAAAATATTTGTGCTGTATACTCTCATGATCTAACCGTAAAAAGAGTAGTCAGAACTCCTTTTCAGTCCACTCAGCAGAACGAATTATATGCGATCATGCTAGCTCTCACTTATTACCCAGGCGACATAAATATAATATCTGATTCAGCCTATTCAGTAGGTGTGGTACAAAGAATTGCCACAGCCCAAATAAAATTTGCAGCTTCTAATATATATCAGCTCTTTAAGGAACTTCAAGAGCAAGTGAGAAAGCATCCAGGAAAGATTTATATCCTGCATGTCCATTCACATAGTGGACTTCCAGGTCCTATTTTTGATGGAAATTCAAAGGCAGATAGCCTTTTAACTATGTTGGCCAGTACGCCTTTATTTCAGGAGGCCCAGGAATCCCATTCTAAATACCATCAGGCTGCTCGAGCTTTGCGTTTACAGTTTGGGATTACAAAAGAAGAAGCTAGGAGCATAGTGAAAAGCTGTACAGCTTGCCTTCCCTTCCACGCTCCTACACTGCCTCCAGGGAAGAACCCTCGTGGTTTGAGACCCAATGAAATCTGGCAAATGGATGTGACCCATTATAAATCTTTTGGTCGTCTGTCTTTTATCCACGTTGTGGTAGACACCTTTTCAGGATTCACTTTTGCCATACCAGCAGCAAAAGAGACAGCCCGAGTGGTCACTGAATTCCTCATTCAAGCATTCGCAATTATGGGTGTGCCACAAGAAATAAAAACAGATAATGGACCGGCATACACCTCCAAACATTTTGAACACTTTTGTGCACAGTATAAGATTTTACACACTACTGGCATACCCTTCAATCCTCAAGGTCAGGCAATAGTAGAGAGGAGAAACAGAGACATTAAGACACTCCTCCAAAAACAAAAGAAAGGGGGAGCCACGGGTAACCCTAGAGAACTTCTAAATTTAGTTCTCTATACCATTAATTTTTTAATCTTTGATAAAGATGCACTGGCTCCAGCAGATAGGTTTTATAACCCACCAGAAGAGCAGTGTCCAGTGCGAGCAGCTCCACTATCTTTAGATAATCGCCAGGTGATGTGGAGAGACCCAGAAAGTGGTGAATGGAAGGGACCAGATAGACTAACTGTTTGGGGGAGAGGATTTGCTTGCATCTCTACAGGTGGAGAAGGAATCAGATGGGTGCCTACGAGCCGCATTCGCCTTGTCCATCGCAGAAAGATGGAGCAGACCCTTGAAACAAAGGAGAAGACCCAAGAAATATCGGGTGGTTCTGTTGCTGATTGTGCTCATAAGAATTATTAGATTCCTGGCACATGAACTAATGGACAATGGAATCCTATTGGACTGTTTCTAGGACTTATGGACATGTGTAAATTTTCAGATTGATTCTTGTTATTTGTTACATTACTACTAGCCTGTGTTATATTGCTATGTGCTCATGTAAATTATGTATAATGCCTCCCATATTGATGGATTTATGTATACCATGTATATCTGTTACAAAGTTCTGGCCCATATTGATGGATTTATGTGTACCCCCTCAGAAACCCCCTATGTTTTAAAACAAAAGAAAGGGGGAGATGTTGGACTATGGATCTGGAGAAAGTAGTGACAAACACAATTGATAAAAGGGAAAGAAAACGGATCATTCAAAGGTCTTATAAATATCTTCAAAGAATGTATTTTTTTTCTTGTAGGTTATTGGAAAGAGGATGTTCTCTATTTTCCAAGTTTGTTAGGGTGATTCAACCCCCCAGCAACATGCAGAAAGGATTTAATGGATCTCCTTCTCTTGGGGTCTCTGGAGAAGGCTGAGTGACCACTTGGTGGGGATGCTGAAGAAAAGATCCTTAATCTAGTTGCGTTGAATTAGTTGCCCCTTCTTGCTCTCAGAATCTGAGAGTGATGGATTGAAAATGGTACTTGGAAAGACTATATTGGCCATGGGGTCCAGGATAGACTGGAAAGGGGAGGCAGCTTTGCAAGGACCAAACTGGGAAAGGAGAAATGCAAACTTACTTTCATTTCATAGATGGGAAAACCAAGGCTCTCAGGGATGAACTGATTTGTCTTTGGTGGGGATGGAGTTGACTCTTTTACAACATTCCCAAGTATGGCCCAAACCATTTAACAAATTAAATACAGTAATCTTAATAACTATCTCATCTACCTCTCAAGGCTGTTCAGAAGATTCAATTCAGGGATTCTCATGATGTTTTTGAGTTCTGGACCATTCCCCTCACTTTAGTAAAACCACTGGACTCCTTTTTAGAATAATGCTTTTTAAATAATCCAGGAAACACTAAATTTTAGAGCTTAGCAAAAATATATAATTTTTTTTCCATCCAGGCTGGGTATCCATGGACTCCAGGTAAAGATCCTTGCTTCAGAAAAATAGTTAGAAAAAATAGTATTTTATAAACTGCAAAGGTCAGTTCTTATTAATTCAAGCATGAGATGATAGGGTCTGAGCTACAGAGTAGATAAATCACAGAAAGTTAGAAGGAAAAAAATCAATAGGATTTAATGATCAATTGGAAGTGAGGGGTAAAGGAGATATTTTCAAGGCGTCAAGGTTGAGACAATGGTAATCCTCTGAAAAACGTAGCAGAAGCAGATTTTACGGGTGATGGTGGTGGTAAGAATCATCAATGACAGGAGAGCCAGGCTCCTGGGACTTCACAGGGGGTCTAGTTTAATCTCATTTTATAGATTAGAAGCTAAGGACAAGGGAGGTAAAATGTATTGTCTGAAATCACACAGGTGGTGTGTCATAGGCAGGATTCTCTGATGCGGGAGTCCTACCCATTCCTCTGTACCAAAGGGGCTGAAATGATTTAATCCCCATGAAAGCCAAGGAAATGGATTCAAGAAAGAAATTAAATAAGTTGTTATATAAACTAGTGATTATGTAAACCATCTTTCTCAGTTACTGGCCATGGTTTCCTGGGCCACATTAAAGTAGAACTGAAAACAAAGAACAATAGCTTTCTTCACCATACCTTTCCTAACCTGGCAGGAGTCTGCTTCTACTGGGAAGATAGTGGGAAGCAGCAAGCCTTGAGCCAGGGAGCATCTGTTAAGTGACAGGGGTTGGGGTGAAGAGCGATATCACACAGGTGAGGGAAGGGGCATGGAAGGTCCCCTGTCTTGAGATAGTTTTGAATTCCAAGAAGTGAAAGTTTAGTTCCATTTCCCCTCCTCCCTGCCCTCCTTCCTTTTCAGGATATGAAGAGTCCTAGGAAGGATCTGGGTTCAAACTCTACGTGACCTCAGGTAAGGTTACTTAACTTTCTTTGTGCCTTAGTTTTCTATAAAATGAGTCATTTGACTTTGCCAAAACAAGGAGTAGGTAATTCTGGGTGAAAATTTCATTAACGTAGTTGTGAAATTTCTCTCCACCTTACACATAGAAGTGCATATATTAGAAAATTAGAGGGAGAGAGAAAATGAGAAAGTGTTAGGGAAAGAAGGGGAGAGATGGGGGAGGAAGGAGAAGAGAGGAGACACAGAGAGATGAGAGACAGAGATAGAGAGAGAGAGAGAGAGAGAGAAAGAGACATGAGAGAGACAGAGGGGAGAGAAAAGGAAGATGGGGGAGAAGAGAGGGCCAGGAGGGAGAGCCGACATGCTCCCTTCATTCCTGGGCAGGAACAGTTCTGTAGGAGTTGGCCCTGATCCCCAAAGCAAGAGGAGACAGAGCGTGCAGCTTTCTGTGCTTACTGTACCCCAAGTGAGGCTGCAGAGCCAGAGACTGCAGCTGATCGGGAAGGGAAGGGACCCTCGGGTTCTCCTGCAGGAAGGAGATAAAGGAAATCCAGGAGAACTGCAGGCTCTCCCTGCCTCCTCCAGGAGAATGTTTTCCATTAGTTTGGCTGAGAAATGCTAACCTAAAACTCAGGCACACAATCTCCTAGTGTGTCAGAGCTGGAGTCACCCAGTGTCATTTTACAGATGAGGAAACTGAAACCAGAGGGGTCCCAAAGAGCGGCAGGGTGGGTTTCCCACCTTGATCTGTCTCCTGCCTCCCTCCTCTAAATTTCTTCACAGAGATGAAGCTCATTTCTGATATTTATGATACAGAAACACATTCTCTCCTTAGGCTTAGGGAAGACTCGCTCCTTATTCCCCTCTTCCTGCTCCCATAGTGTCCAAAAGAGCAAAAGGGAGAAAGAAGTCCTAAGATTATTGTAAGAAACAACGGGAAGAAACATTTAGAGTATTTTATTCTGAATTTGAAGAGAAATAAAAATCACAATTTGCTTTCCTTTATTGTAAAGTCAAGTCACTGGTAACGTGCCGTGTCTGGCCGGAGCCAGTGACCGCCCCAGTGACCGGCCAATATCTTTGGGCCCTTGTACACACAGGGCTTCTTCCACCAGCATGTGTTTCCGTACTTCTTGGACCATCGTGCTGCCTTACTCATTCAGCTGGCACAGCAGCGCAGAGCCTTTGGCTATCCAGTAGTCATTGGGTTTCTCAGATGGTAAGAGGATTGTCACCACAAAATTAGTTGAATGGCCTAGTTAAAGAAATTAGAAGAAATCTGTTAAAGGGATTCTCCCGTAGTGGGAAGAACATTTAAGAAAGGCTCCTTTTCTCCATGTGTCCTTGGACTGTACCTCTGCGAGTACGGATTTCTCCATCTTTGAAAAGCATGGTTTAGACTGGATGGTCTCTGAGGGGGGTCCTGGGCCCTGCCCTCTCCAGCCTCAGTTTCCCCATCTGTAGGATGGAGTAGATTAGACTACATAGTTTCTACGATCCTTCTAACCTCAGCCCCAGGATTCAGGTAGATGTTTCCCCAGAGTCTGGGGTGTGGCCTACTCCTCCAGATTGGGGCTGAGCACAGACCCCAGGCCAGTGGAGGAAGAAGAAAAACTGCTTTTTAAAGAGAAGGGGGTCAGAAGAGGGACTGGACCAGGTACTGTGCAGGACGCTTGCTGCAAATAGCTCCCTTAATCCTAGGAATTCAATGCTATTATTATTAGCCTCAATTTAAGTCCAAGGTCACATAGAAGTGTTTGAGACTAGATTTGGAGTCAGGTCTTCCAGACAGGGTCCGCTACTCCATCCATCTAGATGCTCCCAAGGAGGGCTGGGGCAGAAGAGATCATGTTCCTGGAACAAACACTGGAGCCGATATTGTATCCCGGCTAACACCAGCCCAGGAGTTCTTAGCTACAGGTCTTCACCCTTGCTTTTTGAGGAGAAAGTCAAGCTTTCTTCCATGTCCCTCACTAGGCCTTTTCCCAATCAATCAGTCAATCTAGGCCGTTTCCCAATCATTATATCAGTTAATCAACATTTATTATTGCTGAGTCATGTATCCAACTCTTGTATGATCTCATTTGGGTTTATCTTGCAGAGACTGATTTGCCATTTTCTTTTTTAGCTCATTTTACAGATGGGGAAACTAAGGCAAAAAGGGCTAAGTGGCTTTGAACTCACAAAAAAAGTCTTCCCCTGTTCTGGCACTTTATTTACTGTCCCACCTAGCTGCCCAGTTATTAAGTATTTAACAAATTAAACATTTATTAAGCACCTACTATGTTGAAGGTACTGTTACTGTGTTTTAAGTGCTGGGAATACAAAAAGAGGCAAAATATAGTCCTTTTACAGATGGGGAAACTGAGGCAAAAAAGGCAAAGTGACTTGCTGACTTTAAACTCACAAAGTCAGTCTTCCCCTTTTCTGGCACTTTATTTACTCTGCCCCACCCTAGCTGCCCATTTATTAAGTATTTAACAAATTAAACTGGCACTATATTTGCTGTCCCATCTAATTGCCCAGTACTTAAGTATTTAACAAACATTTAATAAGCATCTACTGTGTGCAAGACATTGTATTTAAGTGCTGGAGATACAAAAAGAGGCAAAAGATAGTCCCTGACCTTGAGGAGCTCACAATTGAGTGGCGAAAACAACATGCAAACAAATACAAATGCTCCTCTCTGCTGACCTGAGTTTATCTGGCCTCTTCTATGACTTTTACACTCTTTGGAACTCTTAACCAAAAAGGAACCCAATGACTTCTGGAGATCACATATTATGATAAAGGAAGAGAAAATATTTCATTTTTTGGTGAGGGTCCAAGCTCAAAAGCCATTTTTTTTCTCTCTGAGGTGTCTATGAAGTGAATATTTCTCTTTCTCCATATTTTCCTGAGGAACCTGACTCTCTCTCCCCACTTAGGTTTTTGGCCTCTTAGAGATGGCCTGGCAGACCCCATGAAGCCTTATCTGCCAATCAAGCTGAGCCCTGAAGGAAAGAAGGAGGATGGTTTGAAGAAGTGTGAAAAGCAGGAAAGAAAGATTGGGTTTCATACCTCAATTCAATTCAACAGAGAGAGCTGAGTTGGAGCTAAAGTCTGCCTCAGGCACACTCTTAGTTGTGAATTTATGGGAAAGCCACTTTCTTTTAGACCCAGTTTTCCTATCTGTAAAATGGAGACAATAATAACACTAACTTCTAAAAGTTGTTATGATGATATCAAGTGAGATATTTGGGAAGCATTATGCAAACTGTAAAGCATCATGTAAATGCTGACTATTCTTATAACTCAGTACAACGTTTGCTGGATTTTGGTGGGGAGGTATGGAGGGATGTATCCACAACTTCCTCAGGAGGAGGAGCTTCCAATAAAACTTCCTTCACTCAGGTCTTTATCCGTTTTTATGGCTAACTGTCCTGAGAGAGGCCTAGGGGCACTGAGATGTTAAGTGACTTTAGCCAGTGAACGTCACAGGCTGCACTGGAACCCAGCTCTGAGACCAGGCTCTCCAACCATGCCCTTTGTGTGTTAGGCTAGGGATGTGACCAAAGATTTCACAGTAAAAGATACTCCCAGGAGTCAGGTTTCTCTTGGATCACTCAGGTTTTGCTCCCAGGAAAAGATGGAGAAAGAGAAATAGTCACTTCATGGACACCTCAGAGAGGAAAAAAATCCTAGCTTTTGAGCTTGGACTCTAATCAGAAAATGAAATCTTTTCTCTCTCTTCATTATCGTATATGATCTCCAGAAGTCACTGGGTTTTGTTTCATTTTGTTTTGTTTGATTATGAGTTCCAAAGAATATAAAAGTCACAGAAGAGGAATTTCCTTCTACCAATGGAGACAGCATCTTCTCGCCATTTAGGGCTACTGGGAACTTAAGTGACTTGGCCAAGCTGGTAGGTACCAGAATTTGGACTTGAACCCTTTCTTCTTGACTCCCAAAGATGCCTTTCTGACCATTAGGGCACCCCGCTTCTCAACTGCACTTGCCTTTCAATGACGATTTTGTCTTAAGACAGTTGAATTTACTGTCTGCTCTGTTGATTTACTCTGGAGGCTTGTTTGATTCCTACAAATTGCATTACCCTCGGTCATATTAAAAAACAAACTAATTTGGATTATTTTTAGGAACTCACTGGTATTGCCTGATTTTTTTTAACTTAAATACAATTTTGTCTTAAACTGTTGAATTTACTATCTGCTCTGTTGATTTACTCTGGAGGCTTGTTTGATTCCTTGCCCTCAGTCATATTAAAAAACAAACTAATTTGGGTTAATCTTAGGACCTCATTGGCATTGCTTGATTTTTTTTTTATTCAATTAATCTCCCAGACTGGAGGACTGGCTACTCTTGTTTGAACTGTCAAGGTACCAGGTTCTGCCAATTTTAGCATGGCTCTAAGACTACAGGAAAGGGGCTCAGGATCTCTCATCCTAAAGCTCAAACCCTACTAAGTAAGTAGTTCCAGCCTGAGAGACACCCAAGGGGCAGAGGGGACTGTTAAGGATGCTTTAACTAGATTTAACCAACAGATAAGAGTGCTGAGCCTGGAGATAGGAAGACCTGAGGATCAAAACTCACTTCAGACATTTCCTGCCTGTGTGATTCTGGCCAACTCTGTTTGCCTCAGTTTTCTCCCCTATAAAATGAGCTGGGGAAGGAAATGGCAGCCGGCTCCAGTGGCTTTGCCAAGAAAACCCCCCAAAGCGGGGGCGGGGGGGGGATATGACTGGAAAATGACTGAATGAGAATTAGATTGCTGCTGACATCATTGAAAAGAAATGCAACAGAGTGTTAAGGTCCCTCGAACGTGTGGTTTACAAGAGGTAATGACTGAACCAGATTCTTCCGAAGTGATCCCTGAAGCTTAATCATGCAAGTAAGGTTTTCTGATTTCCCCAATCTTGGCTCTTTTTCTCCACCTAGTGGAATTCCGAGGCTAAAGGCTCAAGGGACCAATTTCAAATGACAGATTGTTATGGTTGGATTTTGTGCCTCAACCTTCTCATTTTTAAAATGGGCAGACTGAAATGTCACTGAGGGATTTAATTTCTGGGTGAGGAAATTCCCTGTGCCATTCAGTAGGTGCGGTATAATGGATAGAGCACTGAACTTGGAATTAGGAAATGTGAATTCAAATTTGACCAGAGACACTTAGTAGCTATGTGACCAGGCAAGTTATTTATGCTTTCTCATTCTTAGTTTTTCCATTTCTAAAATGGTAATGGTAATAATGGTAACCTTTATCACAGAGCTATTGCGAATAGCCAGTGAGATAATATATGAAACTTTGAAAAGCTTTCAAGGCTTAGATGAATATTGCCTCTTATATTTATAAGCCAGAAGTGACCATAGTGGGAGTGGGAAACTTGTGTTTTATAAGACCCAGGGCAGGGCGACAGGGAGTTACTTTATGCCTACGTTAGGTGGGACCCTCCGAGCAGATGCTGGCTTCTGACTGAATCGGGGCAGAATGATGCAGGACACGAATGATACAAGACATAGCTGAGACTTGTGGGCCCGGAGAATCACTACTGTCGCAAGAGAAAGGCAGCAAAGTGAGAAATGTCCATGGAGATCTAATAAACTAGCATCTAACCCACTGGAGAGGAGTCATGGATGAGCCAAGGGCTCTCTCTCAATAAACAAATGGAAAATCACAAAATTTCAGATCTGGAAGAGTCATATATGAAGAAAAAGCAAAACTATCTCTTGCTTTCAAGGAACATGCATTCTAATAGGAAGAAAAAGATACAAATTCATTTATAAATATCATTGAATTCATAATAACTGTTTGTTATTATGTTGTTTTTCCCCTCAAATAGTAGACACCAACATGACAATTATAATCACATGAGGAGGAACTCTACAATTTTTTTTTTAGCTTAGGTGGGGCTCTTCATATCTCCCCCGAGATGGGAAGCAATAGTGTGATAAAAATGGGAATAGATTTGGGGGCTCTCTGACACTAAATAATAGATTTAGACTTTGGAGGATGATAATTTTTTCCTTAATTATCATCTAGTCTGACTTCCTTGTTTTATGATTTGAGAACCCGAAGCCCAGATAAGTGCCCAAGATCACATAGGTAGAAGGAACCAATAACAAGCTCTGCTATGTCAATGTGTCAATAATGTGCTCTGGCAATGTCTGAATTCTGGTTAACGTTAATAGGAGCTAGCTTGTCTCAGTGTTAATGAAGCCCCCCAAATTGTACAATGTTCAGTGTTGGTAAAATGCTGCATTAAAAGATCATTATCAATACTGAGCACCATCAGAAGCCGGAAAGCTGGGTGACTTATTATTTTAAGTCCAGTTAATGGTCCACTTGCTATGTTTGTGATTTTAAAGATGGGACTGGCTTCCTATGTCTTTCCCACGGGGCCTTTGCCCATTCATTACAGTCTTAGTTTTCATGGATCACAGGACTTGGAACTTGCAGAGGTTGATGATCCAAATCCAAACTTTCATTTAATAGAAGAGGAAGCCAATGCTTGCCTAAAGGTGTAAGGATAGGAAGCAAGATGGTTGGATTTGAACCCAGATCCTCTGTTCCAAATCCAAACTTTCATTTAATAGACGAGGAAGCCAATGCTTACCTAAAGGTGTAAGGGTAGGAAGCAACAATGGTTAGATTTGAACCCAGATCCTCTGTCCCTGAGTCTGGTAATCTTGCTCCTATACCCTTTTCCAGCTGGTAGAAATGGAAGCCAGATAATAATAATATTGATGTTGATGAGGATTTCTGTAGTTCCTCAAGGGTATAAAGTGTTTTATAAATATTATTCCACATAATGCTTAAACTAACCCTGCAGGTAACCTTGCCCAACCTTCCCTACTTCAGTCCAATTCACTTTCATGTCTTGGTTTCACCTCCCTGATGTCCTGGTCCTCCATCAGAACCAAGGACAAACAACAATAGTAGCCATCACCTCTGGCAGGTTTATATTATCATCCCCTTTTTGCATATGAGAAAACTGAGGCAAACAGAGGACAGGTGACTTGTTCAAAGTCGCATAGCTAGGAAGTGGTGGGAGGCTACATTTGCACTCAGATCTTCCTTGTCTTCAGATCCAGCATTCAGTATCTCATGGCACCATCTCGCTGTTAGAAATTGGGATTATCCTATTATGTCTGAAATTGGTTTTTTGGGTCCTTTGTAAGAAAGAAATATACATAATCACAACATTCAGGTTACATTTTGTGTTGATGTACAAAGTTCTTACCAGTGGTGGAGAGCGTCCCTGCTCGGGCTCCAGTTTTGTAGAGTGGAGAATGATACAGTGAGGGAATGGGTTCATAGTTCTGATGAGGCTCAAAATGTACCACGGGCAACATGGGGTTCATCTGTCCAGGCAAAGCATCTTCTATAACCATGTTTTCATTATCCCAGCGTGAAGCGTCCATATACATTCCATGCACCAGCACGCCATCCTCAGGAAATGGCAGCTGAAAGGGAAACATGAGCACAGAAACCCAGTGGGTGCATTTCTGGAAGTGTGACCTTGAGGAATAAGCATTTTAAAAGTACCTCTTTTGTCAGGCAGTCAACTAGCATTTATTAAGCACTTACTATGTGCGAGGCACTGGGCTAAACTGCTGGGGTTACAAAGAAAGGCAACAGCAGCAGTAGTAATAAAAACTCAGACAAAACAAGGCAAAAAGTTTCTGAGTCCTCCAGGACCTCACAATGTAATAGGGCCTGATACTAGGCAAAGTTCTAAATGGAATGAACAAAGCAAATACATACTCACAAGGAATAACATGTATCTCACATTATCTATCTATCTTATCTATCCATCCATCCATCTATCCATCATCTATCTATCTTTCCCATCCCTCCATCTATCCATCCATCCATCCTTTCATTCACCCATCCATCTATCCCACCCATCTATTTATCATACATTTATCTATTTTTACAAGCATCTGTAGGTCTATCATCCATCTGTCTTTACATGCATGCATCTATCCATCCATTTATCTATTATACAGCTATCAATCTACCATTTATATAGATATCTACATAAACATCATCTATCAATGTCTTATGTGTATATATGTCTATAAACGTATATATATGCATACAAACATGAATAGAGTATACATACATATGTATACATGCATTCTGTGGTACCTTAAGGATATAAAGTGCTTTACAAATATTATTCCACTTGATCCTCAAAACAATTCTGCAGGTGACCTTGTCCAGCTTTCCCTCTCTTTAAATCCAATACACTTGCATGTCTTGGCAGAATTGGGAAGGGGGCCCCTTGTTTTCTAACTCCTCCCTGAGACCCCTTTCCATCATGCTATAAGTGTTCTCAAACTGAGCCACGGATGGAGCCGGGAAGCTGACACCTGTGACTCAGACATGTGTGTTACAGCATGCACATGAATCTGTACAATGGGAGCAATTTGACCCAGTCAACAGAAATGGACTCAACAAAGTCTCTGGTCCTCCGCGGGCAGAGGGAACAATACCTCCTTATCCATGGGTGACTCCTGTCCGAACTGTACAGTTCTGGATGCTTCGATCACCAGCGCTTGGTCTCGGTAAACAGGCACAATGTTATAGCAAAAATTAAGTTCATCTATGGGCAAGTTGTATTTTCGAGCGTGGTTCTGCAGAGTTCCTATTGTAGAAAAGTACAGGTAAGGTGGCTCTTCTGCCTTTTTACCTCTGGCCCACATTATCCTTGGGGTTGTCCACTTGTTGGTGGAGGTATCTTATTAGGGGATTGAACAGATGCTGAGAATTCACCATTAGTCAAATCTCTCTACCAGCAGCTGGCTCCAAAGCCCAGGATTCCAACCTTTTGTGTGTAATTCCTCTGGGTTAAAGAACACTGTGGACTTCATATGTCCTTTGTGAAAATAGCCAATATATAGCCTAGATTACATATATAATTTTATGTATATCGTATATATAAATATATAATATGAAATATTATATATGTGTATATAAACATATAACATGAAATATTATATGTGTTAATATATAATATGAAATATTTTAATTAATTTTTTTTTTGCCATTTGCAGGGGATTCAGAATTGGAAGCTCAGGACCTGCTAAACTGGAATATCTTATAGTAATTTCCTGATGCTGACCTTAGTGGAACAGACATCCATTTTCTAGGTTTCTTTGTCCCTGATGATATTACAGAAACACCCACGAACATTCTCTGGATGTTCTAGGAATTCTAGATTATAATGAGCAATTCCTATCCAAAGTACAGGGTCCAAGAAAAAAGACTTTCTTGTTCTTCCCCAAATTCTAGGTATCCTGAGAAGAGCCTGGATTTGGGGAGCTAAGGAAAATCTGCTATTTATGGACTTCTCTTTTCTCAGATGATTAAGAAGTAGACCCCAGTGACATTATAACTGAATATCTATTTATGAACTTTTCTTTTTTTCAGATGATTAAGTAGACCCTAGTGACATTATAACTGCATATTGAAATAGAAACTCCTAAGGAGTCTGTCAAAAAGTGGCCATTCTACTCTAGTTACTGGAAAAAATTTCTAACCAAACACCTTGTTTATTCTCTGTGTTCTTTCCTAGTCAACTAATAAGGTAGCTATTTCGCAATTCCTCTCTTGAATTTTCTCCTTTGTTTTCTCCCTTGAGGGGGTGCTACGGAGATCCATTCCTACTCATAACTATGATTCTCTATTAATTCAGGACCTACTTGAAAACTTTAAGAAAAATACTAGTACCTGTCAGAAATCCTTGAGGAAAAAAGAAACCAGATATCCAGAATGATTTGGGCTGTCCCCTTTTGAGCCACAACTGAAAAGAGAAATAATGGAATAGACTATTATGGGGGCTGAAGTAGCTATATTCTATCTTAATCAAGGTTGCTAGATAACGGAATTTTTCTTCTTCCTCTTCCAGGATGGAATCTAAACCAGTCCAGAAAACTAGTTATTATTCCAGTAATTCTTAAAAATGGCCAAAAAGATGCCATAATCCCTATTAGGCAAGATATTCTAGTATTTCCAAGAGTCAGAAAGACTTTGCTTCCTGTGTTCTGGCTACTAGCTTTAATAAATAAATAATCATTAGCTATGGAATATGGGAGAAAACAATTGAAGTGGCTCAAGGTTAAAGCCAAGTGCCTAAAATTATTCCTGAAAGTCATTTGAACATTGTTTGGGACAGTGAGCAACATCATTTAGCCCCTGAGTGTTCCTAGGCCACTGTAATTCAGTAGGGATGGGATCATTCCCATTCTGGACATTCCCAATATAGAAAGAAACATGGATTTCTCCTTCCTGTGCCTCATGCCCTCCGTGGACTGGTTCTAGGTATAAGTCCAGCCATGGCACCAGCTCAGCTGAAAGTCAAAGGACAACTTTGCTCACATCCACAAAAGCTGTCCTCAAGACGAGATCTTTGACCCAGGATGACAGAGGCTTTAGTGAAGGGTAGGCGGCATTGGACCACAATGCTGGAACCTGATTGTTAAGGAAGCTATTGTACACTCTCTCCATTTCTTCAGACATGACGACGAATCCAGCAATTGCTTTGTCCAGTGTTTCTAGGGAAATCTGAAAGGGAACACAAATGTTTATCTTAACACTCATGATATACAAATAGTGAATGAGTGAATGAAAAAGCCTTAAATAGTAAGGCACAATTCAGACTGTGGGAGCTTCTGATAAACATTGCCCTTGGCAGTGTAAATTAAGTCACAGTCACATTCAGGATCCAGAATCTTGTGAACCCCAGGGGAGATGGTGAGGAAGTCCTGAGCAGCCAAAATGTAAGGATCAGGTCAGCAAGAATGTGTAGGTTAAAAGTGGGAAGACCCAAGGGTTAGAATTAGGTGAGGGAAGAGGTGGTGCAGAGGTAGGAAGAGGTAGGGAAAGGGAAAAAAACAGAAATGTGAGAAGGCAAACGCAGCAACTGAAACCACAGGATTCATGGATTTAGAACTTAGAAATCACCTAGTTTCAGGGCTGCTTAACTGTTTTTCAGTCACAGATATTTTGGATAATTTTTTGAATTCTGAAGACTCCTCAGAATAATGTTATTAAATACAAAAAACCATAGTTACAAAGGAAACCAATTAAATTAATTAACACATTAAAGCAATGTACACCTTCCAGCTTAAGAACCCTGATTTAGCTGAATTTTGCCAATGACAAGACTGTGTTACATAGAATTTAAAGAGCATGTTCAAAGTTACCAGACAAGTAAATATTATGGAAGGAAAGAATATATACATGTTCCAGGTTAAGAACCTTGATCTAGCTGAATTTTGCAGATGACAATACTGAGTTACATACAGTTTAAGGAGTGTGTTCAGTTACCCAGACAAGTAAGTATGATGGAAGGAAAGAATATGTACATCTTCCAGGTTAAGAACCCTGATCTAGCTGAATTTGCCGATGACAAGACTAATTACATAAAATTTAAGGAGCATGTTCAAAGTTACCTAGACAAGTAAGTATTATGGAAGGAAAGAGTCAAGCATTTATTAACTGCTTATTATGTGTTAAGTTTTTATAAATGTTATATCATTCGATCTTCACACTCATTCTGGCAGATGGGTGTTAACTTTATTTCCATCTTATATTTGAGGAAAGTGAGACAGAGAATAAGTGACTTGCTAGTAAATGTCTGAGGTTAAGTTTGAATTCAAGTCTTCCTGACTCCAGACCCAGATCTCCATGCACTGAGCCACCAGGCTTCTGATTTCAAATCCAGCACTTTTGTTCCTCATTGTTCCCTCAGCTGTCACGGAGCATCAGTGACACCTTCCCCTCTGCATGAGTCGTTGCACTTTTCCAGGTTGTCCCAGAAGTGGAAATCCTTAGACAAAACTCATCTTCAGGCAGATGTGACATGCCTTCCAAAAGTCCAGGCTTGTTTGGATCAGATCCAGATTTCTTGCCAGATATTCTTGCTGAATATCACAGCTGCTTGTGCATCTCTCCAAAGAGCACCATCTTTAAGGTTAATGTGCAATATTAACATTTTCTCATCATTTTCTAGAAATCAACCTAATCAACGAATTGATGAATCCCCAATTGGCAGCCATTTGCTAATTTCTGAAAATTTAACAATGGCTGTATATATCCCTATTGTGGATAACACTGATATTGGAAAGTGTAGTTTTAAGGTCCTGGGCTGTGAGGTTGGAGGATGAAAAATAGTATATCTTTAGGATGGTAATATTGGTGATTGCAGCCAAAGCCAGGCTATCATGTGCCAGGAGGGCAATGCCCACAGAACTTAATGGACTATGAAACCTATCATGTGCCAGGACAGCAATGCTCACAGAGCCCACAAAGTGATCAACAAACCCCCTGGGGTGAGGAATGCCATCTTCCTGCAGGAACCTGGGTCTATGAGCTGAAAAACAGAAGATAAACTTCAGGGGTGGCCGAAATCCTTTTATAAATTGGTTAGACCTGTGACCTCCTTGACCATGAGTGATGCAGACCACCACTGGTTCTCTGGATAAGTCCCCTTGAGGGACGGCAGATGTTCTCAGGATTGTTTTTTCTGGTGGCCATCATGCCATTGTGTGAGGGGGTACAGTTTTAGTGTACCCAAGGCTTCTACCATCAGTCACCCTGGCTGCTACCTCTCTCAATGGTTTCTACAGTGGATTCTACCCAAAATGCTTCCACTTTGTGAAGGGCACCTTATTGCATGCTAGAAGCATTGCATTAGTTCAGTCTTTATACTCTCTAGTAAGGGAGATAAGACATAAACACAAATAACTATGATATGAATTGGAGTAGAAGTGTGAAAAAAAAGTTAATGTAAATGAAATGCTGAAAGACTAAAGGAGGAAAGGTTCATGTCCAGTACTAGATCTATACTTATTTCCCATTAGAAAATAAGCTCCTTGAGGGCAGGGATGGTACCCCCCTTCTCCTCCTGCTCTTCCTCCTTTCTCTTCTTCCTCCTCCTCATTCTTCCTTTCTCTTTTTCTTCTTTATCTCTAACAGCTAGCATATGGTAGGTGTTTAATAAGTGCTTATTGATTAGAAAGGGTAGGACTTTAGCTGAGCCCGAAGTGGAAGCGGGAGTCCATTTTATATATAGGGAGAGTGGCAAGAATACACAGCCCATGGATATGGGACAATACCCTCCCCTCCTGTCTTGCTTTCTGGGTCAGGAAAAGATAGAACTTAGTTGAAGAACAGTGGAGTGGCTCATTTCAGCGGGAACCTTATCTTTGCTCCTAATTTCTTTACAAGTTGAAAGGAATAGAGCAGAAGCTGGTGAATGTTAGTTCTTGACTTCTGTGGGGTTGTATTTCAAGATTCAATGAAATTCATTATTCTGAGATGCCTTTGTTGCTCCAAAAGGAAAAGAATAATGTTCATTAATGATAAACATGCTTTGGAGAACTCAAACCCATTTTTCTTTGACGTTCTTCAGGAAGATAGCGACCCCTTAAATTGCCGTATCAACTTTGGCTCATTTATACCCTCAGTGAAAGAAACATCACTAGCCCAAATGTCTTTTTTTCTTTCTCCTCAGGTTGATAAAAAGTTCCAACCACCCCTGCTTGCCTTTGTGGTTGCTTGTGACTTTCCCAGGAATAATTCTTTGTTAAAAGGTAGTTTATGGAAATACCGTGCAGTTTTAGGATTACAGTTTTCTCTTTTTTTTCCTTTGTGTGTCATGTTTATTCATCCATAAAACATTGAACTGGTATTCTCCCCTTTCATCTCTTCTGTGCTTTTTCTTCCTGGATTCTTTCCCAAATGATTTTTAAAAAATTTCAGGCAGAGGTCAAGTTTTAGAAATACTGTGATTGAATCAAGCTGGAAGATAAAGATAGCCCACAGGCAGCTGGGAAGACAGAAATGGATCTCAGGAGGAGGGTGTGTTGTCAGGGCTAGAGACATAAAATCCTAGTGAAGTATTATTAAATTTGTTGATTATGTCTATTAAATGTTAGCAACTTTGGGTGACTCCCATTCACACAGCCTGCAATACTTAAAATTCTCATTCATTCATTTTATCCAATCTCTTCTTTCATTCTTGTTTGGTATCTTGCTGGCTCCTCCTCTGATTATAAAACCTCACTGTCGACTTTGTCTATGTTCACTGTTTTTTATTTCACCATCTGCCTCTTGTTCCATCTTCATATGCCCTTTTATTTATATTCTAAAATACAAATTCCCAGAGGATATCAGAAGCCATGTATGATGTCTAAAAATCACTATTGGAGTACCTAGAAGAAAAATTCCAGATTACTAAGAAGCTCTCGTGAGCAAGGGCTCTTGCCATGATCCCAGTTTCTGGTAAGATTTTGTAGGTGGGAAATCATAATGAATTTCAGTGCTAAGCAGCCAAAAAATATACTGAAATACTCAGATAGTTAAGTAATCTTCTTGATTTCATAGGTTCCTTTTAAGGATGCTCTAGAGATCATCAAGGGAAACTCCTTTATTATAGAGGATAAAATTGAGGTCTTGGGAAGTTTTGGGACTTGCCCAAATTCACACTGGTATAAAAGATTTGGACCCCAGTCTCTAGATCTGAAGTCCAGTGTTAATCCCATTACTCCATGCAGAGATCAAGTTCTAGATATACTGATTCTGAATAATATGAGAAAACAGAGGCAGCTTTCCATAGGCAGACTGGAAGACAGACCTGGATCTTGGGAGAAGAGCCAAGTCTGGAAACAAAAGATCCAATGAAATAGCATATGTATAAAAAAGCCCTTTACAAAATTATAAAGCACTTTATAAGTACCAGTCTTATAGATTTGGAACTCATTTGCGAAACTGTGATACTGGAAGATACAAAAGTATAGAATTCTAAAAACTACCCCATTGTTATAAACATGTTATAAAACAATGACATTCAACAAAAAATACGGGATAATTGTCATACTCTGATTAATTTGAGAAGGCCATTAAATCTGTCCACTTCTTGTCCAAGGACAGTTGTTAAGGAGTTGAGACGTCCTTGCGCATCCTTGACAAAGAGCGAATCCGAAGCTCCTTCCATTTCCAGTTTTACTGAAACACACAAAAAGAATTATTCCTAACATTCCCTACAGATTCTCATCTAACAAAATACCTTTAAAGCCTGCTTTTTAGAAATAATGTCAATCATTGCAGTGTTTGGAATGCTTTAAACAAATGCTTCTGTGATTCAGAAGGTCAGACAAGTGGGTCCCAAAGATATAAAAACAGAACTTTACAGAAATCCCTGTGGAATGAAAGATCCTGGAGGGCAGGTTTTAAAATTTTTTATCCAAGTACCTAATACAGTGCTTAGTATGTAGTATTTACTTAAAGAATGCTTGTTGAAAGATAACTGTATAAATATGTATACATATATTGGATTTAACATATATTTTAACATATTTAACATGTATTGGACTACTTGTAATCTAAGGGAGGGGGTAGGGGAAGAAGGGGATATAATTTGGAACAGAAGGCTTTGCAAGGGTCAATGTTGAAAAATTATCCATGCATATGTTTTATAAATAAAAAGCTTTAATTAAAAACATTAAAATAATAAAAACAAAAACAAAACAAAACAAGAATGCTTGCTGAATCAAATTGAATCCCCAATTGGTCTTATTATTTCTTTAGAGACAGACTTTAGAACTTGGGTCACTGTTGAGGAAAATAATTCTGGAACAGAGAAGGAAGGAGGAAACACATTTTTAAAGGACTTACTATGTGTCAGACACTGTGCTAGATACTTTACAAATAATACCTCATCTGGTATGTGGAAGTACGTGCTTTTATCACCATCTCCATTTTATATCTGAGGAAATTGAGTTAGATGGACATTAAACTTACCCAGAGGAATACAGTTAGGAAATGTCTGCAGCCACATTTGAACTCAAGTCTTAATTTTCCTGCATTCTAGGGCCACCTGCAGATTCCATTTCCCATTTTTCCATTTAGATGCTGTCTTTCTCCTCTTTGCCTAAGTTCCAGCTTGTCTTATTTGGGGGCCAAAAGTCATGAATCTTGTGCTTTTGATTTCCCCAGGAAAACGTATATAGGAAAACTGTAGAAACGGAATCATTGACATCCTGTGATCTGCTGGGTTCTTAATATCTGCTTTTGTGGCTGAGATGAGAACTCTGAAAATATCTTTCTGGGATCCTCCAGGCAAATGCCTTGAGATCCTGTTATGGAAACTGATAGAAGAAACTTTGCACTTGCTTGTTTTAACCCTGTTTGCTGAATATCCTTTAAACTGACCCATTTTAGGCAAAATCATGCAATTGGTTGGGTCTGTATGTTTCTTTTCTGCTGTCCTTGCCCCTTGTGGGGCTCCATCTTCAGATGAGCCTTTGGTGGTCCAGAAACCTGCTGTCTCCAGTAGAAGTCCATGCTGTGGACCTCACTCTTCTCTGTCCATCTGGCCTAGGCTCCCCTCCCTTCTCAGCTGTATTGTTTCCAGTTAACAAACATTTATTAAGAGAGCTCTTTATGTTGGACTCGGCTTGTCATGGTGACAGTTAAAGTTCAAGGACAAATGAATTTTTGTTGAGGTGTCAATAACTGATTAATAATTGGATAACAATAAATCTGCCTAATAAGTGATTGATCCTTGATTGCTTAATGGTGGTTCTTCCTCTCAGCTGTATTGTCTCTAGTCAAAAAGCATTTATTAAGAGATCTCTTTATGTTGGACTCTGTTAGTCATGGTGACAGTCAAAATTTGAAGACAAATGAATTTCTGTTGAGGTGTCAATAGCTGATTAATAATAGGATAAAAATAAATCTGCCTAATAAGTGATTGATCCTTGATTGCTTAATGGTGGTTCTTCAGGTGTCAGGGTTGGTTGGGTCCCTCAGTCTTCATCTCTTTTTTCTAGCTGTAATATCACTTAATAACTAATATATTCTAGGGGGACCTCTATACTAAACGAGTTTACTATCCAAATCCTGAATATCAATATCTGTTGACCTTTAGGCTTAAAGGTAAGGAATCTTTAGCTTAGGGAGTCTTAATGTGGGGATTGGGAATTTTTCAATATTTTGATGTCTGTTTTAATAGAATTCTTTTATAATTTTCTTTTATAATTCTATGCCAAACTGACAAGGGGACTCGGGACACTAAAAAGTGCTTAGGAAATAATCCTGCTTTAGCCCATGGGCCAAATCTAAATCCTTGTTAGTCTCCATCTGGTTGTAAATTTCCTCAAAATTAAGTATCTTAATAAGATATATTGATTTGCACTGCTAAAGTCAATACAAAACATGGATCCTGGAAATATAGATGTAGAATCCAAATTTGAAAAGTAGGTGGAGTCCACCTTCAGGTAGAGTGGTTAATTAATTAAACACACATTGGAAAAAAAAATATAATACCTGCAGATACATATATCCATATATACACATCCATAAACATACATGAATGTATATATATGTGAATTTGTTTTCTTCAATTATATATCTATTTTGTAATTTTTTTCTTGCTTCCTCAATGGTTTGGAGGGAGAGAGACTGAATGGTGAGAATTTGGAACTAAAAATAAAACTGTTTTTTTTAAAAGTAGGTAAGTTGAAGCTTTTATACTTATTATTTTCAACCCCCCCAATTCTAAACCAACTATTTATGTAAATAAATAACTGAATTTTCACTCCTACATTCTGTACAATGCCTCGAAAGCTTTATTACCTGGTACTTTTGACAAGACCGAAGTAACAAGTTCTTGGACGATTTCATCATTGCTCTTTCCACCCCCACCACCGCCAGACCTCGGCTGGACATCAAGTATAGTAGTGATGAAAGAGTTGGTCTCTTTGAACTATAATGTAAAGGGGGAAGAGGAAGATTACTGAAGATATTCATTCTTTAAAAATGTCATAATTTTTGTCATATTATAGAATATTACCCTATGGTTGCTAGGGGATAAATATGGGATCAGACATGGTACAATGAAATTACCTGAGAATGGCAGAGACACATTTTCAAGTAATTAGGCAAACATTTTGTCTTTCATTGAATATGCTCATTTAAAAGTTTATACTAAAATAATTCTAAATCTGCCACTAATTAGGTAATAAATTACCTATTTTCCTAAATAAAATTACAGAACTCAAGAAGAAAGGCCAGCTTTCTGCAGGGTGCACAGTATTTCAGCACAGACACATAGTATGAGTGATGATACAGGCAGTGACAGTGCAGCTCCCCTGGCTCTCTATATCTAATCTCATTCATTATATATGAAAAAGTGACTATTAGCAGGAGTAGCATCAAAAAAGGTGACAGATAATAATTATAAAGCACTCAATTACCAAAGTTCCTGGCACATAATAGGTGCTTTCCCCGCTTCCCTTCCTACCCCTCCCAGAAAAGGAAAAAAAAACGTAATGCTGGTGAGATGAAACTATTGTGTGAATATCTTAAATGTGTTTCTTAATATTGAAAAAATACATTAAAATATTTACTGTTGAAAAGTTAACTTTTAAAGTAATTCTTTCATCAATTACATTACTCAAATGTTGTATGCAATGCCTAATAAACAAATAAGTCCAGAAAAGTTAGACCCTTTATTAAGAATAATGTAGAATTATAAATGGTTTATGCTTCTAAAATATGTCTGGACACTCCTATGCTCCCAAGGAACTGGTGGATTTTACATAGAGTAACTTTCATACTAGTTTAAGTTTCGAAGCAGGGTGAGGGGAGGGTTAGGGTGGGGAGTGAGGACTGATGACCATATTAGGTCTTCCATATTTGGAAGAAATGATTAGAGGGTTGGTAAAAGGCTCTATTAGAGAGAAAGGAAAAAAGTCTAGTGTGCATTCTTTCTTTTTTTTCCTATTCTATCTATAAAATAAAATATTCTCTCTGAAGGGATACTTTGAAAGTCCAAATAGAGAGCAGAATGCTATCCATATGAAAGGATCTAGGATTTTCATTTAGGCAATTAAGAGCTAGTAGAGGAAGGTAAATACCTTCTTTTGGATAATGAAATTAATTAGAAGAGCCTTCATTACTCCCCAGAGAGCTGAAGCAGTAATATATGGGGAAAACTAGTGTGAAGACCTGTGACTCAAGACCTTTTAAAGCCTAAAATCTATGGAGGGCAAAGCATATGCCCTTGAAAGCATCTGCCCAGAAGAAAAGATTTCAGGTGAATGGAAGGTGGGTAATACTTTGTCTAATACATACCTAAAGTCATGGAAATCTGTTTAAATCATAGAAGAGATGAATACTTGAAAATATTTGTTGACTGCCATTTAGCTTTAGACATTAAGTCTAAACCTTTCTTTTTTACAGATGAGGAAAATGAGGTTCAGAGATTTTATGTGACTATTCATAATAAATGTCCAAGTCAGGATTAGAACTCTGCTCTATCCACTATATTACCTAGCAATGTAAGAATTTTTTGAGATTGAATAAACTAGCATGGTTGAGTTGTAACCATCTGATTATTTAAGTGTGTCATAATTTACATAATCTAGCATTTAGATTTTACACTAATAGAATAGCATGAATTTATATATTTTAAATAGAAAGTCCATCCATTGAATACAGAGAGGCTTGGAGAAACTTACATGAACTGATGCTAAGTGAAATGAGCAGAACCAGGAGATCACTTTACACTTCGACAACGATATTGTATGAGGATGTATTCTGATGGAAGTGGATTTCTTTGACAAAGACTCAGTTTCAATTGATAAATGATGGACAGAAGCAGCTACACCCTGTTGGGAGTTCAAATGTGGGGCCCACGTTGGGCGCCAAAATGTTGGGAGTTCAAATGTGGGGTCCCTGTTCGGGCGCCAAAATGTGGTGAGCTTTTTCTTCTCAAAACTCCGCCAGGTGATAAAAGTTCAGATCTTTTATTATCTCCAATATAGCCCGGTTAGCTTAGAGGTCTATCTCTCTGCTTTGTTCCAAGAGCTCCCTCCAAATGTCGCCAAATCCAAAGGTTCTGTCCTTTAGCCTCTGCCTCTGCTTTCTTCAGCTTCCAACCAGCACAGAGATGGAATGAATCTCTTGTCTCCTTCACTTGGGGCTCGGCTAGCTTTCTGGTGAGTCTTTCAGACCAGCTTGGTCTCAGTGGGGGAAGTGCAGGAGCCCAGCCACCTACCACAGTGGTGTGAGATGAAGATGAATCTGGTTGTCCGCTGAACTCTCCACTCGTAGCTTCTTCCTCTGAAAACTCTTTCTTCTGCCACCAGCCAGCCAAATGGAAAATATTCTTTCTTGCCTCGCCTCGGAGAGAGGGCTTCTGGCGTAATTCCGCTGAAATCTGTCAAAGTGCTTTCTGTCTGCACCAGAGTTGCTCCTCTCCAGTCCAGCTGAACTCTCTTCTGTGACCAGCCAGCCAAGTGGAAAATGTATTCTGCCTTGCCTCGGAGAGAGGGCTTCTGGCGCAATTCCGCTGAAATCTCGACTTGTAGCTTCTTCACTCTGAAGAACTTCTTTGACTGGCCCATTGAAGCTCTATTTATGCTCCTTCAAGAGAGGGATTGTGGGTTTTCTCCCATAGTGCTCTCTGGCCCAAAGAGCTTCAAGGGAGGTGTGAACTCATAAAGTTACAAAGTTTACTTTGTGAAGCTGGCATACTTGTGAACTCCAATGAGTAAAGGTGTGAACACAAGCCTTGTATTAATTAGTTCTACTTAGTACCTTGTTTCAGGTTCTGGCCCAAAACATCTTCTTGTAAGATCAGATCAACAATCTATCAACTCTAATGAGTTAGCAGTTTGTAAGGATTCCAACAACACCCAAAGAAAGAACACTGGGAAACGAATGTGAACTATTTGCATATTTGTTTTTCTTTCCGAGTTGTTTTTACCTTCTGAATCCAATTCTCCCTGTGCAACAAGAGAACTGCTCGGTTCTGCACACATATATTGTATCTAGGATATACTGTAACATATCTAACATATATAGGACTGCTTGCCTTCTAGGGGAAGGGGTGGAGGGAGGGAGGGGAAAAATCGGAACAGAAGCGAGTGCAAGGGATAATGTTGTAAAAAAAATTACCCTGGCATGGATTCTGTCAATATAAAGTTGTTATAAAATAAAATAAAATACTTAAATAAATAAATGCAATTTAAAAAAATTAAAAAAAAAAAAGAAAGTCCATCCATACAAACCTGGAAAACTAAGTTGGCATTTTCATGCATCCCAAATATTTCTGGGTCATCAATCAAAGGCAAGTTTTCAATATAGTCTCTGAAATCCTGTATGTTGTCTCCGAAAGGTGCAAAATATATACCTGTCATTAGAAACATAGAAAATAATGAAATCTGATATCAGATAAACCTTTCATGGAGCGTAGGATCGTGGCTGTAGAACTTGAGAGGAAGAATATTTTTTCGGCAGATTAGAGGTTTCATCTTACACCGTACTTTTCAATATCTGTTGAATTTGTCTCCCTTCTGAAAGTTAGATGACTTGTTTTGGGGGGAAGGAGGGAGCTAGTTATCCCTTATTGATTCTATGTATTCTTGTCTGGTATTTCTAATCAATCAGAAAGTGGGTCTTTTCCTGAATCGTTTAAGATAGCAAGAGTTTAGTGATTGTGGCAGTAAGAATAGAAAAATAGTCACACAGAGGCTGAAGTCAGAAAAATCTCTTAAAACAACTGAGGTACTCTATGCATTAGTAGATTGTGTGAATGCATAGGGAAGCACATTCCAGATACCAAAGAAAGCTGCTTATGATTATATCCCCAAAGAGATAATTATAGACAAGGAATTTTTTAAAAAATGACTAATATTTCTGAAACATAGCATCATTTGGAACTATTTTGTATTCAGCAACCAGAGATGGGATCAGTGTGACTTCCCCAAAAGACAGCATATTGCTCGAAAATTCCTTTGGATAGTTATCCTGGAAATTATCCAAATTGTGACAAAAATTTGGCCTTTCCCAGTGGGGGTATAATTGAGTATCTCTGAAGAAATATGTCAAAGAGAGGTTTGGTGGGATCTGTTTGTATATGTCCCAAAGTATTTCAAACATCAAACTGAAAAATTTCAGAGGGGCTGCAGTGAGAATGAGGAAGCTATTCAAGGACATCACAGTTGCTACTGCAGAGTAGCTTGCTGCAGAATATGGATTCATCAGGTTGGTCAATACCTATTTCTAAAGTGTGTGTAGTATGTCATGCCATGTACTAAGCTCTAAAGATGATAAAGAAGAGGAAAAATAGGGTCCCTGAGACAAAGGAACCTACATTCTGAGGAGTGACATGTCATATAAATAACTATGAACAGGGAAGATATGTATTTATTATATATTTTAGCACAGAATATATTTTATTACAATATTTGATATGTCATATAAATAATTATGGACATGGAAGATATATATATTTATTATATATTATAGCATACACATATATTATACTATGTGCATTATATATTATATATATTATACAATATGTTATGCATTATTATATATTATACATCATATGCATATCTTCTATGTACATAGTTATTAGCATGTCACATGTGTATACACATATACAAAAACAGGGTAAATGGAAGGTAAGATTATGAACAAAATAATATTATATTTTATTATAACGTGTTCATTATATGTTATACATCATATGCATAACATATCTTATGTGCATCATTGTTTGCATGGCTTGTGTGTATATATATATACACACATATACACACAGGATAAGTGGAAAGATCATGAACAAAAAGACATTGGAATAGAGTGAGCAAATAGGCTCATAATCAAAGAAAAAGCAACCACAAGTCTCTGTTTGTATGAAGCTACGACCATTGTTTAAAAATATGAATTGGGGCAGCTAATAGTACCAATAGAGCACCAAGCCAGGAGTCAGGAAGACCTGAATTCAAATCTGGCCTCAGACACTTATTAGCTGTGTGACTCTGGGCAAATCACTTAACTCCAATTGCCTCTGAGAAAAAAAATATATAAAATAAAAATCTGAGTAGGGTGGTCTGAATGTTTCTAGGTCAGAGTAGCTGGGATTTAAGGAGAAAATCTATGAACTTCTCTCACCCACTTCTGTTGCTGTTGGAAATCCCTAGACTTTATAATTCCTTGCTTCTCTGAGGTAAGTCATCATATGGCTTTCTTTGGTCAGTCAATAATAATTTATTATAATAATATTTTCAATCTAATACTAATTTGTTTATAATATAACATAACAGGACAACAACATAATATGATTTATAATAAATGATAATTTATTATTGACTAATTGAAGGCAGCCATGATGTCTTATGTCCAAGAACTATAGAACTGTTATTGTCTTTTCCTTCTCACCCCTTCCTCCCTCCCTTAGGGGAGTAATTCTTTCTTTCCATTGCAGCTTGCAGGAGACACAGAGGAAGGTCTCAGAGGACAGCTGAGTCCAGTTGCATGGCCCATGATGACATCTACAGCATTCACAATTACTTCTTTCCAACCAAAGGCAGCACCCACAGACCCCACCCACAATTTGTCCCCTCTTAGGATCATCAGTGCCGCCCTGGTTCAGCTGTGGCTGAACCCCCCCCATTACCACAGCTCTGTGTGAAAATCTATAGTGGTTCTCCATGGTCTACCAAATCCAGCTCCAATTTAATAAGCCCATTGCTAGGTACTCTCTGAGAGGCAGGGCATTGTGATGGAGAGTGCCAGAAGAACTGGGCCCGGCCTTGCCTCTGACACATATGAATGGGTCAGCGCTCAGGACTGGGACTGGGCTCAGCCCTGGGACAGTGAGTTGCAGACTCCTGGCAGGTCTCCATGGTATTCCCTTCCAGGAGCTGTCTATGGTGATGAAAGCACAGCTGCAGACAAATACACCTCCCCACACTTCAGCCTGGATGACCTCCCACCATCTCTTTGTCCTCCAACTCAAATATCTCTTTCTTCTTGAATCCTTCTCAGATCTTCCTTCAGATCTCTCAGTGTCCATTGTTTTTTCTTAGCTAACGTGTTTATCATGAAATAGCGTATACTATTCAGTAACTCAATAAACATTTATGTTAATGGGCACTGTGCCCATTAGCTCTACAGAAACTCAAAATTGCAATAAGACTTTTGGGACATTCTAGATATGATTTTCTATATTCTAACCACCTATTGAATTCCAAGAAACAGGACCCTGAGGCACAGTGGGCATTTCATAAAGGCTTTTTGCTATCTTTTGCCAGAGAATTTTCAATTAAAAATGAAACTGATCAGAATATAACATCCTAAACATGTTTAAATGGAACACAAACAAGGCTTTAAAAACTCTAAAGAATATTATTCTCTCTCTTCATCTATTTATCTATTCTAGTTCCAGGACCCACTTGAGGTAGGCAGCTGGCGACCACTCAGGTCTGGCCATTGTTATTTCAGGAACATAAAGTTCTGTGATACTTTCAAGGCTTTCAAGGATAAAATGATGCTTATGTTTAGAATTCCCTTACCTGAATCGGAATACTTATAATTCTCTTCTAACGTTTGAGGAGAAAAAAATTTCTTTAAAACTGTACGAAGGCATCTTTGATCCCAAGTGTCTGTAACTCGACCTCCATAAGTTATTTCACCTGCAAAAAAATTAGTTTGGCTTTGAAAATATAAGGGTACCTTGATAGTTCTATGCTTAGTTTTGACTTTATGTATCAAGTTCAGGGCACCTACTCACTTCAATGACTCTTAAAATAGCAGTTTTAAGCATGACACAGTTGTAAGCATTTAAGGAAATAACACACAGAGGTATTCTTAACTATTTCTTTCTTAATACAATAAGATCACAGAATCAGAGAAGGATAAAATAATCCTGATGGCTTAAATCCAGTCCAAGCCCTTTATTTTAACCACGACCTATAATCAGCCAACTTTGTCACTGTTCCTGGATGGTATATACCAATTTACTCCCCTGTAGCCCCTTTCACTATCCTGATATTTTTCAGAACAAAGAATCCCTTCCTGGTAACCACTCCTTAAGAAGTGTTCTCTTTCCCATTTTAATCTAAGTGTCTTGAGGGCGAGAATTGTCTTTACTTTTGTGCTGACATGCCCAGCATTTGGCAGATGGCTTGGCACACAGTAAGTGTTTAAAAAATGCTTTTTTATTCATTCACACATTATTAACAATTAGGTGCCAAGCACTGGAATGAACAGGGAAGTCTTTGGGTGGGAGTTCTAGAAAAGACCATGTGCTGAAGAGCCTGCTGTACCTGTGATGTAGATCAAGGCATCCCACGGTATCTTTCCTTCTTGACAATAAAGGTTTAGATTAAGTAAGGCACATTCTCTATCACTGTCATTAAATTCATAGCAGATATTCCAACCAAGAGGGCCAAACTTTTTCCTCTCCTAGAATTTGAAGTAAGAGAGATGAAATTTAAATTGTATAATTTAAGTTTGAAATAAAATATTAAATATAGTAAGTATTAGACCTTTATTTTATGAAAATTTTATCTAAATTAATTTCAACGATTATTTATTAAAGTATCCAACAGTGTAGAATGATGGACGGGATGTTGGATCTGGAATCAGTAAAATATGGCTTCAAATCTTACCTTATAGTTTAATGACCAAGTGACTCTGGGTAAACCATTTGATTATTCTTGGTACCAGTATTCTCATCTATAACATGAGGGGGTTTGGAATGAATGACCTCCTTTCCAACTCTAAATCTATGATCCTTGAGTTGGGAAGTCATCATGGAATAGAGTTCATTTATATCAAAAACTCCTGAATGAGGAAACTCCTTTTCCCTCCCCTTTTCTTTGTAACTTATAGTTGAGTAAACTAGGACATGGTGAGAACTGAAATGACTTGCTTAGAGCCACCAAGCCAGCATATGTCAAAGGCAGGATTGTAAGACCAGTTTTCATCCTCTAGAGACCTCATTGTCTCTCTGTCACAGGCAGAATGTGCCTGTGGTTTTATGAAGTGCTGGGCTTGACCTGAGGAACTGAATTAGCATCTTTCTGGACTTCACCTTCTCATCTGTACAATGGGTAGGAGGCTGGACTTGATAATCTCTAAGAACCCTTTCATCTGCATTACTATGGCCATAGGAAAGGCAAAAGTGATGTAGAACATGGTGGGAAGCAGCCAAGGCCGTGAGAGTAAGGCAAGTGTCACTTTTCTATTTTAGAGTGACCAGGGAAAGCACTTTTTATTTTGGACCCCTCACATTGTGCCCCTAGACCACAAATATTAGAGGGTGATATGTAGCCATTCTTCTTGGAGGTAGGAGATGAAGGAAAGCTTCCAATTCTGGTTGGGGGGAGCCTTCCAGTCCCTGCCCTATCAGGCCACTACTGGTGGTATGGCCAGGGCTCTTTTTTGTGGAGGAACCAATCATTCAAGGGCCCAGATCAATTCTCTCTCTAAAAATGGCAACCTGCCGACCAGCTGGTCTACCTTCAGGGTGGGTTGGGAGAGCGAGCCCAGAGATAGATCCACCAAGAAGTCCCATTCCTGAACCTCCTCCAGATTCTGAATCTTTTCTTCCTTTCTTCTTGGCCCTTGGGGCTTTCCTGCCAGCAGATACCCCTGATCTTGCATTCTCTCCTCAGCCTCTCAGCCCTCTGCTCCCTCCCTTTTCAGCAAGGGAGATCAAGGTCCTTTAATGAAATTCTCCCCCTCCACAGCCAAATTTTCCAGAATTTCCCTCTTTGGGTGCTCTTCTGGGCTCTGGCTCATCTGGCTGTGCCCTTTCCTGTTCCCTCAATCAATCCTCTCCTGGCTTTGCTCTTGGTTCTGGAACTTACAAAGTTCTCTCTCCTCCTGGACCTTTTCTCGGAGCAGAGGGCTTTTCCTCTAATCATCCCCAATTTTCTCATTGGAAATATCCTGATGCCAGCTCACCCCCTTCTCCCAATGGGGAAATCTTCCTGCCCCACCCCCCCCTCCCCTTTTGTGAAGAGGCCCAGGATGCTGGCCCTGCTCCTGAATTTCCCAGCTAAAAATCTTGCCTTCATGGTGGCGCCCCCCCCCCCCCCCCACCCCCCGGCTTCCTGTTTTTTTCAGCTCCCTTTTGATGTGAGCATCCGTCCTTCCTCTCACTTCCAAACTTCTTGAAGGAGTTATCAGTGTCTACATGTCCTGCCTCTTCTTTCTTACTGTCTGCATAGGCCCTTATCATCTAGCTTATACTTCTCCCATGTAGTTAAAATTGTCCTCTCAAAGGTCAGCACTAAGTTAGCTAATTATTAAATCCATTAACTTTTTCTCTTCTTGTTACTTAACTTCTCTAACAAGGGATTTGAACATCCCTGGTAACTACTTGTGATCACTTTAATTTATTCTCCTTTCAATTATTGGACATTAGCTCTGGATCATGTTGCCCCGAATTTCGCCATTGTCTCCATCTCTCCTGCCTTCTGGCACTTTGGAGGCAGCTCCTGAAAATAGCCTGAACCCTGTGAGGTAAGCTTCCATCTTACCTTGCCCCAAAGCACATCTCTGTCTTGCTCCCCAACCACCAACCTTTGCCCCTTGCCTCTTTTTCTAGCTTTTCTTTATAGTCTACTGACTCATTAAAATGGAATCTCCTTGAGAGGAGAGGCTATCGTTATTTTTCTTGCTGTTTTTGTTATCTCCAGTGCTGAGCGTGCAAGGCTCTTAAATGTTCTGTCTCTATCTATCTATCTATCTATCTATCTATCTATCTATCTATCTATCGGACCTTGGATTCCTTACCTGCTAAATGATGGTGTTGGTCTCTATAGACCCTTTAAAATCCAGTACTATTACACATGGTTCAATATTCTGGAAGCCTCTAAGATCCTTATAGATCAGTGATCCATTCAGTGATCAGGACCAAGTCGTTGGCTTGGACCTTGGATTCCTTACCTGCTAAATGATGGTGTTGATCTCTACAGACCCTTTAAAATCCAGTACTATTATAAATGGTTCAATATTCTGTAAGCCTGAAAGACCTAGTTCTACTTGTTAGAATCAGCCCATGCTAAGCTCTCCCTTGTGTATCTATCAATAATTCTATCCACATAGTCTATCTATCTGTCTACAATCTTATCAATAATTCTATCCACATTGTCTGTCTGTCTATCTATCTATCTATCTATCTATCTACTTATCATTCTCTCTATTCACATTTTTATCTACCTATTTATCATCTATCTATTCATCATCTATATATTATCTGTCACTCTATTGTATATATCTACCTATTATGTATTTATGTATCCATCCATTTATCTATCCGTTATTCATCTATTCATATATCTATCTATTCATTATCTATCATCCATGTATCTTCTTATCCATCTATTTATATCTATCATCAATCTAGTTACCTATCATCTATTGATCTACCTATTAATTTATCTATTTATCCATCCATCATTCCTCTTCCTCTATTCCCCCCCTTCATGTCTTAATCAATGACCAAATCCCATTAAATTGCCCTTGGCAATGTCTCCCCCATTTCCTGTGCATTTTCAATGCCATGATCGCAACTGAAGCCTTCATTATCTCTCATCTGGATGACTTCAGTAGCATCCTAACCCATCTTTTCTCCTTTGGGATTTTTACAGGTGAAGTTGGGGTACCCACACCATTCCTTACATATGGCACAGCATGAACAAATGCATGGAATGGAGTAGCATGGGCTAATTTCAAGGAATGGTGAGGATCCCAGTATGCTTGGGGTTTAGTGTCCAGATGAGGCAATGATTGGGAAGAGACGGGGGCTGATTCTAACAAGTAAACTAGGTCTTTCAGGCTTCCAGAATATTGAACCATTTATAATAGTACTGGATTTTAAAGGATCTGTAGAGACCAACACCATCATTTAGCAGGTAAGGAATCCAAGGTCCAAGCCAACGACTTGGACCTGATCACTGAATGGATCACTGATCTATAAGGATCTTAGAGGCTTCCAGAATATTGAACCATTTGTAATAGTACTGGATTTTAAAGGGTCTATAGAGACCAACACCATCATTTAGCAGGTAAGGAATCCAAGGTCCAAGCCAATGATTTGGTCCTGATCACTGAATGGATCACTGATCTATAAGGATCTTAGAGGACATCCAGTCAAACTTCTTTATTCTACTCATGAAGGCAGCAAAGTCTAGGGCAGTAAAGTGATTTCTTCACAGTCCCAGGGGTAGAGAATGTCACATGTAGGATTTGAACACAAGTCCTCAAGTCCAGAGTTCTGCTCCATGAAGCCTCTGATTTTTTTCTCCAATGACCTATGATATTGATACATAAAACAAGAAAAGAGAATATACCTGAATGATGGCATGGAAGAAACAAATACCGAAAATAACTTTTCTCCAATCCCTTCCAAGTATATTTTCTTCAAAAAATGAAGATGACATTTCAGTGAACGCTCGCCTGATATTTGCACGGAGACCTTTCGGAGGTTCATTGGTAACCTGGAATTAGAAAATATATATTAGTAATTATTTCAGCTCCTATTCAACTGTGTCTGACTCTACATGACTCCATCTGGGGTTTTCTTGGCAAAGATATTAGTGTAGTTGGCCATTTTCTTCTCCAGCTCATTACCAGAGAAAGAAACTAAGGCAAACAGGGTTAAGGGATTTGCCTAGGGTCATACAGTTAGTACGTGTCTAGAGAGGCTGGATCTGAACACATGAAGATAAGTCTTCCTGACTCTAAGCCTGGTGCTCTATCCATTGCACCAACTTGCTTCCTATAATATTATTTAATTATTAAGTAATTATTTAATTCAGGTTATTTATAAATCTACTTACTGTCTAAAAGGCACTAGGCAACCATTGATCATTCATACAGCTTCCAGGGCTTTGGGATGGGAAGTATCCATGGGGCTCAGGGTTGAGGATGGTACATTTACACCTGAGAGACTCGGCAATAAATTAAACACTAGTTTTCTTACACGCAGTCTAAAGAGACTAGGGAAGGTTAGCCTTTTCCCATTGGGATGGGCTTGCAATTTTTAGTTATTCTCCTACATATAGGACTGTCTCATGCTCCCTTGCCTTTTCCAGCTGTAAAGTACATTGTCCCACATTTGAATTTAGAACTAGGAAGTAAATGCATAATTTTCATTGAAGTGACACTGGTGATTAGCATGCTTCTATGCATGTTTCTGAGAAATCAGCATCTCCTAAGCTAACTTGGCTATTCATAATAGCTAGTATTTATATGGAATTTTGAGTTCTGCAAAGCACTCACACATACCCACAGATACCCACATACATACAGATATATGATGATTCTATAGATGGGCAAGCTGAGGCAAAATGACTTTCCCAGGTTCACATAGCTACTAAATTTTTGATGCAAGACTGGAATTAAGATTTCCTGACTCCCAAGTTATCCATTATACCACTCTTCCCATGTATCCTTTTTCTTTTCCTTTTCCGAGTTAATATCATATCATAATGCAATAACAATATCAACAAGATTCTGTATTTTTATAAAATTGGATCAAAAGCAATATCTCGAGCTGCATTGTCACTAGAGGTAGCCAGTTATTTATATAATAGCCTTGTCTATTTTTGACATTCTGCAAGGTCATGCCCATGGCTTGCCTCTAGTAGCCTTTTCTTTCTCCCCTTTGGGTATTTTCTTTCCTCTCTTCATGGGTCCTTTTTAAACTGAATTCTGGTTTTGGAGGGGCTATTCAAGCAGACGGTCATCCAACATTCTCTGTAGTTCATTTCTAAACTGGGTTCTACATTATCATTTTTCTTGGCTTGAATTCTGCTTTCTATTTATTATTCTGAGACTAGGTGCTGCTCTCCTTTGTAGACAATTCATCCATAGACTCTTTATGATAGTGATTTATTTTTAAAAATAGTTTTGCTGTCTATTTCTTCTTGCAACTCTCAACTTTTTCTCTAGGAATCTGGATGCTCTACTATTTGGTGTATATATATATTATATATATATATATACATTATATACATATATACATATAATACATAATATTGCTATTACTTTACTATGTATGATTCCCTTTAGCAAGAGGTGGTTTCCTTCCTTACCTCTTTTAATTAGATCTATCTTTGCTTTTACTTGTTCTGAGATCAAGATTGCTACCCCCATTTTTTTTAAACTTCAGCTAAAGCATAATAGATTCTGCTTTAGCCTTTAATCTTTACTTTGTATGTATCTCTCCACTTCAAACTGTTTCTTGTAAACAACATATTGTAAGATTCTGACTTTTAATCCACTTCCATTTTATGGAAGAGTTCATTCCATTCACATTCACATTCAAAATTACTAACTATATTTCCCACCATCCTGTTTTCCCCAAGTTATACTTTTCTCTTTTTTCTTCCTTTCCTTCCTCCTGACTCCTGCCCCCCCTCAATCTGCCCTCCCTTTTTTCAGCCCTTCCCCTTTCTTATCCCTTTCCCCTTCTACTTCTGTCCTCCCTTCTACTAGTCTCCCCCTTTTCTTTCCCATTTATCCTCATGATAGTAGTTTTTAAAATGCATTAAACTAGAATTGATTAGGATTATGAAGGAAACCAAAGGCTAGTGAAAATAGACATAGACTTTTTTGTTTTCCCATCCAAACTCACATTAGATGTGGGTTCCTTAAAAGCAGGGCCTAATTTTTGCCTTTGTTTATATTCCCAACCCTTAGCACAGTGTCTGTCTAGCACATCGAAGGGGCTTCATAAATGCTTGTTTACTGACTGACTTGGAGATGGACCCTGCTCCAGGCAGAGATCAGGGGAAGGTCTAAAGGTATCCCAGAAAAGTTCTGACAATTGTGTCCTTTGCACATTACTGTCCCAACAGTAAATCTGAGTCTTCACTGGGACTGAGAATAGGTATTTATGGACTTTGGAGAACAGGATTTTCTAGCATTAAACATATGTGATGTGTATATTTTTTTAAAAATTCAAAAACATTTCTTATTATACTCCTTAGTTGTCTTCCTTCACAAGGTTATTTTCTGGATTAAGTCAGATAATGTATTGCAAAGTTCTTGACCAACTTGAAGTCCTATTTCAGTTTAGATTACTTTGAGCAGGTTTGAATCAATTGGAAATAATTTTTCATTTGTGAAAATAGTGTCTGGGTTTAGTACCACCTTCTCCATGGGCTCCTCCTTGGTCACTCCTGATGATAGTACTTTCCCCTAGAAATCATGTTGTCTGTTTTCTCCCCCAATAAAAGTTAAGCCTACTTGAGGGCAGGAATCATCTTCATTTTCATTGTCTTGATTGATTATGATTTTAGTATCTCTCAAGCAAGGTAATTAATAATCAACCAAGATACAATCAACAATTTAAATCCTGCCAATGTGTCAGTACTTAGAAAGTCAAAGACAAAAATGAAAGAATCCCTCCTCTCTTATAGCCTCTGTCGATAAATTATGCTCACAAATACATTACCTTGACAGAATTCTGAAGGACTGTGACAGGAAATGTTGTACTAGGCATGGAACTCAAAAAAAGTCGAAAACTCTCCTCAATTGAAACATCTGTAAAAAACAATCACACAGATTTGTTTTGTTTAATGAGTGTTTCTACATCTTCTTTTGGAAAGACTAAGCCATATGTTACATGAAGTAAAGGACTTTGTCTTCTATATATAAAAAGAACAGGAAAAAGTGTTATCAAACAAGATGTTGGTGAGAGACAATCTGTTTACGATAAGTTCGAAACACTGGGTCTAGGTGACGTACATGCTCAGGTACAGAAAGAATGGGAAGATGGGATTATTACTGAGCCTGATTAATGATCTTTGAAAGCATAAAGAAAGGAAAAGCTAGCAGGAAAAGAGAAGGGAAAATATTTCCTTTTCAAAAAAAAATAAGAGCAAGAGAATGGAGAATATAAGCCAAATATATATATCATATATATATTATAAATATATATATCGAAGTTTGATTTTGATTCTTTGTAAAATTCTGGAATGTGAAATTGAGAGGTGAGTTAATGAACATCTAGAATGATCAGAGAGAGTCAATCTAGCTTTATCAAGAAGAAGTTATGCTAGACTAACCTCTTCTTTTTTTCCTGTGTTAACAGACAGGAAAATGATATAAAATATTATAATTTTATATATTAATGATTATTTTATATTAATATAATTATAAGTAGTATAATAAAAAATATAAGCTATTTTATGATCTAGTAGGATAGCATTAGGAAGTTTACTTTACAAAGATTTTAGCCAAATATTTCACAAAGTCTTTCATGCTATTTATGTGAAAAAGATGAAGAAATGTGAGCTACATGATAATATATTAGGTAGATTTGGAAATAGCTGGCTGATTGGACCCAAGACAATAATTGCTGTCATAGATGTCAACTAGAAAGGTCTCCAATGGCTTTGCCCTTGGTCCTGAGTGATTTAATAGTTTTATCAATGACTTGAATAAAGGCATTATGTGACACACATGGCAAATTTTCAGATGACACAAATTTGGGAAGGATAATTAACATACTGGATAATTAGAAATGTTCTTTACATGTAACTTTATTTATAATTGGTACTTAGGATATGAACTCATAGAATACGCAGAAAGTCCCCCTACCAGTATAGATTCATTCCCTCTTAAGTAATATATAGTCTTGGAGAGCTGCCCAGAAAACAAAAAGATTAAATAGCTTAGCTAGAGTCACATAAAATGGGTCCTTGAAAATTGTGAAGAAAAAATATTAATGCTGAACTTGGCACTTTTATATACAAGTCTGTCATAAATTGATTTTATTTAACATTATTCTAAATCCAAGCATTTTCTATGTTAGAGAAAAAGATATCCAAATCAGTGTAGCCTTCCATGTCCTTGCACATATTTCTTTGCCAAGACAATTTTCAATAATATTTATATAACAATTTGAACAGAGAAAAAAAGTCATAATATATTAACATTTACTTTTGTGTTAACATTCCAAAACAGTAGCCACCACTAATTTCTTTCCTTGACTACTGTCCTTCTCAAGGTGTAAAAGGGCAACTCTGATCAGTGTTGGAATCTTTTCCAAATAACAGAAGAGGGGACCCTTCTCTTGTTTGGATCCTGCACAGCTCAATCTCGTCAGAGAATGGGGAAAACAACAAAAAGACAAGCTGAGGGTATTATCCTTAATACATTCCCCTCAAAAAGGCCTTCTCTCTTTATTCTTCTATGAATTTTCAAATAGGGGAAAAATCTGGAAAAGGCTTTAGGTGAAGAAATATTTATTAATATTTCCAGAAAAACTAAAAAAAGGAATTTTAATAGGCTACCATGAGATTAATATTTATGGTTGCTAATGTAATAAATGATTCATTTTTAAAGGAAAAGGTATACCTTTTCAGATGCATGTATCATAATAGGAAATTCAATTACTTACACTTGTGTTGAGTCTAGTTATTTGTGCCAGCTAAACCCAAGTACCATTATTCACTGGGTATATCTAGCTGCAATTTACTCCTAGAGCTATGGAGGAGGAAATAACTTCTGTAATGTTAGCCTTGCAAATTTCTCACTTATCATATGATGACAAACATCCTATTACCCTTTGCAAAACCTTAATGTATAAAATAATGGCAAATGTCACTTTGAGAAATGAGTTCCACTATATTTTGGGACTCATAAGGAATGTAGGAATGAATGGTACCATGCTGAGAGTTTATTGTTCGGTAATTTCAATCGTGTCTGAGTCTCTGTGACTCCACTTGGGATTTTCTTGGCAAAGATTCTAGAGTGGTTTGCCATTTTCTTCTCCAGCTCATTTTATAGATAAGGAAACGAAGACAAATTGAATTAAGTGACTTGCCCATAGTCACAAAGCTAGGAAGTGTTTGAGACCAGATTTGGACATAGTAGACATATAATAAATAGTTACTAAATTAAAATGCCCACCCACTCTCTCATCTGCTGGTGAAACTATGAACTAGAATTTTTCTTTATTGCATCTGAGGCTGGAGGATGACTCTGAAACATGTTCCAGGACTCATTCCCTAGCGACTCCTTAGTAGAACTGTGACCAGCCACTATAAGGAAGGCAAGCTGCTGCTTATGGCATGGCATGCAACTGGGGAAGTAATGAGGAATTTATATTCCTTTTAACAAGTGCGCTTTTATTTATCATCCAGGAAACAGATGATAGGAAGGGAGATGGCAAGAGGGACAGTCAACGGATCAATTGCCTGAGTGCTGCAATGGGATCCAAGAAATGCTACAAAACCTAAGGAAGGGCCGTATTGTATTGGCCATATTCTCCACTAAGAGGAGTTCAGGATGATTAAGACACGGATGGGCTGGTGTCTGTATTGTCATGAGATCGTGGCATTCTGTCTGAATGGGACTCCAGAGGCCGTTGGTCCAGCCCTTTCATAACAGAGAAGGAAACTGTTTTTTAGGGAGGGAAAGTGATTTATGAGAAATAACAGAACCAAGATTCTCAAATGCTGAATCCTTCCTGACATAGCAACATTCCAACATGTTGACTTGGATTTTGTGAAAGGTCGAGTTCTCTGTATTCTAGTGTTACTATGTGCACTGAGGACACAGGGACAAAGAATGAGTGAGCTTGTGCTCAAAGCCATCGCCGGGCAGGGATATATATGCAAAAGAGAGACTTTGAAACTCTGCCTCGCATGTTAGAAGCAGGGCTTGAGCCTCAGTAACCTAGCTCTGTCTCAAGAAAAATGAGTTTATTAAAGTTTTATTGCTACCCACTGAATGATGTCTGGTGTGATGCAGTAAAAAGGAATGACTGAAGGTCCAGCTTTGTAAAATAGTAGAATGACTTTAATTAAGAGACTCTTCCATGAGAGAGCTCCTTGTCTCTAGTCTATAGATTTTTATTTTTATATTTTGTACAGAATTTAATCTCAGTCTGTCTGAATGGGATTTGTTCAGTGCACAGGGGTCTTTGGGAGCATCACCCTGGGGCAAAGCAGCCAATTCTAAGAGACAGATCTTTATGGTTTACTCTTTAATACCTCATTAGCAGCCAACACTGCCATTCTCAACCCCTCAGGGTCTGGCTTGTCTAGCTAGGCTCAATGAAAGGTAGAACATGGTATCTGAGACAACCCTCTGCTTCAAGCACAGTGAGAACAGAGAACAGATCCCCAAATGAGGCAGGAACAAATTCTAGCATTCCAAATTGGGTCCCTTAATTGGGAACTGTTCCTAAAGATCACCTGGTAGGAATAAAGGAAGTGGGGGCTGGAGTGAGAAGGATGCTGCTCCTTCCTGCAGGTACAGATGGATCCATTTTGTAGATCAGAGAAAACTGTTACAAATAAAGAGTTTTGAAAAAAACCATGATTTTTTTCACTTAGTACTTTTTTTGTATTTGTATACATTTTTATTAAAGCTTTTTATTTTCAAAACATATGCATGGATGATTTTTCAGCATTAACCTTTGCAAAATCTTCCCTCACCTTCCTCTCACCCCCTCTCTTCCTTAGTTGGAAAGTAATCCAATATATGTTAAACATGGTAAAATATATATATATAAATATAAATATAAATATAAATATAAATATAAATATAAATATATATATATATATAAAATTCTTTATTCCCTATGTCATGCTGACTAAAATTTCTGGTTATATGACCAGAAGACGATTGTAACTTGTTAGTTTGATCTCTTAAAACATATGAGCTGAGCTCTCTAAGACTTTTAAGTGGCAGAGAAGTCAAACCTAATTGATGGAGGAAGTTCCTTCACAAGAAAGGTTCCTATAATGAGTCAATAAAGTCACAGATCTAGAACCCAATCCCAAGTTCAGTTTCCTCATCTGTAAAATGGAGATAACAGGACCTTCCCTCGTGGAGTGTTTTTGGGAGGCTTAAATGAGATTTGGAAACCTTAAAATGCTTATTATTATCCAAGTGCCATGGGAATTTGGCCCATGTGTAAGCCACCCAAGATGGTGTTGGTGTCATCTATGTGGAAGATGCCATCTTAGGAGTTCTAGGAATTCATCAAACCCCTCATGACACCCTACTCCATTTATTTTTCATTCTTAGTATTATGCTACCATTAAAAGCTTATGGGGATTTTGTTCTAAATTTAAACAGAAAGAAGCAATAAGTAGTTAACATACTTGGTTCTGTAAAGCTTTTAATAAGCTCTTCCATAGCCAACATCCATGATACTGCAAGATGACAGTTTTGAAGAAATACCCAATTTCCTGATTTCAAAGCATCCTTAATCATCTTTTCAGCAATAGGTCCTTGGCCTTGTCCCAATGAAATGGATTGCACTCTGAAAGAAACAGAAAATCTCCCTCAATCATTTTTTACTGCAAATATTGAAACAGAATAAACACGTTAAGATTTTAGGCAGACAATATGTCTTCCCAAATATTACTTTGGATACCAGGTAGAAATTCCATTAAGAGAAATTCAGTCTGTAAACTTTCTGTAAAATTCTTCAAGTAAATCAGAAATCTACTTGAAGAAATGATATCTCATTAAATAAAAGAAATTGGGGGATCTTATACCACTGTCTTGATCTTGCCTCCTAATGCTACTTGGACAGTCTTGCTCCCACATATTGGTATTACTTATAGCCAAAGTTAGCGAACAAGTGAACACCCAACCAAGGTCAGCAATTCTCTGGGAGGAACAAATGGCTTCATAGGCCAATAGTTCCTGGATCTAGTAATTAGTCCAACATTCTGGGAAAAGAATAATATTACATAATTATTCTACTTCTCATTTTTAAGTTATCTGCTCCCATAGTTATCTCATCTTCAATATTATCTCCTGAAGAATTAATATTACATAATTATTCTACTTCACATTTTAAAGTTATCTGCTCCCATAGTTATCTCATCTTCAATATTATCTCCTGAATTAAACACTCTATAGCATCATGAAGCCTTAAAAAAAACTCTTAAGCAAGGATCTATTTCTTTCTTGGGAGGGGAGGTAATGAGAGTTAAGTGACTTGCCCAGAGTTACAGTTTTTAAGTGTCTTGCGTCTGGATTTGAAATTAGGTCCTCTTGACTGTAGGGCTCCATCTAATTGCCTCTGAGGGCCTATTTCTTGAATGGGTCATACTTAGCTAGAAAATTTATTTTTTTCATAAAATTTACACATTTTATTTTTAGCTAGAAAATTTATTTTTTCATAAAATTTACACATTTTATTTTTAGCTAGAAAATTTATTACAAGGACCTAGTATGAATTAGGAAGGGAAAATTATGGAATGTGTAGGAACTCCTTTGTCTTTTTTTTTTTTTTTGGCAGTTAAAATATGAACTTTGCATCTTCATGAAGGTAGGAAAATAAATTGGAAATATTCATGATTCATTGTGATTTGTTAGTAATTTTAAAATAAAGTTGAACAAGATTTATTTAATCATCTTGAATATCATGAAACTAGGGGCAGGTGGGCTGTGTAGTGGATAAGAGAACAGGACATAGAACTAGGAAGATTCCTCTTCCTGAATTCAAATCCGCCTCAGATAACTCACTAGCTGTGTGACCCTGAATAAGTCACCTGTTTGCCTCAGTTTTCTCTCAGTTGATGCTATAAAACGAGTGGAAGAAGATAAAGGTAAACCACTCTATTATCTTTGCCAAGAAAACCCCAAATGGAGTCATAAAGAATCAGAAAATGATTGGAAAAAGACTAGATAGCAGCTTCTGAAAGTCAGAAGTTCCAATCACTGTTTGCTGTCTTACAGTCTTATTTTGATAAAAGATTTCATTGGTCTAAGACTCCTAAATGAGTAAACTTCCTCTGGCTTTCTTCTCTGCAACCTATGGTCCCAGAAAGCTGATGAGAGCAATGAGAAGATAAATAATGCATCCAGCGCATGTGTGAAGCTGTCTTGCTGACTCTCTGATCACTGCTGCATTTTCCTTTTCTTAGGATCACAGAATTAGAGCTGCAAAGGACCTCCATCCTCCCATTTTACAAAGGAGAAAACTGATGTGCAAAGTAGGCAAATGACCTTTCTAAGGTCACAAAGGTCCTGCTGGAAGCAGGATTTGAACTCAGATTTCTTGACTCAGTAATATGATCTATGCACTGTGCTACCTACTTCTTACTTTACATAACAAATACTTTTTTAGTAGATGTTTTTAAAAAGGTATTTTAATCTAGTAGCAGAAAAAAATCTCTAGCCCAATCTCTTCTTACATGGTTAAATGAAAAACACTTTCCTAATAGGACAAAACTTTGACTTTATTGGAAAAAGTGATTTTTAAAACGACAAAAAAGCAATTTACAGAAAAATTATCTATAATTCATTTATTGCATTTATTTAGGGATTCCACAGCAGAGATTCTATATCTGTCCGTCTATCTCTCCTCTTTGCCTTCTCTCTGTGTGTCTCTGTCTACATCTCTCTCTGTCTCTATCTCTCTCTACCTTTCTAACAATGTCTCTTTCTGTGTTCTCAGTTCTCTCTGCCTCTATTTCTCTCTGTCTCTGTTTTTCTCAAATACATACATATACATAGAGCATAGATGAACTAGAGTTGTAATTTATATTGAATGGAATAAAAATCAACTAGAGAATATAATACAGAGCTAAACTTGTAATCTGGAAGACATGGGTTTAAATTTGGCATCAGACACTGGGTTTTCAAATCACTCAGCCTCAGTAAACTCCTCTGAAAAATGGGTATTATAACAGCATCCACCTTCACAAAGTTGTTCTCATACTTTTTTTTCATGTAATTTTCACATTTTATTTTTAGCTAGAAAATTTATTACAAAGACCTAGTATGAGCAAACTTTAAAGTGCTTTTTAATGTTGGCTATCATCATCCTCCTTGTCACACCCTTACCTTTCTGAATATCCGCTTTCTCTTGCAAATCTCTGAAAAGCTCCCATTGGATCGGAGCCAGTGCTTAGTATGAATACCAGAGGGGTAAAGCAGGACATATCTTGATAGAGAGTTGCTAGATCAACTGGTGGATTCTCTATAAATTGTTTCCCTAGATTTTCTATCACAAATTCTGTTACAGCAAAAACCACCTGGAAATTTTAAAAGACATATATTTTAAACGAGATTAAATTTTAAAAAAAGTTTTCTCTTTTGACACATGAACTTTCTCTTCAGCACTATGGAGTACCTCATTCTTTTGAGGGAGAAGGTGGTCAATAGTGTAATTTGTGGCAGAATGATTAAGAAGATTGAAGATGGAGAACAGGGCAAAATGGCTGCACTACCAAGTTGCCCACTTATTTAGAAAATACAAACTAACACGATCTGTGCTGTACTGTGCTTTTATTTATTTTATAATCTGACTTAGGGGGTTTGGGGAAGTTTTGCCAGCAGCTGTTGGCTCCTGGTGGCAAGGTAATTTTTAGGGTAACCTACAAGTCTAATTTTTAAATTCAGTGTTCTATTTTACTTCAGGTTGCTCCCAACTTTCTTGGTTGGTTCATATTATCTTCTTAGCTGCTCCCAGTTTCTCCTTTTTTTCTATTGGTTGGACATAAGACCATGATAGTATTTATTTCTACATTTATATTATATATAATATGAGATATATTAAATATTATATAAATATATATATACATATATTTATATTACATATCTGTGACTACCTTAGAGAGCTCTTAGTCACTGAATACCAGAATCCCTGCTCTGGGATAATCTTTATGAATAATTTTGAAATCACTCAAGATAAATAATCTGATGTTCAGATCTTAGTTACAGCACTAACTCTATTAGTACATGAAATTTAGAATGAGATGCAGTAGGCCCATGGCTACTATTGAAACAACACAGTAAATCAGACTAATCTATGAATCACAAATTGTGGGACAGGGCAAGAAAAATGCTCTCTGGGACTTTAAAAATGAAATCATAATCCTACCTTTTCTTCTTTAAAGCATTTAATAAGAATGAGTTTCTGAAACATGGTCAACTTTGCATTCCAATAGTTTGAATCAGCTAATTCTTGACCTGGTATTTCTTCAGCATAGCCTTCCCAGTATATGGGGTTAATATAGGTTTGAAAATTTCCTAAATTTTGGAGAAGAATGAATATTAGTTTTTAACCAGAAAACGATTATGGTTCAATTCAATACAATCTTTATGATGGGCCTACTAAGTGCTAAATTCTTTGGAAGATAGACTAAGACATTCTCTCTTCCATCATTAGTTGAGGAGGGGGAATATGATACATATGAATAATTGAGATTAAAAATAAGAGTACAGTACATAAATATCAAGGGAGAGTAATATAGTAGCTGCCATGTGAGGGGGCAAAGTTGTATTCTAGCTACCTAATGTTGTTTTCTCTATGAATTTCTTTGATTTTTCCTTAGCATGGGTGTCCCAACTCCCATATTAACCCAAAGGCCACTTAACCAGTGGTCTAAAGTCATCACTTATTCATTTGGACATATATTGATAAGGCAGATACAAAGGCAATATTCACTAGCGGCTTGTAACATTGGGTTTCCTAATGCTGAGTGGGATGCTTTATGAATTCTAACATGGGCTGATGAAATATCCTGTCTTTTGAGGATGGTAGGAAATGTTTGATGTAGGAATTAGATAAGAGAAAGCATTTTTAAGTGCTTACAAGGCACCAGACACTGGGATTACCAATAAAAGTATACTAGACAGTCCCTGCCTTCAAGGAGCTTATATTCTAAAAAGGGAGTCCACATGTAAAGGAAAGCTTGGAAGGGGGAAAGCTAGAAAAGTGGAATCGTTGGAGATGTTCAAAAAGTGCTGTGAGCGAGCTAAGACCAGTGCTGGGTGGTTATAGGGGTAGAGCTGGATTTTCTGATGGGGAGAAAATGGAAGTGATAGTTCAAATGGAGAGATGATGTGGTAAAATACCATAGAGGATAAGGTCAAAACTGGGTAGTCCCAAGGGCAAAACTCTCTATATACCTCCCTCTGGTCATTTGGCTTATAAGGGCAGGAAGTCATAAACTTAAGTTATTTCTGTAGGATCCCTTCAAAGGTGAATTGTGGGCCTTTATCAGATACACTGATAAGGCTGTTTGATATTATACCCTTTTTTTTTTTGAAAGTTCCATGTTTTTTACAGAATTGAGAACAATTTCATGTCATTAGGGGAAGCAATGAGGTGTGATGCAAGACACCAAACTTGGAGTCCCAGGATCTGAGTTCAAATCCTGGCTTTGCTATTATCTGTGAGTTCCTTCGGTAAGCCACTTAATTACCATGGGCCTCCCTCAGTTTCTTCACATGTAAAATGAGAAGATGATTTCTTTTGTCTTCTCTAGCTCAAAATCTCCAACCCAATGATCTACGTAAGAATTAGAAAAGTCTCAATTTGTGGTTGCCATCATAAATATGGTGGTATAATCTGGGCTGGTAATAAATATCATAGCCACCAGGTACCAGGGTCATGGCAAAAACAATGGCTGCATAAGTCCATATATCCTTCCTTAGACATCTTGGTCTTCTGGTATGTATCACATCCTTTGATAGGTTGATGTACTTGACAGCCCAATATAATAAAAACTAATGCCTATGAATGGGGTTCTTTCATCTGGGTCAGGGCTGCTGTTCTGCTAAAGCTCATTTGATCATTTAGAGTCTCTTGGGTTTCCCAATAAACCATCAAAACATCAGCAAATAGAGATATCTTTTATTTATATATTTCTATTTCATTTTTTGCTTTACTATTATATCTAGAACTTTAATTCCAAATAAAAAGAATTCACTATTTCTAGTTATTTATCACTATATTTCTACTTATTACCCTTAATAATGATACGGAATAAAATTATTTCAAATAGTAATGATGAAAGAGGATGATCTTAGATGTTGGTTCCTTGTTCTTAGTGGGAAGACTTCTGTTTTCATTTTAAAATTAATACAGATTTTGGTTCCAAGGAAATACTTTTCTGATAATAAGTAAAGCTCCTTCTTATTAGAATGTAAGGTCCTCGCGGGCAGGAACTGTTTTTGCTTTTTTTCTTTACTGCTTTCTCCTGGCACTTAGCACCTGGTACAAAGTATATAATTAATATTCTTAACCAATTCCCTCCTCTCCATTATTTAAGGAAATGTCATTGATGGAAACAATGAATTTTTTTTTTTTTACCTGTTGAAGAATATAGTAGAGAAAGACAATATCAAATAAGAGAAGTCAAATAATAATTTGAGGATTAGGAAATCTCCCAGTGAAAAAAGACCAATGTTGCAATTAATTCATTAACAAGTACTTACTAAGTGCCTACTTAGATGCCATGGTTGATAATAGGTAGAGAGCCCCAAGGAGACCCTTTTGGGAAAACCCTGGCAACCTGTCACATTACCGAGTTTGATTGCAATGGGAGAGATCAATATCTGGAATGAAATTCCCTGAAAAGCTGGAAAGATTTCTTCCAAGTCAAAACAAGCAAACCAAATAACATCAAGGAGCCAGGGGACTTCAGGTTTGGCAGGGCGCTCCTGTAGTGAACAGAAGGCAAAAGGAACAATAACTGACAAAGACAAATAACAAACTCAGTCTCTTGCCTAAGGGAAATGACTAGCTCAAGTAGGAAAAATGCTGGATTTTCTAGCAGTGTCTTCTCAAAAGAAGGCCAGCTAGTGAAAAGCATGTGGGCTGAAAGTGTCCTGGGCCTGGCTGTCTGGAGTCCTGAGTTCTAGTTTTGATCCTTGCATCTAACTAACTATATGGATCTTAGTTTTCTTACTAATAAAATGAGGAAGGCTCTTCTTGCACTATCATGTCCACAAAGTCCAGTGGTTCTCAAAGTGTGGTCCAAAGAAACCTTGAAGTCCTTGAAACCCTTTCAGATGGACTACAAATTCAAAATTAGTTTTTATTTCTAATATGGCAAATATCTATAAATATAATACATATAAACAAAAACTCTTTGGACATATCCTCAATAATTTTAGTAGTATAAAGATATTGAGCTCAAAAGACTGAGAATCACTGTTTTAAAATTTGTGAAGGTGTTCTCATGGAGAGTTAAATTTGCTTCCCCACCCAAGCCTCCATATGAAATCCATCAGCTTCTAGGAATTAGTCTCTGTGATTTCCAGGGGAATTATGTAGGCCATAGATGGTGAGGGCTAGAGAGAGAATGGTACTGGAGTGAGACAAAAATATGGTGGACAGGGGTGAGGTAGGTCAGGAGCTGGACATCCTCCTCCAGTAGCTAGCAATTGGTTAGGAATAGTGACTGGACTTGTTTCCTTTGATATGGGAAACTGCTAGGTGGGCCAAATTTATCCACCAACACAGACTGACACCTCCTAGTCTTGGAGAGTTGCCTAGGATACCAAGATGCTAAATGATTTTTTTTGCTCAGCTTAAGTAAATGACACAATAGATCAGACTGCTCTCCCTCTACCACACCCACCAGATTGCTTCTTAAGTGTGAGATTGGAGACAGGTACATTTATTATTCACTCCTCACTTTCTCTGAAGCTAAATAAACTTTAAAAATAGGAAGGCTGGTTGAATTAATAGAGCAATGCAGGTCTTAATTAAGAAAGAATGAAAAGGTAATGTGGAATACTTGGGAGTGACATGGTCTTCAGGTGGCCTATGGGTCCCAGACTTGTTCATTTGCCACATGGGGGTGGATGGTAAAGAAAGACACAGGGGACAGTGTTCTTAACACAATATTCACAAGTCAGGGGGAGTCCTTTTGTTTAGAACCTCTCCCCTTCAAATTCTTTCACTGTGGTTTATGCTTCTTTTCCTGGCCTCTCTTAAATCCTCCCAAAACTAGGCCTTTTCTATTCAAGTTAATTTATTTGATGAAATTATTTTTTACTGTTAGGAAAATCCATATATTGGGCCAATCTATTATTTCTCCCAGATTAAGTATTTAGAATTTCCAATTTAGAATGTCCAATTTGGGGTCAGAAGACATTTTATTGTTTTTCAAAAAGTATTATATGGAATACCACATCCTCCAGTGATGGTCATTGAGGGATAGACCAATATTGTTCCCTAGGGGCCTATATTTATTCATCCATTTCAAGGCTATGAAGCATCTGGAGCAGAAGGGACATTTACTTGTAGATCTTTCTGTTTATTATTTTTTTGAGGAGGCAATTTGGGGTTAAGTGACTTGTCCAGGGTCACACAGTTAGGAAGTGTTAAATGTCTGAGGTCGGATTTGAGCTCAGGTCCTCCTGACTTCAGGGCTGGTGCTCTATCCAGGCCTCCTAGCTGCCCTCTTGAAGCTCTTTTCTCTCCCTATAAATACAATACGAAGGTGTATAAATAATCCCAAGAGGAAAGCGGCCTGCTGTCCCAAACACGACCTGGAGGGCTGTGGAAAGGACACCAACTGTGGCCACTTTCTGCCTTTCCATCTGGGCTATGTCTCTTCATTCCCATCTTTGATGAGTTACTTCTTCTGGGAAGCTTGTGATACACTGGGAGCCTCAAAAATGATTGCTTCCAAAATCATATAACTTTTCAAAGAAGCCTTTCTTTTAACCCGGCCTTAACCTGTATTTCTGGGTTTGCTGGATATGACTCGCCTTCCCACATTGTACCATCTTGCCAAACTGCCCTTTCCTCTGTTCCTTACCTCCCTCTCCTCCCTTATCATCTGTTCTCCCTTTGCCTTTCAAGTATTAATATATAATTATATATTATAATATTATATGATATGTAATAGTATAATATATAAGCTTTTCAAGCTTAAGTGTTTTAAACACTGTGTTCTGCATGTTCCTTTCCCGAGTCCCCACAATCACCACTTGTATTTAGCTCCTGTATTTATTCGCTTTAGATTTATGCTTTATAGAACGCTCTATGTACTTGTTCATCGAATAGAATGTAAGATGCGCATGAGAAATGATTATTTAATTCATTGCATCTGTATCCCCAGGGTCTTAGATGTAGTAGGTAAATGCCTGTTGATTATTTAGGTATTACAACTTGCCCCGAGATTCTCTAGAAGTCTGGCAGCAAAAGGCAGAGCTGGAAGGAGAGGGTCCTATAGGAACCCCTGGGACTGGACTAAGTCCATCATTATTAGTGAAGGGTGAGGAGGGAGCTTAGCTCCTGCTAAGGTGCTGATCTCATACAATGGGGCATAAACCTCCCCCTTCCCCTCTCTGATCTCTGCTCACAGGTATCTGAAATCTTTCCCTTGTCCAATGCTGAGCTCAGGGGCTTTCATTCTGAAGAAGTATTACATTACGGACACTTTCTATCTTAGGTAAAGAGCCGTATGTTACTCTGTTTATAGGAACAAGATTTGACCCACAGCGTAATCAAACCTGTGGAGTTTCAAAGCATTTGTATGGTGGAGTTTTATGGGATTTTAATAATACCTCACCATTGGGGAGCTAGAGGAGAGACAAAATTATGGAGAGCATAAAAAGTCAATCTCCAATTGAGAAAAACAAGTCCAGTCTCTAACATACTCTAACTTTCTGACCTGGGCAAGTGTTCTAGGTAACTCTTAAGAGTAAAGGTTTCAAAAAAGATGTGTATCTGCTTCTGTTAGGGAATTTCTTACCCAGCAGTTCCCTAGACCCCATGAAATCACAGGTCCAATCCCTACTTCATATCTATCTATCAGATTATCTATCTATCTAGATATTTGTATGTATGTATGTGTGTGTATATATATATATATACACACACACACATATATGTATAAAATTTAAAATTTTTCTAAATATTTCCCAATCTCCATCTTTACACTCTCTGTCTCTCTCTTTACTCACTCTCTCTCTTTACACACACTCTCTCTCTTTATGCATATATATAATTTAAAATTTTCTAAACATTTTCCAATCTCCATCTTTACAAGATTCCCTGGGAGTATTTGGCCCTATCTTTTCATGTGAGGAAACTGAGGCACTGAGAAGTTGTCTAGCTCTGGATCTCTGTGCTATTCTTCAGCCTCATTCAGCTCCCCAGAACCTTCCCAACCCCCATTATTCTCTCTACAAATAAAAGAGGATTATTTCTTTGCCTCAGTTGTTACCCAGCCTTAATCAATTCAATGGAACTAAGGAAGACCTTAGCTTAAAAAGGCTCCCATTGCATCCAGGGCTGCGCCCCGAGCTCTATCCGGCCCCTAGACACATGGCTCTGGCGGGGAAGATGAGGCCAGGACCTCCCTCACACCGGGGACCTCTCGGAGAACGAAGGGCTAACTCCCGCAGCCCGAGACAGAAGCAAGACCTTTTCCAAGCCAGCCGAGCCACGGAGGAAGAAGTTCCACTCGTCTTCAGTTAATTCGTTTTTCTGGCGCATGATGTCCACGCAGAGCATGAAGCTGTAGATGAGCTTGTGCTGCTCGAAGAGCCCCCGGGACACATTAACATAGGCTGTGAGCAGTGTTTGATCGAGCAGGATCTTCAGGCGCTGCTGCAGGTTGTCGTTGCGCTCCGAGGTTTCGATGGTCGTGTTAAATAACTGCAAGGGAGAGGAAAAAGTCTCTTTGGACGCCCTCCTCAGCTCCGTTCCCCATCACAAACCCGGGGTCTCGGGAGGGCCTGGCTCCAATAGCAGCTGCATGGAGCAGAGGGGGCAGTTCTTGGCTCTGAACAAGGCAGGTTTGAGGTAGACACAAGTGGTGAGCACCTTGCACACCTGTGCCTCAGTTTCCCTCTCTGTAAAATGAGGCGTGAGACTTGATGGCTTCTTGTTGTCATTCGGTCATATTTGACTCTTCGTGGCTCCATTTGGGGTTTTCTTGGCAAAGATACTGGAGTGGTTGGCCATTTTTCTCCAGCCCATTTTACAGATGAGGAAACTGAGGCAGATGAAATGACTTGTCCTGGGCCACACAGCTAGGAAAAGTCTGAGCCTGGATTTGAGCTTCCTGACTATAGTCTTAGATCTCTATCTGCTGAGCCAACTTACCCCATGCTGGTCTCTGGATTCCTTTTAATTTTAACCTTTGCTCATTTTCCATAATGCAACTTCTGCAAATGCTTTTTTTCTTTTTTTATATATAAAGCCTTTTCTTTTCTTTATTTCTTTTTCTTTTTCTTTTTTTTTTTTGCTGAGGCAATTGGGGTTAAGTGACTTGCCCAGGGTCACACAGCTAGGAGGTGTTAAGTATCTGAGACTACATTTGAACGCAGGTCCCTCCTGACTTCAGGGCTGGTGCTCTATTCACTGGGCCACCTAGCTGCCTAGCTTTTTATTTTCAAAACACTTGCACAGACAGTTTTCAACAATCACTCCTCTGCAAAACCCCGGGTTCCAAATATTTTTTTTTTCCCTCCTCTTCCTTCACCACCATCCCCCAGATGTTAAGCAATCCAATGTGTCAAACACATGCAATTTTTCTATACATATTTCCACAATTAACCCGCTGCTCAAGAAAAATCAGATCAAAAAAGAAAAAATGAGAAAAAAACCAAAATGCGAGCAAACAACAACAAAGTAAATATATTATTTTGTAATCCATGCTCTCTCTGAGTGCAGATGTCTCTATTACAAGATTATTGGAACTGGCTTGAATCACCTTGCTGTTGAAAAAAAAAAGTCTACCACATAATCTGTTGTTGTGTACAATGTTCTCCTGGTTCTGCTTATTTCACTCAGCATCAGTTCCTGTAAGTCTCTCCATCTCCAGGTCTCTTTGAAATCATCCTGCTGGTCGTTTTTTTAACACAACAATAATATTCCATAACATTCAAAACTGTAACTTATTCATCCATTCCCCAATTGATGGGCATCCACTCAGTTTCCAGTCTGCCACCACAAAAAGGGCTGCTATAAACGTTTTTTCGCATGTGGCTCCTGTTTCCTTTTTTATGATCTCTTTGGGATAAGCCCAAAGCAGTGACACTGCTGGATCAAAGGGTATCACAGTTTGCTAGCCCTTTGGGCACAGTTCCATATGACTCTCTGGAATGGTTGGATCAGATCACAACTCTACCAACAATATCAAATGTTCTTTCTATAGAATTTTCTTTCTCCGTCTCCTCGCCATAATCATCATCATCATCATCATCATCATCATAGCTAGTGGCAATTTCAAGTTTGCAAAGAGCTTTAAAGAAAGCTCACCTCATTCACAACAATCCTGGAAATGAGTTAATCAAAATGGCTAACATTTATATAGTGCTCACTATGTGCCAGGTACTGTGCTAAGCAATTTATAAATATCTCATTCAATCCCCACAACAACCCTGGGAGGAAGATGGTATTATTATTATTAAGCCCATCTTACAGAGGGGGAAACTGAGACAGTCACAGATGATACTTGCTTAGGGTCATATAGTGAGTGTTTAAGGCCATAATTTGAACTCAGGTCTTATTAGTTCTAAGCCTAAAGCTCTATCATCCACTGTGTCACCCATTGTTGGTGGAGCTGTGAACTGAGACAACCATTCTGGAAAGAAATCTGGAATTATGTCCAAAAGACTATAAAGCTGTGCATACCCTTTGACCCAGAAGTCCCACTAGTGAGAAAAAAATCATAAAATAGGGAAAAAGATCCCATGTATGCAAAAATGTTTATAATAGCTATTTTTGTGATAGTGAAGAATTGGAAAATGAGTAGATAGTGAATGGCTGAATAAATTATGGTAAATGAAAATAATGGGATATGATAGTTCTTTAAAAATGATGAACAGGCTGATTTTAGAAAGATTTACATGAATCAATGCTTAGTTAAACAAGAAGAACCTGGAAAACATTGTGAACAGCAAGACTTTGCGATGATCAATTATGATAGACTTGGTTCTTCTCAGCAGGTCGGTGATCCAAGACAAACCTTGGATGGAAAACTCCATCCAAATCTAGAGAGAGAACTACGGAGACTGAATGTAAATCAGCACATACTATGTTCACATTTTTTTCTCTTGTGATTTTTCCCTTTTGTTCTGATTTTTCTCTCCCAATATGATTCACAAGGAAATATGTAAAAAAAAAAAATTGAATGTAAAAGTCCACCCCAAAAGGAACATGTCTGTGAGAACTATGTGGTCTGCTTCAAGCCAAGGGAAAAACTTGGGAAAGGTTCAGAGGGGAGCCAAATTAAGAGAAAACCTACCTGCTTAAAGTACTTTAAGGAATACTGATACATGGGGTCGATTTCGGATAAGCTGGCAATGACGAAGTACATCACGGATCCCTGGGTTGCCACAGGCCGGTACTTCTCCCTAGCGGCATTGATCATTTTTTCTGTGGATTCTGCCTCTTGCAGTCTGGTTTTAATGGCCCCCGAAGTGATCTAAAATAAAAATTGATGTGATAACATCATGGAGTGGGGAGAAAGAGGGAGAGATCTCTTTCCCATCTCCGACAAGCTGAATTCTGGCTCCTTGGTCAGTCAATGTGGATGAGTCTTAATTACAACGGGCTAGGTACTATAATAAATAAATTTGAAACTAGACCTGCCCTCCCTACACAGTAAAAACACTTCTCTTGCCTTCGAGTCCTGGAGGGTGCTGATTAGTTCTTCGTTATCCAGAATGTTTCCTTCAGATGTGAACAACATTTTTAGGATTTTGTCCTCAATGGCTTTCAGCTGGTTTTTGTCTGTATTGATGCTCACGATGAGCTGGTTTCGTTGCTCTTCTAGCTCGGGTTTTTCAAGCCTCACAACATCACTAGAAGAGATATTGGATCGTGTTAGGTATGGCTTCTCTGGACCTCAATGGAGGTAAGCACTCACTGCTCTTTTTCAAAGCCCTTGGCAAGGTTCGGGAGCATGTCATTTTCCCACTCCCTGCTCAAGGCATCCCCATTAGCTATCATGCTCCTGAGAAAACCTGCCCAAGTCCTTCTCTTTCATTTCCCCCTTTCCTACCCCTTAAAAAGGCCCCATGGCAAAGTAGTAAAAAAAAAAAAAGTGAGGCAGGCAGATCTGCTTTTTTTGTACAGTTTTCACATTCTGCCTCTCACACACACTGGTTGTACCATCCTGGGCAAGTCACAGCCTCTCAGTGCTCTAGGCCAGAAGTGTCAAATGTGCTCCCTATACAAGGCAAACCAGATTAAAAGACTGCCAAATCCTTTTTGGCAATCTGGTGAAATCTATGAACTGCTTCTCAGAATCATGTTTTTCATATTTTTATATACAAATACAGTTTTAAGTTTTAAATTTACATAAATTATTTAAATTCAAAAAGTAAATTTTAATTAAATTTAAATTTAATTAAATAGTAAATATTTAAAAAGTAAACAAAAAGTACATTTTTTACAAGTTTACAAAAAGTAAATTTGAATTTTAGTAATTTAAATTCAAAAGTAAAAATATTGAAATTTAAATTACATTTAATTTTAAATACATAAAATCAAATATGTATAGTATATTTAAATAGCTTTTTATTATCAGCACTACATGCAAAGATAGTTTTCAATATTCATCCTTGCAAAACCTTGTGTTCCAAAATTTTCTCTCTCCCTTCTCCTACCTTCCCTCCCCTAGATAGCAAGTAATCCAATATGTGTTAAACATGTACAATTCTATATATGAATAGTATATTTCAAGGGAAAACAATTATACTGAAATACAGTTACCCAAATATTTTTTAAAAACCCTCAAAGAATTCTTGTTCTGACTAAACTCAACCTGTACCAGTGGAGTGCTCTGATTGTTGCCTGTATTAATGATTGTTGCCCAATCTCTAAACCTCTGTAGTTCTCATCTGTCTCTAAAATAAATGGTCCCTAGATGAACCTGTTTTTCCTTAAGACTAAACTTTTCTCCTTGCCTACAGAGGGGTTTACAATCTAGCATGGCAGACAAGGCATATGGGAAATAAGGCAAGCAGATTACTTTGCATACAAATTAGATCATAAAAGAAAGTGATTCTCTGAGTGAGGGGTCCAGGGGAGGAAATGATCATTTCTGGCTTTGGAGAACAGGAAATGTCCACTGAAGATAAGAGGTTTATGAAAAGTGACCTTTACAGATGGGTACCATTTCAATGGTAGAAGTAGTTATTCTCCTGATGGTGGTGATGATGATAATAATACCTAGCAATTATTTAGTGCTTTAAAAGTGTGCACACTTTACAAATGTTATCTCTCACCTGATTCTCACAATAACCCCAGGAGGTAGGTGCTATCATTATCCCCATTTCACAGATGAGGTAACTGGACCAAACAGTTTAAGTGACTTGCCTAGGGTCACACAATTAGTAAGAACTCAATATTAAGACTCAAGTCTGGTGTGTTTTCCCTTACTTAAATGCTATCATTCGACACAGAGAGTCAGGAAAGAGAAGATTTTTTGGGGAACACTAAGAAGAATCTGAAGTATTGAGGATTTTTTTTTACTGTTAGTTAAATATGCAATTTATTAAGCACTTAAATGTGAAGCACTGAACTTAAGTTTTGGGGATACAAAGAAAGGCAAAAACACAGTTATTGTTTATTTCTTCTGGTATATATGAAAGGGTAAATAGAGGAGGAAAAAAATAATCATTTATACCTTAGCAACTGATCTTCCAGACCAGATTTGGTCACAGTGAAATTAATGATAGTAACTTTAATGCAGACCTAAAAAAAAAATGCATGGCAGAGAAAAGATAATTATTTAAATAAGGAATGATCAAAGAAGATTAGTTGTGGCTCATCATTAAATCATAGTTAAAGGGAAAAAAAGTCACCTTAAATCCTACATTTTCAAATAGAGTAGCACATAGTTATACCATAACTTAGTTCACATATGTAGATATACCTGAAGCCAAATTTGAGTTCCCCAAAAGACAACTAACTATACACTGTAAAGTATAATAAAAATGATTGGTCTTCAATGCAAACGCTAGTCTTTTCCCAAAGATATTAAACTTATAAAGAAGCTACAAGAAATTTATCAGAAGAAAAATACATTTCATTTAGATGAAATGTTCTTTGGCTTGATCTGAAGGTTTTAAAATTAGGAATAGTTCATATGGGTTCAGATTTTTTTCCCCACCCTAAATTAAAAGAGTATATATGGCTTATTTCAAACTCAAATGAGTCTTATAAAAATTCAAATGACTAATTTATACAAGTTAGTGTGCTATAGGTTGCTTTCCTAAGCATCTCACAAGAAATTTGGGCATTTTGTGTCCTGGAATGCTAGCTTAGTTTTGTGTCTGTGATCAGACACACTTAGAGATGGAATTATCTTCTCCATCATCTCTCCCCAAATGATACATTTTTTTTCTCTCACAAAAACCTTGTTATCCACTTGATAACTTCGTTTTTCATAGCTGGAATTTACCTTGTCTTCTTTTCCCCACATGATTCTATCTAAAATTCAGTTGTTTGAGAAGAACTTGACAGAGACCTATCACTCAAATGATATTCAAAGCTTTTTAAAGGAAACTAAAAGATTAACTCATGATGTATTTAACTCCTTTGTAATTCTGTTATGGATTTTAGGCATTCTTGATCTGAATATGTCTCAACTGACTGAATATGACTCAACTCAACTGAATATGTGTCAACTGAAATGAGGCTAGAGGTAAAAAAAAGAATATAATTTAGAATTATAATAATCATAGGGACAAAGCAGGTTGACACCTTCTTTGCAGAGATAGTATTTTAAAGAGATGCCTAAAAGATTGAGACATTAAGTTAATTTGCCCAGAGCAACATAATCAGGATATATTGGAGGCAGGACTTTAACCTAGTTATTTTTTTATTCACTAACTATTACATCACACTGTCTCTTATAATAACTCCTATTTATATAATCTTCGAAGAACATTTCTTAGAATGGCTCATGAGATATATAGTGGGAATATACAAAGAGAGAAGCCTACCTACCACTTTATAGAAACCCTCAAAATGGCAAATAAGCCACAATTTCCCATCACTCCCTGGGAAATTGGCCCATATTTGTAGAGGAAGTGAGTCTTATCATTGTCCAACTGAGGCTTGGGAGTGTGTTGGAAGGGTCCCCTCTGGGTTCCCCATAATTTGTGGTGAAGGGAAAATTTGGGGACTTTATCTGTTATTTTCAAGTATCTGAAGGGCTGTTACATGGAAGAGAAATAAGGTTTATGTTTGACCTCAAAGGGCAGACTCAGATAGCCATAAAACCTCTTGATGATGATGAAGTGTCCAAGCTGGGAAATAACTTCTCAAAGAAATTCAGGCCATTGTCTGAACAGCTCAGTGCTGAGTTCTTATAAGGCTTCCTTTTAAGTAAGGATTGGGTCACAAGGCAAACTTTCAAATTCTGGGATTCTACAATAATTTTAAGTGTTTGGGAGCAGTGATGGGCACCTCCCCAACTCCCCAGAGTGTCAGGGGTTTAAATGAAAATCATCTCGAATTCCCAGTCACCCATAAGCTTTAGACAAAACCCTTGTTACTTAGGGGTGTGTCTGCTAGGAAGCAACTTCAGGTACTGGAAGACACAATGACACTTTTATTAATCACTTACTAAATTTGTACATCATTGTACTTAAGCTCTTACACACTTAACACACAATATGTCAATCAAACCTCCCCACCAGATTGGGAATGGATAGGGATTATAGGATCATTTAGAGCTAAAAGGAACCCTTACAGATGAGGAAACTGAGTCATGCATGAGTCTAACGACACCTTGCATCCCAACAAATATACAGTGGGACTTGAGCATCCTCGAAATCTCTGAAATCCTTTCAGAAAGTCTACAAATTCACAATTGGTTTTTATTTTTAACGTGATCAATATCTATAACTATAACCCACATAAACAAAACTCTTTGGACAGATCCTCAATCATTTTTAATAAGATAAAGATATTGAGAAAAGTTTTGAGGACCACTGGCTTAAAATGTCCTTCCTCTTCCCTTTGCCTGTTAATCTGCTTGGCTTCCTTTAATGCCCAACTAAAATTCCATCTTTAATGGAAGCCTTCCCCAACCCTTCTTAATTCTAGTGCCTTTCCTCTCTTGTTTCCTATTTACCCTGATGATAGCTCATTTTTCATGTTTATTTGCATCCTCTCTCCCCAATTAAAATGTGATCTTTTGAAGGACAAGGACGATCTTTTGTATCTTTTTGTGTCATTAGCAATTAGCACAGTGGCTGACACATAGTAGGCACTTAATTAACATTGATTGATAGATTGATTCTACCAGAGGGTTGCTAATTATAGAAATGATTGCTAACATTATTTACTTTAATATTAGCAATCATTTGCTATTTGCAATATTTGCAAACTACTTTGCATAGATTAGTTCCTATTAATCCTTACATTAACTTTATGAGGTAGGTATTTATTGTCCTTATTTTAGAGCCGTACTGGGAGGTTAAGTGACTTGCGAGGGTCACACAATGCGTCTGAGCTGGGATTTCAGTAGTAGCTTTTTCTCATTCCAAGCCTTGTGGTCTCTAGGGGAAAGGCTTCGGAGGGGGCCGAGAGGAGAGCTAAGGGATCGGGGAGAGGAGTCATTCAGCCCCCGGGCCCCTGCTCCCCGAGGGAGTTCCCCCCCAGGAGGAAGGAATAACACTTGTGGGGGAGGGGACGTGGGAAGGACGTCGGAGGGAGGAATGGCCCCGAGGCTGAGCCGAGCCCGGCAGATCGATGAACGGCCCTACGAGCCCGTACCTCGGGGAGATAGTGGGGGTTGGGCATCTTGGTCGTCATGTAGAACTTGAAGTTCCTGTCGTAGTCGATGTCCGAGTCTCCAAGGCGGATGAGCATCCTTCCCCCGCTCACGAACGTCTGCTTCAGGAGAACGGGCTCCAGGGCGGGGTCCAGCGTCTCTCTCAGCTTGGACAAAGAAAACAAATCTCTGAGCGCGACATCCGCTGCTGGGAGGGCTCTGGAGCCCAAAGGCCCCCGAGGAGAGCACGGAAGGCGCCGTGGACATGGCGGACGCCGAGGCTCCCTTCGGTGGCCCCTGGCTTTCCCCTGAGCCTCTCGGGGCTTCAGCCTCAGCTCCACCTGGCGAGCGCCCGCTTTAACACGGGGTCAGCAACCACAATGGCTTCCAGAATGCCCCTCGCAATCCGACGGGCGGGAAACGGGCCCGTGGCTCCGCCGGGGGCTCCCAGAAGCCTCACCGCCCCCGCGCGAGGCTCCAGCTCCCCAAAGGCGGGACCCGCCCCCGCGGCACGTGGCCCGAGCGCTTCTGTGTGCGGAGCCGCGCAAAGGGTCATGGGAGGTGGGGAAAAAACAGACCAATAGACAACAAGATACTGAAGGTTCCATCTTTTAAATCTAAGTTACTACAGAGCCCAGAAGTCCAGGTGAGCGGATGAGTGGCCTTCGTTTGTAGTAGAGTTCGGCGCTGACGGCCTGGGACGCTGGAGACTTGGCCCGGGGTCATCAGGCAGTTTGTGTCAGAGTCGGGACATGGAGTCTGGACGCTTCGGGGCTTCAAGACCAGCTCTCTCTACTCTAGGCCCCAGTGTCTCATTCATAATACAAAGCGCTCCCTCCCCCCTCCCTCGCGTTCCGCCCCTCCCCTCCCCCGTCCCTCCCCCCTTCTCCTCTCTCTGTCTCTCTCCTCTCTCCTCCCCCCTCCTCTCTGTCTCTCTCTCTCTGTCTCTATCTCTCTCCTCTCCCCTCCCCCCTCCTCTCTGTCTCTCTCTCTGTATCTCTCTCCTCTCCCCTCCCCCCCCTCCTCTGTCTCTGTCTGTCTCTATCTCTCTCCCCTCCCCTCCCCCCTCCTCTCTGTCTCTCTCTCTCTCCTCTCCCCTCCCCCCTCCTCTCTGTCTCTCTCTCTCTGTATCTCTCTCCTCTCCCCTCCCCCCTCCTCTGTCTCTGTCTGTCTCTATCTCTCTCCTCTCCCCTCCCCCCTCCTCTCTGTCTCTCTCTCTCTCTCTCCCCTCCCCCCTCCTCTGTCTCTCTCTGTCTCTGTCTCTATCTCTCTCCCCTCCCCTCCCCCCTCCTCTCTGTCTCTCTCTCTCTCTCCTCTGCCCTCCCCCCTCCTCCCTCCTCTCTGTCTCTCTCTCACCTCTCTCTCTCCCTCCTTTTCTCTGTCTCTCTTGCTTTCTCTATCTCAGTCTCTTCTCTCGCTCTCCTTCCTTTTTCTCTACATACACTCTCTTCTGTGTCTCTGTCTTTGTCTTTCAATCTCACTTTCTTTCCCTCTCTTCTCTCCCCTCTGTCTCTTTTTTTCTTTCTTTCTCACTTTTTCTTTGTCTCTGTCTCTCACTTTCTTTCTCTCCTTCCTCTGTCTCTCCCCTTCTCTTTCTTTCTCCTCTCTTTCTTTCTCTGTCCCTTTCTGTCTGTCTCTATTTCTCTGTCTCTTTCTCCTCCCCCCTCTCTCTCCCCTTCTCTCTCCTCTTCCTGTCTTTCTTTGTCTCTTTCTCGCTGTCTCTCAATCTCACTTTCTCTGTGTCTCTCTTTGACTATGTCTCTTGTCTTTTCTTTCTTTTTCCTCCCCCCCTTCTCTTTCTCTCTCTTTGCCCCTTCTATCTGTCTCTCTCTCTCACTCTCTCCCTTCGTCTCTCTCTTTCTTTCTGGCTCCTTCCCCCTTCCCCCATGCCCCCCCCCCCCTTTCCCAACCCCTCTCTCCTTCTCTGTCTTTTCTCTGTCTCTGTCACTTTCTCCATCTCAGTCTCTCTCTCTCTCTCTCTCATTCCTCTCACACTCTCTCTCCTTCCTCTCACTCTCTCCACATACACTCTGTCTCTCTCTGCCTTTCAATCTCACTTTCTCTGTCTCTGTCTCTCCTTTTCTCTTCATCTCTCTCCTTTCTCTTTTCTTCCCTTCTCTTCTCCCCCCCCCTTCTTTCTTCCTCTCTCTGGCTTTGTGTCTCTCTCATTGTCTCTCAATCTCACTTTCTTTGTCTCTGTCTCTCCCTCTCTTCCCTTCTCTGTCTCTCTCTGACTCTGTCTCTGTCTCTCTCCTTTCTTCTTCCTCTCTCTCCCCTCTCTTGCTGTCTGTCTGTGTCTCTCTTTTTGTCTCTGTCTCCTCTTTCTCACTTTTTCTTTGTCTCTGTCTTTCTATCTCTCTTTCTCTGTCTCTGTCTCTCTGTCTCTCTTCCCTCCCTTCTCATCTCTCTCCCTGTCTCTCTCCCTGTCTCTCTCTCTGTCTCTCCCTGTCTCTCTCTCCCTGTCTCTCTCTCTCTGTCTCTCCCTGTCTCTCTCTCTGTCTCTCTCTCTTTCCCTGTCTCTCTCTTTCTCCCTGTCTCTCTCTCTGTCTCTCCCTGTCTCTCTCCCTGTCTCTCTCTCTCTTTCTCTCTCTCTGTCTCTCTTTTTGTCTCTCTGTCTCTGTCTCCTCTTTCTCACTTTTTCTTTGTCTCTGTCTTTCTATCTCGCTTTCTCTGTCTCTGTCTGTCTCTCTTCCCTCCCTCCTCATCTCTCTCCCTGTCTCTCTCTCTCTGTCTCTCTTTTTGTCTCTCTGTCTCCTCTTTCTCACTTTTTCTTTGTCTCTGTCTTTCTATCTCGCTTTCTCTGTCTCTGTCTCTCTCTTCCCTCCCTCCTCATCTCTCTCCCTGTCTCTCTCTCTCTCTCTCTGTCTCTTTTTGTGTCTCTGTCTCTTCTTTCTCACTTTTTCTTTGTCTCTGTCTTTTTATCTCGCTTTCTCTGTCTCTGTCTCTCTTCCCTCCCTCCTCATCTCTCTCCCTGTCTCTCTCTCTCCCTGTCTCTCTCTGTCTCTCTTTTTGTCTCTCTGTCTCCTCTTTCTCACTTTTTCTTTGTCTCTGTCTTTCTATCTCGCTTTCTCTGTCTCTGTCTCTCTGTCTCTCTTCCCTCCCTCCTCATCTCTCTCCCTGTTTCTCTCCCTGTCTCTCTCTTCCTTCTCTTCTCTTCTCTCTCTTCTCTTCTCTCTTCTCTTCTCTTCTCTTCTCTTCTCTTCTCTTCCCCTCTTCCTCTCTCTTCTGTCTTTGTCTTTGTCTCTCTCTCTCTGTCTCTGTCTGTCTCTCTTTGACGCTGTCTCTCCTTTCTCTCCTTTTCCTCTCTCCCCCCTATCTCTGTCTCTTTCTTTGTCCCTTTTCTCTCTATCTCACTTTTCTGTCTCTCTCCTTCCTGTCTCTCTCTGTTCTCTCACTTTCCTCTCTCTATCCTCCCTCCTTCCTTCCTCCCCCCGTCTCTCTCTCTCCCTTCTCTCCTCTCTGTCTTTCTGTCTCTCTGCCTCTCCCTCTCTCCCCTTCTCTGTCTCTCTCCTTTCTCTCTTCCTCTCTCTCCCCTCTCTGTCTCTGTCTCTTCTCTCTGTCTCTTTTTCTCTCTCTCTCTTTCTCACTTTGTCTCTGTCTCTCACTTTCTCTGTCTCTCCTTCCTCTGTCTCTCCCCTTCTCTCTTTCTCTTTCTCTCTCTTTGCCCCTTCTATCTGTCTCTCTCTCTCCCTCTCTCCCCTTCTCTGTCTCTCTCTTTCTTTCTGGCTCCTTCCCCCTTCCCCCATGCCCCCCCCCTTTCCCAACCCCTCTCTCCTTCTCTGTCTTTTCTCTGTCTCTGTCACTTTCTCCATCTCAGTCTCTCTCTCTCTCTCATTCCTCTCACACTCTCTCTCCTTCCTCTCACTCTCTCCACATACACTGTCTCTCTCTGCCTTTCAATCTCACTTTCTCTGTCTCTGTCTCTCCTTTTCTCTTCATCTCTCTCCTTTTCTCTTTTCTTCCCTTCTCTTCTCCCCCCCTTCTTTCTTCCTCTCTCTGGCTTTGTGTCTCTCTCATTGTCTCTCAATCTCACTTTCTTTGTCTCTGTCTCTCCCTCTCTTCCTTCTCTGTCTCTCTCTGACTCTGTCTCTGTCTCTCTCCTTTCTTCTTCCTCTCTCTCCCCTCTCTTGCTGTCTGTCTGTGTCTCTCTTTTTGTCTCTGTCTCCTCTTTCTCACTTTTTCTTTGTCTCTGTCTTTCTATCTCGCTTTCTCTGTCTCTGTCTCTCTGTCTCTCTTCCCTCCCTTCTCATCTCTCTCCCTGTCTCTCTCCCTGTCTCTCTCTCTGTCTCTCCCTGTCTCTCTCTCCCTGTCTCTTTCTCTGTCTCTCCCTGTCTCTCTCTCCTGTCTCTCTCCCTGTCTCTCTCTTTCTCCCTGTCTCTCTCTCTGTCTCTCCCTGTCTCTCTCCCTGTCTCTCTCTCTCTTTCTCTCTCTCTGTCTCTCTTTTTGTCTCTCTGTCTCTGTCTCCTCTTTCTCACTTTTTCTTTGTCTCTGTCTTTCTATCTCGCTTTCTCTGTCTCTGTCTGTCTCTCTTCCCTCCCTCCTCATCTCTCTCCCTGTCTCTCTCCCTGTCTCTCTGTCTCTTTTTGTGTCTCTGTCTCTTCTTTCTCACTTTTTCTTTGTCTCTGTCTTTCTATCTCGCTTTCTCTGTCTCTGTCTCTCTCTTCCCTCCCTCCTCATCTCTCTCCCTGTCTCTCTCTCTCTTTCTCTCTCTCTCTGTCTCTCTTTTTGTGTCTCTGTCTCTTCTTTCTCACTTTTTCTTTGTCTCTGTCTTTCTATCTCGCTTTCTCTGTCTCTGTCTGTCTCTCTTCCCTCCCTCCTCATCTCTCTCCCTGTCTCTCTCTCTCCCTGTCTCTCTCTGTCTCTCTTTTTGTCTCTCTGTCTCCTCTTTCTCACTTTTTCTTTGTCTCTGTCTTTCTATCTCGCTTTCTCTGTCTCTGTCTCTCTGTCTCTCTTCCCTCCCTCCTCATCTCTCTCCCTGTTTCTCTCCCTGTCTCTCTCTTCCTTCTCTCTCTTCTCTTCTTTTCTTTTCTCTTTCTCTTCTCTTTCTCTTCTCTTCTCTTCTCTTCTCTTCTCTTCTCTTCTCTTCTCTTCCCCTCTTCCTCTCTCTTCTGTCTTTGTCTTTGTCTCTCTCTCTCTGTCTCTCTCTCTTTGACGCTGTCTCTCCTTTCTCTCCTTTTCCTCTCTCCCCCCTATCTCTGTCTCTTTCTTTGTCCCTTTTCTCTCTATCTCACTTTTCTGTCTCTCTCCTTCCTGTCTCTCTCTGTTCTCTCACTTTCCTCTCTCTATCCTCCCTCCTTCCTTTCCTCCCCCCGTCTCTCTCTCTCCCTTCTCTCCTCTCTGTCTTTCTGTCTCTCTGCCTCTCCCTCTCTCCCCTTCTCTGTCTCTCTCCTTTCTCTCTTCCTCTCTCTCCCCTCTCTGTCTCTGTCTCTTCTCTCTGTCTCTTTTTCTCTCTCTCTCTTTCTCACTTTTTCTTTGTCTCTGTCTCTCTCTCTCTTTCTCTGTCTCTGTCTCTCTCTTCCCTCCCTCCTCATCTCTCTCCCTGTCTCTCTCTCTCTTCTCTCTCTCTCTGTCTCTCTCTTTCTCTCTGTCTCTCACTTTTCTGTCTCTCTCCTTCCTCTGTCTCTCCCCTTCTCTCTTTCTCTCTCTCTTTCTTTCTCTCTGTCTCTTTCTGTCTGTCTCTATTTCTCTGTCTCTTTCTCCTCCCCCCTCTCTCTTTCTCCCCTTCTCTCTCTCCTCTTCCTCTGTCCTTCTTTGTCTCTTTCTCGCTGTCTCTCAATCTCAATTTCTCTTTGACTCTCTGTCTCTTGTCTTTCCTTTCTTTTTCCTCTTCCCCCTCCCCCCCATCTGTTCTCTTTTTCTCTCTTTGCCCCTTCTATCTTATCTGTCTCTCTCTCTCTCTTTCTCTCTCACTCTCTCCTTCTTCCTCTCTCTCTTTCCTTCTGGCTCTTCCCCCCCGCCCTCCCCCCAGTTTCTCCCCCCCTCCCCGTTTTCCCACTCCTCTCTCTCCTTCTCTGGCTCTTCTCTGGCTCTGTCACTTTCTCCATCTCAGTCTCTCTCTCTCTCTCTCTCTCTCTCATTCCTCTCACTCTCTCATTCCTCTCACTCTCTCCACATACACTCTGTCTCTCTCTGCCTTTCAATCTCACTTTCTCTGTCTCTCCTTTTCTCTTCATCTCTCTCCTTTCTCTTTTCTTCCCTTCTCTTCTCTCTCCTCCCCCCTTCCTTTCTCTAGCTTTGTCTCTCTCTCTCGTCTCTCAATCTCACTTTCTTTGTCTCTGTCTCTCCCTCTCTCCCCTTCTCTGTCTCTCTCTCTGTCTCTCTCCTTTCTCTCTTTCTCTCCCCTCTCTTGCTGTCTGTCTCTGTCTCTCTTTTTATCTCTCTGTCTCTCTCCTCTTTCTCACTTTTTCTTTGTCTCTGTCTTTATCTCGCTTTCTCTGCCTCTCTCTCTTCCCTCCCTCCTCCTCTCTTCTCCCTTCCCCACCTTCTCTCTTCTCCTCTCCTGTTCTCTTTTTCTCTTCTTTCCCTTCTCTTCTTTTCTTTTCTCTTTTCTCTTCTCTCTCTCCTCTTCCTCTCTCTTCTGTCTTTGTCTCTGTCTCTCTTTCTCTCTCTCTCTGTCTCTTTGATGCTGTCTCTCTCTCTCCTTTCTCTCCTTTTCCTCTCTCCTCCCTCTCTCTGTCTCTTTCTTTGTCCCTTTTCTCTCTATCTCACTTTTCTGTCTCTCCTTCCTGTCTCTCTCTGTTTTCTCACTTTCCTCTCTCTATCCTCCCTCTTCCCTCCCTCCCCCTGTCTCTTTCTCTTTCCTCTTTCTCTCACTCTCTCCTCTTTTTCTTTCTGTCTCTTTCCTATCTCTTTCCTCTCTCTCTGTCTCTCTGTCTTTCTGTCTCTTTGCCCCTCTCTGTCTGGTCTCTCCCCCCCCCTCCTGTCTCTCTCGCCTCTCCTTTTTCTCACTCTCTCCTTCCTGTTTCTTTCTCCTCTCTCTTTCCTTCTGCGCTCTCTCTCTCTCTCTCTCTCTCTCTCTCCTATCTCTCTCACTTTCTCTATCTCAGTCTCTCTCTCCTTTCTCTCACTCTCTCCTTCCTCTTTCTCTCCTCTCTTTTTCTCTTTCCACACACTCTCTTCTCTTCTCCCTTCTGTTTTTCTTTGTCTCTCTGCTTCTCAATCTCGCTTTCTTTGTCTCTCTCTGTCCCTCTTTCTGTCTCTGTCTCCTTTACTCTTCTCTTCTCTTTTCTTTTCTCTCTCCTCTCCTCTTCAATTCTTTCTTTCTCTTCTCTCTGTCTTTCTCTTTCTGTCTCTCTCCTCTCTGTTTTTCTCTTCTTTTCCTCTCTTCTCTCTTTTTCTCTTTCTCTTTCCTCTCTCTCTCTCTCTCCCCATTCAACACACACACACACACACACACACACACACACACACACACACAAATGAGGCTATTTCTGCCCTATATATACTTACAGATCTGTGACATCACTATTAGGGTCACATGGTATTGTGAGCCGGTAACCTTTATCCCCTAAAAACTTTTACACAAATGGATTTTTTTGGGGGGAAAAAGTCATTGAGAAAACTATGAGGCTATCTTTATATGGAATGTCCTAAAGTCCTGGTGTAATTTTAAGATTTTTAGAACACTGTATAGTACCTAAACACCAAATAGCTGATGGCAAAATGGAAAAAATAATTCAGTCAATTGATTGTTCAGTTTCAATATCACAAAAAACTGCTTTGGTTGATTTTAAAATAGAAAAGCCAGATTTTCTTGTGGCACTCTATAGATATAAGCTGTTCAGGCAGCCCATACCTGATACACAGTAGGTAATAAATACTTAACTGATTAAGGGAATAGGAAAATAGAATTAGGATCTTATTTTAAAGGAAATGAAAACAAACCTCTTCTAGCAAGACTGGTAACCCAAGCCTAATGGAGTTTTCAAGTGTGCGCAGGAATCCAACATCCGTGAGCTTAATTATCTTTAGCCCATTATGAGATTCTTTGTTTCTTATCCAACGATTTGCCTGAAAATACAGGAGATCAATGAAACTTATTTTGCTTGATAAAAATAATAACAATGGCAACATTTGAATGGAACTTAAGGTTTATGAAACACTTTACATATATCTCCTTTGATCAGATAGCCAGAAAGCCATGGTTCTTAGATCAAAGTAGGTGTCCCCCTTTTCAAAAATTTTTTATTATTTTTATGTTTCACTAACTCTTCCAATGACGCCTTAGCTTCAATAATTCTTATTCTAACAAAGGAGTAAAGTTAAGCAAAACAAATCCACACAGTGGCCCCTCTCTGTTTACTTCACCACGAAGTTCCTTGAAGTCATGATCATTCACTGAATTGACCAAACTTTTGAAATCTTTTATTGTTTTCATTTCTATTGACTTTAAGCTCCTTGAGAGCAAAAACTGTTGTTTGAGCCTGTATGTACACAGCAGACACTCAATAAATGTTGTTTGATTGGTTGGATAAAGTGTTCTGGATCTACTTTTTGCTATTGAATCATGTTCAATCATGGTTTGACTCTTAAGTGTTTCCATTTGGGATTTTCTTGGCAAAGATACTAGAGTGGTTGGCCATTTCCTTCTCTAGCTCATTTTATTTTTTTAATAATAGCCTTTTATTTTCCAAATACATGCAAAGATAGTTTTCAGCATTCACCCTTGCAAAACCTTGTGTTCTAAATTTTTCTCCCTCTCTTTCCCACCCCCCTCCCCATGACATCAAATAATCCAATAGAGGTTAAATATGTGTAGTTTTTCTAAACATTTCCATATTTATCATGCTACATGAGATAAGACCAAAAAGGGAAAAAATGAGAAAGAAAGCAAAAAGCAAGCAAACAACAACAAAAAGGTAAAAACATTATGTTGTGGTCCACACTCAGTCCTCATAATCCTCTTTGGGTGCAAATGGCTCTCTCCATCACAAGACCATTGGAACTGGCCTGAATCACATCATTGTTGAGAAAATGGTCACATGCTTCTTGACAGACAGGTTCTTATGTTTACTTTCCTCTGTATCTGGCTAGAATGGCCTATTTCTTGTTCTTCACATATGGCACCCCAACCCCAGACTGCATTTCCATTGGCTGATTCCTTCATGCCTGGATGATTCCCAGATTTCCTTGCTTCTTTCAAGACTTGGTTCAGAATCCATCATCTATAGAAAGCCTGTCCCTACCCCACCTGCCCAACACTTTCCTTCTGGGATCACCTTGCATTTATACTATAGAAGCATTTTGAATGCTCGTAGCTATTTCTTCCATTAGAATATGCGTTCCCTCAGAGGAGATCATTTTTACCTTGTCCCTGATATGTAATAAATGCTTATAAACTGACTGACTGAAGAAGGGACAGTTTGATTTGTAGACCTAGAGAGCTGGAAGATGAGACCTGGGACCTTCCAAATCATAGGAGGAAGAGGAGGGAGGGAAGGGAAGGATTGATTTAAACTCAGGTTTTTCTGACTCTAAGCCCAGTATCTACTGCACCACCAGCTATTACTAGCAGGTAATGTTTCATGGACTGAAATCCTACAGGGAAGGATGGAAGGAAGGAAGAGAGAGCAAAAGAAAAAAGAAACAAAAAAACAAAGAGAAAGAAAAAGAGAGAGAAAGAAAGGGAGGGAGGGAGGAAGAAAGGAAGGAAGAAGGAAGGAAGAAAAGGAAGGAGGGAAGAAGGAAGGAAGGAAGAAAAGGAAGGAGGGAAGAAGGAAGGAAGGAAGGAAGAAAAGGAAGGAGGGAAGAAGGAAGGAAGGAAGGAAGGAAGAAAGGGAAGGAGAGAAGGAGGGAGGGAGGAAGGAATAAAGAAAAAACAATGTCAAAGATAAAAACAAATCTGATGAAAAAAAATAGGAGTTTTCTGAATAGATGAATGTAGGTACATAAAACACTCTCCAACTAGCTTAGATTTCCCATGTTGCTTGAGGCTTTCATTGGTGTCTTTGATAAAAGAATAGATTGCATCCTTATCAAATTTGCAGCATCACCAACATGGAAGAAAAAGTTAAATACACTAAACAACAAGACTGGAAAACCAAAACGTTTTCACAGGTTAAAATAGTGGTTTGAATTTGCTAAAATGAAATTTTAAAAAGAATAAATGTGTAATTTTATTCTTCTCTTCAAAAAATCAACTTGTCTCTTTCACACACATTGCTTTCCTTTCCACTCTGTCTATATAGCTTGCCACAGATTGTTTCCCATGTCTTCAGTGAGCTTTTTCATCTCTTCCACCTTTAGAAGCCCTTGTGGTGGTTCAGTCATTTTCTGTCATGTCTGATTTTTGGGGATCTCATTTGTAGTTTTTTTTTTTTTGGCAGATACCAAAGTGGTTTGCTATTTCCTTCTCTAGCTCATTTGACAGATGAAGAAACCGAGGCAAACAGAGTTAAGTGACTTGCTTATGGTCACACAACTAATGAGGGTCGGACACTATATTTGAACTCAGGAAGATGAATCTTCCTGACTTCACGCTCAGTTCTTTCTCTACTATTCTACTTCACTGCATCTAGGATTCTTCAAAACTCACCTTAGATGCCATCTCTTCCATAGGGGCATTCTTATCCCTCAGATGCTAGTCTTCACTCCTCATACCATTATCTTGCATCTGTATTGTATGTATGTATGTATGTATGTATGTATGTATGTATGTATACACACACACATATATTTCTAGATATATTGTATATATATATATATTTTTTCTAGATAGATTATGTAAACTTATATCTACCTATCTTTACACATGTACATGTTGCCTTTCTCTTTAGAATATAAGTTATTTTCTTCTATAGAGTATAGTTTTTTAAGGACAGGGACAAATCCATTTTGTCTTCAAATTCCCAACCACTACAACTATATTACACTATGCTATCCATTTAGAGCTTGGCACATAGTATATAGTATGGCTTCAAGAAGTAAGTTGGCTGAATTCTGTGCTCTGTAACCCTCTCTTTTGTGGCTATTGAGAGACATAGTCACCTTTCTCTTGCTTTGTGGTTAATTATAATTATAATATTGTCTCTTGATCCTTTCACTGTGGCCATTGATGGATAGAAGGTGAATTTTCTGGTGAGAGGAGGAATAAGTCTCTCTCCCATCTTCTCTCTTTTTTCATGCCCTTATATCTTTTGGGAGTTGGAAAGTTTACCTGGCTTCATATCCCATGGCATTCCTGGTTCCTAACCAGGAACTGATTTATTGGATAATCGTGTATTTTATAGGTTTGGGATTACCATCAAGGAATCTATTTTCATTATTTAGATTTCTATCTAAGTTGTGAAGTGAGTAATTCCAACAGAGTCCATATACTTGTTAGTCCAATTGATATCCAATTTGCATGTTCATTAGTGAGTCAGTCATTCCATTGATAATCCATGTGCTTCATGATCTCCATTAAATAACCATATCTCTCTGAAGAAAATTTGATGGGTCTCAGCTTCTGTATTTTCTACATCCCAAACCTAAAGATCTCCGTGGTCTTGTTCCCCAACTGTTTTGGGATATTCTAAGTCCATTGGAGTTAACTCCTCATGGAAGGTAAGAGTTATCCCTCTTTTATTTGGTTTTCTCTCATTCCTCCCAATGACTGGCCCATGTTTTTTGCCAAATAGATATCTCTCTACTGAAAACCCATACACTGCTTCTCTCACATCATTCTTGCACAAACACGGTCCCATGAATAAGATCTGGCCACCTGAAAACAGAGTATATTTGCATGCTTCCAAGTTCTTATTCTGCTTTATATTTTGATTTTCATTTTGAAGCTTCACTGTGCCCATTAAGCACCTTTTCGTTGCCCTTTAGATGACTGACCTGTCATTTCCATTCATCAGAACCGAAGGCATTCAGGAACTTCCAGACATACTAATTTTTTCTTTTATTTTTAAAATTCACTTTCCACTTATGTACAAAAAAAGGTGGGGAAAGGACAGTTCCATATGTTCCAGCAAACATAAAGAGAGAGTTCAATACACAACCATAATTTTCCATTTCAGACGTTTCCAGACAGGATATTTTTGTTAAAATGATAATCTTTTTTTTTTTTTTTCAGGAGAAGCTTAAGGGTTATTAGAAATACTGCACAATTTTCTAGAAGCATTTAAGTCTTTTTTATTCTTCATTTCTAGGTCTAATTCATCTATCTATATACAGGCTCCCTTCAAGATAGAGATTCTAAAAGAATTTGGAATCTTCTACTCAACTGCATATCAAGGTGGGTAGATGGCACAGTGGTTAGAGTGTAGGACTTGAGTCAGAAAGTCCTGAGTTCAGATCCTGTTTGCAAGTTACGTAGCCTTTTGTGCTTCAGCTTCCTTATCTGTAAAATGGGGACAATAATAACACCTGCCTTCCAGGGGAATTATCATATGGAAAGTATTCTGCAAACTTTAAGAACTACATAAATTTTTGCTAGCTCTTATTAAGTCACAGACAATAAGCATTCTTTATTGATTTAGTTTTTCCCATATGGATAGATAAGCTGTATTCTCTAAACAAGTAATGGATTCTTAAACATACTTTTCCAAAGTTTCAGAGAAGCTCCCTTAAATTTATTCAGTGATTGCTCACCTGATCTTGGGGGTCAATCATCAAAGGCCATCGTCGTCCTCGAGTCACCAGAATACCATTTTCAGTTGATACCAGATCACGTGGCAAGCCATCGGTATTCCACTGCCTTATCTCATAAGAATCCCCCAGGATGTTTATTAGGCTGAAGTCATCACTTATTGGGATCTCAAGTAAGACACATTGCTCAATCCAGCAATCTATCAACTGCCAGAGAGGGGAGTTCGTTAGATGTCTGCTCAAAGAACAAGAGAAAAAGCAACAGTTTGGGGAACAAAGAAATTCCACAGATTGATAACAAAGCATCACAGAAAGAACTCTGAACCTAGAAACAAGAAAGTTCTAATTCTAGTGATCCAGATTATTAGTTATGTATCTTTGGGTAAATCTTAATCTCTATGAATCTCAGTTTCTTCATTTATAAAATGGAAATTAAAACCATTCATAGTAAACATCTCTTAGTGTGAAAGTCAAATAAAGTCATGTATGCAAAGTGCTTTGTATTTGTAAAGTAAATCAGAGAATTAAAGTGAATTAATTGATTTCACGAAGAGAAGCGTGATCATCTAAATTAATTATATTCAGCATGCTCTACTTAATATGGCAAGAAATGAGAAAGAAGGATGGCCATTAAAAAAGCTTAAAGTCATTTGGGCACTTAAAAAGATTGTATGTATCTCAAAAAAATTATATATAGGGTAGACTTCATTTCCTATCCATGCTCTAGTGAGTACAGGGTGTATTCAGAGAAGACTAGTACTTCCAGGGGTGAGGGCTGCTGAGCCCTTTACAAGACTGCTTTCCACCTCTGATGTCTACCTGATCCATCTGATCAGCTGGGGCTCCAAAAAGCTGCAGCATGCACAGTGGCCAGTCTCTCACGGTTCTCCTCATACTTATCTAACTTGTTGTTTGTCCTTCATTCTGGAAGAGAACCATGACATCAGGGAGGTGATATCCTGACCTGCAAATGAATTGGATTTGAGGGAAGACACTATTCCTCTTCTGTCTACCTTTGCTGTAGCCTCTTCCAGATCGTTTCCTCCAAACATAACTGTCCCTTTGGGCTCTGTCCTGGGACCTCTTCTCTTCTCCCTCTAGTTAACATCACTTGGTCATCTCATCAGCTTCCATGGATTTAATCACTATCTCTATGCTGATGAGTATCAAGTTTACCTGTCTTGTCCACTTTACTATCACTTTATTGATCTCTAGTCCCATATCTCCAATTGCCTTACTGATGTCTTGAACCGAATATTTAGTAGATGTCTTAAATTCTCTAAAACAGAACTCATCATCTTTCTCACTAAACCCTTCCCAAATCCTAACTTCCCTATGACTGGAAAGGGGCAAAGCCATATTCTTAATCTCTCAGGTTCCCCACCTAGGACATATCGTGAACTGCTCCCCCGTTCTCATCTTCCATATTCAAGCTGTTGTCAAGGCTTGTTAATTTCATTTCTGCAACATGCCTTAGAGATTTCTTCTCAGCAGCAACACTGGTAGATTTGACCTTTGCAGCCTCTCTTGTAGATTTCACTTCTGCAGCCTCTCTCATAGATTTCACCTCTGCAGCCTCTCTCCCAGATTTCACCTCTGTAGCCTCTTCCATGGATTTGACCTCTACAGCCTCTCTCCCAGATTTCACCACTGCAGCCCCTTCCGTGGATTCAACCTTGGCAAACTCTTTCTCAGATTTCTCCTCTTCAGCTTCTCTCCTAGATTTCCTCTCTGCATCTCTCTTAGATTTCACCTCATCAGCATCTTTGGTAGATTTCCCCTCTGAAGTCTTTTTTCTAGATTTTACCTTTGCATCTCCCTTAGATTTCACCTCTGCAGCCTCTCTCCTAGATTTCCCCTCTGCAGTCTCTCTCCTAGCTTTCAATTCTGCAGCCTCTCTCCTAGATTTCACCTTTGCAGCCTCACCCTTAGATTTCACCTCTATATATCTCCTAGATTTCCTCTCTGCATCTCTCTTAGATTTCAACTCAGCAGCATCTCTGGTAGATTTTCCTTCTGTAACCTTTCCCCTAAATTTCACCTCTGTAGCATCTCCCCTGAATTTCCCCTCTGCAGCCTTTCTGCTAGATTTCACCTCTGCATCTCTCCTAGATTTTACCTCTGCAGTCTCTCTCATAGATTTCACCTCTGCAGCCTCTTCCCTAGATTTCCCCTCTGCAGCCTTTCTGCTAGATTTCAGCTCTGCATCTCTCCTAGATTTCATCTCTGCAGTCTCTCTCCTAGATTTCACTTCCGCACCATCTCTCCTAGATTTCACCTCTGCAGCCGTTCTCTTAGATTTTACCTCTGCATCTCTTCTAGATTTCACCTCTGGAGCCTTTCTGCTACATTTTATGTCTGCATCTCTCTTAGATTTCACCTCTGCAGCCTCTCTACTAGATTTCCCCTCTGCAGGCTTTCTTCTGGATTTCACCTCTGCATCACTCCTAGATTTCATCTCTGCATCTCTACTAGATTTCCTCTCCGCATCTCTCCTAGATTTCACCTCAAGAGCATCTCTGGTAGATTTCCCCTCTGCAGCCTCTCCTCTAGATTTCACTGCTGTAGACTCTGCCCTAGATTTCACCTTTGCAGGCTCTCTCCTAGATTTCCCTTCTGCATCCTCACTCCTAAATTTCCTCTCTGCATCTTTTCTAGATTTCCTCTCTGCATCTCTCCTAGATTTCATCTCTGCAGCATTTTTCCTAGAATTCCCCTCTGCATGCTGTCTCCTAGATTTGGCCTCTGCAGCCTCTCTCCTAGTTTTCACCTCTGCAGCCTCTCTCCTAGATTTCACTGCTGCAGCCTCTCCCCTAGCTTTCACTTCTGTAGCCTCTCTCCTAGATCTTGCCTCTGCAGCCTCTTCCTTAGATTTTACTTCTGCAGCCTCTTTCCTAGATTTCTCCTCTGCACCTTCTCTGCTAGATTTCAATTCTGCACCCTCTCCACTAGATTTCTCCTCTGCAACCTCTCTGCTAGATTTTACCTCTGAAACCTCTCTCCTAGATTTCCCCTCTGCAGCCTCTCTCCTAGATTTCTTCTCTGAAAACTCTCTCCTAAATTTCACCTCTGCAGCCTCTCTCATAGATCTCGCTTCTGCAGCCTCTCTGCTAGATTTCACCTCTGCAGCCTTTGTCCTAGATTTCACCTCTGCAGCATCTCTCTTAGATTTCATCTCTGCATCTTTCCTAGATTTCACCACTGCATCTCTCCTAGATTTCACCACTGCATCTCTCCTAGATTTCACCTCTGCAGACTCTCTCATAGCTTTCCCCTCTGCAGTCTCTCCTCTACCTCTCACCTCTGCAGCCTCTCTCCTAGATTTCACCTTTGCACCATCTCTTGTAGACCTGGCCTTTGCAGCTTCTCTCCTAGATTTCCCCTCTGAAGCTGCTCTCCTAGATTTCCTCTCTGCATCTCTCCTAGATTTCACCTCTGCAACTATTCTCTTGGATTTCATTTCTGCAGCCTCTGTCCTAGATTTTATCTCTGCAGTCTCTCTTGTAGATTTTCCCTCTGAATCTCTCCTAGATTTCACTTCTCCAGCCTCTCTCCTAGGTTTCACCTCTGTATCCTCTCCCCTAGATTTTACCTCTGCCTCTCTCCTAGATTTTACTTCTGCAGGCTCTACCCTAGATTTCACCTCTACATCCTCTCTCCTAGATTTCATCTCTGCCTCTCTCCTAGATTTTACCTCTTCAGCCTCTCTGATAGATTTCACCTCTGTATCTCTCCTAGATTTCCCCACTGCAGCCTCTTTCCTATATTTCACTTCTCCAGCATCTCTCCTCAATTTCACCTCTGCATCTCTCCTAGATTTCACCTCTGCAGTCTCTCTCCTAGGTTTCGCCTCTTTATCCTCTCTCCTAGATTTTACCTCTTCATCTCTCTTAGATTTCACCTCTACATCCTCTCTCCTAGATTTCACCTCTGCCTCTCTCCTAGATTTTACCTCTGCAGGCTCTACCCTAGATTTCATCTCTACAGCCTCTCTCCTAGGTTTCGCCTCTGCATCCTCTCTCCTAGATTTTACCTCTTCATCTCTCTTAGATTTCACCTCTACATCCTCTCTCCTAGATTTCACCTCTGCCTCTCTCCTAGATTTTACCTCTGCAGGCTCTACCCTAGATTTCATCTCTACAGCCTCTCTCCTAGATTTCACCTCTGCATCTCTCCTAGATTTTACCTCTGCCTCTCTCCTAGATTTTACCTCTGCAGGCTCTACCCTAGATTTCATCTCTATAGCCTCTCTCCTAGATTTCACCTCTGCATCTCTCCTAGATCTCACCTCTGCATCTCTCCTAGATTTTACCTCTGCAGGCTGTACCCTAGATTTCACCTCTACAGCCTCTCTCCTAGATTTCACCTCTGCATCTCTCCTAGATTTTACCTCTGCCTCTCTCCTAGATTTTACTTCTGCAGGCTCTACCCTAGATTTCACCTCTACATCCTCTCTCCTAGATTTCATCTCTGCCTCTCTCCTAGATTTTACCTCTTCAGCCTCTCTTATAGATTTCACCTCTGCATCTCTCCTAGATTTCCCCACTGCAGCCTCTTTCCTATATTTCACTTCTCCAGCATCTCTCCTCAATTTCACCTCTGCATCTCTTCTAGATTTCACCTCTGCAGCCTCTCTCCTAGGTTTCGCTTCTTTATCCTCTCCCCTAGATTTCACCTCTTCATCTCTCTTAGATTTCACCTCTACATCCTCTCTCCTAGATTTTACCTCTGCCTCTCTCCTAGATTTTACCTCTGCAGGCTCTACTCTAGATTTCATCTCTATAGCCTCTCTCCTAGATTTCACCTCTGCATCTCTCCTAGATTTTACCTCTGCAGGCTGTACCCTAGATTTCACCTCTACAGCCTCTCTCCTAGATTTCACCTCTGCATATCTCCTAGATTTCACCTCTGCATCCTCTCCCCTAGATTTCACCTCTGCATCTCTCCTAGATTTTACCTCTGCCTCTCTCCTAGATTTTACCCCTGCAGGCTCTACCCTAGATTTCACCTCTACATCCTCTCTCCTAGATTTCATCTCTGCCTCTCTCCTAGATTTTACCTCTTCAGCCTCTCTTATAGATTTCACCTCTGCATCTCTCCTAGATTTCCCCACTGCAGCCTCTTTCCTATATTTCACTTCTCCAGCATCTCTCCTCAATTTCACCTCTGCATCTCTTCTAGATTTCACCTCTGCAGCCTCTCTCCTAGGTTTCGCCTCTTTATCCTCTCCTCTAGATTTCACCTCTACATTCTCTCTCCTAGATTTCATCTCTGCCTCTCTCCTAGATTTTACCTCTTCAGCCTCTCTTATAGATTTCACCTCTGCATCTCTCCTAGATTTCCCCACTGCAGCCTCTTTCCTATATTTCACTTCTCCAGCATCTCTCCTCAATTTCACCTCTGCATCTCTCCTAGATTTCACCTCTGCATCTCTCCTAGATTTTACCTCGGCAGGCTCTACCCTAGATTTCACCTCTACATCCTCTCTCCTAGATTTCACCTCTTCATCTCCCTTAGATTTCACCTCTGCATCCTCTCCCCTAGATTTCACCTCTGCATCTCTTCTAGATTTTACCTCTGCCTCTCTCCTAGATTTTACCTCTGCAGGCTCTACCCTAGATTTCACCTCTACATCCTCTCTCCTAGATTTCATCTCTGCCTCTCTCCTAGATTTTACCTCTTCAGCCTCTCTTATAGATTTCACCTCTGCATCTCTCCTAGATTTCCCCACTGCAGCCTCTTTCCTATATTTCACTTCTCCAGCATCTCTCCTCAATTTCACCTCTGCATCTCTCCTAGATTTCACCTCTACAGCCTCTCTCCTAGATTTCACCTCTGCATATCTCCTAGATTTCACCTCTGCATCCTCTCTCCTAGATTTCACCTCTGCATCTCTCCTAGATTTTACCTCTGCCTCTCTCCTAGATTTTACCTCTGCAGGCTGTACCCTAGATTTCACCTCTACATCCTCTCTCCTAGATTTCATCTCTGCCTCTCTCCTAGATTTTACCTCTTCAGCCTCTCTTATAGATTTCACCTCTGCATCTCTCCTAGATTTCCCCACTGCAGCCTCTTCCTATATTTCACTTCTCCAGCATCTCTCCTCAATTTCACCTCTGCATCTCTTCTAGATTTCACCTCTGCAGCCTCTCTCCTAGGTTTCGCCTCTTTATCCTCTCCCCTAGATTTCACCTCTTCATCTCTCTTAGATTTCACCTCTACATCCTCTCTCCTAGATTTTACCTCTGCAGGCTCTATCCTAGATTTCATCTCTACAGCCTCTCTCCTAGATTTCACCTCTGCATCTCTCCTAGATTTTACCTCTGCAGGCTGTACCCTAGATTTCACCTCTACAGCCTCTCTCCTAGATTTCACCTCTGCATATCTCCTAGATTTCACCTCTGCATCCTCTCCCCTAGATTTCACCTCTGCATCGCTTCTAGATTTTACCTCTGCAGGTTCTACCCTAGATTTCACCTCTATATCCTCTCTCCTAGATTTCATCTCTGCCTCTCTCCTAGGTTTTACCTCTTCAGCCTCTCTTATAGATTTCACCTCTGCATCTCTCCTAGATTTCCCCACTGCAGCCTCTTTCCTATATTTCACTTCTCCAGCATCTCTCCTCAATTTCACCTCTGCATCTCTTCTAGATTTCACCTCTGCAGCCTCTCTCCTAGGTTTCGCTTCTTTATCCTCTCCCCTAGATTTCACCTCTTCATCTCTCTTAGATTTCACCTCTACATCCTCTCTCCTAGATTTTACCTCTGCCTCTCTCCTAGATTTCACCTCTGCATCTCTCCTAGATTTCACCTCTGCATCTCTCCTAGATTTTACCTCTGCAGGCTGTACCCTAGATTTCACCTCTACAGCCTCTCTCCTAGATTTCACCTCTGCATCTCTCCTAGATTTCACCTCTGCAGGCTCTACCCTAGATTTCATCTCTACATCCTCTCTCCTAGATTTCACCTCTGCCTCTCTCCTAGATTTCACCTCTTCATCTCCCTTAGATTTCACCTCTGCAGCCTCTCTCCCAGATTTCACCTCTGCATCCTCTCCCCTAGATTTCACCTCTGCCTCTCTCCCAGATTTCACCTCTGCAGCCTCTCTCCCAGATTTCACCTCTGCCTCTCTCCTAGATTTCACCTCTTCATCTCCCTTAGATTTCATCTCTACAGCCTCTCTCCTAGATTTCACCTTTGCATCTCTCCTAGATTTCACCTCTGCATCTCTCCTAGATTTTACCTCTGCAGGCTGTACCCTAGATTTCACCTCTACAGCCTCTCTTCTAGATTTCACCTCTGCATCTCTCCCAGATTTCACCTCTGCAGGCTCTACCCTAGATTTCATCTCTACATCCTCTCTCCTAGATTTCACCTCTGCCTCTCTCCTAGATTTCACCTCTGCATCTCTTCTAGATTTCCCCACTGCAGCCTCTCTACTATATTTCACTTCTCCAATATCTCTCCTTAATTTCCCCTCTGCTTCTCTTCTAGATTTCACCTCTCCAGCCTCTCTCTTAGATTTCACCTCTGTATCCTCTCTCCTAGATTTAACCTCTGCAGGCTCTACTCTAGATTTCACCTCTCCAGCCTCTCTCTTAGGTTTCACCTCTGTATCCTCTCTCCTAGATTTAACCTCTGCAGGCTCTACTCTAGATTTCACCTCTACAGCCTCTCGCCTAGATTTCACCTCCACAGCCTCTCTTCTTGTAGATTTCACTTCTCCATCTCTCTTAGATTTCACCTCTGCAGTCTCTCTCCTAGATTTCACCTCTGCATCTCCCTTAGATTTCACCTCTATAGCCTCACTTCTAGATTTCACTTCTGTATCTCTCCTAGATTTCACCTCTGCATCTCTCTTAGATTTCACCTCTGCAGTCTCTCTCCCAGATTTCACCTCTGCAGTCTCTCTCCCAGATTTCACCTCTGCATCTCTCCCAGATTTCACCTCTGCATCTCTCCTAGATTTCACCTCTGCCTCTCTCCTAGATTTCACCTCTGCATCTCTTCTAGATTTCCCCACTGCAGCCTCTCTACTATATTTCACTTCTCCAATATCTCTCCTTAATTTCCCCTCTGCTTCTCTTCTAGATTTCACCTCTCCAGCCTCTCTCTTAGGTTTCACCTCTGTATCCTCTCTCCTAGATTTAACCTCTGCAGGCTCTACTCTAGATTTCACCTCTACAGCCTCTCTCCTAGATTTCGCCTCTGTATCCTCTCTCCTAGATTTTACCTCTGCAGGCTCTACCCTATATTTCACCACTACAGCCTTTCTCTTAGATTTCATTGCTGCATCTCTCCTAAATTTCACCTCTGCCTCTCTCCTAGATTTTACCTCTGAATCTCTCTTAGATTTCATCTCTGCACCCTCTCTCCTGAATTCAACTTCTGCAGCCTCTCTCCTAGATTTCACCACTGAATCTCTCCTAGATTTCACCTCTGCAGCCTCTTCCCAAGATTTCTCCTCTGAAGCCTCTTTCCGAGATTTCACCTCTGCATCTCTGCTAGATTTCACCTCTGGAGCCTCTTCCTTATATCTCCCCTCTGCATACCTCTTAGATTTCTCCTCTGTAGCTTCTCTTCTAGATTTCACCTCTGCAGCATCTCCCCTAGATTTCACATCTGTTGCCTCTTCCATGGATTCGACCTCTGTCAACTCTCTCCCAGATTTCAGCATTGGATCTCTCTTAGATTTCACCTCTGCAGCCTCTTCCTTTGATTTCACCTGTGCTTTTTCCTTAGATTTCACCTCTACAATCTCTAACTTAAATTTAACCTCTGCTTCTCCCTTAGATTCCAGCCCTGAATCTCCCTCAGATTTCACCTCTGCAGCTACTTCCTTAGATTTCAGCTCTGCATCTCCCTTAGATTTCACCTCTGCGGCTTCTTCCTTAGATTTCACCTCTGCGGCTTCTTCCTTTGATTTCACCTCTGCATCTCCCTTAGATTTCACTTCTGCATCTCCCTTAGATTTTACCTCAGCATCTCCCTTAGATTTCACATCTGCCTCCTCTTTCCTGGATTTTACCTCTTCTTTTTCCTTGGATTTCACCTCTGCATCTCCCTTAGATTTCACATCTGTCACATCTCTCCTAGATTTGACCTTTGCTTCACTCTTAGATCTCACCTCTGCATCTCCCTTAAATTTCACCTCTGCATATTTCACCTCAGCATCTCCCTTAAATTTCACCTCAGCATCTCCCTTCGATTTCACCTCTGCATCTCCCTTCGATTTCACCTCTGCATCTCCCTTCGATTTTGCCTCTGCATCTCCCTTAGATTTCACCTCTGCAGCCTCTCTCCTAGATTTCACCTCTGCATCTCCCTTAGATTTCACCTCTGCATCTTCCTTAGATTTTACCTCTGCATCTTCCTTAGATTTCACCTCTGCATCTTCCTTAGATTTTACCTCTGCATCTCCCTTAGATTTCATCTCTGCAGCTTCTCTCCTAGATATCATTTCTGCTTCTTCCTTAGATTTCACCTCTTCTTCTCCTTTAGATTTTACCTCTGCAGCCTCTCCCTTAGATTTCACTTCTGCAGCCTCTCCCTTAGATTTCACCTCTGTAGCCTCTCTCTTAGATTTAACCTCTGCATTTCTCTTAGTTTTCACCTCTGTAGCCTCTCTCCTAGATGTCACCTCTGCAGCCTCTCTCTTAGATTTCACCTGTGCATCTTCCTTAGATTTCACCTCTGCATCTTTCTTAGATTTCACCCCTGCAACCTCTCTCCTAAATTTCACCTCTGCACCATCTCTCCTAGATTTCCTCTCTGCAGCCTCTCCCCTAGATTTCCCCTTTGCAGCCTCTCTCCTAGATTTCACCTTTCCAGCCTCTCCCTTAGATTTCACCTCTGCTGCCTCTCTCTTAGTTTTCACCTCTGCATCTTTCTTAGATTTCACCTCTGCAGCCTCTCTCCCAGATTTCACCTCTGCATCTCTCTTAGATTTCATCTCTGTATCTTTTTTAGATTTCACTTCTGTAGCCTCTCTCCGAGATTTCACCTCTGCATCCCTCTTAGATTTTATCTCTGCATCTTTCTTAAATTTCACTTCTGTAGCCTCTCTCCTAGATTTCACCTCTGCATCCCTCTTAGATTTTATCTCTGCATCTTTCTTAAATTTCACTTCTGTAGCCTCTCTCCTAGATTTCACCTCTGCATATTCCTTAGATTTCACCTCTGAATCTCCTTTAGATTTCACCTCTACAGCCTCTCTCCTTGATTTCACCTCTGCTTCTCCTTTAGGTTTCACCTCTGCATCTGTCTTAGATTTCACCTCTGTAGCCTCTCTTGTAAATTTTACCTCTGCAGCTTCTCCCTTAGATTTCACCTCTGCTGCCTCTCTCTTAGTTTTCACTTCTGCATCTTTCTTAGATTTCATCTCTGCATCTCTCTTAGATTTCACCTCTGTAGCCTCTCTTCCAGATTTCACCTCAGCATCCCTCTTAGATTTCATTTCTGCATCTTTCTTAAATTTCACCTCTGTAACCTCTCTCCTAGATTTCACCTCTGCATATTCCTTAGATTTCACCTCTGCATCTCCCTTAGATTTCATCTCTACAGCCTCTCTCCTAGATTTCACTTCTGCTTCTCCTTTAGATTTCACCTCTGCATCTTTCTTAGATTTCCCCTTTACAGCCTCTCCCTTTGATTTCATCTCTGCATCTTTCTTAAATTTCACCTCTTCAGTCTCTCTCCCAGATTTCACCTCTGCATCTCCCTTAGATTTCACCTCTGCATCTCTCTTAGATTTCACCTCTGCAGCCTCTCTCCCAGATTTTATCTCTGTATCTCTCCCAGATTTCCTCTCTGCAGGCTCTCCCCTAGATTTTCCTTCTGCAGTCTCTCCTTTAGATTTCACCTCTGCATCTTTCCTAGTTTTCACCTCTGCATCTCCCTTAGATTTCACCTCTGCAGCCTCTCTGCTAGATTTCACATCTGTATCTCTCCTAGATTTCCCCTCTGCAGCCTCTCCCTTAGATTTCCCCTCTGCATCTCCCTTAAATTTCACCTCTGTAGCTTCTCTCCTAGATTTCCTCTCTGTAACCTTGCTTGTAGATTTCACCTCATCTTCCTTAGATTTCACCTCTGCAACCTCTGTCCTCAATTTCACCTCTGCACCATCTCTCCTAGATTTCCTCTCTGCAGCCTCTCCCTTAGATTTCACCTTTGGAGTCTCTTCCACAGTTTTTACCTCTGCATCTCTCCTAGTTTTTACCTCTGCATCTCCTTTAGATTTCACCTCTGCATCTCCTTTAGATTTCACCTCTGCAGCCTCTCTCCTAGATTTTACCCCTGCATGTCTCCTAAATCTCGCCTCTTCAGCCTCTCTGCCAGATTTCCCCTCTTCAGCCTCTCTGCTAGATTTCCCCTCTGCAGCCTTTCTTTTAGATTTCACATGTGCATCTCTCCTACATTTCACCTCTGCATCTCCCTTAGATTTCACCTCTGCTAACTCTCTCCTAGATTTCACCTCTGAAGCCTCTCCCCTAGATATCATCTCAGCAGCCTCCCTCCTAGATGTCACCTCTGCAACTTCCCTCCTAGATCTCACCTCTGCTTCTCCCTTAGATTTCACCTCTACAACCTCTCTCTTAGATTTCACCTCTGCAGTCTCTCTCCCAGATTTCACCTCTGCCGCATCTCTCCTAGATTTCCCCTCTGCATCTCCCTTAGATTTCACTTCTGCAGCCTCTCTCCTAGATTTCACCTCGGAAGCCTCTTTCCTAGATTTCAACTCAGCAGCCTCTCTCTTAGATTTCTCCTCTGCAGCTTCTCCCTTAGATTTCACCTCTACAACCTCTCTCTTAGATTTCACCTCTGCAGCCTCTCTCCCAGATTTCACCTCTGCCGCATCTCTCCTAGATTTCCCCTCTGTATCTCCCTTAGATTTCACTTCTGTAGCTTCTCTCCTAGATTTCACCTCAGAAGCCTCTTTCCTAGATTTCAACTCAGCAGCCTCTCTCCTAGATTTCTCCTCTGCGGCTTCTCTCTTAGATTTCACCTCTGCATCTCTCTTAGATTTCATCTCTGCAGCCTCTCTCTTAGATTTTGCCTCTGCATCTCTCTTAGATTTCATCTCTGAAGCCTCTGTCCTATATTTCACCTCTGCAGCTTCTCCCTTAGATTTCAACTCTGCAGCATCTCTCCTAGATTTCCCCTCTGAAGCCTCTCCCCTAGTTTTCATCTCAGCACCCTCTCTCCTAGATTTCACCTCTGCATCTCTCTTAGATGTCATCCCTGCAGCCTCTCTCCTAGATTTCGCCTCTGCAGCTTCTCCCTTAGACTTCACCTCAGCTTGTCCTTTAGATTTCATCTCTGCATCTCTCTTAGATTTCACCTCTGAAGCCTCTGTCCTAGATTTCACCTCTATAGCTTCTCCCTTAGATTTCACCTCTGTAGCTTCTCCCTTAGATTTCACCTCTGCATCTCTCTTAGATTTCATCTCTGCAGCCTCTTTACTTGGTTTTACCTCTGCAACCTCTCTTGTAGTTTTCCCCTCTGCAGCTACTTTCCTAGATTTCACCTCTGCATCTCTCTTAGATTTCATCTCTACAGCCTCTCTCCTCGGTTTCATCTCTGCAGCCTCTCTCGTAGTTTTCCCCCTCTGCAGCCACTTTCCTAAATTTCTCCTCTGCATCTCTCTTAGATTTCATCTCTACAGCCTCTCTCCTCGGTTTCATCTCTGCAGCCTCTCTCGTAGTTTCCCCCTCTGCAGCCACTTTCCTAAATTTCTCCTCTGCATCTCTCTTAGATTTCATCTCTACAGCCTCTCTCCTCGGTTTCATCTCTGCAGCCTCTCTCATAGCTTCCCCCTCTGCAGCCACTTTCTTAGCTTTCTCCTCTGCAGCTTCTCCCTTAGATTTCACCTTTGCTTGTCCTTTAGATTTCACCTCTGCATCCTCCCTCCTAGATTTCTCCTCTGCATCTCTCTTAGATTTCATCTCTATAGCCTCTCTCCTCGATTTCACCTCTGCAGCCTCTCTTGAAGTTTTCCCTTCTGCAGCCTCTTTCGTAGCTTTCCCCTCTGCAGCCACTTTCCTAGATTTCTCCTCTGCAGCTTCTCCCTTAGATTTCACCTCTGCTTGTTCCTTAGATTTCATCTCTGCATCTCTCCTCGATTTCACCTCTGCCACCTCTCTCCTCAATTTTACCTCTGCAGCCTCTCTCCTAGATTTCACCTCTGCAGCATCTCTACTAGATTTCACCTCTGCAGTCTCTCTCGTAGTTTTCCCCTCTGCAGCCACTTTCCTAGATTTCCCCTCTGCAGTTTCTCCCTTAGATTTCACCTTTGCTTGTCTCTTAGATTTCACCTCTGCATCCTCCCTCCTAGATTTCTCCTCTGCATCTCTCTTAGATTCCATCTCTATAGCCTCTCTCCTCGATTTCACCTCTGCAGCCTCTCTGGAAGTTTTCCCTTCTGCAGCCTCTTTCGTAGCTTTCCCCTCAGCCACTTTCCTAGATTTCTCCTCTGCAGCTTCTCCCTTAGATTTCACCTCTGCTTGTCCCTTAGATTTCATCTCTGCATCTCTCCTCGATTTCACCTCTGCCACCGCTATCCTCAATTTTATCTCTGCAGCCTCTCTTCTAGATTTCACCTCTGCAGCATCTCTCCTCGATTTCACCTCTGCAGCCACTTTCCTAGATTTCTCCTCTGCAGCTTCTCCCTTAGATTTCACCTCTGCTTGTCCCTTAGATTTCACCTCTGCATCTCTCCTTGATTTCACCTCTGCCACCTTCCTCAATTTCATCTCTGCTGCCTCTGTTCTCGATTTCACCTCTGCAGCCTCTCTCCTAGATTTCACTTCTTCATCTCTCTGAGATTTCATCTCTTCAGTCTCTTTCCTTGGTTTTACCTCTGCAGCCTCTCTCTTAGATTTCCCCTCTGCAGCCTCTCTCCTAGATTTCTCCTCTGCAACTTCTCCCTTAGATTTCACCTCTGCTTGTCCCTTAGATTTCACCTCTGCAGCCTCTTTCCTAGATTTCACCTCTGCAGCCTCTCCTTAGATTTCCCCTCTGCAGCCTCTCTCCTAGATTTCTCCTCTGCAACTTCTCCCTTAGATTTCACCTCTGCTTGTCCCTTAGATTTCACCTCTGCAGCCTCTTTCCTAGATTTCACCTCTGCAGCCTCTCCCTTAGATTTCCCCTCTGTAGCCTCTCCCCTAGATTTCATCTCTGTAGCCTCTCTCCTAGATTTCACCTCAGAAGCCTCTTTCCTAGATTTCTCCTCTGCAGCTTCTCTCCTAGTTTTCACCTCTGCAGCCTCTCTCCTCGATTTCCCCTCTGCAGCCTCCCTCCTAGATTTGTCTTCTGCAGCTTCTCCCTTAGATTTCACCTCTGCTTGTCCCTTAGATTTCATCTCTGCATCTCTCCTTGATTTCACCGCTGCCACCTCTATCCTCAATTTTATCTCTGCAGCCTCTCTCCTAGATTTCACCTCTGCAGCCTCTCTTGTAGATTTCCCCTCTATAGCCGCTCTCTTAGAGTTCTCCTCTGCAGCTTCTCCCTTAGATTTCATCTCTGTAACCTCTCTCCTCAATTTTATCTCTGCAGCCTCTCTCCTAGTTTTCACCTCTGCAGCCTCTCTCCTCGATTTCCTCTCTGCAGCCTCTCTCATAGCTTTCCCCTCTGCAGCCTCTTTCCTAGATTTCTCCTCTGCAGCCTCTTTCCTAGATTTCACCTCTGCAGCCTCTCCCTTAGATTTCCCCTCTGTAGCCTCTCCCCTAGATTTCATCTCTGTAGCCTCTCTCCTCAGTTTTATCTCTGCAGCTTCTCTCCTAATTTTCACCTCTGCAGCCTCTCTCCTCGATTTCCCCTCTGCAGCCTCTCTCCTAGATTTGTCTTCTGCAGCTTCTCCCTTAGATTTCACCTCTGCTTGTCCCTTAGATTTCATCTCTGCATCTCTCCTTGATTTCACCGCTGCCACCTCTATCCTCAATTTTATCTCTGCAGCCTCTCTCCTAGATTTCACCTCTGCAGCCTCTCTTGTAGATTTCCCCTCTATAGCCGCTCTCTTAGAGTTCTCCTCTGCAGCTTCTCCCTTAGATTTCATCTCTGTAACCTCTCTCCTCAATTTTATCTCTGCAGCCTCTCTCCTAGTTTTCACCTCTGCAGCCTCTCTCCTCGATTTCCTCTCTGCAGCCTCTCTCATAGCTTTCCCCTCTGCAGCCTCTTTCCTAGATTTCTCCTCTGCAGCCTCTTTCCTAGATTTCACTTCTGCAACCTCTCCCTTAGATTTCCCCTCTGTAGCCTCTCCCCTAGATTTCACCTCTGTAGCCTCTCTCCTCAATTTTATCTCTGCAGCCTCTCTCCTAGTTTTCACCTCTGCAGCCTCTCTCCTCGATTTCCCCTCTGCAGCCTCTCTCCTAGATTCGTCTTCTGCAGCTTCTCCCTTAGATTTCACCTCTCCTTGTCCCTTAGATTTCATCTCTGCATCTCTCCTTGATTTCACCGCTGCCACCTCTATCCTCAATTTTATCTCTGCAGCCTCTCTCCTAGATTTCACCTCTGTATCTCCCTTAGATTTCACTTCTGCAGGCTCTCTCTTTGATTTCACCTCTGGATCTCTCCTCGATTTCATCTCTGCAGCCTCTGTCTTAGATTTCACCTCTGCAGCCTCTTTCTTAGATTTCACCTCTGCATTTCTCTTAGACTTCATATCTGGAGCCTCTCTCCTCAATTTCACTTCTGCAGTCTCTCCCCTCGATTTCCTCTCTGCAGCCTCTCTCATAGCTTTCCCCTCTGCAGCCTCTTTCCTAGATTTCTCCTCTGCAGCCTCTTTCCTAGATTTCACTTCTGCAACCTCTCCCTTAGATTTCCCCTCTGTAGCCTCTCCCCTAGATTTCACCTCTGTAGCCTCTCTCCTCAATTTTATCTCTGCAGCCTCTCTCCTAGTTTTCACCTCTGCAGCCTCTCTCCTCGATTTCCCCTCTGCAGCCTCTCTCCTAGATTCGTCTTCTGCAGCTTCTCCCTTAGATTTCACCTCTCCTTGTCCCTTAGATTTCATCTCTGCATCTCTCCTTGATTTCACCGCTGCCACCTCTATCCTCAATTTTATCTCTGCAGCCTCTCTCCTAGATTTCACCTCTGTATCTCCCTTAGATTTCACTTCTGCAGGCTCTCTCTTTGATTTCACCTCTGGATCTCTCCTCGATTTCATCTCTGCAGCCTCTGTCTTAGATTTCACCTCTGCAGCCTCTCTCTTAGATTTCACCTCTGCATTTCTCTTAGACTTCATGTCTGGAGCCTCTCTCCTCAATTTCACTTCTGCAGTCTCTCCCCTAGATTTCCCCTCTGCAGCTTCTCTCCTAAATTTCACCTCTGCAGCCTCTCCTCTAGATGCCCCCTCTGCATCTCTCTTAGATTTCATCTCTGTAGACTCTCCCCTAGATTTCACCTCTGTAGCCTCTCTCCTAGATTTCACCTCTGTATTCTCTCTTGTAGATTTCCCTTCTGCAGCCTCTCTTCTAGATTTGTCCTCTGCAGCTTCTCCCTTAGATTTCACCTCTGCTTGTCCCTTAGATTTCACCTCTGCAGGCTCTCGCTTAGATTTCACTTCTGCATCTCTCTTAGATTTCATCTCTGTAGCCTCTCTCCTCAATTTCACCTCTGCATCTCTCCTAGATTTCACCTCTATTGCCTCTCTCTTAGATTTGACCTCTGCAGCTTCTCTTGTAGATTTCCCCTCTGCAGCCTCTCTTCTAGGTTTCTCCCCTTCAGCTTCTCCCTTAGATTTCACCTCTGCTTGTCTCTTAGATTTCACCACAGCAGCCTCTCTCTTAGATTTCCCCTCTGCAGCCTCTCTCCTAGATTTCTCCCTTTCAACTTCTCTCTTAGATTTCATCTCTGCAGCCTCTCCCCTGGATTTCACCTCTGTATCCTCTCTCTTAGATTTCCCCTCTGCAGCCTCTCTTGTAGATTTCCCCTCTGCAGCCTCTCTTGTAGATTTCCCCTCTGCAGCCTCTCTTGTAGATTTCCCCTCTGCAGCCTCTCTCCTAGATTTCTCTTCTGCAGCTTCTCCCTTAGATTTCATCTCTGCAGCCCCTCCCCTAGATTTCACCTCTGTAGCTTCTCTCCTATATTTCACCACTGCAGCCTCTCTTGTAGATTTACCCTCTGCAGCCTCTCTCCTAGATTTCTCTTCTGCAGCTTCTCCTTTAGTTTTCACCTCTGTAGTCTCTCCCCTAGATTTCACCTCTGCAGCCTCTCTCCTAGATTTCACCTCCGCAGCCTGTCCCTTAGCCTTTACCTCTATAGCCTCTCTCCTATATTTCATCTCTGCTGCCTCTCTTGTAGATTTCCCCTCTGCAGCCTCTCTCCTAGATTTCTCCTCTGCAGCTTCTCCCTTAGATTTCACCTCTGCTTGTCCCTTAGATTTCATCTCTGCAGCCTCTATCCTCGGTTTCACCTCTGCAGCCTCTGTCCTTGATTTGAACTCTGCAACCTCTCTCCTAGATCTTATCTTTGCAGCCTCTCTGCTAGATATCACCTCTGCAACCTCTCCCTTAGAATTCATCTCTGCATCTCTCTTAGATTTCATCTCTGCTGACTCTCTCCAACTTTTTCCCTCTGCAACCTCTCTCCTAGATTTTACCTCTGCATCTCCTTTAGATTTTCCCAATTCAGCTTCACTCCTAGATTTCACCTCTGTAATCTCTACCTTAAATTTCACCTCGACATCTCTCCTAGGTTTGCCCTCTTCAGCTTCTCTCCTAGATTTCACCTCTGCAACCTCTCCCATAAATTTCATCTCTTTTTCTCCCTTAGATTTCCCCTCTTCAGCCTCTCTCTTCGATTTCATCTCTGTAATCTCTACCTTAAATTTCACCTCTGCATCTCTCCTAGATTTCCCCTCTGCATCCTCTCTCCTTGATCTTGCCTCTGCAACCTCTAGCTTAAATTTCACCTCTGCATCTCTCCTAGATTTCCCCTCTGCATCTCTCCTAGATTTCCCCTCTGCAGCCTCTCTCCTAGATTTCATTTCTGCATCTCTCCTAGATTTCCCCTCTGCAGCCTCTCTCCTAGATTTCACCTCTGCATCTCTCCTAGATTTCACCTCTCCAGCCTCCCTTGTAAATTTCACCTCTCCAGCTTCTCTGGTAGATTTTATCTCTCCAGCCTCTCTTGTAGATTTCACCTCTGCATCCTCTCCCCTAGATTTCACCTCTGTACCCTCTCTCTTAGATTTCACTTCTGCATCTCTCCTAGATTTCCCCTCTGCAGCCTCTCTCCTAGATTTCACTTCTGCATCTCTCCTAGATTTCCCCTCTGCAGCCTCTCTCCTAGATTTCACCTCTCCAGCCTCCCTTGTAAATTTCACCTCTCCAGCTTCTCTGGTAGATTTTATCTCTCCTGCCTCTCTTGTAGATTTCACCTCTGCATCCTCTCCCCTAGATTTCACCTCTGTACCCTCTCTCTTAGATTTCACTTCTGCATCTCTCTTAGATTTCACTTCTGTAGCCTCTGTCCTAGATTTCACCTCAACAATCTCTCTCCTAGATTTCCCCTCTGCAGCCTCTCTCCTAGATTTCACTTCTGCATCTCTCCTAGATTTCCCCTCTGCAGCCTCTCTCCTAGATTTCACCTCTCCAGCCTCCCTTGTAAATTTCACCTCTCCAGCTTCTCTGGTAGATTTTATCTCTCCTGCCTCTCTTGTAGATTTCACCTCTGCATCCTCTCCCCTAGATTTCACCTCTGTACCCTCTCTCTTAGATTTCACTTCTGCATCTCTCTTAGATTTCACTTCTGTAGCCTCTGTCCTAGATTTCACCTCAACAATCTCTCTCATAGATTTCACCTCTCCAGCCTCTCTTGTAGATTCCACATCCTTTCTTGTAGATTTCACTTCTGCAGCCTCTCTCTTAGATTTCACCTGTCCAGCCTCTCTCCTAGATTTTGCCTCTGCATCTCTCTTAGATTTCATCTCTGCAGCCTCTGTTCTAGATTTCCCCTCTGCGGCCTTTCTCCTAGATTTTCCTTCTGCAGCATCTCTTGTGTGTGGATTTTACCTCTACAAAATCTCTTGTGAATTTTATCTCTGCAACATCTTTCAATATACCCCCTTTCCTCTGACATTTTCATGCTTGTCCAGCCTCTTATGACCTCACACCTAGACAACTGCCTATCCAGCAGCAGGGTCTGCCTCCCTCAAGGCTCTCCCACTCCAGCTGATCCTCCATTCAGTTACTAAAGTGATTTCTGTAAAATACTGGTTAGATCATCTCCTCACTCAAAAATTCCACTGTCTCCCTTTTCCTGCTAGAGTAATACAAAATGCTATGCTGGCATTCAAAGCCTTTCCTAATCTTTCCCTCCCATCTTCCCAGTCTTTTTATGCCTTATTTTGTGACATGTTCCATTCAGCGACACTGCCTTCCCTGTTGTTCCATGAACAAGACCTTCCATCTCTCTGTTCCAAGCATTTGCTCTGGCTTTAAATAAACACTCTGTTTCCTCCACTCTGACTTTTGACCTCCCTGGCCTCCTTCAAAGTTCATCTAAAACTTCATCTTCTCCTGGAGGTTTTTCCCCTCTTAATTCTAGTATATTTCTTCTCATTATTTTCTATTTTTAACATAACTTTTTTTTTTTTAAATGTTTGCTTGCATGTTGCCTCCTTTATTAGACTGTAAGTTCCCTGAGGGCAGGGACTGTCACTTCTACTCTTTTTATATGCTTAGCACCTAATACAGTGCCTGGCCCATAGTAGCTTGTTAATCAATGGAAAGCATATTACACATAATTCCATAACAATACTATTATTATGAGATGCTATCATTATCCCCATTTTATAGATGAGGAAACTGAGATAAGAGTTTCCATGACTTGCCATGGATAATTCAGTTAGTGGCAGGGTTTGCCTCAGGTCCAGGACTCTCTATTCTGCCACCTGATTGTCAACAGCCTTTGCTTCTGGTCACAGCCCGTCAGAGCAGGATTCGAATCTCCAACTTCTACCTCTACGTCTAATGCTCTTTCCTCACTGTTGCCGATCATTTTTATGCCAGGAAAGAATAGAAACTGGCCATTCCTGCCGTGCCCTCCTCCTCCCTCCCCCGGCCCAGCCCTCGCGAGATGCTTGGCTCTGGCGTGTGGGAGCCAAAGTCCCCAGGAGCGGGGGAGGGTAGCAGAACCAGACCGGGCGCCAGGCAGGGGGGCTGGGACGTGGGCGCTCCGCCCGCTGGCCTGCGCTGCCCAAGGACAAACCCGCTTTCCAAGCGTTAGGGCCTTCCTGGGGGATCCCGGGAGAACCGCTGGCCGCAGGGCACGAAGGGGACTGATGCACCAAGGGGGAGGGGAGGGAAGGCTGCAGGCCGAGGTCACCGCGTGGGGCGGCGAGGGCGCAGGAAAAAGCCCAAGGCTCGTTCCCCGGCCCGGCTCCCACTCACCAGCTGCCGGTAAAGCGCCGTGAAAGCGCCGTAGTACGCCACGCAGGCGGCCGCGATGAACACGTTCCCGGTGATGTTGGAGATCTCGCTCTCAAAGTTCTCGATGCTCTCTTCCCATCGCACCTGCTCGTCCCCCAGCGCGGCCGTGAGGCGCCCGGCGCGATTCAGGCGCGCCTGCGTCAGGGCCATGGTTTTGGCTGCGGGAGGAGGGCAAGAAACCGGGGCTGTGACGGCCGGCAGGCGTTCCGAGGTGCTCGGGGTTTGTGGGGAGAGAGAGACAGAGACAGAGAGAGACGGAGAGACAGAGACAGAGAGAGACAGAGACAGACAGAGACGGAGAGACAGAGAGAGACAGAGACAGAGAGAGACAGAGACAGAGAGAGACAGAGACAGATACAGAGACAGAGAGAGACAAAGACAGAGAGAGACAGAGAGAGAGACACAGAGAGAGACAGAGAGAGAGAGACAGAGACAGAGATACAGAGACACAGAGACAGAGAGACAGAGACACAGAGACAGAGAGACAAAGAAAGAGACAGATACAGAGACAGAGAGAGACAGAGACAGACAGAGAGACAGAGATACAGAGACAGAGAGACAGAGACAGAGAAAGAGAGAGGGAGACAAAAAAGAGACAGAGACAGAGAAGAGACAGACAACAGACAGAGAGACAGATACATAGACAGAGACAGAGAGACACAGAGACAGAGATAGAGACAGAGAGAGAGACAGAGACAGAGATACAGAGACAGAGAGAGACAGAGAGAGAGAAAGACAAAGAAAGAGAGACAGAGACAGAGATACAGAGACAGAGAAAGAGAGAGACAAAAAAGAGAGACAGAGAGAGACACAGAGAAGAGACAGACAACAGAGACAGAGACAGAGAGACAGAGAGAGACAGAGACAGAGAGATAGACAGGGACAAGAGAGACAAACAGAGACAGAGACACAGAGAGAGACAGAGAGACAGACAGAGAAAGAGAGAGAAAGAGAGAGAGAGAGAGAGAGAGAGAGAGAGAGAGAGAGAGAGAGAGAGGCAGAGAATGAGAAAGACAAAGATTCAGAAAATTGAAGATCCCTGCTACCTCTATGTTATGTCTCTACACCCAGCTTGTAAACTGGTCCCTATAAGTATCCATGTCCTTTTGTACCCAGATTATATATATGTAGTATTTCCAAAACAATATTGCTTCTGCTTTTTCTCTCCATCAGTTTTACCCTAGATGCTGGGAGAGCCCAGACTAGCAGCTCCCTGAGGGGCAGTGACTGTTTCCCTTTGTCTTTCTACCCCGAGCTTCCAGCATCCTGTCTGGCACTGAGTCTGTGCTCAGGTTATGTTTATGGAACATCTGAAGCTGTGGGGTTTAGTGTCAGGCAATTTCTTAGATTTTTATATATTTTCATGGGCCGTGAATTATCGGGCATCTTTCCATTCCTTTTCGTCCTGCTACTCTCTACGACCGCGACTTCTACGTCTTTCTCTTTGTCAGTATTGCTGTCTGCCTCATTCCTAAGGCGGAGGCAAGCTCCTTGAGGGTGGGGATGATGCCATTTTCCAGTCTGCATACCCTGCCCATGTTCATTTGTATTCTGTATGTACACGATACGTATTCACGATCATGACTTTCTTATTTTTGTTTTTCAGAATTTTCAGAACTTTCTCAAAGTATTGATTTGTTTGGTTTTTTAGATCTTCTCTCCTCTCCTCCCTTATATGTTCCCCCTTCTTCCCAACCTAAATAAAGAGTCATTCCTTATGACAATGAAGGAAAAGAAAAAGAAAAAGAAAAAAAGTCAGGGCTGTGTCTTCTGTGCAGCTGCTTCTGCATCCATAACATCGGGTGTTGTCCACTCTTTAAGCTCTATATAATTTATCTTCATACTCCCTTCGGGAGGACTTCTATAAGTGAGTTATTGTATGTTGTTGTCTAACTTTTCTATGGATATAATTCTGTTGTTCCACTTCATTTATGCAGGAACTTCTTCAGCCCAGGAGTACTTAAAATTTCAGTCATTCCGTACTAACTAGAATGCACTAGGAAGTAATTGGGGCAAAGTCGGAGAAATAATTCTTAGACGTAGTTGTAAAATCTGCCATTGGATTGGCTACAGGACCTTTTAAAAATTCTTAAAATGGATGTAGGAAAAAAAGGTTAATTGAGTGATTACTGCTCCAAGCACCGTGCTAAGTGTGGTGATATGTTCTACACCAAGGACCTCATATTCTAATCGAGGGAGAGAACACAAATAGGGCATTTAAAATAATGGCCTATCACCCAAACAGACATTTTCAACTTACCGAGACTCTCTTTTTCATTAAGGCTTTGTTCATACTGCTCTTGTAAAGCTTGAATCTGATCTTCTACTTGTCTCAACTTTTTTTGTTTATCTTTTAAGGTAGCCATGGTAGCATCAAGCTCAGCCTAGTTTAAAAAAAAAATGCTTTTAAAGGTTCCTCGAGGAGGGTGAAACTTGTCTTAACATTGTATTTGAGATGGAAATGTCTGGGATGGCATGGAAATTAGCATCTAACAATTGACTCTTGACAACATTTAGATTTATTTGTCAGGACTTTGCCATCTTGAGGAATAATTCTTGATTTCTTTAAAGATATCAAATATCCCCCATTAGACTTGTCAATGAAGTTAGATTATGGCACCTCCTAGGGGATCCTGAGCGGAGCAGCTAGTTCATTAAGGAATCAGATGCCACTTGTGATGTTTAAAAGAAATGAACCCAAGTTTGACAACTTTCTGCCTTTTTTTTTTTTAATGAAAAATCTGTGCTATGGGAAATAAGGATTCGGACTCTACGGGTGGGGCACTCCTGTGCTCCACTTAGTATTTTCCTTATTTTTATTTGACATAAGCAGGAATTTTTAACTTGGGCTCCATGGATTTGTATTTTAAATAGTTTGATCTTATTGCTGTTGTTCAGTCGTTTTAGTCGTGTCTAACTCTCTGTGACTCACTTGGGGTTTTCTTGGCAAAGCAACTGGCATGGTTAGCCATTCCTTCTCCAGATCACTGAGGCTGGTGGGCTATTCCCCTGATGTGTTCAAGGGGAATTGTTGAGATGAGAGCTGTGGGGTGGGAATGTGGCTTTCCTATTATCGAAAACATTGCAAAGGGAGCTGGTTAATATACCTGAGCAGCTCGGAGCTTTTGTCTTTTGGGTTCAACTTCCTTGACGACTCGAGAATACAAATCCATAGCTCTTACCCACATACACATAGATTTACATGCTTTGGATACTTTTTCTACTTTTTCAGGCAAAAAGTCGGGATTATTAATATATTTCTGGAGCTTTGCCAATACAATTGCCTTTATATTTTCTTTGTCATAGTCTAAAAGTCTTTTGAGGAAATTAGAATCCCCAAGAAGTTGTTTTGCCGTGGCCCAGTCAGGTCTGTAAGACACATTAAAATTCACATTAATAAAGATTTTATAAAGACATATAGAGAACATGTAAATAACTTAAAGACATGTATTAAGAATTTAAATTGAAACAATAAGGATAGGGATTAGATCTGTGGTATCTGTCAATAAGGCAACAAGCATTTATTAAACACCCATCATATGCCAGTCTTTGTGCTTCTTAGGGAACTCCCAGGTAAATAAATCTCTTTTACCAAGACAGATGAGAACTTCTCTGCAAACCATGTCTTAAAAGGTTGACTAGAGTAATGGCAAACACAAATAGAAATGGGGCCCCGGAATCATATATAAAGATCATTTTGGGTCATATCTTCACTTAGAAAAAAACATGCCTTAACAACACTTATGTTCTATTATATTTTACCTACTTTGTTAAATGTTTCTCCTCTTTTTAATTGTATATTTTAATTTTTTGTAATAATAGCTTTTTATTTTTCAATTACATTGAATTCCATATATTTCTCAATAACATCTTCATCTAGTTCCTCAGGAATCTTGTGGGTCACAATGTAGTATGAGGGCTGTTGGACACCTCAAGACAAGAGTATTCTAAGGGTGTCACTTTTCCAGGATCATGCAGCCAAAACTAAGTACCTTTTCCTGACTCCTCCTGGCTTTGAGACTCATTCTATATACACTTTGTCTAAGGAGCTTCTAGGTGAGTAATGATTTAAAAAAAGTAGGTAAGATCTATTAAAATTAGCACTTTATTTGACTATCCCAGTCTGGTATAAGCCCATAATCTCCCTGATTTATTGTCTCACTGACAAGTCCAAGTGCTTGAAGAAGTTTGATTTTGTCCTTGGACTAGAAAGGCTTTTATCTCTCTCTACTGAAGAGGTTTTTCCTAATGCTGATCTGCCTTGACTCAGGGGTTGTCTTCATGGAGGTCCCCAGAGCTTTGTCCCACACAAATGGGACTATGAGGAAATAGATTTGGAACCCGTAAGGAGCTCAGAGAATCTCCTCTTTTTATAGATGGGGAGCCTGAAGGACAGAAAATTTAATTGACTCCCGTGCAGTCTGAAATGGGATTTGAACCCTAGTACTCCCAACTCTGAGTGCCATGTCCTAGCTCCAATGCCTTTCACATAAATGGTAGAGATAAGTCATTTGGAACTGCTCACTTGGCATTTAGGAGAATGCAAATTGCTTCCATGACAGTCATGACCATATCTGGCGGCTTGGTGAAAACTCTGATTTCAGAAATATCTGCTTTGTCCAAAGAGTCCAGTGCTTTGTTGGCAGCATCTAGGGCTGGGAGAGCCTCCTCCAGATCCCGTTGAGCATCATCAGCTATGGCTTGGGTTTCTTCAGCTTTCACCTTGGCTACGGCTTCATCTTCTTTAATAATACAACGGACCTGGCGATGGAAATTCATCCAAAAATTTATTACCATTGTCTTAGGCATTTCAAAGACTTATCAGCCGCAATCTGATCAACTAAGCTTGACCCCTTCCTTCTTTTTTGTCCAGCAGATGGATAATTTCATGTAATAGTAGTGAAAATCAACTATTCTGCAAAAGAACAATGGGGGGAAGTACATACACAATATTCAGTTCATAATCACCCAAATGAAATGGAGTTTTCTTATGTCATTTTATTCTAGGTCATTTCTCCCATACTCAATGTTAGGACTGTGCTGATTCATTTTAAAGTATATATTTTATTTACAACTTTGAAAAATACCCAAGTGACTTAATTAAATGTAATTTGATTCACCGTTAATGATGTATAAAATATCTCGAGCCACATTTAATTAGATACGAATTAATTACTTTAGTCAAAATAGTATAAAATTAATTTTGGGTACCTGATCTGCTTGTTCCTGGTCCACAGACAATTTTTCCATCAAAGCTTCAACCTGCACTGATTTTTCTTTAAGAATTGGTTCTAAAGCTGAAAGATCTAATTTCATTTTGTCCACGAGCACGTTTGTCTCTAATAGCTTTGTTAAACCATTTTTCACTCGATCTCGAGCCTAGATAAGAATGCAAATATGTACTGATTGATTCTATGTATCATTTTGATAAATGTGCCCATCAGAGGATACTTTTCCCATTAATTATCCTAGAATTATTTTAGATATAAACATTCTTGGTCAATAACAGTCCCAAGCAAAATACATTAACATCAATTCTAAATGAAAAAAAATTAAGCAATTATCAGATGAACTAGAGATACTCTACAGAATTCTATCACATTCTTTTTTAAAGTTTTATTTTTTCCAATTACATGTAAAATTAATTTTAAACATTAAAAAAAATTTCCAAGTCCTCTCCCTTCCTCTCTCCTTTCATCATTCCCTGGGACATAAGCAATTTAATAGAGAGCATACATATGTAGTCAAGCAAAAAAAAATGTCCACATTAGCCATGTTATGAAAGAAAACACAGAATGAACAAAACAAGAAAAATAAAGAAAAAAATTTAAATATGTTTCAGTAAATAAAAAGCTATAATAAAAAAATAAAATATGTTTCAATCTGCATTCAGACTCATTCAGATTTCATTAGTTCTTTTTGTGGCAATGGATAGCATTTTTTCATCATAAGCCCTTTTGAATTGTCTTAGAACAATACATTGTTAAGAGCTGACCTTCATATACTGCTATTACTGCATACAATGATCTCCTAGCTCTGCTCATTTCACTTTGCATCAGTTCATACATGTTTTCCCAGATTTTTCAGAAAGCATTCTGCTCACCATTTCTTTCACTATAATATTGTTTCATCACAATCATATACTATATCTTGTCCAATTATTCCCCGATTAATGAGTATCCCCTCAGTTTCCAATTCTTTGCCTCCACAAAAACAGCTACCATAAATCCATAAGTATTTTTGTATATATAGGTACTTTTCCCTTAAAAAAAATCTCTCTGGGAAACAGATTTAGCAGTGGTATTACTAGGTCAAAGGATATATCTATATCTATTTATCTATCTATTTAGTTAGATAGATATTTACATAGATCTATATCTATACCTATATATATATAGCCATGGGTATAGTTCCAAATTATTCTCCAGAGTGATTGAATAGGTTCACAACTTCACTAATATTGCATTAATTTCCCAATTTTCTCACATTCCCTCCAATATTTGTTACTTTCTTTTCTTATAATCTGAAAGGTCTGAGGTAGTACCTCAAGAGTTGTTTTAATTTGCATTTCTCTAATCAATAATGATTTGGAGAATTTTTTATATGGTTCACTTATCAAGTGGTGAATGACTGGTAAGTTTCTTATAAAATTGCCTGAGTTTTTTATATAGTCAAGAAATGAGGCCTTTATCCAAGGAATCTTTCCTTGTAATCTTGGCTACATTGACTTTGTTTGTGCAAAAAGCTTTTCAAGTTAATGTAATCATAATTATCCATTTCACATCTCATTATGCTATTTCTTGTTTGGTCATAAATTCTTCCCTTTCCACAATTCTGACAGGTGGAATATTTCATCTCCTCTTTATGTTTAATCATATACCTATTCTAACCTTGTCTTGATATATGGTATGAAATGTTAGTCTAAACTTAATTTCTGTCAAACTACTTTCCATTTTTCCCAGTAATTTTATCAAATAGTGATTTCATGTCCCCAAAGCTTAAATATTTACATTAATCAAACACTAGGCTACTATGTCCATTTATCATCATGTATTATTCTGTGTATAATTAATTCTGTATGTTCTGTGTATAATATAATCTATTCCATTGATGCATCCTCTATTTCTTAGGTAGTAACAGATTATTCTGATGGTTACTACTTTGTATGTAATACATTTTGAGATCTGGAACTGCTGGACTACCTTCTTTCACATTTCTGTTTTTATTGATTCCTTTAGTATTCTTTATCTTTTATGGTAGTTTGATTGGTATGATACTGAATAAGCTAATTTATTTGGGTAAAATTACCATTTTTTAATATTGGCATGACCTATTCATGAGTAATTCACATTTCTTTGATTATTTAGATCAGGCTTTGTGTGAAAAGCATTTTATAATTATGTTTATATAGTTTCTGGGTTTGTCTTGGCAGGTAGATTCCCAAGTATTTTATATTACCTACATTTATTTTAAATAGAATTTCGCCTTCTATCTCTTTTTGACTTTCTAGACTTTGTTAGTAATATATTGAGAAATTCTCATGCTTTATGTGGGTTTATTTTATGCTGCAACTTTGCTGAAGTGTCAATTTTTTCAGTTTATTCAGAATATTTTTAGTTTGATTCTCTAGGATTTTCTAAGTATAGCATCATATGGCTTTCAAAGAATGTAATTTTTGTTTCCTTATTTCCTGTTTTAATTTCTTCAATTTCTTTTTCTTCTCTTATTGCTAGTACTAGCATTTTTAGTACACTATTGAAGAATATTAGTGATAATGGATATCCTTGTTCTTCTTCTTGGAAAGACTTCTAACTTGTTCTCATTACAGATGTCTGTTGATGGTTTTAGATAGATACTTCTTATCATTTTAAGTAAAACTTCATTTATCCTTTCACATTCAATATCAAACACAGTTCAATAATTTCCCTTGACCAAAATGTCTAGATTTATGAATAATAATTTTAATGTCTCAGGTAATTGCATTGTTCCTCCATTTTTAATTCCTTTGCTATCACAGCTACAACATTTGGTTTTGGGTCAAAATGGTTTTTAAGCAACTGAAATATTTTGGCCTGACATTGGAGAAATAAATTGAAAACTAAGGCATTCTTTGCATTCAGGGAATTCATATTTTAATTGGAAGATACAACACATACAGAAGGCTTTGTGTTATACTCAAACTGTGGCAAATTGAAAGGCCAGGAAATACACAAATTCTAGAACATAAAGTAGCATGGAATACGCCAAGGCCCTGATGACCATGGGGAACAAGGACAGTTTGGGTGGTCTGCCCCAACCTAGATGATTGCTCATCCAAGGGGTCTGGGTAGAGTGAGACTTTTGAGATGTCTTCAGCAAAGGTTGGGATGTAAGAGGTCACATCCAGTCAATAGTGGGAAACCTATACCAGTTGGGACCTGGGCAACGAAATATGTCAGGTTGTGATGGGGAAATCTAAGGAGTTTAGTTTCTTTTAGTGGTATAATGAGTTAATTTTTTAAAAAAAATCACAAATAACTGTTGGGAACTGGACAGTTATTTAAAAAAAAATAACTCTCTGGACTTCAACACCAGATCAATATTTTTCCCTCTTCTTTTATTTATCTTTTACAGAAGTTCCCCAATTATAATGTAAATGTCTTCCTTTTTGCTTATCTTTGTATTTCCAGTCCTTCAAACAATCTGACACATAGTAAGCACTTAATAAATGCTTGATTAATTAATTAATTACAAGCTTAAGTCCTACCAAGATTATTTTAATCAAAAATGAAAAGCTCTCCCTTCAGAAAGCTGAACTTACTGAAACCAACTGTTTCTTTTTTTCATTCAACATTAAGAGGTAAAGATTTATTAATTCCAAATAGGAAGTAGGTGTGGTATAATATCGCCGTCTCAGCTCTGCATAGTATCGATCAGCCATATTTGTCACACTCATGTGAATATCCACACACATCACTGAAAACTTTTCTTTTAATTCTGAGCTTCCAAGGTCAACATTTAAGAAAAATGTTTGTGATACAGAAAGAAGGGCTTCTCTGGGCCACTGTAAAGAAGAAAAGAAGAGTTTCAAAAATCTGTTTAAAAAATAAACAAAACTGATGTTCAATTTAATAGGACAGTAATAATACTTCAGTAAGATAGTGATTCAGTTCTATAGGTTTCTGAGAATAAGACATGAAATGATACCAGAATGATGGAAGTTGATTTCTATGACAAAGAGACCTGAGCTTCAATGGATAAATGATGGACAGAAACAGCTACACCCAAAGAAGGAACACTGGGAAACGAATGTGAACTATTTGCATTTTTGATTTTCTTCCCGAGTTATTTTTACCTTCTGAATCCAATTCTCCCTGTGCAACAGGAGAACTGTTCAGTTCTGCAAATATGTATTGTATCTAGGATATACTGCAACATATTTAACATATATAGGACTGCTTGCCATCTTGGGGGGGGGGTAGAGGGAGGGAGGGGAAAAATTGAAACATAAGCGAGTGCAAGGGGTAATGTTGTAAAAAATTACCCTGGCATGGATTCTGTCAATACAAAGTTATTATTAAATAAAATAAAATTAAAATAAAAAAAAAAAAGAAATGATACCAGAATGATTGCATTGCATATAAGTTCTACCTGTATCTTGAAACCACCTGAGAAATATTTTAAATGTGTCTATATTTTTATCTATTAATATATTATTATATATTATATAAACACATAACACATATAATCTATATCTATGAAAGACGCCTATTTTATGTCTTTGTCATCTTTTGCTTTCACTGTAATATATATTGTTTTAGCTCCAAAATTTGGAGACTATCTTTGCAATGTTCTCCAGCTTCTCCATTAAACTCTTCACTTTCTTTCCAAGTTTTCTTTAAGAATTCTAATTTTCCTTCTTTCTTTCTTTTATTCTTTTATGATGGTTTTCAGGCACCCTGAGGGACTTCTCATTTTCTGGGGTTCCATGTGTTTTGTTGTATTTTGTTTCTTCTTCTCCCCCCCCCCCCAAGAGTTTTCTTACCTTCTTTTCTCCCATTTGCTTTGTTATTGAAATAGAAGCCATTTTCTCCCTAGTCTTTTCTTTATTCTTTTTGCTGGTTTTCCTGTGGGAGTTTTATTTCCTTTTTATTCTTCTTTTACTTTATTTGAGGAAGATCTGCAGGGTTTAGTTCTCTCTTAATGAGAAATTTCTCTTTGGTTTCTTTTTTCTAGGACAGGTCTGTACTAATCTGGCTATTCCCAGGTATGACCTCATTATTGGAACATTTTCAACCATTAAATGAATGACAGTCAAATCTCATGCAATACAATATCTGGGGATTTCTGTTAAAAACAATCTAAATTCGGGCAGCTGGGTGGCACAGTGGATAGAGCACTAGCCCTGAAATCAGGAGGATCTGAGTTCAAACCTGACCTCCTAGCCGTATGACCCTGGACAAGTCATTTAACCCCAGTTGCCTCAGCCAAAAAAACAATTCTCCATAATATTCCATGGGAAGCTTTACTAACCTGTACAAACCAGTCAATTGTGCAACAGTTCACAAGGGATGGAAACATCCGACATCGAGAGCGGAAAGCTTCCCCAACAGGGCTCATACATAGCACGATATGCAGCTTCTGGCGAACTCGATTAATAAAAAACTGAAACACCTGATAAAGAAAATTAGAATCGTAACAATTATATCTGTCAAGGAAAGGGCCAGTGGTCAATATGTCCAGGGGCTGCATGCTAATGATTTTTCCAGCATTACATAGAAAAATTGAGTGTCATGGAAGGAAAAGATGGAAAATAAATGAGACATGTGGTGGCCTAGATCTCTTGTATTTTACACACATTCGTTCATAAGCACATCAACAACTCTGCAGGTATCAGTATTTTCATGTTCAAGTTATTTGCCCAATAGCTAGTGAGTGTTATAAGTAGATATTTGAACGCAGATCTCTTGCTATATATTTTATTAACTGCTTACCATGTGGCCCTATTCTCTGAGGACATAAAACAAAACAAAACAAATGGTTCCTGCCCCCAAGGAGTTTATATTCTAATGGGGGTCTACAACTTATACACAAGTGAATAATAGGTCATTTGAGGAATGGGAGAGCATGAATCTTTGGTAACCAGGGAAGACTTCATAGAAGAATAAGAAAAACACAGGAAATTAAAATGAAAATAAGGAATGGTTCCTTTAAAATGATGTAGCCCCTGAATGCCTTTACCCAACTTCAAGGTTATTACAACTTATTATATTATAATTATAACTTCTTTTAAAATTAAATCTATATAGTCAACATAAAATCGATTCTTGACTTGACTAAATTCTTCCTGCTGTTTGGTATCTTTCTAGAATGATTTTTCTTCAATTTTTTTTTTTTTTTTTTGACTCTTCAACTAGGGCCATCACTTGTACCAGGCAGCTTGCTCTGGCTTCTTTCCTCAGGCATCATGTGCTCTAAGAAGACTTTCTCATCTATTTTCTTCCCATGGGACACTGCTTCTCTGCTCTTCATGATTCGTTAATTAAGCTATTTGCTTTTTATCCACAATATTTTAGGACAAAAATGTGTGCATGAGAAAATACAAAGATCTGAGTTTTTGAATCTTGGGGATTCTGAGAGAGACTGAACTAGGAGGGAGGGGTTCATGGACCCCCTAGACAGTCTAGTGAAACCTGCAGACTCCTTCTCATACTATTGTTTTTAAATGTATAGAATAAAATATATTTGTAAAAGAAATATTCCAGGAAAAGGAAATCAATTAATTATTGAATGAAATCAGTTATTAAATGAAATATAATTATTAGAATCTTAAAAATTCTTCTTTTACTTTATTTGAGGAAGATCTGCAGGGGTTAGTTCTTTCTCTCATAATGAGAAATTTTTCTTTGGTTTCTTTTTTCTAGGACAGGTCTTTATTAATCTGGCTATTACCAGGTATGACCTGGGGCAATTTGTACAGAAAATCTGGCATTGTTTTGATGGCCTCGGACAAATTAAAGATTTCGTTGTAATTTTTCACTTGTGTCCAACTTTTTGTGACCCCATTTGGGGGTTTCTTGGCAAAGATTGTAGAGGGATTTGCCATTTCCTTCTCCAGCTCATGTTACAGACGGGGAAACTGAAGCAAACCCTGACCTGCCGAGGGTCACACAACCAGTACGTGTCTGAGTCCAGATTTGAACTCGGGAACATGAGATTTCCAGACTCCAGGCCTTTTACTCTGTGCATTATGGTACTCCTAGCTTCTCTAGGGTTTTCAGAATCAATATTTAAAAATCATTAGATATATGCATAACTTTACATTACTATCACATAAATTATTTGGAATGCTCATACTAATTGGCTAACAAGTAGCTTCGGGTATTTCGCTGGCATACATGAAGAAAGAGTCATAATCAAAATCTGGGCTTTTATTTAGAAACAAAACCCATTATGTTTCTCACATTTGCTATTTTGACATGCTATGCAATTTGCAGATGGTTTAAAGTAAGGAGGGTTACTTAACACATTGAACTTCAGAGTCAGGGTACAAAGCTCTCACTGGGTTAGAACAGTGTGCTGAATTTAATTAGATTCGACTTAATGGGGACAAATGCAATGTCTTACATTTGAGTTCCAAAAACTAACTGCATGAATCTAGGATGGGGGAGGTCTAGCTAGATAATGGTTTGAGTGAAAAGTGAGCTTTAATGAGTCAAGACAAAAAAAAATCTGACCTAGAATATGTCATCAGGAGAGAAATAAGAGTTGAGAAGAAGGTAAATGACACTCCATGAACTCTGTCCAAGATAAAACACATCAGAAGTATTGTATCTGTCATGGGGCAAGACTTGGACAAACACAGGAGTGTTTGGAAGAGGACGATCGTGATATCATATGAAGAAAGGCTGAAGAAAATGTGAAAATTTTAGTGGCTAACAAAACAGGTAGGAGGGGAAGGGAATAAGCATTTATTAAGCACCTCCTAATAAGCTCAAGAAGGAAATGGCAAACCAGTCCAGTATTTTTGCCAAGAAAACCCCAAATGGGATCATGGAGATTTGGACTACCAGACAATAACAGCAAATGAGACAACCTAGGGAAAATGCTTTGCAAACCTTACTCGGCTATGCAAAGATAAATTTGCACCACCACCATCATCATTATCATTGCTTTTCTTACCTCATCTCTGTTGCCCTCTACAATTCCTGCTTCTTTCGCTTTTGGCCTTGTGGCTGCCATGACATATTCCAACTCATCTTTTTCAAATAGATTTGGTACTTCCCCTGAGTTCAGAATATTGTTAATGTCTTCCAGGAACTCTTCCACAACAATCTATGGGATAGAATGGTTGAGAATTATGAGATTAACACCTAACTTTGCATCCATGACCACCAGCTACTAACCCATCATCACACATTTCTAACTGTGGAAAAGGCAAACACAAGCAAGATAGAACTCCTGCCCTTAGGGAACTTATAGTCTAGTAGTAGATATAACTGTGATAAAAAATAAAATATGATATCAATAACAGCTCATACTTTCCTAGCACAATGGTTTTGTCAAAGAACTTCCCTCCCAAACTAACAGCCATTATTAACCCTATTTTACAGCTGGAGAAACTGAGGCTCAGAAAAGTCAAAATTGGCATTCAATCTCTCTAGATCTTCTAATTTGTAGATTCTCTGGACTTTCTACTAGCAAAATACTATGGGAGAGTTGTGGAGTAAAGTCCTTTTCTGATTGAAGGGAATCAGGGAAGGCATCCAGGAGAAGGTAGCATAAGTTAAGCTTTAAAGGATAAATAGGAATCAAAAACCAGATATGGAAATAGACATGGCAATTATGATCTCTGTCTTTCCTATCCCTGGTAGTTTTCTCTACATAGGATTGTTAGCTCCTTGCTCAGCTTCTCAATTGAGGACTGGAATCCACTATATTGACTTTCTATTTTTAAAAAATCTATTTTTAAATTTTTATTTTTATGTCACCTTAATTCCCTCTGGTATCTCTCCCTTTCCTTTTCCAGAGATCCCTCCCATATAATTAAGAATTAAAAAAAAAAGAAACAAGAAAAAAGAGGAAGAGAAAAAAACCCAATATATTGACAAAAATCTGAAAATAATTGTAATGTCCAACTCTCATGGACTCCCCATCTCTCATTACATTACACTCAAGAGGATAATACAACTGATCAAAATAATGTCAAATTATTATCAAAAATCATTTACAGTAGGGGGCAATGGATAAAGTGCTAGACCTAGTGAATTCAGTTTCAGTCTTAGCCTCTTATTAGCTATGTGAGCTTAAACAAGCCACTGACCACTTTTTGCCTCAGTTTTCTTACCTGCAAAAAATGGATAATAATAGTCTCTATAGTGATTGTGCAGATATTTGTAAAATATTTTGCAAACTCTTTAAAGTATTATAAAAATGCTGGCTCTCATTATTTACCACTATGTAAAATACTTCTCCACAAAGAAATGATTTTGAGCTATCTGTGCTCAAAGTAGAAGGTCTAGATTTGCATTTCATTGGTACAGTGGACAAAGAACTTTTCCCAATTCCAGGTCAGCTCCTTCTCTAAAAATGACTCATGGAACCCTGAGATGTTAAGTGATTTGTTCAGGCTCACATAGGTAGCCTAGGTTTTTGTCTTTGTTCTAGAAGGTGATCAATGTATCAAGGAGGTTTTGCCATGATATGCAAGTGGATTTCAGCGAGAGAAGGTTGTGCAAAATCACCAGTTCATTTTCCCTCCAGAACCATCTGGGTCCAGTATAGATCAGGAGGCCCAGAGATAGTCCTGGAAGCAGAGCTAATGTCAGAGGTAGGCTTGGAATCCCAGTGCGCTTGGTTTGGAAGCCAGTGCTCTAGCCACTCTACCACAGCAGCCTCTCTTATCCAGAATAGTATAATATAATAAATAATATATTAATCGACATTCCCAGTGACTATTATTTAAGCTGTTTAAACACACCTGGGTATCGGTGAAAAGGAAAACCATGTCTTTGTCTTCCACACCTGCCATTTTATAAAGCTTCCTCAGATCATCATGAAAACTCTCGTAGTTATAGCCCCGACTGAGCTCAATCTGAAAACACTTATAGCCGCAGATGTGAGAGGCCAGCCTGGTCAGAGACTGTTTCCCTGTCCCGCCGACTCCGACGAGCAGAGAGTTTCCCCTTTCCTGGCGAATCATCCGAGCAATCCTGCACAAAGAGAAGGACTATGTGTGATTATTTCCACCTTTAGGACCACAAACCATGGGCTCTGAGGCTTGGGCACGAACATCCCCAGAGGGAATTTTGCTGGAACGATGGAGCTCTGATTATCTGCAGAATGTCCGGCCTAGAGGGGACTTCAGAGCCTGCCTGGGGTGACCCCTGACTTTAGCCATGAAGTAATGAGTTTAGCCAGGAAGTCGGGAGCAGAAGGCAGGACTTCTGACTCATGGCCTGATGCCTTTCCTATTTCTTCCTCCTTCAGGTCTCATTCCTGGGTTTCCTTGTTGCTCCTGGTCTGCCCTTCCTGCATAGGTACCTCAATGCCCTTCTCATTTCTGGAGCCCGTATCTTTTTAGGTCCATTCTCATGGAGTTCAGCATCTAGTTTCTTAGTCCCTGCTGATGGATTTCTCACTAATCTCAGATACTGCAAGAATCTTTGTCTTCTCTCTAATATATACTGGCTGTTTTCCTTTTATATAAAAGATGCTTTTTCTTCTTCTGGTTTATTCATTTTCATTCATGTCTGATCTTGTGACCCCATTTGGGGTGTTTTCTTTTTTTTTGGCAAGGACACTTGAGGGATTTACTATTTCCTTCTCCAAGTCATTTTACAGATGTGAAACTGAGGCAAACAGGCTTAAGTGACTTGTCCAGGGTCATACAGCAAGTAAATATTTAAGGCTGGATTTGGTCTCCTAACTTCTAAAGGATGATTTCCCTCAAAATTCAGTCCTATTCTTTTTCTCTACGTTTTATCAACTACCAGCTCTATGCCAACATCTCCCAAATCTCTATGTTCAGTCCTGACAATGTCCAAATGGGCTTTTCACCACCTGCCCCTTCTATAAAATGAGGTTGGACGTGAACTGAATAAGAGAAAAATATTATCTTAGATCACATTTAGGAAACTACACAGTCCTTTCCATGATCCAAAGTTCCTTTCTGTCATGAAAGTTCATTATTTTGGGGAAGTTAGGTGGTGCAGTGGATAGAGCACCAGCCCTGAAGTCCGGAGGACCTGAGTTCAAATCTGTACTCAGTCACTTAACACTTCCTGGCTGTGGGGCCCTGGGCAAGTCACTTCACCTCAATTGCCTCAGCAAAACAAAAGTTCATTATTTTTTAAAACATCAATATTCTTTTAAAAAAGTTTAAAAATATTTATTGATGTTCTTTTTTGTTTTTTTATATCATTAACATTTCCTTCAGTTCTTTCCCTTTTTCCTCTCAGAGAGCTACCCATATAACAAATAATATTTTACCCTATAAAACAAATACCTATAGCAATACCCCATCTAACAAAAAACATCAAAAACAAAAAGGAGAAAAATAATAAAAACTTATCAATAGTCTAGGAATGTCTGAAAATATGTGCAATGTACCATATTCAATCTACAACCCCTACAAAAGGGTAAGTGGTGAAGTAATACCAATATACTATCACTGATAGCTGGGAATCATAGAATGCTATGATTTCCAGAAGAAACACAATTGTGCGTGACCTAAAGAATAATGAAAATATACTGTACACCATAATCAATTATGTCTTGCATGTAAGAGATTCAAGGATAAGTTTAAGTAGAAAAGTTTGTGGGGTAGCCTCAATTTCCTCATCTGTAAAATGGGGAATAGACATCGAGGGCAGTGGATAGAGAGATGGCCTTAGTGCAGATAACCTGGGTTCAAACCTCACCTCTTACACAAATCATTTAGCCTCAAAGTGTGCTAGACATCTTTTAAAGCCCAGAATTTCCAATACTAATTAAATCCCAGATCCAGTTCTTGTCCCTATCCCAAATCATATATTTAGTACCTTCCTCACAGAGTTCTGATGGGCCTCAAATGAAACAATGGATATAAGGCACTAGGAAAATCTTCATATATCATGGATTTTGGGCTAAAAAGACTTTGGAGTTTGAGTTCAGTGTTTTGCACATAGTAGGTACTTAAATGTTCATTCATTTTTCATTGATGAGGAAATGGAGACACATTGAGATTCACATAGCTGGTAGGTTTCCAAAATAAAATTTGAATGTAAATCTTGATCCCATGTTCTGTGCCCTAACCATTATACTTTAGGATGAATGCATGGAATGGAGTGAAAAAATAGTTAGCAATTTCTACATTCTGGTCTATCTAAATGTTCTTTACACTAAATAAAATAGCAGAAAGTAGAACCTGGCTTTGCCCAGAAGACACTATAGAGAGGGCATTATATGTTGCCAATCTCTCCAATACTGGTCATTCTCTCTTCTGCCTCTGATTCACGGGGACAAGGGGCATCAGAGGCACATTGGCCCGTTTCTTACCATTATCAGTCTCTCCACACCAGATTTTGGTCATTTTTTGACCTCCAAGATGTGCTACTGGATGGAAAGAATTTAAGAGGAAATGGACATCGCAAGGAAGGCCCAAATAAACTGGACCTCACCAAGAAAAAATGACCCTGTCACATGAGGAACACTCAAGGGAAATAATTCATTTTCTGAAAGAGTATTAGATGAAAGAGAGGCTAGAATTATTGCTCAAAATCCTAGAAGGAAGAATTGTGGCCAGGGAGTGGAAATTCTAGGGGGGAAGATTCTGGTTCGGAGGGGTAGACAAGGGAACGGATCGTCTTGTAGGGCAGTGAGATCCCTGTCACTGGGGGGTACAGCAGCTAGATTCCAATCCAGGTCTCTTGGCTCTAAGCTAGCACAATGGAGCCTTCCGGTACCTTGACACGTGCTCGATGGCATCCTGGAAGAACACCAATTTTACTTCTTTAGAAGTCATTATGTTGTAATCATCAAGGTAATCTTGTAAAACTGAAGCTATCTTACGCATATCGAACAGGTCTTCATAGAGGCGATCGGCTTTTTCAACACCAATCTGTGGCCGAAGAATTGAGAAAGAAGAATCAATAATACAAATAAGCGTGCAAAAACACGTATGTACAGGTGTGGAATGGGAAGAGTTTAAAAAGAAGCAGTGACATAATACACACATATATACACACATGCAAGCCCATGTACACACATACTTACATACGTGTCTTGTACCTTCCAGGCACTAGCTAGGGATACAAAAAAGCCCTCAAAGAGCTCACAATATAATGGTGCAAATGAATGGGGAAAAAAGCATTTATGGAGTGTCTACTAAATGCAGAGTACTGTCCCAAGTGCTGGATTTACAGATACATACATAAATATATTGGTGGTTGTTGGATTGTTTTTAGTATGTCCAGCTCTTTGTGACTCCATTTAGAATCTTTTTGACAGAGATAATGGACTGCTTTGCCATTTCCTTTTCTAGCCCATTTTACAAATGAGAAAATGGAAGCAAAGAGAATTAAATGACTTGCCCAGGATCTCACAGCTATTAAATGTCTGAGGCTAAATTTGAACTGAGGAAGATGAGTTTTCCTGACTTCAGGTCTGTTATTCTATGGACTGTGCCATCTAACTCTCTCTCTCTCTCTCTCTCTCTCTCTCTCTCTCTCTCTCATACACACCCACACACCCACACACAGATAGCCATTTAATTATCTGTCTTTGTTAAATAATTTTCATAGTATTATAGCATAAAGACTTGGGACTTAAGTGCTCATGTTGTAACAAACTTTTATTAAACATAGAGCATTGCATTTGAAGCTAGCTACAAAAATGAATGATAAATTTTATTCATAAGACAGTATTCTAATGGGACAGAAAACATTTGCACAAAAGCTCTCATACAAATTAGAAAATGCTACAAATATGGAGATGTTTCAAACAAAATGATGAGAGAAATCCTAGGGGGAAGCTAAATTTAAGATATTTTGCTTTCAATCCTAAAAGCTTCATTTTTGAAATTGAGGAGAAAATCATACCCAAAAAGCAGAAAATACATTTTTGTAAGTCTGCAGACCTCAGTGATGTCAGTGTCACATACTTGCCTTTATAAAATCTCCAAATATGACTGGTTTATTGATAAAATGGTCTTGATCAATTGGAATGGCAAAATGCTTGCCTGTAAAACATTCAAAAACAGACAATTTAGTTATACAAAATATTGTTACACATATTACTAAATGACTAAATCAGATAAAATGATATCAACAAATTTAGCACTTTAGTTAATAGCATTAGTGATGAGGAGAAAAAAAAAAACATGTGCAAAGAGAAATATATTGGACCAGTTTAAGTTAGCATAGATAACGGTATTCTAGTGGGAAAGGGACCTCAGAGGCCATCCACTTTAACATATACCTGAAGAAGGCCCTCCATGATTCTGTGTTTAATTTGGTCTTCAAAAAAGTTCTTCTGAACAAACTCCCAAAGATTGATACTATTGGAGCATGATATGCTAGACTCCAAGGCTAATAGAATAATAGTAGGTACACAGTGGGTAGTGCGCAAGCCCTGGAATTAGGAGGACCTGAGTTCAAATATGACCTCAGATACTTACTAACTGTGTGACTCTGGGCAACCCTGTTTGCCTCAATATACTCATCTGTAAAATGAAGATAATAACAGCATCTATTTCTCAGGATTGTTGTAAGGATTAAGCTAAATAAAGTTTGTAAAATGTTTTGAAACCTTAATAACATGATATAAATGCTATCCTTTGGTAAATGAAGCAAGTGCTCTAAATGCCAAAGTCTCTGCTGCCCCTTCTCTGATACTCCATTGATTGTTACAAGGATGAAAGAATTCAAGTCAAAAGATGAATTGTCAGTTCTTAGAGATCAATTAAATATATTTCCCTAATAAAACTGCAAGGGTTTAACAGGGAAAGTCAGAGTCAATAAACATTTATTAAGCATTTATTATATGCTGGGTACTGGAGATGGAAAGGCAAAAGATAGTTCCTGTCCTCGAGGGGGAAGGCAGGGAAGGGACAGCACGACAGACACCATTATAAAGAAACTATAGAAAGGAGAAATAGGAAGAAACAGAGGTTAAAGTTACAGTTAATAAAAGGTTAATAAAGTTATGAGAGAATGGGAACCATAGTCAACCATATCAATAACAAAACCATCAGAAATCATATGATAATCTCAATAGATGCAGAAAAAGATTTTGCCAAAGTACAGCACCTATTCTTATTAAAAAACATTAGAAAGCATAGGGATAAAGGAAGTTTTCCTTAAAATAATAAGCAGCATCTATTTAAGTTAGAACCATCAGAAACCATTATTTGTAATGGAGAGAAGCATTCCCAATAAGATCAAGGGTGAAACAAGGATACCCATTATCACCTCTATTATTCAACATTGTACTAGAAATGTTGGCTGTAGCGATGAGATATGAAAAAGAAATTAAAGGAATTAGAATAGGCAATGAGGAGACAAAACTCTCACTCTTTTCATATGATATATTTAAGGAATCCTAGAAAATCACCCAAAACCTATTTGAAACAATTGATAGCTTTAGCAAAGTTGCAGGATATAAAATAAACCCACACAAATCATCAGCATTTCTATATACTGCTGACAAAATTCAGCAGCAGTAGAGAAATTCCATTTAAAATAATTGTAGACAAGATAAAATATTTGGACATTTACCTGTCATCACAAACCCAAGAACTATATGAATATAATTAAAACACTTCTCACACAAATAAAGTCAGATCTAAACAAATGGAAACATGTCAATTGCTCATGGTTAGGCTGAACTAAAATAATAAAAATGACAATGATAAATGTTAGAGGCATTGTTGATGCAGGGTGAAATGATCCAACCATTCTGGAGAGCCCAAAGGGCTATGAAACTGTGCACACCCTTTGACCCAGCATTGTCACTACTGAGTCTGTATTCCAAGGAAATCATAAAGGAGGGAAAAGGACCCACATGTGCAAAAATGTTTGCAGTATCTCTTTTTGTGGTGGCAAAGAAATGGAAAATGAGGCATGAGGTGATAAAAGTCTGCACCAGAGGGGCAGCAGAGTCAGGGAAGACAAGAGGGTATAACTAAAAAATGCACAAAAATGAAACCAACAGATTGGCTCTGGGAGTGAGGGCTATGGTGACAAGTTGAAGATGGCATCTGGGTTGTGAAGGTGGGGGATTGAAAGGAGGAATGGGGTAGGTATGAAGCAGGGAGGTGAGGATCTAGCAAAGGAAGGAGGGAGAAGGAAAGGGAGAGGGAGAAAGACAGACAGAAAGAAGGAGAGGGGAAGAGAAGAGGAAAGAGAAAGAGAAAGAAGCAGAGAGAGACAGAGAGAGAGACAGAAAGGGGGCAGACAAGAGGGAGGGAAGAAGAGAGGGAGGGAGAAAGGGAGGAGAGAGGAAGAGTGAAAGGGAGAGGGAGAGAGGGAGGGTAAAAGAAAGGGAAAGAGAAAGGGAGAGAGAGAGAAAAAGAGAGAGAGAGAGAAAGAAGGGGAGCAAGAGAGGGAAGGGGAGGAAGGGAGGAAAAGGGAAGGAGGGAGGTGCATTTATGGATGATAACACAATCAAGGTTATTTTTATCTGTGTGTCTATGAAGTGGAATAAGTCATAAGAAATTAATAAGTTGAGATATGGGCAGAAGATGGTACAGTGGATAGAGTCGGGCCTGATGTCAAGAATACCTGAATTCAAATCCAGTGTTAGATACTTTCCAGCTGTGTGACCCTAGGCAAGTCACTTAACCCTGTTTGCCTCAATTTCCCCATCAGGTTAAATGAACTGGAGAAGATAATGACAAGCCATTCCAGCATTTTTGTCAAGAAAACCCCAAATAGAGTTGGATACAAAGAGTGGGCATAAATCTTATGCCATGGATAGGTAAGATATCACCATAATCATTTTACCATTCCAAATTACTAAAATTTAATCATTTTACTAGAGGTGCTTAAACTGGTGTGTGTGTGTGTGTGTGTTTATGTGTGTATGTCCTGGACCCCATCCTCTTTGGCAATCTGGACTTTTAGAAAAATGTTTTTAAGAGCTTAACTGAACAACCACAAAATGTTGAGAAACTAGGAGGTGAGGACATTTGATGCAGTATCAGTATGTAAGGTGAAGTCCCCTAGTATGATGGTGAAAGTTGGAGAGGAGAGAAAGACTGTGAGCCATGTACTCCATTTATGGAGGAAGGAAGAGAACCATTCTCTGCAGGTCTGTAGAAAAGAGTTACCAGGATTTGCATTAGTGAATTAGTGAATCATGTAAATTACATGAACCTCAAAGAAGGAGAAGAGAAGAAAGGATCTAGGCTTCTATCAATGGACTCTTCCCATTGCTTTTGCATTTTATAATATGTTCTAAGGATAATCTGCATCAATAGGAAAAAAATCCCTCTGCCTCATCTCATGAAAATATTAATAAAACAAAAGCATAACCTCACCGGCCATTTCGGATAACATGGTGTGGAAGTATTGCTTATCTTCACTGTTGATCAGACGGTCATGGAAAACTCTTTGACACTCATGGCAAAATAGTCTAAATATCTGCATTTCCTCTCTGACTATTGATGAATCACATTGCAGAATGCCTAATAAAAAATTAAAAAATAAAAAAAAATAAAAAATGACATTTGTCATTATAAAGTTTTAATTACATTTATTTATTTAAAGCACAGAGCCTTTTTTCAGTTTCAGATTCTCTCCCTCCTCCTACCTATAACTTTTTTATTCTGTGCATCTGAAGTTTACTGAATTACATTGGACTTCAAGGCCACCAGGAGGAGGCTTCCAAAGAGATAAAGTTGATATGGGAAGAGATAGGCAAGGGAACTCGATTAGGCAGCAGAGAGACAAGGCAAGATGGTGCAGTGGAGAGTGCTGAAATTACAGTTAGAGCTGCCATGGATATTTACTATGTGACCTTAAGAAACCCATTTCCATAAGTCTCACATTTCTCATCTTTAAAATGTCTTTAATATCCCTACTATTCACTGTACAGGACTATTTTGCAAAGAGCACTATTAAAAAATCTTATGCCATGGATAGGTAGGATATCACCATAACCATTTTACCATTCCAAATTACCAAAATTTAATCATTTTACTAGAGGTGCTTAAACTGGTGTGTGGGTATGTGTCTATGTCCTGGACCCATCTTGTTTGGCAATCTGGACTTTTAGAAAAATATTTGTAAGAGCTTAAATGAAAGGAAATGGCATTAGAAAGGAAAATGAATTATATTGAATTATCAAATATGTCAGTTTGATATTATTAAAAATAATTTTTAAAATTATTGAACTAAAACTTGGGGCAGCTGGGAAAATTCATCTTCCTGAATTCAAATTTGGCATAGACACTTATAAACTATGTTAGCATGGTCAAATCACTCAATCATGTTTGCCTCAGTTTCCTTATCTGGAATTAGAAAAGGGAATGGCAAACTATTCCAGTATCTCTGTCAAAAAAATCCCAAATGGGGTCATAAAGAGTTGAACATGACTAAGAACAAATGAATAACAATAATTTTAATCTGATAATTAAAAATTTAAATTTTAAAAATATCAAAATTTAATTAAAACACCCCACAGCCTCCAGGTTAAGAATCTCTGCTCTAGAACCTTTTAGGGTAAAAGAATATTACCATACAGATGTGCACTTTCAAACTCACCTGGTTTTTACCATGTAGCAATCTGAGAACCAAATGGAAATGAAATGAGAAGACTGTCCCAGAAGGTAAGGATACGTTACCTTGAACACATTTGGATAAATCTCGCAAATTAAACACATAATGGGATTTTGCAGGTGTTGGGAGGAGATCAATGCTCATCCTATTATAAATTTCAACAGCAGCCTCTACAATACTGGATGCACATTGTCTTACAGGTGGAGCAAAGTCATATAAGAAACCATTTAAGATTGCCTAAAATCAGAAACAATGAAAAACCGAAGAAAGAAAAGTGATTTGTTACTTAATTGCTCACGAGGCAAAACTTAATTTCCCTCTAAATACCAAAAGGAAATTCAAGCTGTGATAAAAAGAATAAAAGGCATATAAAAATCACCTTTCCATATCAGAGAGCTTCTCAAGAGCTTTTGTAAAATCATCCTTTTTCTTAGTTTTTTTTTAACTATGATTCAACAACTGTGGATTTTCTTTCCAATAATTAACTTACTGTGCTTTTAATTTTAATCTCTTTACACAGACATCTAAACCAGAATCAAAAGTAAGCAAATAGTCTTTTCTCTCCATTAAAACATCATTTTTAGAAATTTGCATTATCTTTCTTCTTCACATCTGAACCAGGCAATAAGTAAGGGATAAAGTTATTTAAGTCTTAGCTTTGAACTCTAAATGAGTGAATCTTTAAAAAAAAATGACCCTAATGCTTATGTTGGTCTCAGCTGGGCCACTTCATATCAGATCCTATCATATATTTGTGGCCTGAACTCTAAGTGTAAAAAAGCTTCAAAGTTTTTAGACATTTCTTGACAAAATTTCTACCTTTCCTATCTTCTTGGTATTGACTCCAGAAGCCTAATTTGTATCATCTTGCTAAGTTGGAAATAAAGGTTTATTTTTTCCTTTTGGAGTTCTGAAGCTTTTGTTCAAACTATATATTGTATGTGTTTAGGTGGGAGTACTTGCACTTTTAGAAATTTATTTTAAGTGATGGACATGTCTTTTGTCTCAGGAAGATCTTAGCTCCTAATTAGCCTTAACTACTTGGTGTCTCTATATAAAGAAGAATAACAATGAATTCAAAAGGTTAAGATATTCAGTTATTTTAGTACTCTTCTTTGAATTTTGGATTGGGCACTTTATTTCACTTTATTTCAGTATTCATACCCTAACTTCAGGGATGTGCTCATAAATATTTAACCATCAACTCTGAAAAAATGTCTAATAAGACACATCTAAATGTCTAATGAGCTTTATTAATATTTTTACTATCATTTTCTTCTTTCTAGATAATCAACCAGTCAATAAATCAAGCCTTGATTTGTAGCATTTGCCCATTTCTAAAGCGTAAATTTTCACAGTGAAAATTTAACATTTGGCTCATGGGTTTCAGCCTGGTACAAGCTTTTAAAAGCTTTAAGCTGCACCAAGACTTTTGGTATTCTCTAGATTTTGTGTGTCCCTCACAGAGTTTAGTATAGTAGTCTATACAAAGCAGACACTTAACAACATATTAACCAATAAATTCCTGAACACCCCAAGTGTTCCCTTTTGGTTCCACCTAGTGAGAGAGAAGACCCGGCCTTGTATTAAAAAAAAGGGGGCAGTGTACATTGGGCAGGGAAGAATTCTTTGGCTTTAGTTCCATAAGCGGTATGATCTTGCACAACATCTTTACCTCTGTGGCTTTATTTCTGTGTTAAATGGGTAGTTCTATAATCTTCCTCCAATAATCAGAAGCTCTGAACCTTTTAACTGAATTAGTCAATTAGAAGTATGGCCTACTATCTGACTGAATTAATGAATCAGTTAAAAGCATTTAAGTAAGGACCAAAAATCTAGTTAATCAAATAAGGGAAGAGTAAAATGCTTCTAGTCATTGAATAATATGTGTTGAGATTTGCTGAAGAAATGTGTTCATGACCCATGGATCTTATATAATAAGCTACTTATATGGTTGCATGTAATGATTGTACAGTTATATAATATATTATAATTATATAGTTATGTATAATTATATAATGTTAGTTTAGAATGCAAGCATTCCAATGATGATCCAAGGGAGAACAGAACCAAATGAGCAGCTGTCAGGGAATCATTTGAAAAAGGAAGAGATCTTTCCCTCTCCCACCTTAACCAGAGAATGGCCTAGTGGACCTCAAAACATCAGAGGCTGGGGATTTCTCATTGGCATTCTAGCAGAGACTCTGTAAGAGCAGCAGTGTCTGCACAAGGAGTTTAGGACAAATCAGGACAAACTCTGAAGAAAGATAGCTTCAGGACTCTACCAGAAACCCATTATCCAGAGAAAGAATTGATGGTGTCTGGATACGGATTAAAGCTTACTTTTTAAACTTTCTTTTTCTTAATTTTTTTTTGGGTGGAAAACCTATGCTTTCTTTAACAATATTATGAAAATGTTTTGCAAGACTACACATGTAAAATCTGTATTAAATTGCTTGCCTTATCAATGAAGGATGGTGGCAAGGGAGGAAGAGAAAGAATTTGTTTTTTTTTAAATTTTTTTAAAGCTTCTTATTTACAAAACATATGTAAGGGTAATTTTTCAACATTCACCCTTGCAAAGCCTTCTGTTCCAAATTATCTCCTCCTTCCCCACATTCCCTCCTTTAGATGGCAGATAGTCCAATACATGTTAAATGTTAAAATATATGTTGAATCCACTAAATGTATACATATTTATAGTTATATTGCTGCACAAGGAAAATCAGATTAAGAAGAAAAAACTGAGAAAGAAAACAAAATGCAAGCAAACATCAACAGAAAAATTGAAAAATGCTATGTTGTGGTTCACATTCAGTTTTCACAGTCCTCTCTCTGGGTGAGATGGCTCTCTTCATCACAAGATTATTGGAAATGATATGAATTATCTCATTTTTGGAAAGAGCCATGTCCATCAGAATTGATCATTGTATAATCCTTGTTGCCATGTACAATGATCTCCTGGTTCTGCTCATTTCACTTAACTAACTCTCCAGGCCTCTCTGAAATCATCCTGCTGGTCATTTCTTACAGAACAATAATATTCCACAACATTCATATACTATAACTTATTCAGCCATTCTCCAGTTGATGGGCATCCCCTCAGTTTCCAGGTTCTTGCCATTACAAAAAGATCTGCCACAAACATTTGTGGATTCTTTTGAAGAGAAAGAATTTGGAACGCAAAGTTTTAAAAATTAATGTTAAAAATTGAAAAAAAAATTAACATGTACCTGGGGAAAAATAAAATACTAAATAAAAAAGAAACCCAGAAGAAGGTTATACTGCACCTAAGCAGAATTTCACGGAATTCAAAGGAAAAAAAAAGGAAAAAAGGCATTTCCAGCAACTAGGTGCTGTGGATTACTCATTTGCCACATGGAATTTCTAAGATGAGACCACTTTCTGTTGAGTTCTGATGTATGTGTGGGAGAATTGCAACAGAATTTTTAAGAGGATGTTATTTACTAGCTTTTCTTACTAAAGTACCTCAGGAGACAACTATAACTAAAAACTGATTAAAAATCTGACTAATTGATAGCAGCTAGTAATGCTGGGAAAAGAACACTAATGGGGGCTCATAAGCTAGACTACTAGAAAATCACCTATAGGCTTCTCAGAGTTTTCTAGGACCCAGAGGGGGAGAAACAGCAGCTACCTTCTGGGAAACCTAGCATGCCAGTGTGAGTAACTTAAAAGAATGAGCCTCCAAATTCACACAACAGGTTCAAACAGACCATTATACTAGAAAACCTTCAAGGTTTCTCTCAGCTCTAAAATCCTACCATCTATAGTGATAAAGAGGCAACCTGGTGCATCTGTAGAAATTTGACTTGAAACTAAGAGGCTCTTGGTTCAAGTTACATATCTGGCATATATGACCTGTTCAGGGCTCTATGCAGCTTTATGAGACAAGAGGTGCTGAGGGCATTGGCGCAGGGAATTTGCTCAATGGGTAGTTCCGAAGAAAACTGAAACCCAGTCCCTATCTCATGACAAGAGATATTGTAAAATGACATAGAATATGTCATTGTTTTCTTTTAAATTAATAAACTAGATTAAATCAAAAGAATTCATTAGAAATTAACTTAAGTTAACGCTCACCTGAAAAATTTGCTTTAAAATATGTTCAGAAGGGGTTGGAAGACACAACATGCTGAAGTGTCTGATGAAACGAGGGGTAACAGGATTGCGACCACCTCCTGGAGGTGCACATGCTGATGCGATTGTTACATCCTGGTAAGAAAACAAAATGATTCACTTCAAAGGAAAATGAATCGTTATATTTTGGTTTCAGAATCCTAGAAGTATATAGTAGTCATAGATCAAATTTTCATCTTATAAACTAAGAATTTGTTTTTATTGAACTTAAAATATGTGAGAAAGGAGAAATATATACTAATTTATTGGAAAAATTCACAGTCAAATATTATAATTAGTAAACTGGACAGTTGATAACTTATGAAAATGATTTCTACATTTTGAAGGGTTTAGGCAAAGTGAAGAGGCATCTTTGAAGCTGGAAAGACCTGGATTCGAGTGCCTTCTCTGGGAAAAATTCTGGCTGTATGATTGGACCAATCACTTAAATTTTCAGTGCTCTGGGTCACTCTCAAGTTATAGAGGAGACCCTGACTTTCACTTGGTAGGGGGATCTTCTTTACTTTGGAGTTCTCAACTTCAGGTCCAGTCTCTGTCCATTGATTTGGAATAGCAATTGAGTGCATCTGTGTTAGCTCCTTCCCAAAATTTGCAGAAAATCTACTGTAGAGTCTTAATGGCTCAGCTAAGGGTTCATTGCTTGCCTTCTTTCATGACAAGATTTCTTCTCAGACTCTACTGAAGACTATGATCTTTTTATATAACTAATGACAGGAGATACTCTGGACTAAGGATAATAGGACTCAGCTTCTAGACCTAGCTAAGTTGCCATTTTGCAATTAGACCTCAGGTCTGGTGCTCTATCTATTGTGCTACCTAGCTGTCCCTAGTGTTTCCTCCTGGTTATACAATTAAGGATTTATGAATTTTCCATCTTATAATAACAAGCTAATCCAACCTGTCCATTCAGAATGATCCCTGTTAATAAACAGAAAGGAATTTGTATGCCATCTTAATTTAAAATGACAGACACATAGTTATTATTCACTGAATGATTTAAAGTCTAACTAACCTGTATTTCTTTCCAAAAGAGCTTCTCTCTGTCATAGAATCCACCAAAATCCATATACTGTCGGAGTAATTCAATAGGAGGTTGAGAACCATAGGTATCCAACTTGGGCATGTTCAAGTCATCCACAAAGATTATGACTCTTTTGTTTCCTGGTGCTCCTAAAAAAATAAGAAAAATGAAAGCATGTTAGAATTGCAGGTTTGTTTTAAGAAGTCAAATTAAAAATTACATTGCAGTGGATTCTTTAGAAATCATAACTGATATCACATGGTCAGTTTCATGTCTTAGGACTAAAGAAGATAACTACCATGGTATATTTAGAGAGGAGAGGAAATTCTCTTTTGGTCTGCTGTTCTATTGTCTTTCCATATAACCAAGAAGGCTGTATACTGTCAGGCCTTGAAATAAATGTAGACTATCCCTGATATATCTTTATAGGGAAGGAAGGAAAAATGGAAAAGGAGGAAAGAAAGAAAGAAGAAAGAAAGAAAAGAAAAATTTAAAAAAAGAAAGAAAGAAAGAAAAGAAGGAAGGAAGGAAGAAAGGAAGGAAGAAGGAATGGATGGATGGAGGGAGGGAGGGAGGAAGGAAGGAAAAAAGAAAGAAAGAAAAAGAAAGAAAGAAAGATAGGAAGGAAGGAAGAGAAAAGGAAGGAAGAGGAAGAAAGGAAGGAAGAAAAGGAAGAAAAAAGAGAAGGAAGAAGAAAGAAAAGAAGGGAGGGAGGAAGGAAGAAATAAAGAAAGAAAAAGAAAGGAAAAATTAAATATTGACAAATAGATTATAAAGACAAGAAGACACATGCCAGCTAGATAAATAGATAACATCTATAGATATAGATAGATCACAGATATAAATATAGTTAAATTATGGATGGGTGATAGAGGATAGATAAGAAAGATGATAGATAAATGGATGGGTGAATAGATGGATGGATAGAAAGACAGACAGATACATGATAGGTAGACAAATAGATAATATCTAGAGAAATAGACACATAATATAAATATAGATAAATTGATGGATGAATGCAGATGGATAGGAAGACAGATACACACATAATAGGTAAATAAATAGATGACATCTATAGCTATATCTTATAGATATAAACAGATATAAATCTTATGTCTTATATTTTATATAATCATATATATATGATAAATATCTTATAGAGAAAAAGTAATTATATAGATAGATAGATATAAATACATGATAGGCAGATAGATGATATAATTATGGAGAGAGGATAGTTAGATAGATAGACACACAGAGACAGAGATGATAGATTGGTAAAATATTCAGCTCTCATTACACTATATTAGGAAACTGTATCATCAAAGGCCTTGAAAGCTCATAGAGAAGTTTTGAATTGATATGGCAAGTAAAAAGAGATTTTCAAGAGGGGAATGATGTGCAAGGTCCCTTTTCCTGTATTCAGTCTTAGTGTTTTCCTCTGAGGCCCCCCCTTTCTCCTCTATTTGTATTTTTTTGCATAATTGTTTTCATATCATCTCCCCCATTAGGTTATAAACTCCTTGATTTCAGGTGCTCTCTTTTGCCTTCTTTGTATCCCAGCATTTAGTACTATGCTTGACACAGAGCAGGTGCTTAATAAATATTTGTTGACTAGTCCACATGATGGAAATGATGCTTAAGAAGAAGATTTTTGCCAGAACTTTACTGAATGGACATGAGAGGGAGATTTTAGTTAGAAAAGGTAGTTTCTAAGTAGAGCACCTTCTGTGGATCCAGGCTTTTCAGTCCTCAAGTATGAAATGATGAGGGTCTGAACTGGAGTAGTGGTCATGGGAAAAGAAGGCACTCTGTGAATGGGATACCTTTCTAATAAAGAAGAGTTATGACTTGGTGGCTCCTTAAATGTAGAGGATAAAGGAGAGGAACGAATCAAAATTAAGTTTAAGACTCGAGGGGTCAATGGCGGGATCATTGGCCAAGACAAGGAAACTGAATGGAGAAGAGGAGAAGATGGAAGAATTTGGTTCTGGATAGGATGACTTTGGGTTGAATAATGGTTCCTCCAAATCTAAACTTCTAGGATGCAGATGAAGACATGGGGCTTCTCATGTCAAGACATTGCTACAAAGTGGCTGCCAATTGCCTTGAAGAATACATTATTATAGCAGGGAGTATTTCTGTAGCATTGTCAGGTTAGCAAAGCCCTTTCTCTGTTACCTCATTTGCTACTTCTGAGTAAAGTCCAGATGTCTCTGCCTAGCACATGAGGCTTTTTTCAGTCTGATCTCAGGTTCTTTTCAGGCTTTCCCCACACTATGACTCCCCTCCACAGATTTATGCTCCAGCTCTACTCTCCCTCAGTTTTCCCACCTCAGGGCTTTCATTGTTCATAGGTCTGCAATGCATTCCCTCCAACCATTCTCCTGCTGGATTTTTACATGTCCTTGAATCCAACTCATATTCCATCTCCATGAAGCATTCCCAGTTGCTAAACAACCTCCCACTCCCACCTCTGCTTTAGAATCCACATTTTGTTTTGTAACTCTAATGGGATTACATATAGTTGGATATGATTAAAATGACTAAACAATAATATAAAATACATTTTGCACTTAATATTGGGTATTATAATTATCTGCTTTCATGTCTTATACCATTTCTAGACTACAATCTCTGTAAAGGCAGGGACTTTTAAAAGTTGAGAGTTCCTCAAGGGCAGGGACTACCTTTGTATTCCCTATGTTAGTCCAATGCCTAACATATAGAAGATACTTAATAGATGGCACAGAGGCAGGAGCACTGGGCCTGGATTCACACCCCGTATTAATCACATACTGGCTGTGTGACCCCAGATTTATCAAATAGAAACTGTCTCAATTTTTGCAAAATCATCTGCAAAATAGGGATAATAATGATCTCTATCTTCCAGGATTATTGTGAATATAAAATGGGGCAATGATTATATGCTATTTTAGAAACCATAAAGCATCATGTAAATGCTAGCTATTATCAATGATCATGAAGATAACTTCTTCTTTTTCATCTGAAAATTGGGGACAATAATACCTAGAGTGTCTTCCTCAGAGAGTTCTCATGAAGCTCAGATGATGCAGGTAAAAGCACTTAGGAAACTGAAAGATTTATTTCAAATTTAAATTTTAACTATCATCCTTACAGGAAAATAAGAAATTATACGGCTATTAATTTATTAAGTTATCTATTTTAATAATCTGTTATTTAATTGTTATTTTATTTTGAGGGAAAACATCATCAATTCCATTATTTTTACCTAGGATGTTTTTTCTTTTCTTTTCCAGTTTTGATTCAATAATCTCTTGTGTTCTTGCCGATGATGTTTGCGCAGAGAAGTTGAGGTAGACGGGAACATATCCAGCCTGTTCTTGTATTCTGTTCAGTAATCCCCGGGCAACAACAGACTTTAAAGGATAAAGTAAAAGAATATGTGAATGGATTGTAAAAAAAAAAAAGATCATTAAGGAAAAGCAAAAGAATATAAGACTTAAAAACTAAAAGAGACCACAGTGCTCATGGAGCCCACTCTCCCATTTCACAGATGCACCAAACTGAGGCTCAACAAGGTTGACTGATTTGCCCCAAATCCTAGTGTTGGTGTGTGATAGATGGAAGATTTGAAGCTAGGTCTTCCCAGCTCTAATTTCAGCTCTCTATCCCTCATGCCATGTTGGGATAAAAAATTGGACAGCGCCAACTAAAACATATGTTTTTGAAGTCAGATTACACTACTAATACATGGAAGTAAAGGGAAGATGGGCTTAAGGATGGAAAGGAAGACAAAAATTGGTGGATATAATAGAAATACACTCCAACCCTTAAAAAAAAGTAAGATGGTACAGAGTAAGGCAGTGTTACATAAGAGACAAATCAGTGTTCCAAAAATCTTATTGCCATTTTAAAGTGTTAAAACAGCATTAAGACATGTGAGACACTCTGGATAGGTTATGTTGAAAGGCTTCTTAACTCTTAGAATTTCTTAGTGGAGGAACAAAAGACTATTCTAATCCTGTGAGTTAAAAAGAAAAGTAGTGATATTTAAAAACATCTTTTAAAATATGAGTCTTGTGCTTTAAAGATTTATATTGCAGTCTCTGAGATTGTTTATAGCTCTGGAACTACAACCCTTGGATTACATGTATAAGCTGGAAAATTAATTTGACTATAGATTTTAATGAGTAATCATTTTTTCAATATTCCTCTCACTTTATTGGTGTTGTTTAGACCTATGATTTCATCAAAGTAGGGATTTCCTAGTGAAGAATCTAATTATAACTTAAAGAGTACTTCTTGGATCACTTAAAGGTTAAATGACCTGCCTTTTCCTAATTTTTTTTGGCCAGGCAAAAAAAAATTAAGTCACACAGCTAGGAAGTGTTAAGTGTCTAAAGCTGGATTTGAACTCCTAACTCCAGGGTCAGCCTCTAACCATTGCACCATCTAGCTCCCCCTCCTGTCTTATATTATTAATCATATTAATAAAAACCAATAATAATTATAAAGAAGCTGTAGAAACATCTATTATTAACAATTATCATTAATATAGTAATAATAACATTTCTTGTTATAATACTACAAGAATATCACTAATATAATTAGCCTTCTGTTATTAATAAATATTATTATTTATAGCAATGAGTACCTGTTATGTGCCATGTATAGTACTAAGTGCTTTACAAATAAAATTTCATTTAGTAAGAAACCTGAGAGGGGGTGCTATAATTATTCCCATTTTAGAGATGAGGACACTAAAGCAGAGAGAGATAAAGTGATTTGCCCATGGTCCTGTAGGTGGGATATATGAGAGGCAGGATTTGAATTCAGGTCTTCCTGATTCTGTGTGCACTATTTTCTCCACTGTGTCACCTCCCTACCTACCCCAGCATAAGTTATGTAACTTAACCAGAGTCAGTATATGTCAGAGCCCAGATCAACCTGGCTTGGAAGCAGGCTTTCTATCTACTACACCATCCTGCTTCATCCTGTTATTAATAACAATATGAGACTTTTACTTCCCATAACAGGGTTCCCTGTCACTTAGGCAGCCTGGGTTATACCTTCACCATACAGAAAAAATTATCAAGTTTACAGGTATCACCTGGGGGTAAAATATTAAAAATCCCTTTCCACTGAGCTTTGAAAACATCCTTACAGACAGACTGGGTTACCTTCACATTGTGCTGGCATTGGGGGAAATAACCTTGCTGCACTTTCAGAGATGAAGGTCACTTACCTTGCCAACCCCAGTGATTCCGGTCAATAGAACAGGATGATTGACAGCAAGCAGTTTTTCCATTAGATAACCATAGCGTACAGTGTCTGTTGTGGGAACCAGCATTTCAAAAAAGGGCACATCTCGGCTGTACTTGAAAGGAGGGATAATTCGTTCCCAAGGGTCCAAGCGTTTGGTATCATAATCCATATGAATGCTCCACAAATCCCCAGAACTCGGAAGCTAAGGAACAACAATAAACTTAAATCTTAAAGAAGCACATAACTACTATAAAAGATGGGGAGAGAAGTAGATCATATGTTTTTGACAGGTTAGCTAGGCCCGTGAATTCTTAGCCAAACAGCTAGCTAAAGATACGTTAAATGATTTTGTTTCCATGAGCTTGAAAAGCTTTTTGCATGAACAAAATTAATGCAACTAAGATGAACTGGGAAAAAAATTGTGTATGTTGGATAAGGATCTAATATCTTTTGTTCCATACTGGTCAATGAGAAGCATCACATTCTTACGGATTTTGAAGCTTTCCTCACCTTGGCCTCTGGAGTCTCCTCAAACTGCTGTCTGACATAAGTGTCAAAAGCATCCCAGTAGATTTCAGTCAGATTTCCACCAACAGCCCACAAATAGCAGAATACAAAAGTCTGGCAAAGAACACTATTCAATTTTCCTTGTTCCTAAAAGACCAAATGGAATTCTTTAAGGTGATTCATAGGTAACCTTTGAAAATCAATCACCAATGATGAAATCCCTCTCTACATCTTCCTCTTTTCACTTTTTTCCTCATGGAGATTGCACTTTTAAATGACTGAAACAGTTTGGTTGCATACTGGTTAGTGCTCTGGGACTAGAGTCAGGGATACCTGATTTCAAATATGGCCTCAAACACTTACCAGCTGTCATTTAACTGCTATCTACCTCAGTTTCCTCAACTGTAAAACAGTGTTATTAATAATATCTCCCTTCCAGGATTGTTGTGAGAATCAATGAGATGATATTTGTAAAGCACATCACAAACATTAAAATGCTATATAATTTTTATTACTCCTGCATTAGCCTGAAAAGACCATTGATAATTTGGACACAATTTTGTGGAAATATTTATTAAGAACTAGGTGCAAAAATAATTATAGAGGATAAGCTGCTGAGGAAGGCTATACTAGCTCTGCTGGTGTATAATAAAAATTCTGCATCTGGTCCCTGATTATTTTTACTTCATTTATAGAAAGATCATAGACTTAGAATTGGAAGTGACCTTAAATTTCATTTAATCTAATTTCTTTTTTTTTTTTTTGACAAATGAAGAAAGTAAGATCCAGAGATAGTAAGTCATTTGCTCAAGATTACACAGTCAGACAGTGGCAAATCAGGATTCAAACTCTAGTCCGGTGACTATACATTCAGCACTCTCTCCACTGTGTCACATTGCCTCTACTAATCATCAATATTAAAATGATAAATATGTATCTGATGTTCTATTCAAACATCTTGTTCATTCGACAGAGTAGAACATCCGGGGCTAAAATAGAAATGACACATTGCCTGAGAGTTGACTTATTTTTCCTAAAGGAGAATTCCTTGTTTGGATCAATAAACATTCAATATTTTCTTCAGTCTGGCTATAAATTAAGAGATTTATTGAACATCTCTTCTGTGTATAACTGTGCTGAGTTACGTCCTTCACTAAGCTTTCCAAAAAACTATGGTTATTCACGTATAGTTTCTGGAGACTCTTCTAACAGTGACCTTAAATTAGGCATAGTTTATAGGAACAGCCCATTTTTATTCTTTGCTTTAAAGATTATGAAGCCCTTTCTTGCCCATAGCTCTGAGTGTAGTGATGTATGGCTCACTCTGAACTTTCACCATCCCCACCCTGGTTCATTTCCTTATTCCCATAACTCTCCTGTCTCCCTTTTGCTGTGCTGTGTGTTTGACAAAGAAAAAAAACACTAGAGAATTGGTGTGGAGATCATAAATTTTAGAAACTAGACCCTACCCCATTTTCTTAGCTGTTATCACAAAGATATAATTTCCTTTTGGTCCAAGTCTTTCAAATTTCAAGATGACCTTTTCTCATGGGCTCCTTTGTTTGACTTTTCTCTAAACTCCCTAATTAATGAGTATTACTTATAAGCCCCTCACACTGATCTTTTCCCTCTTTTCCTATCACTTTTTATTGGCTTTTTATATTCTACTTTGTATATGGAAATGATTTTTTTGTGTTAAATCACACTGATCATTTCTCTCTCCCCCCTATAACTTTCTGTTGACTTAGAAATTCTACTTTAATATTCTCCTTTGTATATGGAAATGATTTCTTGTTGTACGTTAAATCACACAGATTTTTTTCTCTTTTCTCCCTATAACTTTCTGTTGACTTAGAAATTATACATTTTATATTCTACTTTATATATGAAAATGATTTTTGTGTTAAATTTAGAATTGAACATTTAAAAAATTATTTCCAATTTATTGTGTATATAGCTTGCTTGTACATTGCTGCTTATTTGTACATTGCTCTTTTCATGTTGTCTTTTCCATTAGATTCTAAGTTCCTTGAGGGCAGGGACTGGCTTTTGCCTTTCTTTGTATCCTCAGTGCTCAGTACAAGGTCTGATATCACGTTAAGTGTTTAATAAGTACTTATTAATCGAGTATTGTCTAATCCTTATATATTTCTTTTTGCATATTTGACTTCACTCAAGAGGTTTTTGGCTTTTCCTGCTAGGGTGACTACTCTGCATGGGACTGTCATTGGTTTAAATAAATATGGATTTAGCCCCACTTTTAAGGGAGGCTCTTTTTTTAGGTCACAATTAATAGAAATGCCATCAAATCTGTCCTCAGACCCTAGCTTGATTTTAGGCACCAGTAATTTTCTATGAACTGAAGAGTAACATTAATAGTAAGAATAGCTCATGTGGTCATATGATGTTGCCTTGTAAAAGACCCAGATAAAAACTAGTAGAACTCTGGGTTACAGAACTTTAGAATGAGGTGAGATTTGTTTGACATCTAGTACAACTCTATAGAGTTAAAAAAAACGATGGATGTTCAAAGTATGGTCTACATAGAAGATACTTGATAAAAAATGAGAATAAAAAAACCTTAGAAAACATTGGCATTTTCAGAATTTGCACTGATACTTATTAAAAAATCATCACGTTTCTCTTGGAAGACCATAAAACCCAAGTGACTATCTTATTGTTCATTTATATTTGTACATGAAAGAATACAAAATCTTCCTGTGTGATAGAAAACCTTCCCCCCAATATGTAGTAATCATTACAACTTTGCTGAGATAAAGGCAACATTCATACCAGAGCTAAGTCAGGTCCATCTTTCCCAAATAGGAGGGACTCCAATAAACAGCAGAGGGTGACCACTTTGCTGATATCCACTTGAGGGATAGCTTGAACGCACTTTTTACTGACAAACTTTAAGCCTTGCTCGACATAACGTTGAAATAGATTTAGCACATATTCCCATGCTTCCTCATTCAGCTAAAAGGAAAAAGGAAAATAATTGAATAGTACTAAAAGGTATTGTTATGAAGATTAAAGAAGATAATAATTGTAAAGTGCTTTGAATAGTCTTGCACTATTTCATTGTTTATCCTTTGTTTCTAAAGAGGACCAGGGACATCATGGATGATGTTTTGACTTGTAAGTGAATTGGACTTAAGTGAGACAGGTACACAAAGTCTCTCTTCTAAGGTCACTGGGGTCTAGTGACAGGATAAAAGTCAGGATGACTGGCAATGGCGTGGGATGCAGTGAATGACCTTGGGATCTTCAACATCTGACTAACCTCTAAGCCCTCCACAGAGCCCGTTTCAGCTACATTCCAGGCTATTGGAATCAATTTTTCTCATCCTCTCATTATGTTGGGAGAAGTCTTCACATAATTGGGGTAGACATCCCCTTAAGTTATCAACAAATATGAGAGTCTGTAGATTGCCCTCAGCTTGGGCTAGTCTATCTGCCAAGACAGTTTACTGAGATGTCACAATGTGATACAGCTTCTTGGAGCCACAGGTGAAAGCTGGGTGGCAGGTGGACACCACAGGTAGACGAGAAGCCCTGAAAAGTGTTCCACAGCCCTCACACCAGAGCTGCTAGTGCTTTCTGAACTTTCCTTGCACATAAATAAACATTAGCGATTATTATCATAAGCTGGTCCAATAAGGTCTGGTGGTAAGAACATTTGACTCTGGAGTCAGTTCCTTTTTACTGCTGGTATGGTCTTAGACAAGCCATTTAACTTTCCTAGTCCCTCCAAAAAGAAGTCCTGCACACAAAGGGACCACATTCAGACACATTCCTCACTGTGGAAAAGGGGGGGAGAGAGAGAGAGAGAGAGAGAGAGAGAGAGAGACAGAGAGAAAGAGAGACAGAGAGAGAGACAGAGAGAGAGAGAGAGAGAGACAGAGAGAGAGAGAGAGAGAGAGAGAGAGAGAGAGAGAGAGAGAGAGAAATGACTTTTTCTGTATAACTCCTTGGTAGTTATTTTGTATGAGAATATTGACTGACTTCATCTCATATGAAAAAGAACTAACCTCACTTCATTGTGTATTATACAGTTGTTTCCTATAAAACCAGAAAGCAGGAGTATGTAACACTTTGGAAGTCTTCCAAAAATTTATTTAGGAGGAGGAGGATTATTTTAAAATGTTTTGAAATGCTTGCGATTCTCAGTAAGGCTGAAGGTTTTGCAATAACCAATTCTAAATGGTCATATCAGAAACTTACTTTGTCAGAAAAACTTGACTTCCATGTCAGGACATATGGCATCCATTTTAATTCTTCGGGATCCACAAACACCATCCCACAGCGACTGACTGTAGCAGGAGAGGCCACCTTTAGATCTTGTACCTGAGATGGAAAAAACAAATCCCGGTAAAAGCTATTTATGATATTTTCTGCTTCCTCATAGTCTGATATTTTTGGCTGAGGCTGTACTGATATTGATTTAAAAGAGGGAAGAGGAAGGAAGAGAGAAAGAAGTGAGTCATGGGATAGAAAAGGAAAACTCAAGCAAAGAATAGAGGAGAAAAAGGGAAAAGTTCCATCCTGCCTCGTTCACAGAGGTACACTTGGACTAAACCATGTATTTTTGTCCCTTTAGCCTGTATATTTCATACCACATATATAATACTATGTATGAAAGAGAAACAGGGTTCAATAGGGTTGGGCATGGAGGCTTAAATTAAACCAGGATGCAAAGTTGGAGGGCAAGATGAGAAAGCACAGACATAGAAATGATCTGTGGCAAGAACAGAAAAAGCAAATGAATTGCACTGGAATTGGATGACCAGTTCCACCCTTGAGGTTTGGGGAAATATCCCGATCAAAGCAAGTAACATTAGCTCTGCTCTCCTGGAAGTACCATTGATAACACATTCTGGAATATTGTGGTCTCATGAACCCTCTTCCCATGGACCTTTAAACTCAGACCATTTTATTTAAATTTAAGAAGAAAAGGTGAGGAGATCTGAACAAGGTCTTGGTCCTTTTCTGGTCAGGGAGACGCTCACTGATACATTCCAGAGCTGGCTACCTGGCAGGATCACAGGATCAGAGCTGAAAGGGGACCTCAGAGGCCATCTAGTCTAGAAAAGCACAACTTAGGTTTGTCTTTTGAGGAGGTTATTGCTTCTGCATGGGTTAGGAAAAACAGTTTGGAAATTATCTTCCTGTCCTAAAATTGGGGCATGATACCATCTGGACTCTCAGAAGATAGAGCCATGAGGCAGCCCAGGTTTACTTGTTAACTAACAATCCCTGCTGAGGGAACCAAGCTAAGCTTAGGGGAGGGGGAAATGTCCTCAAATATCCACAGCCTAGTATTCAAATGATTGAATTAATGAAGGCAGAAGGCAGGTATTGAGTACTAACTATGTGTCAAACACTGTACAAATAGAAGCATAAGACGATCCCTACCCTTAAGGAGATTCCATTTTACTGGGTAGACTACACATGGGGAAGATTTTAGCTGCAAGTCAGAAAAGTCCCAAGTGCAGCAGCCAAATAGATGGTCTGTTTCCACTTTCTCTACTCCTATGGACTGTGAGCTCTTGTGTTCTTAATCTGAGCTCAGTAACCCAATATCCTATCTGCATCCTTGACTTTCTTGTCTCCTGGCTACAACAGCTGCACCCCAGATGCTGATCTCTAGGTTTCTGATCCCATTCTGCTAAAAACTGACCCTGATTCCTCATTTGGACCATACTGTGCCTTGGATTCACCTTCCCTTGCTACAGAACAGTCCAGCTAATATTCAACCAATAAGTCAACAAGAATTCCTCAGTTCTCAACTCAATGTTCAATTAATCTGTAGTCCCTGGTACTATGTTAAGTTCTAGGGCTAAAGAAGTAACAACAGCCCTTTCTTCAAGGACCTTGCTGTTCAATAGATGATGGTCTAATGGCTATGTACATACGTGATATAGGCAGTGTAAAGGGAAAGTAATTTCAGAAGGAAGGAAATTATGGTGGGATGGACTGGAAAGGTCTTTTTCAGAAGGTGGCATTTAAGTTAAATATTGAAGGAAGCCAGGGAAATTAGGAGACTGAAACAAGAAAGCAGAGTATTCAAAGTAAGTGACCCATCCAGTGTAAAGACATGGAAGTGGGAAATGGAGGGTCAAGTTTGAAAATTTCAGGAGGGTCATTATAAAAAGTAGTGGAAAGTCAAGCATCAGAATGGAGAAGTTATGGGTGCAAGGGTCCAAGTTATGCAGAGCTTTAAATACCAACAGAGAACAAATAAGTTGTTTCAAGAATAGAAGAAAATGGACAGATCAGCAGAATCATGGAAATCCAATCACTATATCCTAAACTAATTAATATCATCAGTGCTAAAGTAATGCAACGAGCATACTTTACCTCAAATATCATATGAATTTGAGGAGTGAGTTTAATTCTTTCACTATTGGCCAAACAAAGCATCTTATTGTCATCCAAAACGGTGTTCATGTTTTCAATCCAAAGCGCATCCACAGGCCCATCACTGATGATCCATTTGTGGTCTTCTGAAGTATCATTCACTGCTGCTCGGACGCTAAGTGCCATCAAACCATCTTTCCACTCCAAGGTTAAATTGTTCACTTCCCCATACAGTTCACCCATTGTAATGGATTTTGGATTCAGAATATATGTCTTAACTGGCTGATAAAAGGCCTTTTCGATTCCCATTTCATTTAACATCCCTAAGGTTTCAGCCAGAATTTGGTAAACTGTGGTCTTTCCTCCTCCCGTTGGCCCAACAAGCATGACGCCGTGTCTTACGAGCATGGTTTCATAGAACTGTATAACTTTGTGAACCATACAGGCCTCAGGCTGAAGGTCTTGTTTAGTTATGACTTGTACAATTGTTGACTGAAGAATACCGTAATCGTGTTCTGGAATAAGGACTCCGGGGAAAAGATCAGAAATGATTCCACTGGGAAGAAAAACAAACAAAATTTAAGTCAATTAGAAAACATGGTTATGTATTTGGATACTTATTTTTTTTAATTATTCTATTTTCATATTTGTAACATTCAAATGGTTGAAAATTATATTTTTTCTTATTTTTTATATTCTATTTTCATATTTATAACATTTAAATAGTTGAAAATAATATTTTCCTCACTGGTCTCCTTTTTGCTTGAACTCTTGAAGTACTTATTTTGAAACACAATGCTATGAAATGAAAAATATAAACACGATATGGTGTTTATAATGTATCGTGCTATTTGGTATTGTTTCAAGGATTAGTTTTGTTTTCCCAACAAGACTGTAAACTCCTGGGGAGAGGGACAATATTTGTCTTTGTCTCCCAGTGTCTCCTTAAGTAATGAATGCATAAAATCCCAGTGTCAGAAGAGACTGCTCTATTATATTGGGGTCAAACAAAGCATCTTTGCACACGCTGATATTATCCTAAGAGAGAAGATGAATTCCTTCAGCATGTTAGCACATCATGGGAATATAGGTCTGTATTTAAAAAAAAACTGTTAATTAGGACACATTACAAGAAATCGACAGCAGCCTCTCTTTAAGATATAAATAACCTTTTTAAAAATTAAAATGAACAGAAAAAACTAACCTCTCAATGTTGCCCCTCTCTGCAACTAAGGCTTTTTTTTTTATCATTGACATAGCCCTTCATCTCTCAATTGGAGATGTCCACCAGTGAGTCAGTGGTGCAGGACTCAAGCTTGAGAAATTTAGGGCTAGGAACCGAATGTGGAACACAACATAGAATTCTCACTCTGTGGTTATTTGCTTGCACTTTCTTTCTCAGTTTTTCTTTTTCTTCCTTCTTAACCTGATTTTTTCTTGTGCAACAAGATAACTGTATAAATATGTACATATATATTGGTATTTCAACATTGAACTACCTACCAGCTAGGGTAAGGGGTGGTGAAAGGAGGGGAAAATTTGGAACAAAAGGTTATGCAAGGGTCAATGTTGGAAAAATTACCCATGCATATGCTTTGTAAATAAAAAGCTTTAATAATAAACCAAAAGAGAGAGAGAAATTTGGGCTAGATATTTAGAAAAGTCATTTGCATATGGATTATAGTTGAACCTAAGAAAGCTGATGTACTCACCAAGAGAGAAGGTAAAAAAGATTAAAGAAGAGAATCTTCTGATAGTGGATAGAGAAGTCCTGGTTTCAAATTCTGCCTCTAATATACTGTCACATGGACAGTATATTAGATTGGAAAAGGCACTAAGCAATCGGTGCTCCCAAGAAACCCGCCATATTGCAAAACAGTTGCCATTTGCTTTATGGAGAGAGTTTCTATTCTGGGAGTTCCCTATCTCAGAGAAAGTACAGGTATGGCTCATGTGTCTGGAATAGACAGAATTATACTCTTTAGAAACAAGAGAATTTTGTGATCCTATTTTCAAGAAAAATGACTAAATAGAAGACAATTTTTTATCCAATATAGACTTTATTTTCAACTAACAGAGAGAAGAATGATTTTTTTATATTATTAAAAAAAGAAAAGAAAATGACCGTTCATAACATTACCTGAAGAGAAGGGCATCGTCTGTTAGAAATTTGGGTAAATTGGAATCTCTCAAGGCTCTTATCAACACAACATCTTCATTTAGGTTTGGGTTCTCTCTCTTGAGGGACCTAAATTTAGAAGACAGAAAGAGTCAAAAATGGGGCTGCTGGACTTTTTGAAATCTCAGCTTAAACAACATATGAGTAGAAAATTAGCACGGGGAGTAAAAGTTGATTGTTTTATTTTTCTTTTACATGGCTCCAGAGAGCAATAGGTTTATGCCTTAAATCAAGTAGCATGTGATCAAGTATAGATAGTTGTACATATGTAAATGTATTGTGATTATTAGTGACACTGTATTTTGGCTTAAAGTTTCAGGGGCTAGGAGTTGAGAGGCTCAGAATGCATAGCAAATAACATATGGATTCAGATCCCACTTCTGACACTCAAATCTCAGTTTTTTCATCTGTAAAAATCTGTAAATAGTAAAAATATCTGTTGTACTGTCATAAGATTGCTGAGAATGTCAAATGAGATAATGTATATAAGATATTTGCAAACTCTAAAGTATTAGATAAATGTCTATGATAATAATATATTTATATAAAACATAATTCTATATAATAATATAGAATTATAATATGCAATATAATTATTGTTGTGCATTGACTCTTAAGGGAAGGTAGATATATTTGCCTTGGTGGGACAGATAGAATTAAAAACAATAGGTAAAGAATGCCTACAGAAGTTGTCTTTCCTGATCCCTCTTAAAGTTGGTATCTTCTTCCTGAAGCTATCTCCAATGTGTTCTGTAAATATTATTTGCACATATATAGTTGTCTACATGTCATTTCTCTCATGAGACAGCACGAACTGCCTTTTGCATTTCTTTGAATTTCTTGCACTTAGCATAGTGGCTGTCATTTGTAAGTGCTTAATTAGTGTATGTTGACTTGGTCAAAATGGCTTTGAACCAAAAAGGAGTGGAAGGAAAAACATTCCCACAAAGATCTGCCACACCTGGGAATACCCCATGCAATATAGCCTAAAAGACCTATAATCCACAGACAAAAATGACCAGAAAGACAGTCTGCTATGAAACACCTGGATTGCAAGATCTACCTGCGAATGCACCAGTGATGGGTAACAAAGACGGATGAATCAGAGATCCTGATGTAATGACTTCAGATATCACTGAGCTGGGTAAGACAGGACTCCTGATTTTGAAAGTGACAGCTTTATTCAACAGGAAAACAACAGACTTTGTAGAGTAGGAAATGTATATTGAGGAGATATATTCATGTAAATAAATCCAAGAGCTTTTAGGGGAAACATGTTTTGGGAGAGAATAAATGAAGAAACAGAACTGAGATTATCTTGAGGATGTATTGCAGACCACATAAAGGACTTAGAAAAGGAGCTTGGTAAAGATCTAGCCAACCAGTCATGATATTTTAGTCACAGAGACTTTAGCCACCTAGAGAGGAGTTAACTCTCATTGTATGAAAGTCATGTGGAAAAAAATGTGACATGTTTTTCATGAAAATGTCACTCTTCAAAAGATGGGACAAATGACTAAGGAACTGCTATTCTGGACCTAACTCTGATCAACTAGTGAAGTAGAAATAATAGAAACTTAGTGCTTACTATCCAGGCAGCTAAATGGCACAATAGAGAGAATGTCAGTCCTAGAGGTGGGAAGATCTGAATTTAAATATTACCTAAGACACTTACTAGCTGTATGATATCTGGACAAGTCTCTACCTTTAAAATGAGCCGGGGAAGAGAAAGGCAAACTTCTACAATATCTTCGTCCAGAAAATCCTAACTGGTGTCAAAGAGAGTCAGATATGACCAAAATTGCTGAACAATAACAATAGCACATGGTTTACTGTTGTGCTGGCAAAATTCATTCTATGTATTAATTTATCCCAACTGTCTATTATTGGGGCCCGAAAATTCTCTCTCATTGTAGTCATTTTTTGTGTATTTGAAGTTTTTGTATTTAATGTACTTCAGAAGACAGGATAGGGCAAGTGGGGGATTATTGGTGAAGATGAGAGAGTAAGAGAGTGATTATCCCAGTGTGTTGGGCAAACAAACAGAAATGTATGATGGGGGGGATATTGCCCATTTTGTGACAGCTTTGGAGTACGATGGCACACTTAACCATATTGGGCCATTTGAGGCCTTCTTACCCAGCCATGACCAAGACAGATTTCACTGCTCTCATCCCAAAGTCATAGTGATCTTGCTGAGAGAGCTGTTCACTGCAAAGTTTATACATTTGAGTCATTTTTCTGGCAAGGATTTTGCTGGATTCAAACCCTTCTGAATATAAAATCACCTAGAATTAAAAAAAAAACATATTATGGAATTTCTACTATAATATGCTTCTATACTAATTAGCATAATACTTCCAGTTTTTTTTAATAGGACTCTTAATGAAATACTCAATAAAATTTGTAATATATCTGTGAGCTCTTACATCATTAAAAAGTAAATGGAAAGGAGCAGCTAGATGGCACAGTTGGGCAGGGCATCAGCCCTGGAGTTAAGAGGACTTGAATTTAAATCCAGCCTCAGACACTTAACACTTCCTAGGTGTGTGACCCTAGGCAAGTCACTTAACCCCAATTGCCTCCAAGAAAGAAAAATGTACAAAAAGGTTTACTGCCGTGGCCTGAATCACTCAACAGAAAAGTAGCAGAAATGCTGACTTTGAGCTCCCTCCTTGATGAATGACATAATAAGGACAGGGAATAGATCTGTGACTTCTTTGGTAAAGGGAATTCTTAGATGAAGGAACTCCCCAACTCCCTTTTCTCATCACTTAAGAATCTTAGAGAGTTGCCTAGAGCAGCGACTTTTCCAGAATTACATATTCAGTCTGTGGTAAGGAGGGAACTTGAACTGAGATTTGTGAATTCAGAGTTGAAAAATAAGACTATTACTATACTCAAAGAGTATGTGTTGGAATCCTTACTAACTGCTAACTAATTAGAGTTGATCTAATCTTACAAGATGTTTTGGCCAGAACCTGAAACAAGTTACTAAGTAGAACTAATCAATACAAGGCTTGTAGGTGGGAACACAAGCCTTGTATTGATTAGTTCTACTTAGTAACTTGTTTCAGGTTCTGCCCAAAACTTCTTCTTGTAAGATTAGATCAACTCTAATTAGTTAGCAGTTAGTAAGGATTCCAACAAGTATGCATTTTATTAGGAGGGAAATGTATAAAAATACGTGTCTGTATATACATATATGAATATAGGTATATATATATATTCACATTATTTTTGTGCATGTATATATGTGTCTAAATTGACATCTATACATTTGTAAGTAGAGAAACAAAGAAAGAAGGGGGATAAAGTGAGATATAGAGAAAGAAGAAAAAATAGAAAGGATGGGGGGAAAGCGAGACAAAGGGACAGAGAGAGACAGAGACAGAGAGATGTGATTTCAACAATTTGAGAAAGGCGCTCCACCAGAACAGATCGCCACCTTCTCTGTAATGTATTCTGTCAGAATGGTGCCCAGGACACAGAGAGGTTATATGACTTTTTCAAGGTCCCATAAACAATTATTAACTTCAAATTCTGCTTCTGATACATTATTCCTGGTTCTGAAACCAGCTGCCTAGCCACTATACCACAATGCTCTTCATACATACACATATACAAATTTGGGCAAAAGACTTACTCAAAGTTCTTAATCCCACTAATAATAATAGGAAGCATTTATGCTGTGTTTGTTATGTGTCAGATACATGATAGGTGCTTTACAAATTCTTTGAGACTCACAGTGACCCTGGGAGATAGGTGCTATCTATTATACCCGTTTTACAGTTGAGGAAACTGAGACAGAGCTGTTTATTGACTGCTTAAGGTCACACAAAAATGTCAGAAGTGGGATTTGAACTCAGGTTTTTCCAACTGCAGGCCTTGCATGCTGTCTCCTGTACCTCCTAACTGCCTACTAGCAACTTTTAAAAATTTCTATTGCAAAGGATGATCAGATCTAAGCTTAAGAAAGAACTTGTGCTTCCTTCAAAACTAATTTGGGTGTGAAAACACTGACAAAGAGTAGGAAACATGGAAAAGTAATCTCTATAGATTTGTGAAATTTAGATATGTTATCAATAATGGAACATATCATACAGTAATATATATATATACACACACATGCATGCATGTACATACATGCATACACAAACATCTATATAATATTATAAAGAAATACATATACATAATACATAAGTTAATATAAAATAATAAGATAAAGACAAACTCAGTTTAAGATGATTTTATAGTTGGCAATTCAGCCCAAACAAGACTGAATATACATCATTTGGTTAACGTTCAGTTGTGTTTAACTCTTTGTAACTCCAGTTGGGGTTTTCTTGGCAAAGATAACTGGAATGGTTGGCTATTTCTTTCTCCAACTCATTTTTACAGATGAGGAAACTGAGGCAAACAGAGTTGTTACTTGTAAAGATGTTTAAATGGGAGGAAGAAGGCACTGAGAGTCCCCACCTCGGAGGTGGACAAGCATGGATGGCAGCCCTGCTTCTCACACGTGCTGGCCATGTGACACTGGGCAAAGCTCTCAGGACTCCAGATATGTGCCTAAAACTTTAAGTTGCAGAGAGGTGATGACTTCCATTGATTAAGTGAATTTCTTCTCCTTGGAATTCTTTATACAAATGAAAACACATGTCTAGTTCTGCTTCAGCCCACATTTAACACGTCTAAACATAGCAACTATTTTTAAATTTTCATTTGTTTCCCTAGCTTCACCTGCCATTCTCCACTTTCTTATCTCTGTATCTATCTCTCTGTCTCTGTCCCTATCTCTGTCTGTGTCTACATCTCCTTGACTTCTGTCTCTGAGTCTCTGTCTCTTTTTAGTTCTTGTTCTGTCTCTCTGTCTCTGCGTGTCTGTCTCTTTAGCTCTTTCTATCTCCATCTTCCCACCTTCTCTGTGTCTTTCTCTTGTTCTGTCTCCATTCCCCTACTTTTTTCCTGTCTCTGTGTCTCTTTTTCTAGTTCTTATTCCGTCTGTCTCTTTAACTCATTGTTTCCATCTCCCCACCTTCTCTGTTTGCTAGTTTTTGTTCTTTATCTCTGTATCTTTCTGTTTCTCTGTCTGTCTGAATGTTTGTGTGTCTCTGTCTCTCTAGCTCTCTCTCTTTCTGTCTCCATAACCCTACCTTCTCTCTGTCTGTGTCTCTCTGTTTTTGTTCTTTCTCTCTGTGTGTCTCTGTCTCCATCACTCCATCTTCTCTCTTTCTCCATCTCTCTCTTTTTTCCTTTCTCTCATAACTTCCACAGGGAAGAGCAAACCCAGTGTTTCAAAATATCCCAGAAATATTTTTGAAGGAACTGACAAATGCTGATGAAGTGGCTTGAGTAAAGTCTACTATATTTACTCTTAATTACACTCACTAATATATAAACTTTCACCAAGGTGGAAACATTTTGCCCAGAAAGGAACAAACAGCCAATGTGATGAATAAAAAGACATGTTCAAAATTCTTACTTAAATGCTTTGTGCTCAAAATTAAATGGATGCTAGTGTGAACTTTACCTCTGCGATCAAGGCATAATTTGGAACCATCATAGCAATCGGTCTGAACAGAGCTTTCAAATTATCTGGTAATTCAGTTCGTCCAGCATAGCCAGGATTCATGGTGATAAATGCCACACAGGTCATAACCAACTTTATTTCACGTCCCTCAAACATAAATCGAGAAAGCTGTTAAAAAGAAATGGAGAACTGTTGGAATCCTTACTAACTGCTAAGTAATTAGAGTTGATCTAATCTTACAAGAAGTTGTTTTGGCCAGAACCTGAAACAAGGTACTAAGTAGAACTAATCAAGACAAGGCTTGTGTTCCCACCTTTACTCATTGGACTCCACAAGTATGCTAGCTTCACAAAGTACACTTTCTAACTTCAAGAGAGTTCACACCTCCCTTAAAGTCATTGGGCCAGAGAGCACTATGGGAGAAAACCCATAATCCCATTCTCTCAGAAGAGGCAGATAAAAAGCCAGCGATGAAGGATCTATGGCAGAATACATTTTTTCCTCTTGGCTGGCTGATCGCGCTAGACTCGAGAGAAACGACTCTGCTGCAGAGAACACTTTTGACGGACTTCAGTGGAGCTACGCCAGAAGCCCTCTCTCCGCGGCAAATTGGTGCCTGGGCCCCCCAGAAGGAGATAAGAGAGATCTTCCATCTCTGTTGGAGGCAGAAGAAGGCAGAGGCAGAGGCTGAAGGACAGAACCTTTGGATTTGGAGACATCCGAAGGGTTCTAAGCCTCTAAACCGGCTGTCCTCTGAGAACAAACTCCAACATTTGAACTCTAAACGCACCTCCCCTTGGCTCTTAGAGGAAGAGAAAATCTCTCTAAAAAACTGGGCATTGGTTGGTCAACAGCTCTCCGCATATTACAATGAAAATGGTCCTCGTTCAGTTTCCATTGAAGTATTCTTTTTATATAATACGATACAGATGGCCTTAAAATACCGTACTTGTTCTAGGAAAAAAGGAAAAAACTCTAGGAATAGCCAAAAGGGGAAGCCTGAGATAAAGGAGGAAGACAAAGAACAGATTAATGGCCATATCCCCACAGGGCAGGGAGACTTAAGTGAGGCTCAAGGGTGGGGTGAATCTGAGGCAGCCTCAGCCCCACCTGAGGAGCAGGTAATTGACTTTCCTTCATCAACTCCACCCTCCTGGATGGAAGGAGGAGGGGTAGTGGGGGGGGCAGTGACAGCAACAGCACCTCCCCCCCAGCATCCAGCACCTCCCCCCCAGTATCCAGCACCTCCCCCCCAGTATCCAGCACCTCCTCCCCAGCATCCAGCACCTCCCCCCCGGCATCCAGCACCTCCCCCCCAGCATCCAGCTGCTCCTTTGACTAGATTGCAAAAGGGACTAATTAAGGCCAGAGAAGAAGGGGAAAATGTAGCAGAATTTCAACACCACATTTTTCCTGTAATTCAACAGTTTAATTCTTCAGGTCAAGAAAGTAGAAGATACTCACCTTTTGATATAGAAATCCTCAAAGACCTGAAAAAAGCTTGCACTCTTTATGGGACTACATCAGCTTATGTTAAGATGCTATTGCAAAATTTGTCTTTTGAAATCTTGACCCCTAATGACTGGAAATCGATAGCAAAAATATGCCTAGAACCTGGACAGAACTACTTGTGGCTTTCTGAATATAGTGAGCTCTGTAGGATACAAGCCCAACAAAATATTCAAAGTGGAGTTCATACTGCAATCACCTGTGACCTACTAACAGGTACAGGTCCTTATGCAGATGTCACAGCACAAATTAGTTATTCTGTAGCAGCATATCAGCAAATTGCTGATAATGCTATCAAAGCGTGGGCTTCCCTCCACAATAAAGACGACAAAGGGGGGGCCTTCACAAAAATAACACAAGGGCCAAATGAACCCTTCGCTGACTTTGTGGGACGCTTACAGACAGCTATCATAAGAACAAATGGAGAAAATGCAATAACAGACATTTTGATAAGGCAACTTGCTAAGGAAAATGCTAATGAGGTTTGCAGAAGAATTATACTAGGACTGCGCAAGGATGCTCCTTTAGAGGAACTCATAAGACGCTGTGCCACAGTGGGCACAGGTGCCTTTTATAGCCAGGCTATGATGCAGACTTCCCAAAATCCAAACATGAGAAGACAGAGTCCCTCTTGGCAAGGGACTTCCAGAGAGACTCGTAGATGCTTTCAGTGTGGAAAAGTAGGACATCTGAAAGCTCAATGTTGGTATAGAGATAGAATGGGAAGACAAGGTGGGAGAACAAGACCCCAAACCCCATGTCCAAAATGCAACAGAGGCTTCCATTGGGCCTCAGAATGCAGACAGATTCAGGGAAACGGGATGAGGGGCCCAGCCCCAGGGCCCAAGGCAAAAAACACTTGGGGCATGATGGCAGCCAATGGTGCACCCAGAGAGTGCCTAGAAGTCCAGTACCCAGACATGACCAATCAACCAGAAAGCCATATGATGGGAGAAGGGGATTACACAGTCAACCAGCCAGGAAGCAACCTGATGGCAGAAGGGAATTACAATTGGGGAGAATAGAGCTGTATGCAGCTGGGACAACTGAGATACCCCTGGAGAGGTGAAATCTGTTCCTCTCCAGCCTATGGATCCCTTACCTCCAGGCACAGTAGGCTTGACCATTTCACCTTCTTGTATGTACAAAACAGTGTCCATCCACACACTGATGTGGGAAACTGGGGAATGTGTAGATAATATCCCAGTCACTAATACAGGTAGTCAATGTGTGACTTATCACCCAGGAGACGTAGTAGCATCAGGGTTACTCATACAGAATCCTAATAAGCAGCCTCGTGATAGTCACCCAGGTTCTGACTCCAGACCACAAAAACCAGAAATATACTGGACAGCAGCAGTAACGGCTGACCGACCTATGCTCACTATCTATATAAATGGCCTACCATTGGAAGGATTGGTAGACACAGGTGCGGATCGTACAGTTATTAGAGGTGCCAGTTGGCCCAGTCACTGGCCAAAGATTAAAGCAGATACCTATATGTCTGGAGTAGGAGGATCAATAGCAGCTGAAGTTAGTGCTGCCCCTATGAGATGGACTTTTGAAGGCAAAACAGGAGTTTTTACTCCTTTTATAGTTGAAAAAATCCCCATCAATCTGTGGGGAAGAGACGTTTTACAACAATTGGGGTTAAAAATGAGTACCTCGGTTTTTTAAGCAGGGCTGCTGTTGAAGGCCTGCCAACACTTTCACCTATTCCTATCCAATGGAAAACTGATACACCAGTGTGGATAGAACAGTGGCCCTTAAGTAGCGATAAAATTCAGGCCTTATTAGATATAGTACAGGAGCAGCTTGAACAAGGGCATTTACAACCTTCTCTAAGTCCTTGGAATTCACCAGTGTTCGTTGTAAAAAAGAAATCGGGAAAATGGAGGATGCTCACTGATTTAAGAAAAGTGAACGAACAGATGGAAACTATGGGAACTCTTCAGCCTGGACTTCCATCTCCTACTCAGCTTCCTAGAGAATGGCCTCTTTGGGTTATAGACATCAAGGATTGTTTCTATTCCATTCCTCTGGATAAGGAGGATATGAAGAGATTTGCCTTTTCGGTGCCCAGTGTCAATTTAGCTGAGCCTTATAAAAGATATGAATGGACGGTTTTGCCACAGGGTATGAAGAACAGCCCCACTATGTGTCAAATGTATGTTGCTGCTGCTCTTGCTCCAATAAGAAAAGCATTTCCAAAAGTTATGCTATTACATTATATGGATGATATATTGGGTTGTGCACCTGAGGAACAAATTCTAGAAGCATGTCTACAAAAAACCATAGAAACACTAAGATACTACAAACTTCATATCGCTACAGAAAAAATTCAAAGGCATGCTCCTTTTCAATATTTAGGATATGAAATATATCCTAAGGCACTTACACTACAAAAACTGTCTTTAAGAACAGAGAGGTTGAACACCTTAAATGATTTCCAAAAATTAATAGGAGATATCCAATGGTTGCGTCCAGTATTAGGTTTAACTACCAATCAATTGCAACCCCTATATGACATTTTAAGGGGAGACACTGCTTTAAATTCACCACGCCGGCTTACAAAAGAAGCTCAAGAGACCTTGAGAGAAGTTGAACTGGCTTTATCCAATGTAGTTGAGAGAGTAACTCAAAAACCCTTGGAAATATCAGTTTTTGCTACGAAAGAAGCACCCACAGCAGTCCTTCATCAAGGAGACAGTGTGATAGAGTGGGTGAACCTCCCAGCACAACCAGAACAAAGCCTTACGCCTTACCCAGTGCTTGTGGCTAGAATTCTATTAAAGGCCATTAAGCGAGCAGTACAATTATCTGGGACAAGACCTGACAAGATATATACCTTCTATACAAATGCACAAATTAATGTATGCTGTGAAACCATCCCAGAGTGGCAGATTTTATTGGCCATGGCTCCAAATTTTGCACATGGATCTCCATTAAAGATAACCAGACTACTGCATAATTGGCAATGGATTTTTGAGGAGAAGGTTTCTAAGGTTCCTCTTGAAGGACCAACCATTTTTACAGACGCAGCCAAACAAAATATTTGTGCTGTATACTCTCATGATCTAACTGTAAAAAGAGTAGTCAGAACTCCTTTTCAGTCCACTCAGCAGAACGAATTATATGCGATCATGCTAGCTCTCACTTATTACCCAGGCGACATAAATATAATATCTGATTCAGCCTATTCAGTAGGTGTGGTACAAAGAATTGCTACAGCCCAAATAAAATTTGCAGCTTCTAATATATATCAGCTCTTTAAGGAACTTCAAGAGCAAGTGAGAAAGCATCCAGGAAAGATTTATATCCTGCATGTCCATTCACATAGTGGACTTCCAGGTCCTATTTTTGATGGAAATTCAAAGGCAGATAGCCTTTTAACTATGTTGGCCAGTACGCCTTTATTTCAGGAGGCCCAGGAATCCCATTCTAAATACCATCAGGCTGCTCGAGCTTTGCGTTTACAGTTTGGGATTACAAAAGAAGAAGCTAGGAGCATAGTGAAAAGCTGTACAGCTTGCCTTCCCTTCCAAGCTCCTACACTGCCTCCAGGGAAGAATCCTCGTGGTTTGAGACCCAATGAAATCTGGCAAATGGATGTGACTCATTATAAATCTTTTGGTCGTCTGTCTTTTATCCACGTTGTGGTAGACACCTTTTCAGGATTCACTTTTGCCATACCAGCAGCAAAAGAGACAGCCCGAGTGGTCACTGAATTCCTCATTCAAGCATTCGCAATTATGGGTGTGCCACAAGAAATAAAAACAGATAATGGACCGGCATATACCTCCAAACATTTTGAACACTTTTGTGCACAATATAAGATTCTACACACTACTGGCATACCCTTCAATCCTCAAGGTCAAGCAATAGTAGAAAGAAGAAACAGAGACATTAAGACACTCCTCCAAAAACAAAAGAAAGGAGGAGCCACGGGTAACCCTAGAGAACTTCTAAATTTAGTTCTCTATACCATTAATTTTTTAATCTTTGATAAAGATGCACTGGCTCCAGCAGACAGGTTTTATAACCCACCAGAAGAGCAGTGTCCAGTGCGAGCAGCTCCACTATCTTTAGATAATCGCCAGGTGATGTGGAGAGACCAGAAAGTGGTGAATGGAAGGGACCAGATAGACTAACTGCTTGGGGGAGAGGATTTGCTTGCATCTCTACAGGTGGAGAAGGAATCAGATGGGTGCCTACGAGCCGCATTCGCCTTGTCCATCGCAGAAAGATGGAGCAGACCCTTGAAACAAAGGAGAAGACCCAAGAAATATCGGGTGGTTCTGTTGCTGATTGTGCTCATAAGAATTATTAGATTCCTGGCACATGAACTAATGGACAATGGAATCCTATTGGACTGTTTCTAGGACTTATGGACATGTGTAAATTTTCAGATTGATTCTTGTTATTTGTTACATTACTACTAGCCTGTGTTATATTGCTATGTGCTCATGTAAATTATGTATAATGCCTCCCATATTGATGGATTTATGTATACCATGTATATCTGTTACAAAGTTCTGGCCCATATTGATGGATTTATGTGTACCCCCTCAGAAACCCCCTATGTTTTAAAACAAAAGAAAGGGGGAGATGTTGGAATCCTTACTAACTGCTAAGTAATTAGAGTTGATCTAATCTTACAAGAAGTTGTTTTGGCCAGAACCTGAAACAAGGTACTAAGTAGAACTAATCAAGACAAGGCTTGTGTTCCCACCTTTACTCATTGGACTCCACAAGTATGCTAGCTTCACAAAGTACACTTTCTAACTTCAAGAGAGTTCACACCTCCCTTAAAGTCATTGGGCCAGAGAGCACTATGGGAGAAAACCCATAATCCCATTCTCTCAGAAGAGGCAGATAAAAAGCCAGCGATGAAGGATCTATGGCAGAATACATTTTTTCCTCTTGGCTGGCTGATCGCGCTAGACTCGAGAGAAACGACTCTGCTGCAGAGAACACTTTTGACGGACTTCAGTGGAGCTACGCCAGAAGCCCTCTCTCCGCGGCAAATTGGTGCCTGGGCCCCCAGAAGGAGATAAGAGAGATCTTCCATCTCTGTTGGAGGCAGAAGAAGGCAGAGGCAGAGGCTGAAGGACAGAACCTTTGGATTTGGAGACATCCGAAGGGTTCTAAGCCTCTAAACCGGCTGTCCTCTGAGAACAAACTCCAACATTTGAACTCTAACAGAGAACTCTGTTAACATTTTTGCTTCAGACTTTAGAAAGTCTCCTTCAGATATTAGGAAGCTTCTAAACTGGACTCCTCCCCCCCCCTTTCCTTGATACTAGCCCCTAGCACTAGCATGGAAAGACTCTGGGTCAGAAGTCAGCAGGCCTCTAGGCCTGATTCTAGCACTAAACAACAGTTTGACAGGCTAATCAGTTTAATCTCTGGGTCTTGATTTTCTAAAATGTGAAATGGAATATTTGTTCTTAGAATATTCATCCCAAGTTCATTCTCTATTTGAATGTAAGTAATAAAAATACTCATGATAGGATATCTTAACTATTTGAAGACAGAGCACAGTAACATACCCTTTACTTCATCTAAGCAACTGTAGCTAGAAATATAGATTTTGAAGAAAGGTCTTGTGTCTAGATTTGTGGAAATGGTTCTTTCTCTGTCTCTGTCTCTATGTAGCTCTTTTTCTTTTTCTTTTTTTTTCAAGATAGGACCCACTAAAGTAAAAATGACTTGCCCTTTTAAATAGAGTGACATTTATTTTTTGCAAGACAATTGATTTGCCCAGGATCACACAACTAAGTATTAAATGTCTGAAGACATATTTGAATTCAGGTCCTCCTGATTTCAGCACCTGTTCTCTATCTATTGCACTACCTATCTCTAAATGCAGTAACATTTCAAAAAATGGAATTGGGATCGTAGAATCTGAGATGGAGCTTAGAATGCAGAAGTTTTGATTTTGCACTAGTTCTCAGTGGAAACTGAGAAAACAAGCTAGAGAAATCTCAGAAGAAGGGAAGCAATTTGTGTCAGTCCCAGGACATATGACCTTTCTTTCTTTTTAAAGAATAATTTTTATGATGAACTTTTCTTTCTTTTACTGCCTCTGCTAATTTTCAAAATGAGGACTATATTCTCAAATAGAGCCATAACATTCAAATCATTTACATTTTGAGAAAACATATGAAACTGAACAAATAGCAAGAACAACATATTTCCTCTCAAAAAACCATTAATTCAAAATTAAGAGAAACATCAAGAAATAATCTGTGGAAAATGGAGCTGATAAAAATCTGACTTTCTGAATCAATAACAAAAATGCATGTAAGAGTACAGCTAGCTGAACTCAATACTTCTTTCCCTATGTGAAGCTATGCAAGTCACTTAACCACAAGTGCCTCAGCAACAAAAAAAAAAAAAAAAGAAAAGAAAAAGAAAAAAAGGAAGAATATTAGTCATTCTCAAATGGCCAAGGGATGTAAGCATCTGAATTTTTTTTTTTTTTTTTTTTGCTGAGGCAATTAGAATTAAGTGACTTGCCCAAGGTCACATAGCCAGGAAGTGTTAAGTGTCTGGGGTTACATTTGAACTCAGGTCCTCCTGACTTCAGGGCTGGTGCTCTATCCATTATACTAACTGCACCTGATTTTTTGAATAGCTATTAGTCATAGTAATGATAATAACTTAACTTTCCCCCTCTTTCTTTGTCTTGGTGTTTGGGGTTTGGAGTTATTAGGTTGGGAGACCTTTTTCACAGACATCTGAGGGTGGTAGAAACTAGTGTATGGAGGGATTTCCGTTGCTTGGAATAAGCAGCTCCCAACTCCACGGCTAATACTATCTCTGGGCTGGAAGACTAACCAAGTAAACAAGACTGGTGCTATCTGAAAAAATAATGGCCTTCTTTGCTGCTTTACCATAAACTAAAAAAATAGTCTCTGTGGTGTGTGTTCCCTCCCTCGGCAGCCTCTCAGCATCTTACCTTTGCAGCTTTGGCATTTCTGATTGTAATGAGCTGTTGAGCAATTACAGACAAAACCTCTATATCGATCCGATTAAATTCATCAAAACAGCACCAGGCTCCTGATTGAGCCAAACCACTGAAGAATCTTCCCATCATCTAGAATGGAGAGAACACCATTTCACCGAGAGTGGTCCATGTCAAATTTGGCATAATTTAAATTTTAATTAAGTAACAAGGAAGTTGGGCTGCAGGTAAGAAATAATTGGGATCTTGAAATAAGATAAGGTATCTTTTTTCTTCTTTTTTTCTTTTTCTTTATTTTATTAAAACTTTTAATTTACAAAACATACATATGGGTAATTTTTCAACATTGACCCTTGCAAAACATTCTGTTCCAAATTTTTCCCTCCTTCCCCCCACCCCCTTCCCTAGATGGCAGGTAGTCCAATACATGTTAAATATATTAAAATATGTGTTAAATTCAATATACACACACACACACACACATATATATATATTTATGCAGTTATCTTGCTGCACAAGAAAAATTGGATCAAGAAGGGAAAAAACTGAGAAAGAAAACAAAATGCAAGCAAACAACAACAAAAAGAGTGAATATGCTATATTGTGGCCCACATTCAGTTCCCACAGTCCTCTCTTTGGGTGTAGATGGCTCTCTTCATCATTGAACAATTGGAATTGGTTTGAATCATTGCATTTTTGAAGAGAGGCACATATGGGATAGATGTCTCTTAAAAAACAATAGTTGTAATCAAATTTCTTAGCTCCCAATTTTTATTTCTTCCAACAAAATTTTTCCTGGCTCTGGCCTGGGGTTTTAATGGCTTCCAAAGCCTTCAGGTTGGGTGATCTGTTCTATGTTCCACCTAACTAAAGAGATCAGATAGGTTCTTATTGACAAGTACAGCTGATTAGAGTGGCTTCAGACAACCTGTGTAAAGGCTAGATTTGGAAAAGGCATCTTTCATCCTCAGCTTTATTCCCTTGTTCCTACCTTTCCATTCTCTTGCCTTCAGCATCAGAAGGGACAAAATTGTATCAGCAGTAAGAAAGAGAACAGTCTAGGTAAGCTGGGGATGGAAACCTTAAGATGAGGGCAAATGAGCTTCCAAAAATTGGTCAAGTCACCTACTTTGAGAACTGCCTATGAAATCTGGACTGAAACAACACAGAATCAGAGAGGTCAGGTTGGGCACAGGAGAACCACTCATCTGAACTATTATGGAAGGACCTGAACATGATCTCAAATGTTTCCTCTAACTGTAAAGTTCTATAATTGTAGCTCTCTAGAATGGATGTTTTTAAGACAAGCAAGAAAAATATTTACTAATCAAAGAATAGTATCCTTAGGAATTTTATATGGTTAAACAGAATTATTGACCTTTGTATGCCCAGTATTTAGCAGAGTGCCTGGCACATAGTAGGTACTTAATAAATGCTTGCTGATTGATTGGTTGGTTGATTATGTTGGCAAGCCAACATGCTTTGACCATTTGGAAAATTTCAGAATTGCAAAGCTAACAAGTTTAGGCTAAAAAATTAAGAGACTACTGGAAAAAATCTGGTGAGCTGTGATGAGGGTTTCTGTTAGGGGGGTTATTGTCTTAGTGGAGAGAAAGGGAGAAATGTGAGAAATGTTATGGAAGTAGAATGGACAAGACCCCACAGTTGATTAGATATGGCAGGTCAGGAGTGTGAATGCACAGAAACTGATATAATTCCCATGTTGTGAATGTGAATGACTGGTAGTGTACTTCATAGAAACATGGAAGATAGGATAGAGTAGAAGCAAGGTGGCCCAGAGGGCAGAATTCCAGGTCTGAAGTCAGGAAGACTCATTTTCATGAATTCAAATCTGGCCTTAGATACCTATTAGCTATGTGACCTTGGGGAATCTGCCTCAGTTTCCTCATCTGTCAAATAAATTGGAAAAGGAAATGGCAAACTACTCCAAACTCTTTGTCAATAAACCCCCAAATGGGGTCATGAAGAATGAGACATGACTGAAATGACTGAATAGCAATAGGAGGAAAGGACAATTTACTTTAGAAGATAATGATTTTGGACATATTGAATTTAAGATGCCTATGGGACTTCCAAGTGGGATGATCCAGAATAATGGCAGCACTCTATTGATGTGGCTTTTACAAGATCTTATCCTCACTTCAAATTTAAGCTGCTATTGCTGAATATTTCACAGCATACAACCTTTGCTGAAGTTTTAAAACAAGGCAAAGTGATTTCTGAATGTCCATTCACCTGGTCCTGGCTAAAGTTGCCTCCATGTCAGGTACTCCTGGTATCTGTCCTTATCCTTCTCCTACGCCTTTTCTCCTTTTGTATGTTGTTGATCCTTTTAGATTGGAAGCTTGTTGAGGGCATAGCACAGTACCCAGTACAACATAGCCACTTAATATTTATTGGATTACATTGGATTGGTTCCTGGGGATGGCCTCAAGCTAGCCTATTTTTTCAATAGGCTCCTTATTATTCTCCCCACCTGAAGACTTCCCTTCTCTGATGCTCCCCATGGTTTGATAATTTTAATTGATTAAATTGGTAATCCTAAAATATAGGCTGTAGTCCTGTTGTTTCCAAACTCGAGAAGTTTCAGTGGCTCCCTACTGCCTCTGGTATAAAATTCAAACTCTTCTGTGTGGCTCTCTCCTATCTTTCATAGCTGATTCATTACTCCCTCTTTCACACTCCACTTCTATGTGATCCTTCTTGTTAGACCTTGACCTCCCTGCTGGTAAGAACTGTCTCTGCCCTTCCTTGTATCCCCCAGCACTTAGCACAGTGCCTAGAACATAGTAAATGCTTAATTAGTGCTTGCTGAGTGACAAATGGACTGATCCAGGCAAACTGACCTACTTGCCATTCTCTGTAGGGAGCTTTCAATCTTCTGCTTCCCTGCCTGTGATGTCCTCTTTTCACTTTTGTTTTTCAAATCCCTGAATGCCCTCAAGAGTCCCTTCAGCTGCTACCTCCTACGAAAGCTCCTTTCCAAGTCTCCTGACCCTACCTCCCTTATGTTGTCTTCATTTTGTATTTACTTGGCTACAGATTATTTCTCTCTAGCTGAATAAAAGCTCCTGAGAGTAGAGACTACTTCATTCTTTCTTTCTATCCATAGTACCTAGCACAGTTCTTAGCACACAGTAGATGCTTGATCAGTATTTGTTGAATTGAATTGAACTGAACCAAGAGGAAGAAGAAGATACTGCTGGGAACGTAAGAACAACTTTCTTGATTAAAAAAAAAAAACCCAAAGTAAGCAAAGACAATAGAACATTAATAATTTCCAAAGAAGAGAAGAGATTAATGGGAAAGCTTCAGAGAGTGAATATAGGCAAAGGACTCCCCATATGGGGTCATGAAATTATGATTTATTATCAGTAAATAGTTGATTTGTATTCCTAGTTTGTATACTTATATGCCCAGGGTTGCATAAGAATTTCTCAGGGGAAAAGAGGTCATGAGTGGTCAGCTCCTCCACTGTCTCATTGGGAGCATTTTTGATTATTTTCTAGGCTGTCATAGACTTTTAAAGATAAACAGGAATGTCTTCAGGACATTTACTTGCCCTTCATTTATTTACTATGAAAGTGCAGCAAGTGGGCTCTGAGAGCAACATGGCATCCGAGGTCACACAATGCTGGGTCATATCTTGGTTCTAATCAACTTCATCTCTTTTTTATGACCATAGTTGAATGCTATAGGGTCATGTTTTCCTTAGATGATGTTTAAGATTAGAGAGAGTTTTTGCAGAAAGAAAATTCATCCTCACAGAAGTCCCCTGTGACAGGAACTTAGCTGTCCCTGGGGAGGGGCAGCTGGACCTAGGGAGCCCTTAGGAGGGGACTGGACTTTATTTCAACTGCCCCCAGTCCCCTTTAGCTCAGCCCACCCAGCATCATCCATCATGGCATGTGGCAGCCTGCTACATGGAAGAAGTCTTCCAGTCTTCCATAATCACTCAACAGGAGCAACCCCCCCACCTTCCATGGGGATGCTCTACCTTATAGTCCAAACCATCCGAACAGTTAAACACCACACACTGAATAGCGAGCGCTTTGGCCAGATCTTTCGTGGTCTCTGTCTTCCCTGTGCCTGCAGGTCCAGCTGGGGCTCCCCCCAGGTCAAGCTGCAAGGCTCCCATCAAGCAGAGGTAGCAGCGATCCTGAAGAAAGGCAGTGACCATAAGCATTTGTTAAGCCCTAATCCCAAGAAAGGCAAAACATAGACTCCATTCTCAAGAAGCTCAGTCAAATGGTGAAGACAAGACAACAACTTTGTGTAAACCAGCCATGGACAGGGTGAGTGAAAGAAAATCAATAGCGGACAAAAAGGCATTTGGTCAGTTTTATAATTTTCTTCTTCCTCCCTCATTCCCCCCCCCTTCCTCCCTTTTTGCCTACCTCTTTTCCCTCCCTCCCTCCCTTTTTGCCTACCTTTTTCCCTCCCTCCCTCTTTCACTCCTTCCCTCCCTCCCTTCCTTCCTTCTTCCTCCCTCCCTTCCTTCCTTCTTCCTCCCTCCCTCCTTTCCTTCCTTCCCTCCCTCCCTGCTCCCTCCCTTCTTTCCTTCCCTCCTTCCCTCCCTTCCTCCTCCCTCCCTTCCAACTCAGTACATTTCCCTGGTTTCCCATATGTGAAAATCTCTATTTTTTGTTTGTTTGTTTGTTTTTTTTAGCGCTACCTTCTAGTTTCTATGGTTTCCTTTAAGCCTTGGTTAAAATCCCAGTTTATGCAAGAAGTCTTTTCTGATACTCCTTAAAGCTAGTCCCTTCCTTCTGTAAGGCTTTCCAGTTTAACCTCTAGAAAGCTTGATTCAGTGAATAGAACTGGACCTGGAGTTAGGAGGACCTGAATTCAAATCCAGCCTCAAACTTTTTATTTTTAATAAGTTAAGTGCCCCCTATATGACCATGGAAAAATCACTTAATGCTGTTTGCCCCAGTTTCTTTAACTGTAAAATGGGGATAACAGCATCTACTTCTCAAGGTTGTCGTGAGGATTAAATAAAACAATATTTGTAAGATCTTATCACAGTTCCTGGGACATAGTAACAACCTATATAAATACCAGCTGCTGCTATGATCATGATCATCATCAATCAATCAATCTTGTTCACACATAGTTATTTGCCTGTTTTCTCCCCCATTACAATCTGTGTTCCTCCAGAGAGGGAACTGTTTTTGACCTATCTTTATATCTTCAGCACTCTGGACAGTGCCTGGTTCAAAAGTACTTTGGAAAATGCTAGTTGACTGAAATACTTGGAGCAGAACTACTTGGTGCAGAACTACTTGGTGATGATGGGGTGGATGCTGCTTACTTGAGGCTTTGGCCATTAGTGGAAAAACTTCAATGGGAGCTCTTCAGGGAAATGACTGTCATCTTTTTATTAGGCTATGCTAGGTAAAGGAGAAATGTCTCATAAATGTGCTAATGAAGCTCTTAGCCAGTGAGTCCTGGGTGAGGCAACAAAGCCAATCTCTGGCAGGCCTTCAGAGCTGAAAAGGCTTCAAAATGGCCTCAGGGATGGGCTGAGTGTCTTCTGGTCAAGGCTCAGTCTGTCCAGTTTTGAAGAGGTCCAATGCCAGAATACTGGCCCTTAGTAGAACATGATTACATCTAGTCATTCATCCATGACCAGCAATGAAGGCACTACTATATGCCCTAGTTAGAGTTTAAGAAATTCTAATATCTTAATGATCTTTAATTATTATTACTATTGTGAGTGAGAACTGGAACTTGAATTTCACTGTAAAAGAGAACTCTGTGAGAGATGATTTATTTGGATCTCTATACTATTCCAAGTATTAATCAATTTGATAAAATCATATTAAAGTTCTGTTTATAAGACTGCAGAGCTGTGAGCTGTAGATTCTAAATTCACTTGCTTAACTGTGGGAAGCTAAGTAGAGGCTTTCGCATCCTTGTTTTTTCTTGTCATGGTGACTCTGCCTCAGTTTGTCTCTTTTATTATAGGTAGGATCATTTTAATCCCCACAACTCCAAGGTGAAGACATTCCCTTTCCCAATGGGAGTGACCTGTGCCATATTGTGTCTTGTAGAATTGCCTAAAGCAGAACTGCCACTGGGCCAAATAAGGCCCACTATACTCTTGAGGGTGACCTAAACCACATTAAAATGTAGTGCTTAATTGATTTTAACGTGCTGATATATTGATAAAAAAGGTACACATAGACATTTGTGGGTTTTCTAAGTCAATATATGACCCACTATGGTTTAGTGGCCCTAGTTTCTAATTGAGTTTGAAGCCACTGGTCTAGAACATTTCAAAGTTAAGTCCAAGGCCTTAAATTCAGGTCTTTCTGGTCCCAAGGTAGATTCTTAATCCATTACACCAAGCTGACTCTCTTCTATACAAATAGTAATAAATAGATGGAAAATAACTTACAGTAAGGGGAGTAATCACCAGCCTGGGACATGCCCCCAGGTACTCATAGCCATAGGTATAATGAGAGAGGGCCATTTTGGCCACACAGTTATCCAGGTCAAGGTCCCAGTAATAACGTAGCTGCCTCTGCCATTCAAAGCAGTCACTAGTAGTTATCTATCCGAGAGACAGAAAACAAAAAGATAATGCATTTGCTTATAAATTTGAATTCATAGTAATTCATGTGGGAATTATTACTTTTAAATAAGGGAAATAATTACCCTTGATTGCACAAGTTCACTGACAATGTCTCTTGCGTGTACATCAATGGTAATTAAAGCGGTTATGATGTTTCTGTGTAATTTGGGAAGACTACCTCGGACCAAGCCTGCCAAACCATTTAGTCTCTACAAATAAAAAGAAAGAAGATTTGACCATTATTTTCTGCCTCAGTAGAAAACAGCTATTTTTAGGGGCAGTGATTCTGGAGGAGAGAATGAGGCTGATGACTTTGCACAGCTCCCTTAAATCCAAATTCATACTAGGACACCATCCTTTGGTCCTCTGAAAAATTAAGTACTACTACCACCACTACCAATTTGGTTATAAGAGGTTGGATTAGATTCCCCTATGTTTAATGTACTCAAAGATCCTTTGGCCTGTGATCCCATGACTGAATATTCCACAAGTCTATACAAAGACTAATCATGATAACGAGGAGGATAAAAATGATAATAATATATAATGATAAAAGGCTTTGAACCCCCAAACAACCCTGTGAGTTAAGTGCTCATATTATCCCCGTTTTACAGATGTAGAAATTAAGACTATGAGAAATCAGGTAGTAAGTAAAAAAGCTTATCTGGGATAGGCTTTTAATCAAGGATGTATTATTGGTAAATATTTAACAACTGGCTCTTGGTGGTGGTGGTGGTGGTATGCATGACACACTTTATTCTGCATTGTTAAAATCAATCTATTATTTTCTCAAGTCCAGATAATTAACAAAACACAAATACCCATGTCAGCCAGCAAAGGAGTATTTATTAAGCACCTACTGTGTGCTAGGCACAGTAGTGCCTGGGAATACCAAGAAAAATGTGTGAACAACTCAGTTGCATAAATTGTTGATCACAGTTTATCTTAGGAAATAATAGGCATATTGCAAATACTTCTGCTCCAATTTAGAAAACACTTTGGTGTAAGGGTCAACAGCTGAAATTGTCTCTTTTCTCTAGGATCCCTTTGAATAATAATAATAAAAAAACCCCAGTAGCATAGAGCTTCCTTGGTGAGCAGGAGGCTTTTTCTCATCTCAAGCTGTCTTAATCTGATTTCCTACCTCATTGGTTCTAAGAATAATGACATCAACCACTTAGAAAAAAGCAAAGGCAAATTTATGAAATTAGCATTTCAAAAATTACCAAAGATCTTGAAAGGTTTATTTTATTTTATCAATCTGATTTGTTCTCAGAGAGTTTTGGAGGTAGTAGAGTTCTAATCAATTTCTTGAGTTTTTCAGGACTGGATGAAACACTGAGCTAGAGAGATGTTTTGAATGTTATTCATATAGTTCCTGTCTAGAAAACAGGGGCAAATAGATTTCTTTAACTTTCCATTTTTTGTCTTCCCTCTCCCTTAATTTTGTCTTAGTTTTCTGGTTTTGTTTACTGACAATTTCTAGGAAAAAAACTAAAACCAAAATCTTAAGTAGGAATGAGTCAATGAAAATTCTTTAAAACTCAGCTCCAGAACCATCATTCTATGAAGGAGCATCAATAAGCATTCATTAAGCTCTAGTTATGTGTCAGGTCCTGCGATAATATAAGACAAGCTCTGGGATTACAAGAACATACAGTTCCTGCCCTCCAAAAGCCTATAGTCTAAAGGAAGAGGTGATATCTAAATCTCTCTCTCTCTCTCTCTCTCTCTCTCTCTCTCTCTCTCTCTCTCTCTCTCTCTCTCTATATATATATATATATATATATATGTGTATATATATATATATATGATATAGACAGCCTAACTGGAGGGAAACTTATCTTCATTGCTGTTCATAACTCCTAAACCCTAAAAACAATAGTTTATGTTCACTTGGCATAGCATTATGCATGTATGTTGCCGCCCCAGAGAGAACACAGGTGGTCAGGAATTACTTTACTTCTTTCTTTTGAATCCCTAGAGGCTAGCCTTGTGTCCATAAGGTAGTCAATAAGCATCTATTAAGTGCTTATGCACCAGCCACTGTGCAAAGCACTGACAGTACAAAGAAAGGTAAAAACAATTCCTACCCTGGATGAGCATTGAGACCAGGAGATGTACAGGATGGTGGATGTACAGGGGAAGACTGGAGAATACGAGGGGGTTGGGTTATGAAATCCTTTTAAATACCAATACAGGGCATTTTAATCTTCAAAGCCCTTTCTAAATGGTTGATTGACTGTTGCCCTTTGTTCTAGCCCAGGTCCAAAATGACACCATTATATTGGAGTGTCAGATTGTGGCTGTTCCAAATAGCAGGCCTTTCATCAATGCTCACTGATTGATTATTTGATAAAGCGCCTAGTCATGACATGATGCAAGTTTACAGGAATAATATGAATTTTTTAAAGACTGAAAGATAGCAAATTTGAATTATTTGGACACTAATCCTCTAAAGCTTCTCCCTGATCCTCCTTCCTCTCTCCCAAAACTCACCTCAAAGTTTGTTCTTTCAAACATTTCCATTGCCAGCAAGTGGTCTTGATCTTGCCCTTCCAAGCACTCAGTCAAGTCTCGACACCACATGATTTGAGAAATGGTCAGCACAACCTACAAGGAAACACCAGTTTGGCCAATGCTGAAAGGCTCACGGAGAGTACACAGAAAGATAATAACCAAGGTTGAGGAATTACTTGGGAAGGATGGTCAGACACCACCCATTCGATCCGAGTCTTGGACTGGTAGTCAGCAATGGCGGCTTTACTTAGGCGCCTCAGGGATGTGAACATGGCTTCTTCCACTTTGCCCAGCCAATCTTCCACATTCCCTCGAGCCTTCAGACCTTTCCCCAGGCCAACCTAGGAGAGAATTGCAGCAACTGGGAGACCCACCATGCAAGAGCTGTTTGGCTTCTATGAGAAATTAATTATTTCTCTCTAATAACAACTTATTGAATCAGGGCTAAGGTTCCCTTCCCCTCCCTCTTCCTCCCGCCCTGTCTCTGCCCCTGTCCCATCTCATTCTACTTCCTCATTCAGAAACCAATCAGGGTGAGAAATCTTTTAGAGATTTACCCAGCCCAAGATCTAACCAGACAGTAAAAAGAAATTCTGTTTGGGCTAATGGGAACATTCCTGTTCATAATGTTTGCTCAGACGGATCTGGGAAAATGTTAAGACCCTTGCTCTTATCAAGTCAGAGACATTGATCTCTCTTTGATCAAGATTTGAGTGATCTATATCACCTGATACCCCAAGATAGCTCACTTCCCACTGTGTTAATGCGATTAGGCCCCTCATCAAGAACAGGAACCTTTCAAAGGACATAGAAACTGTGAGCCCACCTCTATGAAGGGACTTTGATCGAAGAGAGACAGCCAAAAGACCACTTTGGTTTTATTAACATGCTAGTCTTAGTAATAAAATAATTTAATTACCCACAAACTATATCTCTTGAGCAAATTAGGTGAAAATTCTGCCCAAGAGGGAGAAGCTCTCTTTGGGTTTTCCAGCAGAGGTGTGTGGAAGGAATTAGGCTAAGTGTAGGATCAAGTGTGTCACTGAAAAAAAAGTATCCTAGCAAAATCGGGAAGCAGACAGGCTAACAAAAAAGTAGGATAGAAAGTTCTAAAAAAAAAAAAAAAGGTTTAATCTCAGCTTTTGATTTCTGGGTCATTAAGGCCCTGTTTGGTTTGTCTCTGTGTTTCTGTGTAAGGTTTTCTAAGATTAACTTGTTAAGGGAACTGAAACTGATTCTCCCAGCTGTTAGTCTGGAAAATAGAATCAGAGATCTTTCTTTCTGAGTAAAAATGCCAAGGTTTTTTTTTTTTTTTTTTTTTTTTTTTTTTTTTTTTTTTTTTTTTTTTTTTACCTTTGATGGGACTTTTCAGCTCCCAAAACACCAAGTTTTTTTTTTTTGTTTTTTTGTTTTGTTTTTTGTTTTGTTTTGTTTTGTTGTTGCTGTTTTTTATTTTTTTTTTTCTTTGGTGGGGCTTTGCAGCTCCAAAAATGCCAAGTTTTTTTTTGTTTGTTTGTTTGTTTTGTTTGTTTGTTTTTAACTTTTTTCCTTTGGTGGGACTTGGCAGCTCCAAAAATACCAAGTTTTTTGTTTTGTTTTGTTTTTTGCTTTTTTCCTTTGATGGGGTTTTGCAGCTCCAATGTGATAATATCTCAGACCAAATACCTAGTAGCTGGGCTGGACCCTAAAAAGGCCAATCTTAGGAGCCAGTCTGTCACCTCAAATGAGATTAATTAATGAGCCCTTTAAAGCCTACTTGGATTATGTTTAAATTAAATCTAGAGAATTGTCTTTGTACCTTCATCCCTAATATCTGACATCAGGGCAATGTGTTTAAAATAAAAAAAAAAGTTTTTGTTTTTTATGACATTTTAATCAGGACTTAAATGCACCAGTTTTAGGATTTCAGTGATTTGTTTAAAATATGTATCAATATTGTAAAAGTTATTTTTATAAGTAATGTTGGTGAAGGGTATGAGAAAAATACAACTCTCTTGATTTGTAAATTATTCTGTGTTAACTCTTAGAAAAGAGGTGAAGAGTAGCAGGACAGAAAGGAGCATGAGTATGATTTTTAATTTGGAAAACTGTGTCAAGTAGGCAGCCAAGCTTTTTGTTAATGGTGTGTGGGAATAGACAGAATCCTTCTTTTGTGTTTCAACAGGAACATAAACCATTGCATGCCTCCTAAAAGTTTTTGTAATCATTTAAAAACTACTTAATGAATTTTTAAAAAGATTTGTTCCATAAATTTCTTCCTCTATTAGCACTAGGAACAGAAAGTGCAGGTTTCTATTTTCTTTTGGGAGAATGAGAGATTTGGAGCTCTTTGATCTCCTAGGGAACACTTGAATTACAGCTAATCAAGCAACAGTATAATTTTAACATAAAGATTAATGTATAAATAAATTTTATATAAATTTACATTTATACATAAATATACCATATATATCATCTGATATTCTATCTAGTGATGAGACTATATATAAATATCTTTTATAGATAATATCTAATTATGATATATTTATATGTAAATATAATTATAATTCATATTATATTATATCTGTATTATATGTGTATGAATTGTATGTGCCCAACTTGCTGATGGGGCTATTTTAATATATTTTTAATTTTATTTTATAAATAAATTTTTACAGAAATGGGGGGTGATACAGGAAGAAGAATCAAAGTGCTAATGTACATATATTTATTTCTAAAGCTATCATATATGTGACATATCACATATGCAATGTCATATATGTTATTACTCATTCACTCTCTCTCTGTCTCTCAACAATGCAACTCATGGGAAAAGGGAGATAATTAATTAATTAGAGATGATTAATTAGTTAATAATTAATCAGAGATGAGGAAGCTGAAGTAGATTTCTTATCACTAAGGTCCTTTCCTAGAATTCTAAGATGTGTTGAAATGTACAAAAAGGAAGAGAAGGCTTAATTCTTACCCGCTCTCCTTCTGGTGACAGCATGGCTAAAATATCATTTGTAAAAATCTTTTCTGGTTCTGTCTCAATACCAGGCAGTTTGGGTTCAGTGGAGATTAAAATAGCAAATTCCAGTCTAGAGATGGCATCAAAACACTTCCTTAAATGAGGCTGCACTGCTTGTGGATTGCGGGTCTGGGCCAAAATTTCCAAAAGCTCGTCATTGGATAAGAAGTAAAACCTACAAGGAAACAAATTGTTTTAAAGGCAAACCAACAGGACAAGTGTGCCTGGGATCCCTTAACAATGAAACTGTCCCCATCCCCTTTGGACAGCATGGTCCAGAGCTCAGTCCCTCTAATGCCAAGATGATCTCGAACTCAGGTTTTTCCTGACTCTGAACCTACCCCTCATTATTAGAGCTATCAATGAAATTTGGAGATTAAATTAACGAACTAAATCACAAGCTAAATGAAGAGTAGTAGCATGTTCTAGTCTCACAGATAGAATGGAATCATCTGCCTGAAATGAATATGGACCTGTGGGGAGGCTAGAATGTACTATGTGTATGTTGGAATTGGTTTTGAGGTCCAACGAGACGTAATGAAGGAAGAGACGGTGGCCAAATCTCATTAGCGTGCTGGAGTCAAAAGGCGGTAAAGTGGCTCCAGTTCATAACTAAACCATCATATCAGAACAGGGGCAGAGCAGGGAAGAAATGCTTCTACCATAAAAGACTCACACTTTGGGGAAGCAGGCTGCATCTAAGTCCCGTTGATTCCAAACCAACCTCCCTGGTCCATACTAACCTTTCCCTCTTTGGAAATCTTTGAGAAGATGCTGGAGGACCACTTGTTGGGAATTTTAGACTAGAGATTCTTTTTGTGAATGAGTTGGACTAGATGGCCAATGAAGTCCTTTTCAACTGACAACTGTGATTTTATGATTCTGTGATTCTTTCTGGCCCCAAGACCAGATCCTCTCAACCAAGGTACTCTTTATTTCAGGATACTACCTCCTGGATATTCTTTATCACAAACTCTCCTTTATATGTATATTTATATGTAAATATAACTATAATTCATATTATATCTGTATTATATGTGTATGAATTGTATGTGCCCAACTTGCTGAAGTTCCTGCCTATTTGTTATTGTAAACTTACTTTTCTTGAATTAGGGGATAACTGCTAGCAATTTCCAAAGATTATCTATTATTTTAAGCTTACCTCGGAAAGATAACTCTCTTTGATTCCAAATAAGCTTCAAGACACTTCTGAATTTGGTCAAGCAGTGCATTATTATTTTGAAAAGTTTCTAAAAGTCCTATACAATGAAAAGTAGTTATAAAATTATAGTAAAAATTGAAAAAGAAAATAATGCAGAAATTGTGGTTTTATTAATATTAAAAAGATTTGATGTATTTAATAAAATATAATTTTTAAATTATAAATTGCCATTTTGTGGTTGTAAAAGAACTAATGATTTCTGAATTTTAATACTTATACATATATATTCAGTATACTCAGATGGATCTTTAAGTTTGTTAATTTGAACTTTCCTCCAATGATACAGATTGTAGCTTCCTCCCTCCCCGCCCATGCCTGCCTATGCAGGATGCTTGTTCGAGATCTTCCCCAAATTCATCACAACCTGTTAGAGGTCTTTCTCTCTGTCTCTTGACGTGATAAACTTAATTACCCAATATAATTAGTATTCAGAAGATATTCTCTTCCTCTCTTTTTGGCCAGCTTAATTTTCCTAATATGATGGTATTCATCTTACCAACCAAAAGCTGCAAAAGAGAAGTAGAGTTAAATGTATCAAGGAAAAGATGTAGGAAAGAAAGGGAAGGTGATATAATCACATAAAAGGAAAGGAAATAACCATTGGACAAACTGCATATATTACCAATATCTTTCCAATGTCAAGAGAACTAGAGAAAGATCCCTGACATATTGAGACATGGGACACTTCATAAAGGATTTATGGAGAAACTTGGAAAGACCATAGGTCACTAGAAGGATAATGGTGATCTGCATAAAAAAGGAACATTTTTGAAGAAGAAAGGGTTTTTTTGGGGGGAAGATAGATCTGTTTGAGATCTGTTGAGATTGGGATGCTGAAGAAATATCCAATTTGAAAAATTATTACTTAATCAAGCAGTTGGATGAAGTCTCCATGAGTTCAAGAAATTTAAAAATGTGAAAAATTAGTTTCTTCTATACATTTTAATTCTTTCCAAAAAGAAAATATGATTCTCTTTTTAAATGGCATCCTACCTTCTTTACTCTCCTCCTTCCTCTTTCTTTCATGGGTTCTACTTACCTTGTGAAGACCCAATTTAGATTCTGCTCCTTTACTAATCTCCTTCTCTGACTAGCTTTCCAAATATGATATGAATACTCATATTTTACTTATTTATTAATTATTAGGAGGAGATGCTCCTAATCTTTTTTTTTGGTCTGGTGAAGTTCCTGGACCCTTTCTCAAAATCATGTTTCTATACATAACATAAAATACAAGGAAATACAGCTATCAAAATTTTTTTAATTCATGAAACCCAGGTTAAGAACTCTCTGAAATAGAGAGTCAAGCCAATAAACCATTTATTAAGCACTTGCTTGTGCCAAGCTCTGTTCTAAGCACTAGCTAGAAGGTTTATCGAAAGATTTGCACCTGTTTCTGTTTTAACAAAAAGTTATATTTTTGGAAAGTAATTTGTCAAATTGATAGTGACAGATCTAGAAGAGTTTGAACAGAAAACATAATTTTAGTTTCAAACAAAAAGATAACTTTTTTTAAGTTAAAATATCCCTGCCCTTTAGTGGCAGAAGACCAAATTACAAGAACATACAATCAATCAATTAATTAATTATGGAATTATTCACACTAAGCTGAGAAGGGAAAACAAAATCATATTATTTGTTCTCATCAAGTTTATGACAATGCTGCCTCCTATCTTTCTGGTTTTTAATTCTGAATCTTTGAGATCAATGATTATTTAATCCTCAGGCTCTAATGATCAGGCTAGATGGTGATTATGGTGAGATGAATAGAGATACTTCTTTGTAAATCATTGGGCTGATATACCTGGTTGAGTAGCTGCACGGAGGGCATTGGGCAAACGGTTAACTTTTCTCATGATTTCTTTCCATGATTTATCCACCTGTAAAAACATTTTGGCCTCTGCCGGCAGCTGTCTCTGAATGTCCGGAGCACTGAAAATACTCTCTAAGTAAAGCCAATTTCTCTGACAGGTCAGCCACTCATCCTAGGGAAATCAGTAAAATTGAAGTGTTAGCTATCACGGAGCCACTGGTAGCTTGAACCATGGGGCAGCCCATGCCCACTCAAGGATCTTGGATATCAGAGCTGAGATCCCCCCCAAGATTCAGAATGCCTTTTAGGGAAGATTGAAAGGACTGGGAGCTTATGTTGATGAATAATTTTCTGATTATGTCATGTTAGTAGTGGCTGGGGCAAATAGGGGATACAGTGCTCAAGATCTAGGATCAGGAAGACCTGAGTTCAAATAAAAATAATCTCAAACATTTATGACCCTGGGCAAGTCACTTAACCCTGTTTCCCTAAGTTTCCTCATCTGTAAAATAATCTGTAGAAGGAAATAAAAAATCCTCAAATGGGGTTACAAAAAGTCTTATACAATTGAACAATAACATAATAATTGGATGAAAACAGTGACAAGGGTGATTAGCCCTGGCTGGAGACATCTTAAAGATGAGACAACAGTCTTCATGTCTTCAAGTTCATATTGTATTATAGGCAAAAGAGGAAATTTTGGCACCAGTTATCAATAAATTCAATTTATTTCATTTTTCTTCTACTCCTTAAATACTCTGATATGCCAAACTATTCTGACGCTGCCTTAATACCTAATACATAAAGTTTTTTAATATCTGCAAAATACTTCGTATAGGATATGCACTAAAATGGAATGCTCTGTATCCATTCAGCCCCATCACTTTATCAAAGAGGAAGCTGAGATTTAGGGAAGGTAAGCCTAAAGTCTCCTAGGTAGTTCCTATCAGAGGTAGCATTGAACCCATGACCTAAAGGCAAATGTTCTTTTTACTCACTATACCCCACTGCCTCTCAGCCCAAACTAAAGGCATAAAATAGAGGAAAATATTATTTCTCAGGTTTTTTTTGGTTCTAAAATTCTTTGAATTATTTATTTTAAAATGTATTGCTCACCAATGTTTGATTAAACAATGCAAGTTGCTTTTGCCATTCATCAACTCGAGGTTTGAGTGGACCCACATATCGGGAAGAGGAAATTGTGGCCACATTAATGATGCTGTCATCTAGAAGGACCTTGAAGGGAAAAAAAAAAAAGCATATGGTAAGTGGAAGCCATTTCTGATTTTTCCCTTTCTATTGTTTTCTTCTATTTCTCATTTATTTCTTCTTGTTTTTCTCTGGACTTCTGTATTCTGTTGGGAAAGACAGATCTCTGAAAGAAAATTAGAGATTATATTAAGGGAATTTTTCATGCAAAAAGTAGGCATGATAAAAAAATGGACTGAACAGAATCAGAAGAGATTAAGAAGAGGTAGCAAGAGTACACAAAAGAACTATATAAGAAAAATCTTAACATCAATGATAACCTCAACGGTGTGATTGCTGCTCTAGAACCAGACATTCTGGAGAATGAAGTCAAATGGGCCCAGGAAGCATTGCCAACGACAAGGCTAATGAAGATGGAATCTCAGATGACCTATATGAAATCCTAATGAAGATGCTATTAAAAGAGCAGCACTCCATATGCCAGCAAATTTGGAGACACCCTAAAGATGAGACAACCTTAATTATGACCACTGGATTAGAAACAATCAGTTTATGTCCTAGTCCTAAAGAAAAGCAATACTAAAGATTGTTCCAATTACCAAACAATTGTGTTCATTTCACACTCCAACAAAGTTATGCTTTAGATTCTACAAGGTAGGCTTCAGCACTATATGAACTGAGAATTACCAGAAGAGCAGGCTGGTTTTTGAAGAGGCAAAGGAATCTAAATCGCCAATATTTACTGGATTATGGAGAATACAAGGAAGTTCCATAAAAAATCTACTTCTGTCTTCATTGACTGCACTAAAATCTAAAATTTCAGCAGTGAAACAGAATGAAATTAATGGAAAAAAAAATAGAATCAATTTAATTTTCCCAATTTTCACTAGAAATGCCTTCCCTTCTAATTTTTTAATTTATTTTTTAAAAATTTTATTTAAATCCTTTCTATTTATTTCCTATTTAAATCCAATCTACCTTTCAGGATCCCACTTATGTTATACCACCTTCATTAATCTTCCCAACTAGACCATATCCTCTAAGAACTCAGGCACTGGGAACTTATTTTTATATCTCTTTCATATACTCCACAGAGTTTTGTACAGAAGATTAGGTGCTTGAAAGTACATGTTGATTGAGTGATTGAAGTAGAAAAACTCAGCAGATATGATGGTTTAGATAAGGGTTCCCCATCTCTGCTTCAAAGTCCCATGGGCCCAAATGGCTGCATCTGGTGCAGATAATTCTTGGGTAATGCAATAAAGCCCTATCTCTCAAGCTTTCAACTCATTGCAGTTACTTACCTGTATGTCATCTGTCCCACCCAGGATAAAAACATCTTTGGCATCTCGGTGAAGCAAAACAATGAATTCTGTTGTTTTCCAAGAATCTTCCACCTTGTAAAATAATAACATTTTGGTAGACTTATATCATTTTCCAAATAAATAAATATATTACAAACAATGACCATGACACTGAAAAGAATCCTTCATGTAAAATGAGATAATATATTTTTTTGCTACCTGATTGTTAAAATCTTTAAGAGATAATTTTATAAAAAATTCCTTTAACCTTCGTTTGCTTAGATGGACAAGTTTAGTTGAATTTAGAATGAAAGTGGAATTGAACAACTTTCAATAGTAACAATAATTCAGGGGTCCAACTCTTTGTTGGAATCTCATGAATATGAAAAAGAAGGTTTGAGAGAATTGCTCACATAGCTCTGGAAAAGCCCAGATAACAAAGGGAGGAGTAGAAACAAATTTATTGTCATTGTCATTATTATCATCACAGTAAGGATTTATCTACTGCTTTAAGGTTTACAAAGCATTTTGCTTTACTATCTCATCTGATTCATGTAAAAATTCTGTGGGTTAGGTACTCTTACTATCTCAGTTTTACACATGAGTAAAGTGAAGCACAGTGGGGTTGATTTGCCCTGATTTACACAGTTAATAAAGTGTCTTAAGCAGGATTTGAACATTTTTCTTCCATAGTCTAATGTCAGCTCTCTATCTACTTTTCCACCTGGCTGCCTTCTTACAGAAAGCAATGTACAATCAAGAATCAGTGTTTGCCAGGAGACAACATCCAAAGAGATAGCCATAAAATCAATGGCCCCAGATGTCTCTGTGTAAATACATAAAGCATGGGTAAGAAACTTGACATTCAAGGGAACCCAAAGGGTTGATCTCAAAGGTGAAGCTCAGTGGGATGGGATTCAATGATTTTGCAGGGCTATGCTCCACAGGAATTGGATGAGGATTTTGGGCAACGAATTGCAAATTTGACAGGGATGCATGCTACTTTAATGAGGGGATAATTAGTGACATATCTGGTCCTGCTTTCTCTGCCAAGTAAGCATGGGTGAGAAACTTGAGATTTGGTTTAATGATAATTTGATTTTTTAAAAAATGAAGGAAAGACAAAGGGATCTGCTATTTTGGACTAGAGCCTGACCAATAAGTTGCTAAGGCAGAAACAATAAGAATCTTGGACAAGTGAGTTGGAGTTAGAAAAACCAGAAAGAAAAAACTAAAATGAGTGATAGGAAGTAGAAATGTAACTTAAGAAATAGAGAGAATCTTGTTCTCAATTAGCTCAAATCACTAGGCATGGATGAACTAATTCATAGTTATAAAAAAAATGGCAGGCCCAATTTCTAAGTACTTTTTGGTATTTTAGCTCTGAAATATCTTAGAAGACAGGAATGATCTCATAAGATGGAGAAAAGCAAATATTATCTATTTTTTTTTAAGTGAAGAAGGTAAAGATTACAAAAACTACCATCAGTGAATAAAACTTTTAAACACTATTTTACAAATATAGCTTGTAAGTTCCAGTAAAGGGAAGCAGTAATATCTAAAAACTATTACAACTTCACCAAGAACAGAGAGTGCTAGTGCTAGTCTAACTTTATTTCCTTTTATTGCTCTAGTAACTAGCCTGATAAATAAGGAGAATGCCACAGGTTGAGTATCTTACTTCATTTGACCAACTCTCTCAAGATAGGAAGAGATGTTAGATGGTAACACAATTGGATAAATTTGGGATTGATTGATGTGATCCAAAGGTAGTCATTAATATACTATAATATGCTTTTGATGAGCCATGGAAATTCTACAATAGTCTACTTAATGTTCATCATATGATTTTCAGCCCATGTGACAATCGTGGATTTTTTGTTTGTTTGTTTGTTACCTTTTTGAGTATTGTCTCCAGAGATGCTTCTCCAGAAGCCTGCCCAGAAACATCCTGAATCTCTTGTCCAAAATCAAAAACTCGCATATCAATGAGACGTTGCAGAGTTAACGGATTTTTAGGGTCCACAAGGGTAACATCAACTATTTGCTCAATAGTTTCCCAGTGTCTTGGTTTCAAGAAGGGGTTCCTCAAGTCTGTTATCACGGGAAGCTAGAAAACAAAAGCAAAGCATATTTGCTCCCATTTTAATCTGTAAAAGACATTGGAGTTGTGAATGGAATAAAAGAATAATCATTAATGGATTGATATTAATCTATGAGCAAGACACTAGATGAAGTTCCTGGAAAACATGCTGTCACTTCAGATTTCATTTGGGTAAAAGAATTCAGTAATGGTCTGAGAATCATTTTAATGCTAGTTTTAAAATTTCATTTAGGATAAATTCATAGAAAGTGTAACTTCATTGGTTTTAACTGCAGAATAATGATTAAATATTGAATATGAAATTAACATCATGAATCTGATACTTATGTTAGATCATTAAATTAGTATTAGTAAAATTTAAGACATGAAATGGATTGTCCACATAGGAAGACACTACCATTTAGCAATTCTCAAAGGAAATGTAACAATTTCCATTCTTCTTTTCTCAAGAAGTGCTGTGTTATGTTTCTGGGGTTGCTACAGAAGTCCCTTGTGCACCAAACATGTCCCATAGGAGAAGCAATAGGAATATATAGGCAAGAACAGGATGAAAGACATGGATGATCTATAGTTTGGATTAAGAGAGGAGGAGTAACCACCTCTGATCCATTGAAGTTGTAATGTGTAAGTACTCTGTTCTGGAGTGTGAAAGGGGAATAACTCTGGTTCCATTGGTGGTTCTGGTGTCACTTACAAGTTCCAAGTAGGCAGTTGACTATGGAAAGGCCTTTCATACTTTTCCACCTATCCTCTTTTTTTCTCCTTCAGATTCATGATGACTGAAATACATCTGGGAGGGATCCTAGAAATTATTAAATCTAATCTCATTTTACAGATGAAAAAATTGAGACTTGAGCAAGGTCATAAAGTGAGTTAATTTCAGAGCTAGAGCAAGAGTATCTTTAGAAATTTTCCAGCGGCTTTCTGGATGTCTTCAGGTCAAACTTATTAACTAAAGTAATTTTTGTTCTTCTTACTTCTAGGTCAGGGAAATAATGATAGATTGTACTGAAATAGCCATATACTTCAATCCATCTAACAAGCAGGAAAATGCATGAGATGAATAGTTGGGTTTAGACAAGCCAGTAGCTTTGAAATAGGGGTGAAGGGAAAAGGTAAAGTAACAGGGATAGGGTAAAAATAAAGGCTAAGAAAGAAAACAGTGAATAAAAATAAGATAGAGGCAAATTCACAAATAGTAATGATAACTTTGAATGTGAATGGGATATCTATAGTAGCTCTCTATGGTAGCAACAAATTGGAAATTTCAGGAATCCCTATCAACTGGGAAATGACTGAACAAGTTGTGATATATGGTTGTGATGGAATACTATTGTGCAATAAAAAATGATAGATCAGTGATCTTAGAAAGACATGGAAAGACTTGCATGAAATGATGAAGAGTGAAGTGAGCAGAACTAAGAGACATCGTATACAGTAATAGCGGTATTGTTTTAAGAATGACTGAGTCATTTTGACTATTATAAATACACAAATTTAGAATAAAGGACAGATAAAGAAAGATACTATCTGTATTCAGAAAAGAACTGATAAATAGGAGTATTATAGAATAATTTTATATATACACAAACATATATGTATATACATATAAACACACTATTTTTGTCTAATTGTAGCCATCTCTAGGTTGGGTAAAGGAGTGAAGATAAGGGGGAGTGAAGGAGTGAAGAAAAGTGGAAGAAAGAAATTTACCATGATAATATTATATTTTTAAAAAGAATAGCAAGTTGTATATAACAGATTTTTAGTTTCATGGGAAATGATATTTTTAAAAATTCTACTATTATTGAAATGCTTATTTTATTCCATAAATTGAAAATAAATTTAAAACCAATCTCTTCTCTGTACAAACCTTTACCCATTTTGAGCCCCTGATTATTCAAGTAGCATTATGTTGGTGATGGCTGAATGGTTTGAAGAATATCATTTGTGGCTTTATGGCAGTTTTCTGATTCTTTTCTCTACAGTTTCTCTACAGTCTCTTAGCAGAACTGTAGTCCAGATTATGGAAAGAATCCCCCTTGCATAGTGGTCACTTACTTTTTCCTTCATCATTTCCACCTTACTCTTCAGCTGTGGCACTACATTGTTAGGCGGCAAACCTTTTTCCAACTGATTCACAAATTTGGCATACTTTGAAACTTGAGAATTGAGAGACTCTGGATCCAGACTATCAAATTTACACTGTAAGAATAAGAAATCAGTAAATTAGAAGTTTAAGGTGACAGGTCTTTAAAAAGAATGAGAGAAAATATAAAGTGAAAAGAAATAATGTCTAGTCTTTTTACACCTGATTCCCTCCCATGTACACTTGAATATATAGGTATATGTCTACTTGATAGTCTTCAAATGTGGCTCTTGATCTCCTGTCCCTTTGCCTTTAAAATATCTGTTGCTCTTGCCAGAAGCTTCCTGGCTCCTTTCAAGAGTCAACTCCAAAAGTCTCTCTTTTTAGGCTCTACCAAGTATCCATAGTTTCTCTTGGGACTTGCTTTCTTTCTATTCTGTCTGTACTTAATAAATAATCAATTTAGAGGCAGCTAGGTGATACAGTGGATAGAGCCCTGAAGTCAGGAGGACCTGAGTTCATATCTGGTCTCAGACACTTAACACTTCCTAGCTGTGTGATCCTGGGCAAGTCACTTAACCCCAATTAGTTCAGTAATAAATAAATAATCAATTTTATGTTATCTTCCAAGTGCTGTTTTTTAAAATCTTTCTTTGCATCTACAGTGCTTAGCCCAGTGCCTGACATATGATAGGAGTTTCAAGAATGTTTTAAATTTAAATTTAATTTATTTTAAAAAATATTTTCTAATTACATTTTAATCTGGTTCAGACCACACTGTAGAGTGTTTGACATCTCTGTTGTAGAAATATCTCTACAACTGTAAGTTACTGAGAAAGTGCTGATCTGAAGTAGGAGGGAGAGTTTCCTCATTTGTGAGTTCTGTAGGCTGATGAAATTGCAAATCTAGACCTTTTCGGAGTCTTAGAATAAAGTCTTTTTCCTCTGATGTCATTACTCCCTGGATAGGACCCATGATAAGAGTGTCTGTGTGTCATGCAAGCCTATTCATAATGAATTCTGCTTTATGGTAGACTTCTATTAATGTAAATCACATATATAAGTTAGGGAAACTTTCCTTCAAATCTGAGATGTAGTTTTAAAGACTGAATACATGTATAAATTAGGGAAACTTTCTTTCAAGTCTAAGATATAGATCTAAAGACTGAATTTGTAGAATGTTATAAGACCTTAGAGGTCATTTAACCAGTGCCTTCCTTTGAGAGATGAGGAATGAAGAAGGTTAAATACCAAGCCTTGAGAACACAGAGTTAATTAGAATCAACTAGAATTAATTAGAATTGGTAGAGTGAATATTGCTTCAAAACCAGGTCTCCTGATACCCAGTGCAGTGGAATTTGGCTTTTAAAATAACTTTAGGGGGAGGAAAAGTTTAAAGTTGGCCATTGAGTTTAACAAATAAACTTGTGCTCAATTATTTAAGAATTAAAATTATGAAAGTGTATTTCTTTTCTACCTCTAACCAGTCTACTTGGAGGACATCCCATTCAGAGAGAGAATCCCAGAGCAACTGCTTAAGTTTCAGCTCTGCACAGACTTCTTCCAGAGCCTCAAATTTGGACACTTCTACCTTTAAGAGAAAGAAAAAAGAATTCATTAGAACTTATTTCTTTTTTTTTTGGTCTATATATTTATTTCCAATACTCCTGAAATAGAGACGGTATATTCAAAGTGCACAATGAGATGTATTTTTGGACATGCTAAAATGTATGGATTTATTTTTGCTTGTTTATGTGTATTTATTAGTAAAACTGTTTTTTTTTTTCCCAGTGTTTTAGAAAAAGATGAAATTCGGGAAATAGGGAATCGCTACAGATAGGATAAAAAAAGAAGAAAGAAAAGAGGGTCGTTTCAGCATGTGTTTTTAATGAAAAAAATTAAAGGAAGGCTAGAGGGAAACAGACAAGCAGGACAGCTGTGAAAGTAAAATTTTGAATTTGTTATTTAACTTTAAAAACATAGCTTGAACCAAAATTCTCTTTTGGTATTTGACTTTGTACTTAGGAATGTTCTTTTTTGTTGTTGTTTTGGTCAAATTTGGAATAAATATAACACTTTTAAAATATATTTTAGGGTTGTATCCAAAATCTAAGTCAAACTCACTGGCTTCAAATTTGCAAACTAGTTTCTTCTTATTTTCCCTTAAGGAATAGGGCAATATTTGTTTTGGGGGAACCCTATAGTTCCTCTTCTATTCACCACAATTTTTCACAAATCACTGATAGCATCTCACTCATATCATTTCTAAATTTCATCATCATGAAATATAATTTGACTAGACAAATGACACTTTATATTCACTAAAAGCATCAATAAAGTCTTGCCATCTTCTTTTCTTATCTCAAATGTCAACTACCTACTACAAATTTTTAGAACTTATTTCTTTATGAATAATGAAATAAATAACCATCTCCTAATTCTCTGCCTATAGAATTAGACATATAAGCAAGGGCAAATTTGCCATTTACCTGAATCTGGGGATGATAAATGGACCCAAAATGGGAAGAAAATCACAAGACCAGGAACTGAGGACTAAAGTCTCACTTGTTTTTACCCCTTATAAATAAGTTGCCAAAGAGTGCCAAACCTAGCTCCATTTGTCTCTCATCTTTCTCCTTCATTCATCATCCTAGGCAGCAACTCTTGCCTGGACTATAACAAAAGCCTCTTAATTGGTTAATCTGCCTCCAACCTCAATCCTATCCAATCCATCCTCAAACTGATGTTTTTATATGGAAATTGATATTCCAGATCACTCCTCAGCTCAAAAAGCTCTGTGGTTTCCTTTCTGGCTTTAACTTATCTTTCCAAAATAATTTCACATCTCTACACCTCCCTCCAATATAGCCTACTAGTGATTCCCTATGTGTGCCTTTCATCTGTGGGCTCCTTGGATTGGAAAAAGCTGCCTCTGTACCTAAAATGCTTTTCTGCCTCACTTCCACTTTTTGGTTTCTCTAATACTTTCAAGACTTGAGCAATTGCCTTTCCTGATATCCTTCTATGGATAGTACTTTACTTCAACCAAAATTATTTTGTCTCTATTTCATATGTATTCTGTATTAATTAAAGATATGTTATATCTATTATATCTATGGAGATGTAAGTTCCTTGAAAGAAAGGAATATTTTGTTTTATTTTTATGTCCTTGACACCCAATAACACATAATACATGATTAGTAGACATTTACTGAATTGAAATGAAATTCAAGGAAGAGACAGCCATCTGAGTTGGATCTCCAAAAAAATAATATGATTTCAACCAATAAAAGTGAGGAGAAAATCCATTTTAGGCATGGAGGAATGGTTGTGAAAATGCTTGGAAGTGATAGAAGGTTGGACAAGATGGAGAAAGGGCTGGTAGTTAGTCTGATTAGAAACATACTCTATACAGGGAAGGAGAAGGAAATGAAGTTGTAAAGATGGAATAGATCTAGATTGTGGGAGACCTTCAATGCCAAGAGAAGGAGTTTTATAATTTTGAAAAAATACATTTACAGATATTGTTACCTTAAAGTTCTTCTGGTAGGATTTATACTGGAAAGCACGTTTCTGGAGGTCATCCAGAGTCAACTGTAAATCACTTAATAGAGTTTTTATTTTTTCTTGGTCAGCTGAGATGTCCAAAATCTGTGGATCCTGTGAAATGAAAAAAAATACTAATTAGCAGTATATAATGAGTCTTTTGGATATGTATAGGATAGCCCAAAGTCAGGTTTTATGTTGTGTAAAATTAAGGTGAAAAAGGACTGCACTAAATCCACTTAGGATTTCTATTTCCCATTTTTCTCTCTTTGCTTTCATTTCCATGAAACATCAGAAACTTTTGGGGCTAATAAAAACCCCAGTCCCACACCACTCTCCTGTATTTTTCTTTTGCAGAATTTCTGCCCTTTCTTTGGGGGATTGCACAAAATTGACATGGATTTTCTAAACTTAAGTAAAATGGAGGCATGGGACAAAGACTTTGCCCTTGAGAACTACAGGAAGAATTTCAAACACAGTTTAAAAGCCTATTGGTGCTACTTAGAAGTCTGGTTGTTCTAAGACCAAAAGAGATGAAGATTTTCCCTATGAGGACAAAATTCACCTTTAGCTAAGACTCTGGAAATGAACAGATTTCTTTCTCATGATTTAGGATTTTTTTTTTTGCTTCCCATTTGATATAGTATAGCTTAAGAAATGTAAGTCTTTGTCTGGATTTTAATAAAAAAGGGAGATGGTATACAGACGTGTCCTCTACTCTTCCTTAGCCCAAGATTCTAGCTGAAGCCAGATGCTAGAAGTATAGAAACTCCACAACCACATGTTGCCTCATGGAGTCATAGCTGGCAGGGAGGGAACATTGCCTCCCAGTGACTATGACCCCAGCACCCTCTGGAGAGACTATATGTCATGTGAGCCCAGCATGGAATAGGTCCAGCAAGAATACATAACCAAGAAACACTATGGGATCAGGGCCATTAGTTGTTCTTTCCTTCAAGTGACTTTTGACCTATTCTCCCTATGTATGTCCTCCCTCTACATACATACACTGGCTACATCCATTTGGAGGAATATTTATTCTCCCTGGACACATGTGAGTTCCTCAGCACAGAGACCCAGAAATGAAAGTAATCCATTTATGAGACAAGAGCAAAGGCTGGCTATGGCCAGTGACCTGCCGTCAGCATCTACCAAATATCATAGAAAGGCGTGCACAAAAGATGAGAAGGGATCATCTCCAGTATAGCAGTTAGATGGCACAAGAGATAGAGGTCTGATCCTGGAGTCAGAAGAAACAAATTCACAATCTTCCTAGTATGGCCCAAAACAGATGCTTGATATCTGTGATTCTGGACAAATTACTTGACCTCTTAAATTCAGTTTTTTCATATGAAAAATGGGGATAATAATAGCACCTAACTCAAGAGAAGTATCTGTATAAAGTATTTGGAAATGCTAATTATTTTTTTCTCTCTTTCTTTTTCTCTCTCTCCCTCCCTCTTTCCCTCCCTTTCTCCTTCTTTGTGTGTGTATATGGGGATGAATAACCAAGGTTTTTTTAAAACAGATTTCAGTTCAGTCTATTCAGAGATTAAAGCTAGGTAAGAAAGAAATGAGGTATAAAAAGGCCTTTTTAACTTAATCCAAAAATGAGAACAAATAAAAGGAATTAATCTGAAAAGGGAAAAGTCCCAAGGTTTCTGACCAAAACAGCAACAGTTGCTATATTTGTGTTCACTCTGAGGCAACTGGAGACAAAAAAAAAAGGCCTGGAACTTTTGTTGGCCAATCAGTGAGAGCCAAGAGTGATTTGAGTTTAAGGAATGGTCCTCAAGAAAGAAATCTAGTTAGTGAACCCAAGAAAGAAAAAAGGAGGGCAGCAGAGAGAGATAAAGGAAAAAAGGAAGGAAGGAAGGAAGGAAAGAAGGAAAGAAGGAAGGAAGGAAGGAAGAGAGGAAGAGGGAAGGAGGGAGGCTGGCAAAGAGAGAGTGAGGGTGGGAGGCAGGAAGGAAGGAAGGAAGGAAGAAAGGGAGGAAGGGCGGAAGGGAAGAAGGGAGGAAGGGAGGAAGGATGGAAAGGAGGGAGAGAGGAAGGAAGGAAGAAAGGAAGGAAGGAAGAGGGAGGAAGGAAGAGAGGGAGGAAGGAAGAAAGGGAGGAAGGGCGGAAGGGAAGAAGGGAGGAAGGGAGGAAGGAAGGAAAGAAGGGAAAGAGGAAGGAAGGAAGGGAGGGAGGGAGTAAATTATATTGTCTTTTCCTCAGTGGAGTCCTATTCACACAGGTTGAATTTTGTCCTTCATTCTTGAAAACAACCATAACATAGGAAGGTGATGCGATGGCATGCAAAGGATTAGTTGAGTGAGGAAGGACTGTGCAAAGTCACCTATCTCACTTTTTCCTTTCAAATCATCTGGGCCCAGTGCCCAGACATAGACTGGGATGACTGGAGATCTCCCTGGATATAATAGAAGACCCTATCCTTTCCAAGCTAAGCTCTTTAATAGATCTCAATATGACTTTAGTTGTCTTTATTTATTTGGACTACATTAAAAAGGCAATCCTTTGCCTCATTTTCTTACTTAATCTTAATGACTGATTGCCACAGTTAAACACAGACCTGCCCAAAGATTTTATGATATATTAATTCTAATATTTCAGGAAAGTAATTCTTAATGATTATTCCTGTTTTGAAAGACAACCCAATACACGTATTTATATTTATTTATACATACATAAAAGGCAAAAAAAAATTTAGTAGGTCCAAACCTCACTATCAAAATTTGTAAACATTTAAATTATGTCCTCCTTACCAATCCCAGAATCATCTTTCCACAATACAATTAATTCTAGTCAAGTAAAATCTTTTTTCAAAGCTATGACTAAAAAAAAAAAAAGAAAGAAATCAAAGTTGCATCTTGAAGATGACTAGAAAACTTCTCTAACATTTAAAATATGGTAATAATCAAAGTCTATGGGAAAATATAATTCAGTTTATAAATTTTGTTTTACAAGTAGTGGTGGGAAAGTCAATAGTTATGGTGAGATTCAGGTGTACACTGAATTCTAAAAGCTTAAGTTTATTATATCTATACTTTTATACAAAACACTTCGCTTTTCCTATGCGAAACAATGAGACCAATGTTGGTTGAGCCAGTGTAAACTGAGTTACAAGATATAAGTGTAAATGTTTTGATTCCATGTGATGATATCAATTTCCAATACAACAGATGAAGAAAGACTTTTTAGATACCTGAGCTTGTAACTTTACTTCATTCACTTCATTATTTAGTTCTTCAACATCCTTGTCCAAATGTTGACAGAACAATTTAATGCTGGTGTCTCTTTCACCCACTGACTTATCGATGGCATTTCGGACTGCGATAATCGATGGCTTCATAGTAGCAAATACGGCAAAATCCTCAGGGGGTGTAGAAATTTGATATAAGTCGATAAGCTTATACATTTTAGTAACAATCTCGGCTTCATCTTCAATAGTTTCAATCTAAAGACAAGAGCATTCGATATAAGAAACTCCCCACATTTTGCAATGAATCACTGTAAATGTGTCATAATTCTATCTAATCATCTGTGGACCTCTATACTACAAAAATAATATCCTCTGAAGCCTGAGCAAAGGGGATGAGAGTTTGCTTTTAAAAATAAATAAAACTTATAGTAACAAAGTCCATTTCACAAATGCAGCATAATTGTCACTGTTCTACATGGAAATTAGAATAAAGAATTTAGAATTGTAAAGCCAGTGGAAACTGTAGAGATCATATAGCCCAGAGAGACTTCCCACACACACCCTAGTATGGTCCAAAACAGATTAAAAAGTAATTGGGAAATATTTAACAAAATAATAATAAAAAATACACCAAAACACAGGCATCATGGCTGGTTTATTGGCTTCTGTTTCTTTTTGGATTGTTTTTACAAAAAAAAATTACAAAAACAAAAACTGGTTTTACAAAAGAGGAAATAGAATATGAGAATAAAAGTAACTTGATCAGTGATACAACGTACATTAGTGACAGAGGAAAATTTTCTGATTTCTTCCTGTGCTAATTCTATTATATGATAGTGAAAAATGACTCACACAAATGACTGTAATTGTAATTTTAACAGAACCAAATAAAAGGGTTTCCCCCCTCTTCTATTAGTTCTTCATTAGCTTTAAAATGATATAGTATCATCAGTATTCTCTGACCCCATGACAATTTCATTTCTGTTTCCTTCCTCTCTTTCCCTTTCTTTCCCTTTTCCTCTTTGCTTCTGAATTGCCTGTTTCTGTCTCTGCCCCTCGCTCCTTCTTTCTCTTTGTTTCTGTGTCTGTGTCTGTGTCTGTCTCAGTCTCTTTTTTCTCCTTCCCCTCCTCTGTGTCTGTCTGTCTGTCTCCCCTCTCTTCCCCTCTCTGTGTGTATCTCTGTTTCTCTGTATTTCTCCCCTCTTCTCACCTCTCAGTGTCTCTTTCTTCCTCCCTCTTTGTCTCAGTCTCTACCTCTGTGTGTCTTCTCTTTCCTTCTCTTCCCCTTCCTCCCTTTCTTCCCCTCTCTGTGTCTGTGTCTGTGTGTCTGTGCATCTGTCTGTCTGTCTGTCTCTCTCTCTGTATCTCCTCTCTCCCCTCCATTCCTTTCTCTTTCTCCTTCTTTGTCTCAGTCTCTGTGTCTTTCTTCCTTTTCTCTTCCCCTTCCTCCCTCTCTTCCCCTCTGCCTCTGTGTGTCTGTCTCTGTCTCTGTATGTCTCTCTCTATTTCTCTGTCTCTCTCTGTGTCTGTCTCTCTCTTCCCTCTTTCCCTCTCTCTGTGTCTCTCTTCCTCCCTCTTTGTCTCAGTCTCTGCCTCTGTGTGTCTTCCCTCTTTCTCTTTCTTCCCTTTCCTCCCTCCCTTCCCCTCTCTATGTCTCTGTCTCTTTGTCTCCCCTCTCTCCCCCTCTCTGTGTGTCTCTCTGCTCTGTCTCTTTTTATATCTGTCTCTTCTCTCTCCCTTTCAACGTCTCTCTCTCTCTTCCTCCCTCTTTGTCTCAGTCTCTGCCTCCATATGTCTTTCCTCTCCTTCTCTTCCCCTTTCCCTCCTTCCTCTCTCCTTCTAACCTCCTCCCCTCATACGAACAGCTGCTGCTCTGGCCTCTAAGGCGCGCCTCCATGTCTGGAGACTCTTTCAGGATGTTTCACACACTCAGATCAGGACAGACTTTATTGGCACCAGGTGGTCAAGAAGTGATTTGGCGTCGGTTTTGGATGATGGATGGCACACCTGTTCTTCCCCTTGCATTTCATCTTGGAGCAAATATACTTCTCTAAAGCTTTAAGTATGCACATAACCTGTTTAACAATTAGCTTCCACAGTCCGATTTATAGCACTGTATATTATATAGTGTTAGACATCTGGAATACAGTTTACCTTCATGTACCATCTTGTCCTTTTTATGTCTTACTATCATATATTGATACAACGTAGAGATTTATGTGTCCACCTGGTTGTCCAGAGAATGGCAAAGTTTTTGATTTATGGATCCACTAACTCTCTCTTTCTCATTTGAGAAAAACTGCTTATTTATTCAATGCGATCAATACACCAAGTGTCTTATAGTCTCCTGCCAAAAGAACATTCTCAAGCCAGGCCTTCCTCCTCACTTTTCCAGAATATTTTTTTATTCAAGGGCTTTATCGTTGTACAAAGTTCTGGTCAACAACTCTAAGGAACAAGTTTCCCCAAAAAACATATTACATATTCTTTCCAGAATACCTTGAAGACATGACAAGGAAACCACCCTTTGCTATTCTGTCAACTCTACTCCCGACTCTCCTTCCCTTCTCAACTCATAACTATATGTTTTCTTTTTCCATTAGAAATTGGGATCTTTGAGGGTTTCTCTTTTCTTCCAGTATATAGCATATACATTCTAAATAGGAAGCACTTAACGAACGCTTCTTAACTGATTGTAGAAGTTGCAAGAGTATCGACCTTTAGAGCAGGGCTTCTTAAACTTTTTCTACTCGTGACCCCTTTTCGACCGAGAAATTTTTATGTGACCCCAGTTATGTAGGTATATAAAATAGGTATACAAGTCACACATTTGCTGATAACAAGTTATCATTTCACGACCCTCGCATTGAGTTAAGAGACCCCATAGGGGATTGCAGGCCATGGTTTAAGATATGAGGCTTTAGAAAAAAGTAGGCAGTCCTATTTACATCAAACTAATCAAACATGCATGCACACATATAATACACAGCATAGAGCTTATGAGGGATCACTATGAATGATGTGATGAAGATGAATATCAATTTAGCTAAAAGTGAATTCTCCTTAAAACAGAAATGTATATTTTATACAAAATACTATTTTACTGAGAGTTAGGGTGAAGAAATGGTCTCTAACTTTCCTCCCTCCCTAAAATTCTATTCTATGATAGATTGTCAAATAACTTAGATTCCATAAAAGTAGAATTATAGTGGAAATCCTATTTTTGCTATTCTTAAAAACATGTTTTTTCTTCCACAAGATATCCCGAAAAATAATACACAATAGAAACTGATGAAATGTGATGTGCTAAAGCATGTTGTAAACCTAGCTAATATTTAATTATTTTTATCATGATTATATTATATTTATACCTTAAATATCTCCTTAAATCTATGATGAGTTATTGCACCTACTATATTTTATATTGCACTTCTTACAGTCTGCAGTGAAATCTTAAATATATAATACATATCTGCAATGTTTACTCTAAAGCAAGCTCAGAAGACTGAGGTTTCTATAAGAGGTGTTAAAATGTACTTAGCTCTTCTTTAAAGAAACAATTTTAAAGAAGAGGAAAAAAAACAAAGAAAAAATGATTTTTAGTACTGGGACTGAAAACTCCAAAGTTTAAGTTTATATGGCCTTAGATTCTTTGAAATCTCTTCTGTAGTTTCTTATGGCACAATATGGGTCTCTTGAGGCAGTATGACCTTATAAAAAGTGAAATAGCCAGGAGAAAAATTTATTCTGGGAAAGCAACACTGGCAAGAGGTTACAACTTTGAAAGACTCAAGAACTCTCATCATTTCAATGACTAACCATGTCTTCAGGGAAGCTATGACAAAGCAGGTTTACAAAAAGGAGATGAACAGAAGAGGCAGAAGGAGAAAGACTTTTTCAGACATAGCTACTCTGTGTTCATTTTGTCTGGCCATACTTAATTGCTATAAGGGTCCTCTACCCTTACTTTCTCATGGTTTTTAAATTTTTGGGGTAAGCAAGAGGGGAGAGTTGAGGAAAGTAGCAACACTGAGGCTTAAAAATATAGAAAGGGCCATTGTAACATATTTTAAAACTTCACAGAAGAGAAGGAAATCCAGAAGGAAACTCAGAAAACAAGAATAGTTTTGAAGGTAATATGTAGAATTTATTGCATATTTTCCAAAAAAAGGTGTGAAATAGAAAATCACGATTTCACATAAAATCCTATTTTTATTTTCTGCTTTATGTTTATTAAGTTCAAAATTTTTATTTTCTGCTTTATGTTTTTTTAGTACTTAAGTTCAAAATTTTTAAAATGTGTGACTGGAGATAAGAGAATTTAGAAAAGCAATATTGTGAAGTAAAAATGACAACATTTGCAACAGATTAAACATATGAAGTGAGTAAGGGTGAGGATTCAAGAATGGCACAGAAATGAAAATCTGTATGCTTTCAACAGTAATGGGAAAGTTCAGAAGAGAGAGGAAAGGTAACAAACTCTGTTCAGAATATGTTAAATTTCTAGATGCCTTAAAAATACTTAGTTCTAAATGTTCAATAGTCAGTTGGTGTTGAAGTTTCAAAGGAGACCAAGAATGAAATTGTAGATTTGCATAATGATGGTAATTGAGCCTATAGAAAGTTGATAAGATCACCCTATGGAAAAGACAGAGAAGAAAGGGAACAAGGCGCAGCACAGAGTCTTTGAAAATATTCAACATTAGTGGGAATGATATGAATTAAATCTAGAAAAGTATACCGAAAAGTCACAAATGGATGGATAGAAGGGAAAGCAGTGCCATGAAAACCCAGAGTTTTGAGTACAGGAATGATGTAATAAAATATATGTATAACAAAAACCATAGTATTGGCTTTAGTGTCATGGATGCCCTGAGTTTATACTTCCCAGTTGTGTTACTGTGGGAAAGACACTTAAATTCATAATCTTAGTTTCCTCACCTATAAAATAGGGATAATAGTGGCAATGGATTATTGTGAGGATCAAATGAAATAAAATATATAAAGCACTGTGCAAACTTTAAAGTAGTATATAAATAAATATTGGCTATTGTTAATAACTGTAATTAATTATGCAGAAGAGTAATGAAAACATTAAAGCAAACAGAGAATATTATCAGGTAATTATTTCAGTAGTGTAGGTTAATATTTATTAACATGGTGGCAGTGGGAATAAATGCCCACTTTGTGATGGAAAACCGTGAGTTACAGATAAGAAAGGAGTAATATGTATAGATTGATATGTGCATTAATATACACATATGTGGGGGGAAGGTGTGTATTCACACATCTCCAGTCCGGGGCCATCTCCTGTTGTCCTAAGTTATAGGTGGTTCTGGAGGGAAAAAATGAGGTTGGTAACTTTGCATCCAATCACTTCATGTTATAGCATCACCTCCTTGAGATGGGAATCTTTGAGAATGAGGGACAAACACCATCAGCAGCACCCCCCCCCCCACACACACATACACTCCTATACTATTACTATTATTCAAAGTTGCATTTGAAGACTGATACCCAAGTTAAATGTATATTGTAGTATTCAAGATGACACTAATAATAAATACAAAGAATTACATTTCACCAAAGTAGTTTCTTCAGCCACAAGATATGGCATATTACTTATTAGACTGACACTCACCCTTTCCTGGATTTCATCAAGGAAAATCAAGCTATTGACATATTCCACAGTTGCAGTTGGAACAAACTCAAGTTTGTATTCTGCATCTTGAGCCTCAGTGATAATAGCATCCACCTTTTTCTTGCTTTGCAGGGGAAGCATGCTGTTTATGACCTAAAAAAGCAAAAACAGTGCATAAAAATCTTTAAATTCCACATTTTTTTGCTGCCCTTTTAGACAGCTTCTTAAGCATAGTGGCAGGTTTCTGTCTGTTATATCCCCAGCTTCAAGTATAATGCAGTGTGCTTCAGGTGGATGCCCTTATAGAGTGCTCCCATGTGCACTGATTGAACTCTGAAATCTTCACAAGGGAGATATATTCCTCTATATGTAAGAAATTAGAGGAAAGGTGATAAAATCAGAATTTTAGGAAGGGAAGGACCTTCCAGATGATGAAGACAAGCATCTTCACTTTGAGGTCATATTCACTTGTTCAAGGTCATACTGCTAACCAATGACTGTATCGGGGCCCTAAAAATCAGAACTCCTTGTGATTAGAATTTTAAACCAACTAATATTCCTGGGATGCAGGCTATGTGAGTGCAAATGGTGCCCACAGAACTAGAACATTGAACTATCACCTGAACACTTTTAGGGTGAGATAATTTCATGGGAAGTGCGGAGAGGTCTGAGAGAGAAGGCTCATATAGAGAGGAAAAAGTCAGGAGAAATAGCTCTAAAAGCTTGTAAAATAGGGTGTTTGATCCACTCTTCCCTAAAATTGGAACAAAAAGGAAGAACCGGAGAATTAATTTTGTAAATAAGGAATGGCTAATAAACTTTGGATGGAAAATGTCATCTACATCCAGAGAGAGAACTATGGAAACTGAATGTAAAGTAAAGCATTCTGTTTTCCCCTTTTTTCCCTTTTGTTCTGATTTTTTCTTCCCCAATATAATTCCTATGGAAATATGTTAAAAATGAAAATACACATATAAATGAAAAGAAAAGAAAGGAAAAGAAAAGAAAAGAAAAGAAGGAACGACCGATTTTCTGGTGTTAATAACAATAAAGCACTGTCAGTACTGGGAACAAAATGAGGAACTCACATTATTGCAAAAAGTGATTTGCTGATAAGAATAGAAGCTATACAAATTTCTGTATACTTACTTCCAAACAACGCAGTGGTGATGGAATTAGTTTTTCTTTCATTTTTTTGGTATCAATAAGCAATAATCCTATATTTCTGGTAGGCTTTAGACCTAAGGCATCTTTGTGTTCTCTATGATATCTTTCTAGTCGTTCAGCAAAGAAACGAACACCTATATAACATAATTTATTGCATAAACAAAGTATTAGAGTTTTAAGGATTTAAATATTCAACCCATCATGCATTAATTTCATATGTAGCTTAGGCTACATTTTAGTGTCTATGTTTAGATAAATAGCAATAATTCAACTTTTATAGTCTATGTTGGAGGGACTGGGGAAAGACAGGCACACTGTTAAGCTGTTTGGGGAGCTATAAAATGATTCAAACCATTCTGGGAGGCAATTTGGAATAATGTTAAGAAAATAACTAAAATTACTTTACACTTTGATCCCTAGATGCTACTACTAGATAAGTACTATCATTTTTCAAAGAGAGAAAGAAATGTCACATACACAGCAAAATATTCGTAGCTACGATCTGTGTAGTAGCAAAAAACTGGAAACAATATGGATTGAGGAATGGATTAAAATAAGATAAAATAAACTGCCTTACACAAATATAAAGAAATATTGCTGAAATGCAAAGTGATGAAGAATTCACAAAAGCATAGAAATCCTAAATGAAATCCTAAAGCATAGAAATCTTAAAAGGTGCAACAGGTCATGAAACTGAAGGGAAATAATCTTGGTATGGCAAGATATTGCCCATGGTAAATGCTAGAGAGCATTTTAGGGCACCTGTCATTTGTTACAGGAGACAAAGAGAGATCCAAAGAGGACAGAAACCCTTCAATTTATTATTTGTCATTCATTTTTTTCAGTTGTGTACAACTCTTAGTGATCTTATTCGAAGATCATGACCCTGTTCATCTCTGGGATTCAGAATACTTAAAACAAGTTTTATTTGCGGGGGGGATGGGGGGAGGAAGGAATCAAGGAGATAAGTAGTTGCATCTTAAATGGCAAATCCCTCTCTCCCAATTCCTAATTACTCTGTAATAGCCAATCCAATTCTACCTAGTGCTTTGATTTCAGGTTACTTCTCGAACCACGATTTTTAGTCCAACATAATTTTTTAAAGGAAGAGATGACCTGAGCGCCACTAAAATTCTCCAGTGCTTCATTGTACAGAGAAGAGCTCCTAGACTCTCAGAGTCTAAGGGAGCAGAATAAAAGGAGTAGATCCTAACAAGTTAAAGCACCTTAAGAATTGATCTGATAATTAATAAGGAGTAGTAAGAAAACTTACCAGGTTCCTCTTTTTGCAGAGCTATTAAATCAAGGCTTTCATTGTCCTTATAAAACAACTGAAACTTTTCAAAAGTAGCTGCGTAGATGTTGGCACTTTCAAATGCAGAATTGACGGCTTCCTTAAGATTAAACAAATACATAAAAATCAGGATCACAACACACATTTTATGAGCCTGTGACGTTAGTGAATGCAAGAAAAAAGTGCAGTGCCTTTGAAAATCAGCATCTTCCTGTCATAAAGGAGAGATTAGCCTAATTGGCTTTAAAACCAAGAAGAGTGACTGGGATCAATTCTTGAAGAACAGACAGTGATATTTCAAAACATAATATTTATAAATTAAGCAAGGGTAGAGCTTTGGGATTCAGGTCAGGAAAACTCGAATTCAAATTCAGCCTCAGATATTTACTAGTTGTGTTATCCAAAATCACTTAATCTCTGTTTTCCTTGTTTTCTCATCTATAAAATAGGAACAATAGTAGCATCTATCTCCTATGGTTGTCAAGATGAAAGGAGATAATAATTATAAAGTGCTTAGCTCAATGCATGGCACATAGTGTTAACTATTATTATTAGTATGACCACAGGTAAAGCAAGGAGAGAAATCACTGTCAGTGTTCCTTAATTTGGTAGGAAAACAAAAGAAAAATATACCTTTATTTTTAAAATGATAGAGTGTAGATATCTGTCATCTTCAAACACAACTGACAAACTTGGACCTTCTCCACAAGTCTTTTCTTCAATTTTATTGTTAATAATAGGACGGGTGAAAGCGTCAAAATAAGGATCAGGTACCAGATTAGGGACTGATAGAACAGTGAACTCAAATCGATCAATAGTATCTGAAATGCCCTCCTGTTAGGAAAAACAAAGACATACCCATTTGTAATACTTCTTTAAAATGCCAAAAACAAAGCAAAACCCAATAACTCAGCATTCATAAATCCATAAATATAACTCATGTATGTAAATTTCCCCAATAGAATCAATTTTCACAGAAGTGTGAAACTTTCTGATCTTTGTTAAGTTTTATCACTGACTGGAAATGAGTTCTTAATTAATATTAAATTTAAAATCAAGTAAAGTATATATATGAATGTGACTATATAATGGCCCCCAAATAAGCATCAGAAAATTCACTAATTAAGGTTTCATTTATATTTTTGTCAAAGCTAATCATGAGACTAATTCAACCCAAGTCCTTATTATGATTTATAAGAGGCTGGATGGGCACAATACCTATTTTCATATTTTCATTTGCTTCTAATACCTAGTAGTTATAAAATCAAGGTAGAACAGAAGTGGCTGAGGAAAGAGAAAAACTTTAGCCAAATTGAAAAGAAGAGGAAGAATTGAGGGGGATTTGGAAAGCTTTGAAAGTGTGAAGAAGGCCAGAGCTGGAATTGGGGAAGAGAAATTTGGGGAGAAAATAACAAGTTTGCAATAAGAGTATGAAGGAAAATGGCTCAACCACAAGAAGGTTCAATTGAAAGGAATCAGTAAGAGGTTTTTGAGGAAAACCTAAGAAAGGAAGAGAAGATCAAGAGTTGGAAGATTTGAGGAGAAAGGATGGAAAGAATGAGAAAAGTGGGAGAAGGACTTCAGCAGAAAAAGGACAAAGGCTCAAGTGAAGGGGAAAAAAGGGTGAGGTTAGGTAAATAAGAAAAATAAGAGTAAAACCAATTGATCAGGCAGTGAAAGGTTAGTGGATAAGGATCAAGAAACAGGGAATAGGGGCTTAGATGGGAAGAGGAATTGAAGGCAGTAACAGGAGGAGATGGAGGTAAGAAAAGTAAGTGGCTTTTAGGAGTTGTAATCAATCAAGTAAAAAAGTCTGAAAAGTAAGGATTAAGGAGCTCTTTAAAAAAAACCTACCTATTTAAAAAAAATTCTAAAAATCTATCTTCACTCCTATCTACCCACAATCCCCCCCATCCACACAATATATATCACATATATTCACATATATAATCACATATAACCAAACAAAATATATTTCCTCATTGATTGTGCCCCAAAACATATGTATCGTTTTGCGCTCTCAGTCCTTTCATTTCTCATTAATCTTCTGGAATCGTGGTTGGTCATCACACTGAGCAGAGTCTCTAATTTTTTTTCAAAATTGTTTGTTTTTACCACATTGGTATTGTTGTGTAAATCATGCTCTTGGTTCTGTTAATTTTCTTCTGTGTCAGTTCATATAATTCTTCCCAGGTTTCACTGACTATCCCTTTCATTATTTCTTACAGTATAAAACTTTTCTATCACATTTATATATCATAACTTGTTCAAGCATCCCTCAATTTACAGATATGCTTTCAGATTGCTATCCTTTTTTTTCTTAAGATAATTGGGGTTAAGTGACACATGTATGACAGGATCATACAGCTAGTTAAATGTCGGAGACTAGATTTAACTATTCCAGGACTATTGTTCTATCCACTCCACCATTTAGTTGTCTCTCAGATTCCCATTCTTTAACCTTGAAAAGAACTATTAACATTTTTGTATCCGTTAGAACTGATTTTGCTTGGGACTAATTGCTCCCTCAATATTCCTCCCCTCAATTTATCCTCACTTTGATTCTCCCTTCTTCTTCCTCCCTGTTTTTTTCATCTTTCTCTCTTAAGTAAAATATATTTTTGTATCCAGCATGCATTTGTATATTCTTCTCTCCTTAAACCATTCAGAGAATGAGGTTTGATGTCTACTTGTGGTAAGGTATCTACCACAATTTCCCCTAATTTTCTTTTCCCTTCTCTACCCACAGTGTATTATCCCTCTTCCCTTAACATTCAAGAATGCGGCAATCTCAGCACCTATTTAGACTTAGTCTACCACCTCTGAGAATAGGACTCACAGAGGACATGTACATTATCTCTCCAGATTATAAAATAAGCAGTTTAGGATTGTTTAGTCCTTTATCACTGATTGTTCTGGTTTATATTTTTATGTTGCTCTTAATTCATGTATTTGAACTTCAGAATTTCTCTACAATTTAGTCTTTTCATGAAAAATATTTGGGAATCCCATATTTTATTTCAAGACCCACTTCTCCCCCTGTTAAGATATTTAATTTTGTGGGATAGGTCATATTTGACTGTAAGCCTATATCATTTGTCTTTTGGAATATAGTATTCCAAACTTTCTGTTCCTTCTGACTGTGGTTACTTCATCATTTGTGATCTTGATTGTGGTTTCTAAGTATTTGGATTCTTTCTGACTCTAGGTATTTTCTGTTTATAGTTCTGTTCTGTTTATAATGTTTTTCTTTGGATGCTTTGGATTTTGGCTATGACGTCCCTAGAAGTTTTCATTTGGGGCTTTCTTCTTCCACGTTGTCCTCTGGTTCTAAGAGACTGGAATAATTTTAAGATTTCTTGAAATTTGGTCATTTAGACTTTCTGTTTCTCTCCTTCTTTGTCCCTTCTCTGTCTCTGTCTCTGTACGTCTCTCTCTTTCTTCCTCTCTGCTTCTCTCTCTCCTTCTCTCTCTTTCTGTTTCTCTATCTCTGTCTGTCTCTCCCTCCTTCCTTTTTTTCCCGCCTCTCATCCTCTCTCCCTCAGTCCCTCAGTCCCTTTCTCCCTTTTTCTCTCTCTCCCTTTCTCCTCTTCCCCCTCCTCCCTCTAGGTCTTGATATTCAGGCAGTTTAATTATTCATAAATTCTTTTCTCTTTGATCTGTCTTCTAGGGCAGTTGTTTTTGCTAAGAGATATCTTATAAGCCTATGTTTTTTAGCCTTTTGGCTTTCTTTGAATTTTTTTTTTTTTTTGTTTCATGGATTAGGTCTAGGGCTGGAAGGTGAGGAATTGTAGAAAGGAAAGAGGAAGACCGCTAAATACTTGGAGTTAAGAAACAAATTTAAGGCTCCTCCTGAGGAAGGGGAGTGGACTAGATATTTTTGATAAAGAAAGAAAGCAACTCTTTGTCTTTTTAAAAATATAAAAGTAGGGAGCATTAAGTGGCACAATGGGAGAGCACCAGCCCTGATGACCAGAGGATCTGAGTTCAAATCCAGCCTCAGGCATTTATAGTTTACCAGCTGTGTGACTTTGGGTGAATCACTTAAGTCTGATTGCCTCCCCCCAAATACGAAAATAAAACCTTTCAAGTTGTCAGGTTAGACATCACACAGTATTACATTGGAATAAGAGCTAAAGTGGCTGGTGAAAGTTATGGTGATTGTTTGTCAATTGGATAATACTAAAGATCTGCTGTCTTACTGGGTTTATTTACATACAAGATATAAAAAAGACCTTCTTGAGATTTGTCAGAATAGATTGCTTCCCACTTTTGGTGATTTATCTGAGCAATGATGCTGCCAAAAGGAACCTCAAAAAAAGTTGGAGGGTCTTAGCGGACTGCAAATTCGAGTCAAAAATGTGAAATGACAATGAAAAAAGCCTAAAGTAATCTTGAGCTGTGGGAAAGAGATGAGAGGAATAGGAAACAAGGAGGCAACTGTCTTATTTAGTTTGCTCTGACCAGACTACATGTGAATACTGTGTGAGCGGAGTGTACGCCACTTTAGGGAAAACACTGATAATTTGGGGAAATGCCAAAGGAGAGCATTCAAGGATGTGAAGAGCCCCAAGTTCATGTCAAATGTGATTCTGTGATGGGCTGAAGGGATAGAAAGGCTCTCCTGGAGAACACAAGTCAGGAAGTGAGAGTATCTGGAGAGCTGCCCCCTTGAAGAATGATGCATTTGTTCTGTTCAGTGAGGAAAAATTGGGAGCGATATATGGAACTTCTTGCAGAAATGTGAATTTTGGTTCGATATAAGACAAACCTTCCTACCAATGGACTAACGATGGGCTGCCTCAGAAGATAGGGAACAGGGTCATTAGAGCTCTTGTCAGGGAATTTCAAGCAAAGGATTGATGACCACTTAAGAGCTATAGTGGACAGGGAACTCCACTCTGAGTTCAAACAGGAGACCTCTTAGGTCCCTTCCAACTCTGAAATCCCATGAACTTGACTTAAAACAAATGACTGTTTTGACAGTAGATATCTGTATTAACACTAATTCATTCATTCTCAAAGACAAATGCATAAGCCTTTCAAACATAGCATTTTTCATGTGCATTCAAGAGATCTTATTTTCATTCAAATAATATATTAAAAGATTCTTAGAGGGATGTCACTGATCCATAGGCATGATTACATATGCTAAACATGTTATCTTCACATGACTTTCATTTTTTTTCTAGAAAATTAGAACATCTGGAAAGTTTCCCACAATAGACATGATGCTGTCCAATAGTATTTTCTATTTCTCTTATACCCAATATGGGGAACCACTGTATTGGCAATTAATAGATAGGAAAACCATTCACAGCTTTTTTCAATACTGAGTTTTCTCATATTTTCTCCTATCAGGCCAAGTTAAAAAGCACTTTCTCAAACAAACCTGAAAATGTTCCAAAGATGGCTCAAAATATAAAGCATGGATCTCCAGCATGAGTTCTGTAACAAACATGGGCAAGAGAGATTCATCCTCTTCTATCCTTTCTGTCAGTACTACTGCTGTTGCTGCCACACCAGGCTAAAAAGGGACATTGTAACATTATACAGATCAACAAATTAGGATAAAATAATAAAGTAAAATGTATATAATATAGTTTATTATTTGTTATAATATACATAATAAAATAAAACAGTTAATAAATAACTGAATTAAATTTAAAAATTTTGACATTTGGAAATCATTTTTGATGTGAAATGTGACCAGGTTTCCAAGAAACTTAGTCAACTGACTTTAAGTATTCATCAATCCTGTCTGTTGTTGACTTATATAAGCCTTCTATGGTATATAAAAAGGTAATCTTTGGGGTTTCTAGGAGAGTGATCTACTGCTTAAGACCTCGCTGGGCTGATGCTCCCAGAACAAACAGCCTATGACCCCTCCTCTCTAGAGAATCTAAGACTCTGAAAGTCCTCCCTTCTAGACTTATTCTTTGAAAAAGCAAACTTGAGATTGAGCACTAGATTCACACATTGAATGTCACTTTGTGGTCAAGAACTTCCAATTTGTGAAGGGGAAAATGAGTCTGTAAAATCTCTATTAGCAAATAAAAAAATCTCCTGGTGGTGATCACTCTCCTGATAGAAATCTGATTCTAGGCCCCAAAGACTGCCTTTGTATATACTTCAATTCTTACCTAGCCTTAAATCACTGAAAGTGTTTTACTTCAGACAAACTGGGATTTGGGAAAGACCTTAGTTTTAAAAGGCTACTGCACCTTGGACCATTGCCAGTCATCCTGATCTATGACTTGCAGTTGACTTTGGATGACTCAAGAAATCACCCTCCTCTCCAAGAAAAAAGGAAGCACGACAATTAATACTATTAAAACAGGCAGCCATGACTTCAGATGAACTGTGAGCTTTTTCTGAAGGGCTTGGAAAAAATCGAACTCACCTGTTGTTTCAAGGGCCAGAAGAAAATTTTGTCCCTCTTTGTTTAGGTGCCCTACATCTAATTCATGCTTTGTTATTTACCTTGCTTTTTGATGCATTTTACTGACTTGAAGTGCGTTTATTATATCCAGCAACAGAAAGACCATTGAGTAGGGATTCATGATTACTTGATTACCCCAAACAGCACTTCAAATCTGGGAGGTAGCAAGTGGTACATTTAAGGGGAAAAAACACTATACAACCCTCATTGATAATTGGTTCATTTACTCTCTCATCTACTCTTCTTTTGATTAAGTCATGTCTATCACCTATTGCAAGGATACTATATAAAGCATACTTTAAAGGCAGAAAACTTTCACTTATTCCCCTTGATTGGTCAAATTTTGTTCAAATTGACTGTTCAAATTTTAAAATTTGAAATACTCAATTATATTCTACTCAGCACACTTGGACTCCAAAATATATTATTTTTAACTCATCCATAATAGTTTTCTTGAATTGTGCTGTCATTTCTTCTATATCCAACATCCCCTCTCCATATCATCTGCACCCAATTGGTTAATGAACACATTTAGTTTAATTTTAATCCTACCTTTTTTTCCACTATTTCCATCTTCTCCTCAATCCATTTCTGGATAACTTCAACTGGAGGTGTCAGGTTTAATTTTTCCATAAGATAATTCAAAAGAGTGTTAATGGAGTTGACTGTCAGCACATGCAATGTATTCACAATTAGATAGTCAGTGAGACGAATAAAGCTTGGAAGAGAAAAGAATATAACCTGACCTCATTGTATACAGCATGTGTTCCTGAAAATTTGAACACAAGGCAAATATTTGAAAGAAAAACCAGGCTTTCTTTATTGACTTCTGTTATAACCATTTTATGATTTTAGACATATGCTCCCAGAAAAAAAGCCTGACCCCCAAAGATGAGATAAAAGATACCCTTAAGAATTCGAAAATCCTACACATCGTCTGAATCAATATCATTCTGCAATATTATCATGGAGTCATTATTTGCTATAAACTTTTTGGTTTTTTTTTTTTTTTACAATGGAAAGAAAAAAGTGGGGAAGGGCAAGGGGAGCAAACTTTAATAAAAAAGTTTTTTAAAATTTTAAATAAAACAAAACCAATAAAAGGATAAAACTTTAAAATCACTACTTAGGTCAATACCCTGAGACCAACCTACTCCAGCCACTGTTCCATTTTTACTCCCACCTGTTCCACTTAGTAGTACCATCTGGTAAAGTCTCCTTCACACTCTTGACCCAGAGGAACTGCCACCTGAGACCTCCTGGGCACCTCCAACTGGCTAACTCCATCCATCCATCTATCTATCTATCTATCTATCTATCTATCTATCTATCTATCTATCTATCTATCTATCTATCTATCTATCTTTGTACCTCATTCCCGAGGGCAGTAGACTTCTAGCTGAATTAAAATTGTTATACAGATGCTGCCTCTTTACTGTTACTGAAACTTGATAGGAGGATGATTTGTTTTTGAGTGAAAACTATAGAAAATAAACAGTACAATTGGCATTTATGGGGAAAAGAGTTACCAACCACGTCAGCCGTGTGCAGTGATGCCTTTTGCTGGCCTGTTCTGTATAAGTCATTTTCTCAGGTTCTCCATAAACATCACGTTCAGCTCCTGCTTCAATGATACTTGGAGAACTTGGTCTTGCCGCATCATCTAAAGAAAATAACAAAACATGTTGCTAAATGTTAAATAGTGTTTTTAGGGGAAAAATGAAAAAGATCTTTCAAGTAAATAGTCTATTTTTTTCCCATTATCATGGAAGGAAATGATAGTCAAATTCTAAACAAATATGATAGAAAAATTTTCAAAATAAAAATATTGGGCTAGCTCATTGGCTAATTCATTCCCTCCTGATGTAAGTGCAAAAACACATAAAACATATGTTTTATAATGTTAAGGTTATGCGATTAGTTTAGAGGATTGTAAAGGGCTCTGGGAGAAAAGGAAAGATAAGGGAGTTATTGTTCAGTTGTTTTCAGTCAAGCTTGACTCTCTAAGATACCATTTCAGATTTTCTTGTAGAGCTACTGGAGTGGTTTGTCATTATCTTTTCTAGTTCATTTTTACAGATGAAGAAACTGAGGTAAATTGGGTGAGGTGACTTTTCTAGGGTCATACAACTAGTAAGTGTATGAGGCTTAACTCATATTTTCCTGACTTCAGGCCTGGCAGTTTATCCACTAGGAAACAGTGCTGCTTCCAAATTTTCTGTGAGACTGGTCAGTTAATACATATTAATTAAGTATCTCTTATGTATTAAGCATTGTGCTAAGCATAGAGGTGAAATAAAAGTTGTCCTGTATCCTATGAATTTTTTTCATGGAAGCTGAGGATTCATTTACCTCTATTTCTGGAGGATTAGAAATCTATTTCTGATGTTTTTTGAGATTTCCCAAAGGCAACTCTAAATGGGAAACAGAATAACTATATAGGATGCCATGTGATATCACTCTCAAGATTAGACCCATTCAGTATTGGGTTATGAACAAATCAATAGGGTTATTGCCTCTGGAAGTATGTATCTGTTAACTTCACCATCCTAGTAACTTTCCAAACCAAAATATCCTACTCTCTAGTCACCACTCTCCAATATATATTATCTTTTCTCGTAAGATATAATCTCCTTAGGATCAAGGACTGTCTTCCCTTTTGTATTTGTAGCCCCGTATACATAGAAACATTCTATATTTCTTCCATTAATTCATGGACCCCATATTCATTACATAATATTTAGAGCACTGGGTCTGGAGTCAGGAAGTTCAAATATGGCCTCAGACAACTGACTTGTCCAAGTTATTGGTAAAACCTGAATTAGTCCTGGCTTCTAGAATAGTGTTTGTTCACTTCTGTCCCAATCATATCACTCTTTTCTTTTTTTAACCTATTAGTGCTGAAACCACATTGATAATTTCATTGGGACAGCAATTAGCTATGCTTTTTTAGTGCCTTCATGGGATGATCACACATTATAATAAAATGATTTCTCCCCATTTTTCCCTCCTCTTCTTAAAAGGAAAACTATATAATAAAATACAAACTACACATTCAGAAAATTATACCCTAGGAATTAGATACTTATTATCTCAAGTTAATAGTAAGTGTTTGATTTTCTTCATGTTGGCAATTGTTCCCTCCCCACCCTACCCCCAAACATAGGGAAGAATGATTTCTGTTCCTTAGATTGCATAGATTATTTCAGTCACCACAATTCCTTAGAAAAAGACAAAGGCTGAATGAACATCATTTTTTCCTCACCCTGCTACACCAAAAAAGTATACTTTCTCACACATACATTTGGGAAAATTTAAAAATACTAACATAGTTTAAATTTTAAGAAAAAATAGAAAATTAAATGACTTCATAGAACCAAAATCTGGCCGACACTTTAAATATTTTGAAATTCTAATATAAGAGCTTCTTCCAATTTCATACCTTTCGCGGCCATTTCAAGAAGGCAATCATCAGGAATGAATCCGGAAGCCCGCAAAGCATTTCGGCAAGCATTTCTCACTACATCTTTTGCTACATTTCTGAAATATGAAAGGCGATCTGTTGCCTAAAATTTGATTGAAAATAAAAGAGAGACATCATCAACAACATAAAAATGGAAACAACCAAAAAACAGTATTGGAATCTGTGGGTAAAACTACTCACCTCCCCTAATTGTTTGAGTTGGACTGCCTTAAATTCTAACAAAGTATATATGTGTCCTCTTTCAATACAGCAAAGTACCATAAAACTTAGGTCATAACACATTTGTTTTATCTGGAGAAGAGCAGGTCGCAAGAACTGAATCAAAACAAAACTGACAGATTACAATTGAAGCAATTTTATCAATATTTCTCTCTGATAAAACTTGCAATTCTTGATAACACATATCTATACCAACACCTTCAGCCTTCATTTGGGGCAGGAATTGATAAAGGACTCAAGGAGAGAGGGTGAGTGTAAGAAATGGCATAACTTGTATTATTTCTCACAGCACATTTTCAGGATAATGAATCATCATTTTAAAAATTAAATTCATTAAATTTAATTTTGGGGGAGATTGGATCTATGTCACCTAAACTGGAAGTGAAGTACCAGTCATGGGCTTGATCCTATTGCTGATTATCTTGGAAGCTTTGACCTGCTCCATTTCTGACCTGGGAGAGTTCACACCTTCCTCTGAAGCTTTGGGATTCATCATATTGGTGCAGACACATTGTTGGCTTTAGCTCAGTTCCAGACTCCAGAGATGAAATCATCCATCAATCAGTATCTACTGTAACAGGAATTATGGACGTGCACCAATATGTCCGGCTTGGATTTTGTTTTAGAAGTTACATCATGTATTGGTCACTACCTTCTTACACTACTTTTCAGAAGGGATCCCGAGGTTCTCAATAGAATTGAATTAGCAGAATAATAAATTAGCTAGTTACAACATTAATTCCCTAGAAAAAGTCAGTTTAGGAGAGAGAATGTGATAATAACAGAATTTCTTATGACATCAACAACCTTCTTTCCATTTTAACCAATCTTTCCTTCAGCCACCAAAGGAATTTCCCTGAAGTGGAGGTCCAACCATGTTACCTCCTATTTCAGGGAGTCACCGGACTCCCTGAAAACACCAGGATCAAGTACAAATTCCATTGCTTAGCATCCCAAACCCTTCATAACCTTCCTCCACCTGCCTTTCCAAGTTTCCCATATTTATTCCTGGTGATCCTAGCCTTCTCCATGATCCATACTCCTCTTGCTCCATGAACAAGACCCTCCATCTCTCAACTCAGGACATTTTCTCTGCCAGTCCCCCACACTTGGAATGTTTTCCCTCCTCATCTCAGCCTCTTTGCTTCCCTGGCTTCCTTTCAAGTATCAACTGAAATTTCATTTTTTTACTGAAAGCCTTTCAGAATACCTCTTAATTCTCTACTAATTATCTCTTATTTACAATTTACATATATTTGCTTGTTGTCTCCTCCTCCTCCAGGGCAGGGAGTGTCTTTTGCCTCTTTCCATCCTTCTATTGCATTAACCAATGAATCAGTGCTCATATCTTAAGCATCTGCAATGTGTCAGACACTATTGTGCAATGTGCTATGTATATAAATACAGTAAATCAAAGTCAGTCAGTCAATAAATATTTATTAAGAGTCTACTACAAGCCAGACATTGTACTAAATACTGATATGAAAAAAAGGAAAATGGTCTGGACTGTGACCCACAGGAACTAAAAATCTAATGGAAGACATGAAATGCAAATTATTATGTAGAAAAAAGCTACATACGAGATAAATAAGAAACAAGGAAGACAGGCCCAAGAATTAAGGCTGGAAAAGGCTCCTGAGAGAACAGATATATCAAATACACAGACTACACTGTGGCCAGTAACACTCTCAAATAGGCTAAACCATATTAAAATCTGATTGGGAAATATTTAACAAAATAATTAAAAATACAGTGAAACACAGAAAATGTTAATGGTTTTCTAAGTCAAGATGGCCCTGCAGAGATCCTTGTGTATCTCTATCGGAGTTTGAGACCACTAATAGAGAAGGTGGGATTTTTGCTGGAATCTAAAAGAAGCCTGGGAAGCCAGGAGATGGAGATGGAGAGAACCTTCCAAGTATGGGAATTGGCCAGGGGAAATGCCTGGTGTCAGGAAATGGAGGGCTTGGGTCAATATCCAAGGTTGCCAGCATTCCCACTCAGGAAATCAATAACCATTATCACCCCCTAACATTTCTAGCAGATGGAGAATTCTTGAGAAATAATGTGATGAACAAATACATACATCATTCACAATGAACAGATTATTTTGCAGAGCTTTTCTGCATCCACTAGTTTTCTTAGAGCGGACGTTCGTTCTCCACACAGTAAATGCTTTCCATTTGCGAAAACGTGAAAAGATGGGGATCTTGGTGAGCTCTTGGTGATACAGATATTCCTGCTCCCATCGATTAAGCTCAATAAATTCCACTTCTTCATTGCAAGTGTGAGTTACTGCTTTTTGGCTAATAGTGTAGTAATCATTCTTGATAATATTTTCATAACTTACAACTCTAGGAAAAAATGAAATTATGGTGAATGAATGGAGTAAGGCAAATTTAAATGACATTTCATCAATTATGATATTCACTTAGTAGAGAACAGTGCAGAATATTGGACGGCCTTGAAGCCAAGTGGATTTAATTCTCATCTTTGACTCATATTTGGCTGTGTGCTTGGGAAAATGACTTAATGTTTCAATGCCCTAAGGAAATTTCCAAACCTGTAAGTTGCAGAAAAGGTGTTAATCTGCATCGGTAGAGGGAAACAACTCACTCGGGAGTCCTCTCTATTGACAACAAAATCATAGATCCAGTCCTTATCCCTATTTGTCCCTACCATATTCTGTTAGAAAAATAATTGTAAACAACAACAACGAAAAAACAACAACACTATTTTCTAGGAATCATCTTTAAATGTGAATAAATTGAGAACAGAATGAAAAGGAATCTCAGGAAGGTACTTAGCTCATCCCCTGGAGGGAGTTAAATCAAACTCAGAAAGATCATAAACTCTTAGATTTGGATAAAACCAAGAGGTTGCCTTTCAAATTCTTTACTTGATGCAAGAAGCAAAGTGAAGATTATATATATATTATATATATCTACATACACATATATATACATATATATGTATATATACATATATCATACATAAAATCTACTCTGCTGCTCTCTTGAAAAGTCTAGAATGACTTCTGAAAGATTTTACCAAGAGTGGTATGGTGATCTATTCTACCTTCAAATTTCTTCAGAAGTCTTAGTAGAGGTAACTTCCACAGTGGCTAATGTGTTGTCAGAAAGACTGAGTGCAAATTTGCAAATTTTCTCATCTGTAAAATTAGGGAGTTGGAGTGTATGATTTAAAAAATCTCTTCTGGCTCTAAATTGAAGATTCTATGAAATTCAAATCTTTTTCAGCCTAAACTTTCCTATCTGTGGATTGGTTATAATAATACTACTAACTTCCTGGAGTGACTGTGAGGATCCAATAAAATGATAACTGTAAAGCTCTTAAAAAAAAACAACCCAAAAACTTTGAAGTGCTCTTATAAAACTATTATTTTTAGTTTTCAGAAACACTGAGAATCTACAAGCTTACAAATGTAAGTCTATTACTTAAATTCTACAACTTTTATAGTAAAAACATGTCATAAGATTTATCTCGTCTAATCTTGATCTAGAAAAATCTATTCTATACCTGAAACAAATCTTTATTTGCTCATAATTATGGGTCATAACAATAAGAGAACTTTATGATAACCATTTTTTTTTCAGGTAAGGAGAATTTATTAAGCTTGTTCTATGCTAGGAACTGCACCAAGCATGACAGGGGAAAGCACAAAGAAAAAAAAAATAGTTAAGACACAATCCCTGCCCTCAAAGAGATCACATTCATATATAGAATGTGATATGAATCTCACCATATACAGATGAGAAAATGCGAATAATTATGTATGTGTAAGATATTTACAATGTACATGAGTCAAATCCAGAAGAGCAGATCATGAAACCATATAAAAACTAAGAAGGATGATAGGTAACCTCTTTTTTGATAAAATTATTTTCCCAAACCACCACCATCCCATAGCACAAAATTATATCTATATTTGAAGAGGAAGAATTGAGGGAAATTAGTATCAAGTCTCAGATAAAACTAAAAAAAATTAATTAAATTTTATAGGCTCAGCAAATGTGAGGAAAGTAAGAGTAAAGGAGGAATAAAGGAGAAGGAAATAAACATAAAACAGAAAGAGAAGGAAACAATGGAAATGACTCTAAGAATAGGAAAAAAAAGTAACAAAGTTCCAGTTCTCCAAAAGTTCAGACATTTTACTCTACCCATACTGTGGTAGGGACTGTAGGATAGTACAGAGGGATCTTTGCTATGAAAAGTTAAGTGGAAAAGTAATAGGATGATCCCATTCTCAGTCTGCTGAGTTTTTTTCTCTTCCCTTTTATCCCCCAAACTTCTAAGACAAGTAGAACTAGAGGTTGTATTATAGCTGAGGCATTTATGAGACAGGACTGAGAAGGGTATTAATTACGGGCATGGGGGACAGCAATCACAAAGGAATGGAGACTGGTGATGGGGTGCCATATATAATAAGCACCCCTGTCTTGTAAGAACTATGCCATCTTAAAGATATCATGGGCAGGGAGTTATTATGTTCAGGGACTAGGACCCCTTCTGTCTACCCATCAGGCGTCAATTTAGTGCAAGGCCTCATAAATTTTCCCTTAATGATTTCGATAACTTAATTGGTCTTTCTACATTGTGTTTCTCCCAATTCTAATTCATTCTCTTCATCACTGCAAAGTAATATTCTTGTGCAGAGATAGGATCACATCTCTTCCTTACTAAGTAAACTCAAAAGGCTCCCTATTATTTTTGAGATAAAACATGAATTCTTCTGACTTTTAAAGCCTTTTCTAGATAACCCAAATCATTGATTCACCCTGCTATGTTCTCCAGGTGATAGGTTCCTTTTTGCTTATTATATATGGCACCCCATCACCAGTCTCCATTCCTTTGCGATTGCTGTCCCCCATGCCCGTAATTAATACCCTTCTCATTCCTGTCTCATAGAATGCCCTACTTCTTTCAAAATGCAGCTGGAGCTCCATCATCTCCATGAATCCTTTCCTGCTCTCTGCCACCAATGAAGGCCTTTGCTCCCTAAGTACTATTTAGCTTTCTTACATTTACAGTTACCTGAGGGAGCCATATAGTATGGCGAGAGAGCATTGGGGCCAGTTAGGAACACGAGTTCAAATTTAACTTCAGATATTTACTTATCCCAGTGGCTCTGGACAAATCACTTAATTTGTTTGCCTCAGTTTTCTCATTTATAAAATGGACATAATAATAACGCTCACCTCATAAGGTTATTATGAGGATAAAATGAAATAATGTTTGTAAAACATTTTACAAACTTTAAGGCAATAAACATTAACTATTATCAAGTTTCTGATAAATCAACAGTTATAATAGTTAACGCGCATCAAAAACTTGGTTTGCAAAGTGTTTTATATATGATCTTATTTAATCCTTATAGTAATCCTGTCACATAAGTTTTCTCTTATTAGCCCTATTCAAGAGATAGGAAACAGTCTGAAAACCAGTCCTAGATTAAAGCAGTAGTGTTATGAGGAAGATTCTTAGATCTTCCTGACGCCAATCTATCTCCTATGTCCCTTACCTAATAATAATAGTTCATAGCTAGATTGTGCCATACATTTTCTCTCTCTGTGTGTGTGTGTGTGTGTGTGTGTGTGTGTGTGTGTACCATACAGTTTCCAAAGCATTTAACATAATTTATCTCACTTGTAATTTGCAATTTGTAAGCTTCTTGAGACAAGGGAATATTTTTTTTTCTTTTTATTCCCAGAGGCTGGCACAGTATCTGACCCAGATTGCTTGATTGCTTGATTGCCTGATTGATAAGGCAGTCACTGGGAAGCTAAATTAGCAGAAAAGGGAAACAGCTTGAAACTTCCTGGGGAGTATAAGAGAAAGTAGCAACAGAAACTAATGTAAACAAATTGAGATACTTTCTTGCTAAGAGAATCTATTATTCCAGGGAAATGGTTACAAGAAGTGAGCTGAGAGGTCCATTAGCTGGAGGAGAAAATTGTGCATTAGGTAAAGTGGGGAGGGAAAGAGATGCCAGACCCTAGGATGGCAGCACGACTGCTTCCTGGGCTGCGGGCTGAATTCCCCGACCCTGTTCTGTGAGAGGCTACCGATGGGCAATTGAAGACATGGATCTTAGCCAGAACAATACACCCAGGAGAGGGAACATTCTCCACCTTCTTAGATTCAATTTTCCCCTGAGTCCACCTGGATGTTGAGTGTATCTCCTTTGCCATAAGATTCAGGAACAGAGGTCTTCTGAAATTTCTGTCCTTTTCTCTCCTTTGTCTGCTCAAAGGCAAGCAGAAGTGGTGAGCTAAAAAAAATCCAATTCTTCATAAAGCCTGGATTCACATTGGTCCTATGTCCACTGGGTTATGCAAGAGCAGCAGACTCTCAGACATATGGAAAACTTCAGCATTTTATTATTCATCATTCTCTAGTTATTAGGTACTATTTGTTCATATATTCTATGCTGAGTAAGTGTAGTTTGTCATATCCAAGCATGTCTATATGCTTTTGTAGAAACACAGGGTCATTCTGCCCTGGACACATGACTTGTATTCTCTGAAATACAGCAAGTTCAGAAAGATACAGTCTTTTCTTGCCAGTGGGGGCTCAGAGCTCAGTTTATAGAATCATATAGCTAGAACTGGAGATAACCTTAGACTAATTCACCCTCACTTTATAGAAGAGGGAGTAGGTGACAGAGCTGGGATTGGAATTCAGATTGGATAAAAAACAAAACAAAATAAACAACCCAGTTCAGTGGTCTTTCCATTATATCACATTTCCTCTTTAAGATTTATCCCATAAACTTGTATATTCTTATTCACAAATTGGTGCTAAGCAAGAGAGAGGGAATCAGGAGATCGCTACAGAGAACAGCATTTATTCAGGACCTCTACCCATTTGGGCATGTGCAGACCACCAGGGTAAGCTTGTAAATCCCAAGACTTAGACACTTGGTTGGCTTGATGATATTGAGTATAAGTGGCTGTCCTTAGGAGGGAGATATGATATTATTTCAAGATACTGAATTTATTTCCCCAAATTGGCTGTTTGTAAATGGGATTTGCAATCACTTTTGCCTATTTTCAATCAGTCAATTCTCAGTTTTGAGTTCCACCAGCTCAACACTAGCTTTGCATATGAAAAGAGCAGAAGGAAACAATTCGGTTTTTCACAGTCCTCCCTATTTGGTCAATGCTTAATAAATGCTAGTTGAGTGACTAAACAAGTCTTGAAATTCAAGACCTTCCATTTTCCTCAACTGTCCCCAACTTCATTCTGATACCAAGGGCTCTTATTTCCTCCTAATTTGAAATTCTCAGAATACTCTCACCTAATCCTTTCACAAGCCCCCAAGATGGCATGAAATAGAACTGTGGTATTTATGAGGGGTTGGGCCTGGAGTCAAGAAGACTCATCTTCCTGAATTTAAATCCAGCCTCAGACACTTATTAGCTTTGTGATTCTGGGAAAGTCACTTTATCACTTTCCTCATCTGTAAAATGAATTGGAGAGGGAAATGGCAACCTAATCTAGTATGTCTGCCCAGAAAATCTCAAAGGAGGTCATGAAGTCAGACTCTGAACAATAACAATAATTTACAAGAGAAATGTTATGAGTCTAAATTCTTCTTTTATTGTCCAGAGTACATGTGTCTTGTGGATTCTTTATAATATTGGGGATATGAATTATATCTATGATTTTATTAATGGAGGGAACTCCCAGGCAAGAAAAGTCCCTCTATCACTGCAGCTCAACCTCTCCTCTGCAACTTAATGTCTTAGATTAGTTCTTAAATTGGTTTGTGTCATGAACCTTTTGGCAATTGGGTTAAACCTATAATTCTTTTTTATGGGATAATTTTAGATACATAAAACAAAATATATAGGATTATAAAAAAATTAAATCTATTGAAATAACTATCAGAATATTTTTAAAAAACTCATCAAGTGGGGCAGTTAGATGGCACAGTGATGAGTGCCAGTCTGAACTTCGAGGACCCGAGTTCCAATCTCTCATTAATGATTAGTCATAAAGAAATTACTTCTAAAGCTCTTTTTTTGTTCTTTGCTTTATGCCTAAATTATACAACAAAAGTTGACATGCCATGTGAAAATAAAGCACATTATCTCCTATACTTCTCATATACGATTTTTCTTTCCATAATGCAGGGGCAGTGTGTTTAAACGGTAAGAGAGCCAATCTTAAAGCCAAGAAGACCACGATTTGAGTTTTGCCTCTGACATACACTATCTCTGAGATGACATCGATAAAATTGCTCAATTTCTCAGTGTTCTTGGCAACTCTCCACAATTATAAATTATAGTGAAATTGTTGTCTTGCATTGGGAAAGGGATATCCTTCCCCTAAGCATTTCCTGTACCAAGGAAATGACAAATTCAATCCCTAATTCTCTCCATTTGTCAACAACTATAGATTCTGAAAAAAAAAAAAGCATTTTTCACAATTATATTTATACATAACTAATTATTTTAGCATGACCAAATACATTTTAAAAAGCCCTAGGTAATCAATAATGAATTATTTGTCATTTTGCATTCAGAAGCTCATGGAAAAAGTAAATATAATAGCAGAATGCATGAATAATTGGATGATCACCAAAAATTAGTATAGATTTAAGATAGTTATCATGAAGTCTTAAAAACCACTGGCAATCGGCAATGGGACATACTCTATGAGATTTGTTTTCCTGGCTAATAACTCACCTCAAATTATAGGGACTATATTCAATGGATGACGTTGGCACTGCAGGGATCATATACAGGAATCCAAGGTGACTATTCTCACGTATTATTTTGACAATTTGCAAAGGGTCATTAATGTTAGAATTAATGACGTCTTCTCGGTCTTCAAAAGTTAATGAAGGATAAGTGGAAGACATTTGTTTTTTCACTATCGCCCTCCCTCTACTGGCCGGTGGTTGAGAAGAGGAAGGGACTTCATCTTCAGTAAAATGTCGTTTCTAAAGTAAGCCACATTTAGAGTGTTAGTTTTTGTGTAATGCAGGACCACAGTTTTTTTTTTTTTTTTTTTAATCACAGTAAGATATGGAAACAATAGGTATTCCTTTTTTGTTCTTTAACTTTAAAAAATGTTGTTCCTAAAATATGATGCTCAGAACCATGTATCTAATACTTTTGTACGATACAAATTACAGTGGGACTATTGCCTGACCTGTCTAAATGTTATCTCTCACAATATGGCCTAAGGCTCTCCTGGTTTGTTTGTTCCTTTTGGTTTCAATGTCACACTATTGACCCATCTTGAGTTCACATGCTGTTAAGCCCCTTAAATCTTAGACTAGAATTGCTGTGTAACTAAGTATTTCTACTATTGTTCTTGTGCAACTGATTTTTTAACCCATCTATACAAGTTTACATTGCTCTCTGTTAAGCTTTGTCTTAGATTTGCCTCATTCTTATATAAAATTTATATAAAATATGAACAGAACCAAAAATTATATAAATTATATACTTATATATAACTTATATGTATATTCTCTTATATAATATTTGAAGAATCTTAGGTGTAGAAATCAGCAGAAATGATCAATGATTGAGAGCCTTGTCTCCCTGCCTTTTAATCATTTCAGAAAGGGCAAACTGAGTCACACAGAACGAGGCAATTTCAGTAGACTGTGGTCTGTATGGCAAGTATTACAACATCTTCTCCCCCACTCCCAAATACATCCAACTTCCAAATTCCCTCTTATGTCAAGGGTATCCCTCAGTTTACAGATGGAGGAAACTGAAGCTCTGCCAAGTAAAATGAGTTTCTGAAGATCACCCAAATACAAAGAGGGAGAGCCAGAATTTGAACACAGGTCCCCTGATGCCAGATTCTGCATGCTTTCCACTTTAATCCCCTGCCTTACTAGTTTGTTAAGAGCTTTTCAAACTGGGGGAGCTAGATGGCACAGTGAATAGACAACTGACCTTGGTGTCAGAGGAAGCTGAGTTCAAATCCAGCCTCAGACACTTACTAGCTATCTGACCCTGAACAAGTCACTTAGTCCCAATTGCTTCTCTTAAAAAAAAAATAAAAACAATAAAAAAACTTCTCAGATCCCCTACTTGTCACTACATACAAAATTCATGTTATCCAGAAACTGAATATTCAATAAACAATACCATCTGTGCCATTCAAGTCATCTATAAAAATGCTGAATAGAGCAGAGGCTTAAGGCACTTGAGACTTTCAGTCTTCTTGAATTTTAGCCTTCTTGAATTTCAGCCTCTGTTACATCACTCTTCATGAAGGTGCCTTAAATCATATTACTATGATGGTAATCATCATTTTAATTTGACATAAATATTTTTTTTTCTGATGAGGCAATTGAGTTTAAGTTACTTGCCCAGAGTCACACAGTTAGGAAGTATTAAGTGTCTGAGTCTGAGTTTGAACTCAGGTCCTCCTGACTCCAGGATCAGTTCTCTTCCCTGTGCCATCTAGCTCCCCATAAATACTTCCAATATTAAAGAGAAGGAATGATATTTCAAAAGTCTAAATGTGAAAGATTATAAACATAATAGATATTTTAAAGGCAGCTAAATAAGTTATATTAGGAGGCTGAATATTTTTTCTTTTCTTTAAGCTGAAAGTATTCATTTTCTGGACAAATTAACTTCGATAGAAATACTTCTACTTTTATGAATAAAAACCGAGTTCTATTTCCAAATGAGGCTACAATTAATGAACTATTACTAAAGTACCTTCTTTTTTTTCACTTGTGATGAAATGTCTATTTCAGTGGATGGTATTCTATCCAAAGGTTTGGGTGTAGGTTGGAGCAATCCAGAACTTAATAATTTTGTTCGATTCTGTTCATATATATATTCTGGCTCCTTGTGGTCCTGGTAGACTTTCAGTACAGGCTTTAAAGGAAAGAAAAGTTTTGCATTTATTATCTGCTACATAATTCTTGCTCCATTTTTCTTTCTTGCTCATTTTCCAAAATCCCACACCCGATTTTAGGGTCTTGAGTTCTTTTGGAAAGACCTTAGCCTTTCTATAATCAAGACTTTGTTACTTCACCATATGCTATTACAGAGATCCTGTCCTGAGTCCATTACTTTACCTCCTGTTCTTTCTACTCTTGATATCATTTGTGCTTGGGATGACCTACACTGGCAAAAATGCATCAGAACTTTAGCTCCTATTTCTATAATGTTTCGTATTTTTATAAAGTGCATTCCTTGCAACCCCAAGGTAGATCATGTAATTATCATTTCTGTCTACAGAGATACAGTCCTCTGTTTACAGGACACAGACACTTTAATTCAGGCTTGAAGGCTGAGTCAAGGGTTCTTTGTACTGTTCCATTCTGTTTCTATAACACCAGCTGCTGCCAAAGGGGAAAAAAAATAAGCCACAGTAGAAAAAACATTCACTCATTTACTTGCCAATTATTCCCATTTTTAATTCTTCTAATTCTATATAATTGCACAAGACTTAAAGTTGGAAGGAACATTCCAACTTCATTTTATAGATAAAGAAACTGAGTTTCAGAGAGATAGAATGATTTGCCTGAGATGATCTGCTGTGAATATATTAAAAAATAATACTAATTTTAAAAACCAATTTGTCTAATACTTTTTCTTCAGAAAGAGTTCTTAACACAGAAAGTCAAAAGATAGTGCTTACTCAAATACCTTACAGTCTAATGGAGGATCCAACATGTAAGCTAAGAGAGAAGAGAATGTAAAAAAAAAATGGTGATCACTAGTATCAAATGTGTGTATGTGTGTATATATATATACATATATATATATGTGTGTGTGTGTGTGTGTGTGAAATAAGTACAAGGCCACTTTGGGACAGGAGGCATCAGGAACCCCAGGTCAGGAAAGACTTCATGGAGAAGATAGTGCTGTAATTGAGGAAGAACATGAGGCAGTAGCATATTCCAAACATTCATTGAGCATAAAAGCAAGTGCTTAGCACTTAAAAGTGTTATTAATCACTCTACCCATGTTATCTTTTCAGACTACCTAGATGACAATTCAACAGGATTTTCTCTACCAGGCCATAGAAACCTCTTCACTCTGCAAGCTCCCTGTACTCCTGAACTCTCACGTTAGAAGCACTCTCCATTTCCGATTGGCTGGGGTCTTCTAGAACCTCCATTTTTAAAGAGACCCAGGACAACCACATCTTCATTTCTCTCCAGAGTACACAGCTAACTCTCCACAGGACTTTCTCCCCTCCTACTTTTTGGATCATTTTTATGTATTACTTTTCCCCATTAGAATGTAAGCTCCTTGAGAGCAGGGATTACTTTCTGCTTGCATTTGTATTTCCAGCATTTAGCACGATGCCTGGCATACAGTAGGCATTTAATAAATGCTTATTAACTTGAACTGATTATCTTATTACTGTTATGTGAGAAGAATAGCAAGATTTCCTAAGTCCTCAATTCAATATACATTTTTTCCAGTCAGTTTTTTCTTTAAACTTCTTCAAAACATTGATGCTAGTGACCACCATTTTTTTTTACATTCTTTTTTCTCTTACCTTACATGTTGGATCCTCCATTAGATTGTAAACTATTTGAGCAGCACTATCTTTTGACTTTCTGTGTATCCCCAATGTTTAATACAGTGCTTGGCACATAGGTGTTTTATAAATATTTATGGATAGATTTGTTGATTGCGTTACACAATGCATTTGCAATGAAGGGGGAGAGAAGGAATTTGGAGAAGCAAGTTCCAATATAAGAGTTAGCTAAGAGAAGTACCTCAAAGGTTTCTTCCTTCCCCCTTCCCAAGAATTCATTCAGGAGGGCCTCCTAGGGAGGAGCCTCTCCTTACTTAGCCAGATTGATCCTTGGAAAGCAAACATAACCTGTTACTGGGATTGTGCTGAAAGCTTTTTTTTCAATATTTATGCAGCAAGCAGTAGCTTAACCTTTGAGCTATCTGGGTCACCTGCCTCCCAACCCCCTCCAGATGAGACATCAGATCAATACTCATAGGACTCCTGAAATCTATCTACATGTATTTGGAAAAATAAAATACTACTGGAGAAAAAAAATATTCACAGGATTTACTATTCAATTGTTTATCAGTCATGTTCAACTCTTTGTGAGGTGGTTTTTTTTTTTTTTTTTGGAAAGTTGGTTGTTTATTGTTGGCAAAGATCTGGAGTTGTTTGATACAGATGAGGAAACTGAGGCACACAGGGTTAATTGACTTATCCAGGGGTTCCAAAAGCTAGTGTCTGAAGCCAGATTTGAACTCAGAAAGGTGAGTTTTGGGTCTGCTAGATGGTGCACAGGATAGAATTGCCAGACCTGAAGTTTCATCCTCCTAAATTCAAATCTGGCCCCAGACACTTATTAGCCATGTCACCCTGAGCAAGTCACTTAACCCTATTTGCTTCTATTTCCCATTGTTATGTGAGCTTGAGAGAAAATGACAAACCATTCCAGTATCTTTGCCAAGAAACCTCTCCAAACGGATCACGATAAGGCTGAAAGAAATGAACAACAGTAATAATAAAGTGATTCTTCCTGACGCTAGTCACTGTACCACTCAGCTGCCCCATTCATTAATACTATTCATTAATTACTATTCAGTAATACTAATGAAAGAGTAGCCCAGCAAAAGAAATGGTTTAATGAGTGACTGCCCCTCTGTGTTCAACACCTGAGTTAGAAGTTTCCGAATGAATGAACTTTTATCCCCTAGAGAAATGGTGTCTTGCCTATTTCCCCTTTGGATTCTCTGCCTCTTCCTTCTGATGAAGCTGGATTCTGAAATGACTTCAGCCCCTCAAATTGGAGTCTCATGCTTAGGGGCATCCACCCACAAGTTGAGAGTCTGCAACTGCAGAAGTACAAGGGGAAAGTGACCTAAGGAAACGTACCAGAGGTTCCAGCTTTACTGGCTGCTGGAGGTTTCGAGTGCGGTCTTGGGCTTTGGTGCTGTGTATAAATTTCAGCTCTTTAGTCTTTTTGGTTTGGTCTTTGGGGCCCACAAAATGCAGCCTTTTTTGGAGACTGGAACTGATGCTGCTGGAAGGCATTGAAGATGTTGACTCTTGCGCATCGTCATCCATGTCTTCTTCATTCTGTGGGACCTTTGGGGCTTTCTTCGGGGGTCTGCTCTTTTTGGACATCGTGATCTGGGAGAGGAGACAATGTGTTCAAGCAAAGACCAGATGAGTTTTCCCATAGTGCTCCCCGAACCCAGACTGACTCCCACTTGTGGAAACAATTTCCCGACTCTCGAGTCATACTGTTAGAGTGGGAATGGATCTCAAAGAATGGAATAAGTTCAAGGGTTGGAATCGGGAAACCTCCCAATTCCGTGGCTCCAATCATGCTGTGTGGCCTCGGAGAAGCTGCTCTCGCTCCTCTGGGCCGAATGCTTCCTCATCTGTAAAATGGGTTTGAAGTGGATCTCGGGGAAGCTTGCTTCCGGCTCTCAGACTTCACAGTTAGGATTCTCCCAGAGCCACCTCCCTGTTAGAGTCAGCGCCAAGTCCATTCAACCACTCAGAATCGATCAAATGCCCACTAGGAGCAGGGGGGTCTGACTAGCCCGCGCCCCCTCGCTTTGCAGGTGGGGAATTTCTCCACCACCCAATTCTGCAAAGCGTGCTCGAGGCCCAGGGAAAAGCGCACGGGCGGAAGATGGATGGTCGAGTAGGGGGGACCCAAACGGGCCGGGCCAGCTGACCCTTAGGGCCCAGAGAGAACCAGAGCCTCGCCCGGAGCCACACAGCAAGGAGCCCACCCCTTCGCTTCCCTCCCGCTCTCGCTCGAGCCCGGGCTGCGCTTTATCCGCGCCCTCGCCGCCACTCACCTAGCCTGGGGGGCGCGGGCGCTCTCTCTCGGTCGGGACAACGTGAGCCCCAGCCGGGCGAGGGGAGAGAGGAAACTAACTGCGCGCCGAGCACAGTGTTTCCCGTTGCCTAGCGACGGGAGACGCCCCGCCGGTCTCGCCAGGCTCGCGTCCCGGGAAGCGGGCCGGCCGGAGCTGGGAGAACGCGAAGGGGTTCTGGCGCGGGGGCGGCCGTGACTCGGGGGCCGGCCCTCCTCATGTGCCGGGGGATGCACTCTGCGGACCTGTCAAGCGGGGGGCTTTATAGCATCCCATCGGCAAAGATATGAGCAAAGGAAAATGACAATGGGGGGGGGGCAGAAGCTGGGGGGATGCGAGGCCAGGCCCACTGATGCCCCAGCGGCACCTGGGATTGGTCCTACCTTCTGGAAAGAGGTTTGGTCCAGCACAAGGAGGATCGCCGACTCAAATGTGCATCCGCTGCCTCACCGCGGCTAGACCCACGCCCCCAGAGCACTGACCCCCCCCCCCCCCGCAAAAAAAAAAATGGTGAAGAAAGTCCTGTTTACAACCTGAGTTGAATTGCTCCTCCCTGATGTCCACATTGGAAAGCTAAGTGCGTGAGAAGACTCACAGCTTCCCGAGTTTAAATCTCTCCTCAGACACTACCTGGTCAAATCACTTCACTCTGCTTGCCTCAGTTTCCTCATCTGTAAAATAAACTGGAGAAGGAAATGGCCAACCTCTCCAGTAGCTCTGCCAAGAGAACCCCAAATGGGGTCACCAAAAATCATTCTAAAAAACAACAATAATGTCCGTGTTCAGAGACTGTCCAATAGCAATCCCTATGTTCTTCTGATTCTGCTGAAATAGCTCTCCAGTTATCGACAATTATTGATATAAATCTTTCGTTTCTCTGGCATGCAATTTATGCAACGACACAGATTTAGAGCTGGAAAAAGGCCACTGGTTCCCACTCCCTCGTTTTGTATGGGAGGACACCGAGGCACAGAGAGGTTATTATTTACTCCAGATACACAGCTAGCGGTGGATGAGATGGGCTTGAAATCCTCGGTTCCCTAACCACAAATTCAATGCCCAATCCCCTCTGTCAGATGCTTCCTTATTTCATCAGCTCTATTATTACTCCCTCCTGTACTCTAGACATGTCTGTTCACTATCCCCTTGATGTCGTTTGTCAGTTATTTATTTATTTTTTAACCTCTAGGTGTTTTCCTATATTACTGGTCCCAGCTGAAATGTCCTCATTACTTCTTACTGAAATCCTGTCCCTTCTTCAGGGTGCCGTTGAATCTCTATGGTTTTCGTGAGACTTCCTTGATCATTCCAGCTGGAGATCTATCCTTTCCATGAAGTTATTTGGAGAGGGAACATTTATGATCTATAGCACATGTGGCCTTCTAATGTAAACTCTCATTTTTTCCTGCAAGTATGTCTTGTAATATGTTTGTTAGTGGGGTGGGGAATGGGATTTTCTGCCTCAGTTTCCCTTAGGTTCTAGTCAATAACTGCCACAGGTTTATCATTTCAGCTGGACTAGAAAGACCCTCCATAGGGAGGGATCATTTCTTATAATGACTCCATTTCTTCTTTTCTTGCCTCTGCTTTAGCTGTTCCCCCTGCCTAGAATGGACTCCGCCTCTTAGAATTCCTAGATTTCTAGTCAAGACTCCCATGCTCTAAGGTCCCCCAGTCCTTGTCATCTGACTCAGCTTTACTCTTAATATTTTTGCATCTTTCTATCTCCCCTAAAGCTAAATGCTCCTCTATATGTCTTCTTTAATCAAGAAACATTTAGTAAGCACCTACTATGTGCCAGGTTTCTTGAGAGCAAGAATGGACATGCTTTTCTATCTGTATCCTTAGTGCTTGACACATAGTAAGGACTTATTCATTCACTGCATGTCACATGAAAGGCTGAAAAGCTACTTTGGTCTCTACTTTTTTTTTGCCTTTTTATTTTTGTCTATATCTACTGAGATTTTGCTCCTACTTGGAATGCTTCGATGCTATTCTCTTGCTTTATAGCACCACCCAGTGGTTCCGTAAGTGTACAAATTCAGAATTCAAATTCAAATAGAATTTTAGATGTCCAGACTCCAAAGTGAGATAGCTCAGAAGTCTTTGAATCCATCCTCTTCCTCTTTAACTAAGAATCCTCCCTATAACATCCTAGACAAGTAATTATCATTCATCCTTCTCTTGAAGATCTCCAATGAGGGCCAGTGAGGCAGCCTATTCCACTTTGGGGCCATTCTAATTTTTAGGAAAGTCTTCCCTCAAGTCTGTATCTATCAATCAATGCCTTAGTTTTACCTTGAGTCCAAGCAGAACACATCTTCCATACCATGGCCCTACCAGCTCAAAAGAGAAGAGACGCTGGTTATACCTGATCATGGGAGGCAGTGAACAACAGCAAAATCACTCAATTGGGAATAGTGGTGGAGAAATCTCACCCATTGGGTTGCAAGCAGAAGACATCAATGGTCCTACAGCAGTAAAGATGCAAGTTGGAGCCTCATTCATTTTTTCCTGGGCTATCCTTCCTACCTCCTCTCTCCTTTGTAATCTTTCCTCTTCACAGCAACCAAAGTTTTATTCAATCACAAGTTGGACCATGTCTCTCCCCTTTTCAAGAAACTCCAATGACTCCCTTTTGGTTCTAGGATAAAATACAATCTCTTCAGAAAAGAATAACTCTCTGAAAGAATGCTTCTCCACAGCCTTAAACCCCATTTTCTTCATTTCATGGGGTGGGTAATTCCAGGTGTGGAATAATGTATTTATTGGCAGACATGGTAATTAGTATCAATGACCTGATTTTTTTTTCTTTAGAAAATTGTTATAAAAAATGGGTAGGAAAGAAAGGAGGAAGAGATATTTTGAAACAAATGTTTCATAAAACAAAAGGTTTCAATAAAAAAATTTAAATTCAAACTCTTCTAATTGGCATTTAAAGTCCTTTACATTACAAATCCAACTTCCCTTCCAGAATCCTTATGTACTTTTCTTGATACACAGCATAGTCCCAACAAAGCACTCTATTGAGAGTCCCAGATGCACAATATTTCATCTACCATTTTTGTAGATGGTGCATCTCCATGCTTAGCATGCCCTCACTCATTTCTACCTCTGAGAATCCCTAGCTTTTTTAAAAATCAGCTTGGAAAGGAAATAAGTATTTATTGATCACCTACTAGATGCCAGACACTGTGCCAATTACTTTACGAATATATTTTTTTTTCATTTGATGCTTCCAGCACTCAGGAAAGAGAGATATTATTATCCCTATTTCACAGTTTGGAAAACTGAGGCAGACAATCTGCCCAGTATTGAGATACTCATAAGTGTCTCAAGCAGACTTTGAACTTAACTCCTGACTCCAAATCCAGGACCACCTAGCTATAGTTGAAGGACCAATGTCTCAGAGGATTTGGTGTTTTCCCATAATGCTTAGAATGGTTTCAGGGCATATGGCAGATGTATTGAAGTGTTGAAGTACTTGCTGACTTAGTAACTTAGGGGGCAGAATGAGGTTCTGGTACTTTCGGTAAATAGTACATAGCAGGGACTTAATATAAGCTGGGGGACGACAGCTTGACTTGAGAGGTTGTGGGTGACCTGAGAGACTTGAGAGATTGTAAGGACTTGTTCTTACTCTGAGGTAAGACCTAAATGCATGACTTCCTGATTCCAAGTCCAGAAGTGATGAAGAACTCAGTAATAACAATAATCAGTAGGTGAATGAAGTGGCCAGAGAATGTACAGAGATATTTGAGTTAAAACAAGCAGAAGAGAGAAGAAATAAGTTTTTAAGTACTATTGGACAGCATTTTGCAGGTAAATGAATTCTTGCTTGAAACCCTCACACAGAGGACTTTCCAGACAGCCTTTTAAAGTTTTGAAGGAAAATACTAAGTGGTAATCAAATTCAAAAGACATTCAGATTTTTTGTCATAGAGACTAACATGTATGAATATCCTCCAGTTGCTCTTGTTGTTGGATAACATAGTGCTGATTGCATGAAACTGTGTGTGTGTGTGTGTGTGTGTGTGTGTGTGTGTGCATAGATGGAATGGAATTGAAAAGTCTAAGTATTTATTAATATAGAAATGGGAGCTCATAGTCATGTTCATTTCTTGGTAAATAGAAAGACCAGATAATACTGGTAAATGACAAGGCTGATGTTTTAGTCCTGAGAACTTTGGGTAAGTGGTCTCTGAGTAAAAGAAAAGCAATGAGACTATTGTCTGTGTCCTCCCAAAAGTTTACCATGCAGGGGACCACTTGTGCTGGAAGTTGTCCTTATTTTTCCTCCACATTACTAGATTGATTAAATTATCAATTGATTAATATTCATAATTTATTCATTTTTTACTATCATGTAATCCTTTGTGATATTTTTATTCTTATTTTTTCAAAGTTCTTAAGTGATTATATGTTACAAACTTCCCACACCTTCCATTTCCTTCCTCAGCAAAACTCATGTTTTGTTTTTTAGATGCAGACATATTCCATGTCTTGCTTCCACAGGACGAGACTGGTAGGATGTCAGTATTGGAAATATGGATCTATGCTTTCAAGTCAAATTTGGGATCAGCAAGGGAGTTTTACCATTTCCTGAAAGCAATCTGGTTCACATTTCTGATCTACTTTCTGCCCAGATAATTGTTCATCTGTGTTCTGTCCTAGTTATATATTCTCTGATGCATCTGCTGCATCAGATGTCCGTCTAAATGCCCGTTAAATCTGAGCAATAGACATTGCCCATCTCCTTGGTCTTTCTTTGTGTGGAAGGGGATGTCAAATCCTTTGAGAGATTACCTGTCTTTTCTAGGAAATTCTGCATTGTTCCAAGGTTTGATGCAATCAACACTGTCATCCACCAACAAAAGTAACTAGAGGATGTTCGTATATATTAGGCTTCTTCCTTGAGATGAAGATGAAAACATTGATAGAATGTATTTCTACTCTTCATTTTACCAGGGAAAATGAAGTCTCCTTTAAATGAATGAAAGAAGGGCTTCAAGGAAGAAATTTTGAAGAGATAGAAGGTAATCTTAATCTGCTTTGAGATGCCGGAGAATAAGGGAAAGAATGTGATGTGGAGGAGGAAGGAAAGAAAAGTCATTGGATTTTGAAATGATGTTAATGAAACTTTTCCTCTGAGTGGTGTGAATGGGGGAACTGGAGGCTTTAACAGGAAGTAATTGCTCATCTTCCACAGTAATCACATGGATGCATGAATACCTTAAGGAGAAAGCCGATCCCATAAAAGTTGGAGGAAGAGAAGATATATGATAGTTTGATGATTCCTTGTTGAGGGTTACTAAGGCAGTTATTTATTGGCTTTGCAAAAACAACAAACAGATCTTCATAGGATATGTATCCGGGGCACAATAAAAGCCTCATAAGCTTTGTTAAACCTGATGGACATAGCCTCCTTCTATTACTCGGGCAACATCAGTTCTTTAAGGTCGTGGGCTCTTTTTTTGGTTTTACTTATATCTTTATCTTTAAAGACTTATGGAATTGAATCCATGGGGAAACAAATGATACTTCCAGAAAGGATCTGCAAATTATACCTAAAGCATTATGAAATTCCAGACAAATCCCAATCTTTGGAGCCACAGTTGGTATTTTCATTACTGTTGCTGATCAAAGGTAATAAATTTGGGAAAGAAATCAAGGACTGGGAATGCAATGTGGTTCCTCTTGGTTTGGCTCATATGCCGAAGAAAGAAAAATCTGTGATCGCTTCTACTCTTGGCAAGAACACTCAACAGCTTTCCCTCAGGCATCACCAACAAAAAAGAAAGATAAATAACAGAACAAGGTGACACATATATTTCAAATATAAAATGAAGAGTTAGTGTCTTCTACCCTGCTCTCACAGGCTACATCCATTTAACTTTGGCTCAGTGATGCTATCGAAATACAAATAACTCTGTTAATTTAAAAATTCATATCATAGAGTAAATATCCAAAGCATCATCCAGCGTCTCTGCAGCCAAATTTTATCAGTGATATTATTTGGATGTGTACATATGTCTTACATCGGGAAATGGCTCTTCATATACCTAGATTAGATATGAAGAATGTCATCAAAGAAATGATTTTTTAAAAATGAGGTAGATAGATAGACTCAAGTATAAACGAACAACTTGTGGAAAATGCAAAGAAAGCCCCCTAAATATTGGATGGATCCCATTGGATCCACTGCACATAATGGGAAGGCATGGATAGGCTGCATTCTGCATCCTTGGTGCACTATTCACACTGGTATGATCATGGATCTGTTTGGACATTTGATTATATTTTGGTTTAAGTTAATATAGTAATCTTCTCCTTCCCATTTGTTCCTTCCACACCTCCCAGCTTCCCTCTACACATCCAGGCAGACAGCCATCCATTTCAACATTGTGGAATGGTGTTCTCTGACAAAAATCAGCCTCCCCAACACAAATGTTAGTGCAGCATAGGGAAAACAACGCATCAGAACTATGAAAAACTGTAGTTATAGCCTCATATTTTTTCCTGGAAAGTACCTCAGTATTCCTGTCCACATTTGAGTTTTTAAAGGCAAGACAACTAGTGTTGGTATATTTGAGTCTAGAAAATTATACTCATCCAGAGTATTTTTCTTGATTGTGATGAGGCAATGTAATTTCAGTCATTTGGGTTCCTGGACAATTTTTTCTTTCCTTGTTAGCTTTCTTGTATGATATTCCAGATATGATCTAAGGGAGCTTTTATGACTATGGCCCTATTACTAAAGCCCCATTTGATCCAAGACCAGGTAATATGTTTGGAAATATCCAGGGGTGAATCTGGGCCTTCAGTCTCAGTAGAAATTATATCTCTGAACTTAAAACCAAGAATTCCAATTTGTGAATGGAGGGATTCACTGTTAGTGAGTCCCTAGTAGCGACTGCATAAGGGTTCGGACCATTGGTCATTTCGATCAAGGTACAGAACTGCTGCCAAGTCATCTAGGCTGCATCTGTATGTCATACTGAGAGCTTGGAACTCATGTGAAAGGTAGCTAATCAAGGGCTTAGAGACTTAGTTAGATTTCTATTCTCCCTGATCTTCATAAGGTATAAAGGAGTCTAAGTCAGACCGGCCCTTTCTTCCTTTCTGCTTATGACTCTGCTCAATCATATATTCTGGGATTTGATGAGTCCAGACTTTGGTGATAAGCTATGGATTGTATGGTATTGGATGCGGGTGAGGGAGTCATAGAACCTGCCTCCCAAACACAGTCCCATTCAAGTTAGAATTATATTGTACCATATGGAAGTGAGGGAGTCAAAGAACTTGCCTCCCAAACCCAGTCCCATTTAAGTTAGAGTTATATAATCCATATGGGGGTGAGGGAATCATAGAATCTGCCTCCCAAACACAGTCCTATTCAAGTTAGAGGTTAATGAAAATGGCATTTACATAATATTTTAATCATAATAACTTAATTATAATACTGGCACAACACTTTGCACATATTATTTAATTTTAACCTCATGAAGATGAGGAACCTGAATTAGGCAGAGATTAAATAACTTAACAAGGGTCACACAACTAGTATCTGAGGCTACATTTGAATTCAGGATTTCTTTATACCAAGTCTAGCCACTATCTGACCTGGTCGCCTCTCCCAAATCAATATTCCCTTATGTTGTCCCTACTGTGAAAGGCAATGGACATAGCAGAACACTGGACTGTGAGTAAGGATAGAACCGAGTTCAAATGCAACTTCAGATACTAGTTGTGGGACTCTGGCCAAGTCACATAATCTCTCTCTCAGTCTCAGTATTGTCTTCTGCAAGTTGGATGTAATAACAGCATCTCCCTCTCAGAATCGTTGTGAGGATCAAATGAGATACCATGTATAAAATGTTCTGTGAAACGTTCATTGAACAAATTATTATGGTGACCACCATTCTTCTCCCCACACAGAAATTATACTCCCTTTTTCCAGGCTCCCTACCAGCGTTCTCCTTCAGAATAACGCTCTCTACTCAGCCTTTTCTTTTTAGAATTCCCCATGCTCAGGGATTAAGTTTCTCCCTTCATATCTTTCATTAACACCTGTGACAAAAAGTTACATAGTCTTATATTTTCTTACTTTGAGTTCCAAATTCTCTCCATCCCTCAGTGTGTCCTCTTTTCATTGAGAAAGCAAGCAATATAATACCCATATACATTTTTAATAGCCATCTTGCAAGAAATAAAAAAAAAAGCAAGAAAAATAAAGAAAGTAAAAAAAAATCTTTTTTACTCCGCACTCAGCGTTCACCAGTTCTCTCTCTCTGGAAGTCAATAGTACCGTTCATCATGAATTCCATGGAATTCTTGTGATCATTGTATCGATCAGAATAGTCAAGTCTTTCACAGTTGACCATCCTTACAACATGATTGTTACAAGGTACAATGATCTTAGTTTTGTCCCTTCATTGAGAATCTTTTCAGATTTTTCTGAACTCATCCTAACATTAAAAAAAAAAAAAAGACCTAGGACATCAAAAAAATACTTTAACATATTTAACATGTATTGGTCAACTTGCCATCTGGGGGAAGGGATGGGGGGAAGAAGGGAAGAAGTTGGAACAAAAGGTTTTGCAGTTGTCAGTGCTGAAAAATTACCCATGCATATATCGTGTAAATTAAAAGCTATATAATAAAAAAAAATAGTGCTGGCCAACAATCAACAGCTGTGTGCCTCTAACCCTTTGTAGTTATATACCTTTTGCCATGATCTTTAAACTCTAACAACTTGCATTTCTAGGCCAGGATGGGCTGGGATTTAAAATCCAAGCACATACTTCTTCAGTCAGAAGTCTTGTAAAATGATGGAGAGACAGAAATTTAGAACTTCCCCCCAATCATTGTCATGATTAATAATAACATTTCTATAACATTTTGAGCAGAGAAGTGGTATTGTGGATAGAACACTGGCTGGAGTCAAGAAAACTCATCTTCCTGAGTTCAAATCTAGCCTTAAGTGCTTAGAAGTCGTGTGACTCTGGGCAAGTCACTTCACTCTGTTTGTCTCAGTTTCCTCATCTGTAAAAATGAGCTGGAGAAGAAAATGGCAAACGAATCCAATCTTTGCCAAGAAAACCCCACATGGGGACACAAAGGGGTGAATACCATTGAAAAATGACTGTGATCAACCAAATGTAGCCCTTAGCCAATTCCTCATTTTATCCTCACAGCAACCTGGGGAGGGGAATTCTACCATTAACGGCCATTTATTTTACAGATGACGTCAGTCTATTCTGACTTGAATGTCTAGTGTTCTACCCTCAGTGCTACCCTAGCTACTTTTTCATCCGCTTACCAGGACATGTCATAATGTGTTCTGGGAGTAATTGTAAACCGCCTCTTTCAAAGAAATCCACTTTCTAGCAGATATAGCTAGTGATGAACAAAACCCATTGATCATGTATTAAACTTATTTATATCATTTATTTTCCAATCCAAACTGACAATTTTGTGGGTATTCTGTAAGTCTCTACTAAGATTGTCATTCTTTTTTCCTCTCAGATGTACCACAAAAAGGGCTTCCATTCACTGCCAAGGATTTAAGGATGGGACTCCATTTGGAAAAGAGCTAAAGGACTAGAATGTTGTTGTTCGATTCTGTCTCACTCTTCATGGTCCATCCTGGGGTTTTCTTGGCCACTGGAATGGTTTGCTCTGACTTCTTCAGCTCGTTTTTGTAGATGAGGAAATTGAGGGAAAGAGTTAAGTGACTTGTCCAAGGTGACACAGCTGGTAAATATCCAAGATTGGATTTGAACTCTTGATTTTCTGACTCTAGACTCAGTGATCTATCCACAGAGCCACACAGCCACACCATTAGAACATTAAGATAAATCTATGGAGATAAAATTTAATTGGAATAAAGATAAAGTCCTACTCTTGGATTTAACAGAAATCAAGATAGGGCAGGTAGGACCACATAGTTTTTGTGAAGATTCTTGGGTTTTACTGAACCCATAAGTTTAGTGTGAGTTATCCAGCATGTTAACAACATCTGTCATTTGCAGATTTTATTTTTCTTTTTTTTGCAGATTTTATTTTTCTTTTTTTAGCCTAGATCTCCCTATCTCATCCAGGTTATAAGTACCAATGCTAGTCCTAATGCTAACGGGCTCAGAGCACCAGCTGCTCCTTCTCAGAACTTGGTTGACTAGGTTTGTTTTTATTTTTTATTTATTTAATTTTTTTTGCTGAGGCAATTGGGGTTAAGTGACTTGCCCAGGGTCACATAGCCAGGAAGTATTAAGTGTCTGAGAATGGATTTGAACTCAGATCCTCCTGACTTTAGGGCCAGCACTCTAACCACTGCACCACCTAACTGCCTCTAGGTTTGCTTTTATTAAGGATTAAAATGTTAAATAGTCCAGAGCCAACCACAATCCTTACCTCAGTGGATCCTCAGATCAACCCTGTCAGAGAGAACAAGGGATGTTGTCTCATTTGGCAGATGAGCAAATCGATGTACTGAGAATGCGAGACACTAGAACATGAGGGTAGAGATCATTCCACTTTTTATTTGTATTTCCAGGACCTGGCACAGTGTCTGGCCCCTATCGGGTATCTAGAAGCTGCTGGTTGATCAACCAGTTAATTGCCTGGAAAGGTGAGTGGCTTGCTTAGGGTCAAATAACTAATTATCAGTGAAGCCAGAATGTTGCATCTGGATGTCCAGACTGTCTTTTCATTTATTCCCTGAGTTTTTAGGGAACAGAAAAGAGAGACTTATTTGAACTAAAACTATTTCTCAGGTACCTCCCAGACTATTATCTCTGAGACTTTCTTCAATCCTCCGAGTCCAGAGAAGCACGCAGGTGGCAGGTGTTTATTTCCCTTCACATGGTGAATGGTCTTTTTAAACTTTCACAACTTTGTTCTTTTGTACCTAAAGTGAGGGAATGACCCACATTTCTGTGGCTACTGGATGGGATAGCAGCCATATGGTCTTGGAAAGGGGCAAGCAATCAAGAGGAGGAACCAGCTATTCATTAACCAGCCCCAGAGTAAAACAACTCATTACAGGACTTTATTTTTTATTTTTTATTATTTATTACAGAACTTACAGGACTTTATTTTTTATTTTTTATTATTTATTACAGGACTTATACTTGACTTTTTAGCTACAGAAGGAGCCTTAGAAGTCATATAGTCCAGAGGTGTCATTATATTCCTGAGTGTCCTAAGAGCTATAATTGAGAAATATTTAACAAAATGAATGAAAATACAGATATTACCTTTTAAAACAAGTCAATATGTAGCTTGTAAGGATCCTTCTGTTTCTATCTGCTTTGGACCCCATCAATCTAGAACACCCCTCTCACTTTACAGCCGAGGAAACTCAGCTGGCCACTGAGCCTGGAGCACAGTGAAACCTCGTAGTAGATTAATTTGCAGCCAGGGAGCAGCTCAGATGAGCCATCTAACCCCATCTGGAAGTGCTTGGTGTAGGGAATGATTTGTAACAACTACTTTACCTTTGAACCTGTTGGAGGACAACAAAGATATTATATTCATCATATAATGAGGGGAAAATTGTAAGTAAGAAAAATAGGAGAATTGGACACAGCAGGAAAATTGGATGGTCTCAGATGAGATTTTGCAAAAGTTTAGACAATCTCAGGTATGGATATACATGGGAAAAGTCCCTGTGATTAGATATATTTCAGATCAAAGTATGCATGGAAAAAGTAAAGGGTCTTTTTATTCTAATGAGATCGAGGAGAGAAAATGTGGCAGGATTACTGGGCCTGCAGCAGCATCTAAGGTTTCATCAAGGCCAATTTTTAAGACACAGAGTGATTGCTAAATGGGAGATTGTGGTTCAAGGGCCTGGGAGAGGTTTGATTTGATAATATCTTCTTAGTAAATATACTTTTTATAAAAGCTAATTGATATTAATTGGTTAACTGATTGGTTATTGTCCCTCATTCTTACAGAGAATCAAAACTATGTTTAAGTGTGTCCCACTGTGGCTGATCAGACCGACACGAGCTTGGAATGCTCGGCCACAGGTCGGACCTGTGTGCGTTGTCCATAAAATAGTCTTTTTGGCAAGTGTCCATTTGGCACTGGAACAATGTGGACAGCCCAGAGAGAGCACACTCTCTGCTTTGAAACTGGAATATCGGGCAGTTCAGTTGGTACCTTCTCCCAGGTGATCTTCAGAAACTTCCTGAGACAATTCAAATGGAAGTGATTCCATTTCCTGGCATGGCACTGGTAGATTGTCCAGATTTCACAGACCCACAACAAAGAGCTCAGCGCAATGGCTCTATAGTTCTTCGGCTGAGTCACCAGGTTAACAATTCCTCTCCTTTCCCATACTTTCCTTCGAGCCTCCCAAACATTGACCTAGCTCGGGCAATGGCTATACCAACCTCCTTATCAGTGTGGACAATCCTGGAAAGGAGACTGCCGAGGTGAGAGAACTCCACATCATTCAGAACTTCACCATTTGTTGTAACTGATGGTTCCACATCTGGATGGCGTGGCGCTGGCTGATGGAGGACCTGGGTCTCCTTGGTGCTCATTGTTAGGCCCAAATTAGCACAAGCAGCAGAGAACTGATCCATACATTGTTGCATCTCAACTTTGGAGGCTGTGAACTAACAATGGTGGGAAAATGAGATTGGAAGGAAAGCATCAAAATGCACAAACTGAGCAAACCTCTTGGGGTTACCCCCAGAAGAAGAAAGGCAGACCGTTGTGCTTTATGGACCAGGGTAATTGTGGGTTGGGAGAATTTAAGTCCAGAATCTCATTCTGTGGTAAAAGCCATCTTGGCTATAATCAAGGTCTTGGTCATTCCCGTTCCCATCCCTCACTTAGTCCCTTCTAAAGGTTCCTCCTTTATTCTGAAGAGCATGACATCTCAGGAGGGGGATTGTCTTGACTTGCAAGTGAATTGGATTGAAATGAGGCTGGCCGGTGTAGCCATCAGCCTTATTCTCTCCTCCGGAATCATCCAAGTCCAGCTGCAAGACATAGGTCAGGACTGATAGAAAGAATGGACTCGTGTCTCTGGTAGCAACCCAGTATCTCTGTGGGCCCCAACAGGCCCACAGACCCTACCCTGTACTGAGGCCCCGTAACCTTACTCCACGGGTGGGGAACTACTTTTTTTTCTGCCAAAAGCCATTTGGATATTTATAACACCATATAAAATTATCTAGAACTCAGGCAGTGGGAAGGTGCTCCTAGCTCAGCGCTTCCTTGCCTGAGGTTGAGTATGCAAGTGATTACTCGGGCCTTCTAGTTCCACACCCCTGCCTTCTACAATCTGGAATTTGAATTTTGATGTCAACCAGTTCCAGATGCTCTCCTGTAAAATTGGGTGAACATGACCACCAGGGGATTTACTGATGCACACAATTAGCGTACTTAGCATGCCTCGTTTAGGATTCTTTTTCATAAAAGGTCTCACCTTCCCCTCGTTAATTGAGACTTTATTAGAAACTTTGCTCAATTGTTAAAGCATTTCACTCCCTGCTTTTGTGATTTGTCGGACCTCATCAGGACAACTGGCAATGGCCCCATTCCTAGGACTGATCCAGAAGTGAGTTTCTTCTCAGTCAAGATCTGTGATTTCCTAGGGGGAAACTAAGGTTCAGTCACTTGCCCACAATCCTCTAGTCAGTAAAGGTCAGAGGTTGGATTTGAATAATAGTAGTCATAGCTCACATTTATATTTTCTATGTAACAGGCCCAGTGCAAAGTGCTCGCCATACAAGTCTTTCTGTCTCGAGGCCAGCCTCTCTTTCTTTGAGCTGATATAGTTTTTGTCCTTTTGTTTTTAAAAGGGATCAAAATGACATCGCCTTGTTGGTTCGAGGTATCTGACTATGACTGATCAAACCACTTTTTACCACAGGTACCACAAATAGTCCATGGGAACATTTGGAGCTGACAAGTCTCTAAATTTGGAGTTCTGCTTTGCTCAGAGATCAGGGCAGCTTCTTTGACTTGGCCACGACAGGCAGGGTGGTTCTGTGCCAGGGTCTCTCATTTCCTTGACCTGCCCTGCCTCTGGCACACTATATCAGACTGAATGTAAATAGCAATCATTCCTGCTTTGGCCAGAAACCTTGGGGTCTTCCCTTCCCAGGTTGATTTATTTAGATTTTTTTTTTTTTAAACTAGGTGAAAGAGGAAATTCTTCGTCTCAATTGCAATCTAGTCTTAATCATTGGATAGGTGCGGCCTCCAGTCAAGACCTTTGCTTAAAAAAGTCGAGGTCTCCCATTGCATCCAGGGCTATGTCCAGATCTCTATCTGGTCACTGGACCCGGATGGCTCTGGAGGGGAAATGAGGCAGGTGACCTCCCTCACTTCAATTCAATTCATTTGCATGTCACTTCCCCATGTCATGGTCCTGTTGGAGAACCAACGACAAATAACAATATCAAGCAAGGCTCCACTGAATTCAATCTACCATTTTACACAATTGAGAAAAATTTGTTTTGGTCATGAGAAATGACAGCTAAGTGCATGGGGAACATTTCCCATCTGCAGCCCTGAAGGTTAACCCCTTGATCTCTGTTTACCAAATTTTTCAAAGATACGGATGTTTAATTAAAAAACAAACCCCAAAAATAAAAAAACAAAACAAAAACCCTGGCTCTCCCAGAGTGTTGGGGTTGTTCTCCAAATGCCCTTTGCACTAAAGGAGTTACTAATTGACTTCTGGGTGGTTGGGATGGGTGGGACCACTTCTGCCACATCAGCAAGATTCTGCTGCTGTGCAAATTACTTTGCTAGATCCCGTAATCTTATCTGCCCCTGGAATTTGTTCATTCCTACCGGGTGAGCTTTCAGTTGAGCCCTGTTTTAATTGATTCTTGCGTTTTTGTTATTAGGATTCAGTTTTTTTTTCCCCCCAGACAATCAAAATAAATAATCACAAGCACATGAGACCTTGCAACTGGAATTATTTTAAGAAATGAATATGCACGTGTTTCTGGAAAATATGGAAACTTAAGAAGACAAATTAAGCTGGCTTCAGGGCAACACCCCATGTGGGGTTTTCTTGGCCGAGATACTGGCGTGCTTTGCCATCTTTCTCCCGCTCATTTCTAGCCATATTTGCACATTTATCAGCTTCCTTTCCCATAAACGATGGAGTTGGGCTTCATGAGATGGCCTCTGAGGGTTCTTCCAGCCCAAATCAATAAGCCTCTGACCTGTCCAGGGTCTCCCGGCTAGTGAGGGACTGGCGCAGGATCTGAATCCAGCTCTTCCTGACTTCCACGTTCTCCCCACTGTGATTTGCAGCTGCCCTGCTGTTCTCGTCTGTTCTCCTCCGAACTTAATAGTAGCATCCACCTCTCAGCATCATCGCGGATGGTACAGGTTAAGCTCTCTGCAACCCCGCGCCAAATACAGTGATTATTGTCAATCATTTCATGACGCGGTCGGAGGACTGGACCTGGATTCAAATGTAGTCTCAGACGTTTATTGGCTGTGTGGTCCCGAGCAAGTCAATTCGTCTCTGCGTGCCTCAGTTTCCTCGTTTGTGAAATGGGATCACAACAACAGGTGGTTCCCCGCGTGGTTTTGAGCATCTGGGAGGATAGCGGGAGCAGGTCCTTGGCGAATCTCAAAGCGCGCCTAGAGAAATGAGGTCGAACTAAGGGGTGCCGGTGCTGGTGTCGCTCTCTGTCGCCAAGGGTTCTTTGCCCGGTTCTTGTTTCCCGCCCCAGCGCACTCCTCTGCCCCCACCTTCTGCCCATCGGCTCTGTAACATTCCCTTTGTCATTTCCACTAGGACCCGGGTATAGACTACATTTCCCAGGAGGCTGCGCGCGCTGCCCCTTCTTGCTACATCTTCCGTTGCCTTCGTAGAGGGCCTGTTCTCCGTTTGCCTACGGAAAGATTTGGGGCAGATTTCGGCTGCGGGGGAGGTGCGGGGAGAAATCTCAAGCTTTCTCCTTCAGTGTTTGGACTTCGGTTTCTCTCCATTTTGTCCGTCTGCAAGCCCTTAAGGAGCCGTAGTAGCATCGGTTTGTGCAGGCGTCTGCCGCGGCCACCTTCTCCGCTCGCGACTGCGGGTCGGCCGCTGTAAGGTCCCTTCCGCGGGGTCCTGAGGGTGTCATTGGCGAATGACCGGAGCCGCCGGAACTTCTGCCTGAGCCGCCTTTGCCGTGATCATGACTTCGGGCTGTGCGGGCCTCGCCGCCGCCGCCCGCCTCCTGGCGCGCCCCTTCCTCCGTGAGTGCAAGCCCCCTTCCCCTGCTCCTGTGGCCGAGGCCCGTTCCCGCTCCGTGCGCGGCCGCCTGACAGGAGGCCGGGCCGCCGCCTGCGGGGGCACCCAGGCCTGAGGCCCGAGGAGGCGGGGGTTGGGGGCGGGGAGTCTGGGCTCTGGGGCTCCGGCCAGGGAGCCTCGGATTCTGGCGGAGGTCCCGAGGAGCGCGGCCACTCCGTGTCGCCGACTGTCAGGGCCTGTGTGCGCCCCGCACCTGGGGTCGGGAGGGGGTCCCTGAGCTGGTCAAGTTAAGCGCCTTCTGTGTGCAGCTCTGTTCCCTGCGAGCTTCTAGTCTAACAGACTGCTGCCGAGAGCTGCGGGGCAAAGCCACCGGCCACTGGGAGCTAGCCTGCCGAGGAGCCTGGCGGCCAGGGGGTCCCGCCTAGCACCCCGAGGAGCCCGGAGCTGTGGCAGCCCCCGGGCTTGCTGTGCCCCGGATGTGCCCCGGAGCTGTGGCAGCCCCGGCCTTGCCGTGCCCCGGAGCTGTGGCAGCCCCGGCCTTGCCGTGCCCCGGAGCTGTGGCAGCCCCGGCCTTGCCGTGCCCCGGAGCTGTGGCAGCCCCCGGCTTGCCGTGCCCCGGAGCCGTGGCAGCCCCGGCCTTGCCGTGCCCCGGAGCCGTGGCAGCCCCGGCCTTGCCGTGCCCCGGAGCCGTGGCAGCCCCGGGACTTGCCGTGCCCCGGAGCCGTGGCAGCCCCCGGGCTTGCCGTGCCCCGGAGCTGTGGCAGCCCCGGGCTTGCTGTGCCCCGGAGCTGTGGCAGCCCCGGGCTTGCCGTGCCCCGGAGCTGATTGACTCTGGCCGGATCGGGTGGATGCGTTAGGCGGCTCACTTGGACAGGGGAGGACAGACCTGCCTCCCCCCTCCCCCCAGCCTGCTGGTGCCCCAACCCACGGCAGCCTGCTCCGAGATCCAGGGAGGCAAGGGCTTTGCCAGGCTGGGCTCAGCAGGCTACGGGAGTGACGGCGGGGAGGGGGGGGGGACGACGGCCCCCTTCCGAGCCAGGATGACCGCCCGGGGGACCGGGGGCGTCAGCAGCAAGGGGGAGGTGAGGGAGGAGGAAAGGTCTTTAAAGATGTCTGCGGGATGTCCAGTGCCAGAATTCCAAGAGGCAAGCAGAGAGCGGGCTGGGGGACCCGAGGGCCAGCGGGGGAGTTAACGAGGCATCCGGGGGAGTTGGTGAGGTCACCAAACAATATCATAGGAAGGAAAGGAGGGGAGAGCCTCGGGAGACACAGCTTAGACAAAGCCCTGGGGAAGGGGTCGCTCAGGAAGGAGAAGGAGGGGGAGAAGAGAGTTAAGGGAGAAAGCGCTTCTTGGGGTTGGGACGTTGGGGCATCAGGAGCGCTAGGTCTGCGGGGAGCTTGGATGTAGGGTGATTGGGACCGTGGGGCCTGCAGCTACCATCCCCCTCCAGTTCTGGGGACCCAGGTGGGACCCTGGGAAGTGATAGCACTGGTGGGGGTGATGGCTTGTGCTTAGAGGGACTCAGTCAAGGAAAGCTCTCCAGCCCTTTTAGGGGTGAGCACTGTGAGAGTTCTGGGGGTGGGGAGAAGCAAGGGCATGGAACAGGCTGTAGACTCGAGGTGGGGGTGAGACTTTAGCAATGGGATTTTAGGCCTGGGGCCTCCAGGACCATTGGGATCCGGGATCTGAGGGTGGGGACCCCAAGTGCTCACCAAGTGCCAAGTGCTGCGTTAAGCTTTGGGGAATGGGAGGCAAGAATATCCCCGGCCCTCCAGGGATTCCGGGTCTATGGAGGGACAACATGTAAATAAATACAAACCCCACACACACTCACACGCATACTCAGACACACTCACACACACACTCTCTCACACAGGCCCGGTTAGGTACAGCTTGGGGTCCGTGGCCTGGCTCTGAGGTCCCATGGTGTACAACACTGGACATGGACCGGTTAAGTCAGGATCAGCTTAAAAGGATTGTTGCTTTCTGCTTTTGAGGAAGCTGGAGGCCTCACATTGCAAAACACATTGTAGCCAAAGAAAGGGCTGACTCGGCAAATGGAAAATAGACTCGATATTTTAGGGGGTAGGAGCTGTTTTGGAAGTTGAAGGAGTGAGAAGATAATTGTTTTTTTTAATTATAGCTTTTTATTTACAAGCTATATGCATGGGCAACTTTTCAGCATTGCCAATTGCAAAATCTTTAGTTCCAACTTTTCCCCTCCTTCCCCCCACCCCCTCCCCCAGATGGCAGGTTGACCAATGCATGTTAAATATGTTAAAAGTATAAATTAAATACAATATAAGTATACATGTCCAAGCAGTTATTTTGCTGTACAAAAAGAATCGGACTTTGAAATAGTGTACAATTAACCTGTGAAGGAGATCAGAAGTGCAGGTGGACAAAAATAGAGGGATTGGGAATTCTATTTAATGATTCATAGTCATCTCCCAGAGTTCATTCACAGGGTGTAGCTGGTTCAGTTCATTACTGCTCCTTTGGAGCTGATTTGAATCATCTCATTGCTAGAGATGGCCAGGTCCATCAGAATTGATCATCATACAGTATTGTTGTTGAAGTATATCATGATCTCCTGACCCTGCTCATTTCACTCAGCATCAGTTCGTGCAAGTCTCTCCAAGCCTCTCTGTATTCATCCCGCTGGTCATTTCTTACAGAACAATAATATTCCATAACGTTCATATACCACAATTTACTCAACCATTCTCCAGTTGATGGGCATCCACTCAGTTTCCAGTTTCTGGCCACTAGAAAATGATCTGTTTTATAAGAAGATGGTTCTCTGTTTAGACAATTGTAAGATAACTTAGGCCCAGTCTTAAAGTCATGAGAGAAGGTCATAAGTGGAGGTATGGGGGGGAAAGAAGGGGAGGAAAGACCACTTAGGTTTGCGGCGTCGAAGAAGGGCAGTAGGAGCCATTAATGGGAAGGAATTTTCTGTCTGGGATTTCCCCAGAGGCCCAAAGACCCTGAAGAATAGTACTTCTGGCCTGGAGGGAATTAGGAGTCACAGTCTGTGAGGAACATAATGGCTGGCTTTTTTTCCCAATGGCAGTTGTTGCCATTTAATTGGATCTTGCATCCAGAATTCCATAGTTCAACAGAGATCCCTTTGATCTGGTTCTGGGCAGTCAACTATTGTGGCTACCCAAAGGTTTGAACCATCTCTTCAAAGGAAAAGGCCATAAGCTTAAGGCCACCAAACTTGTCTAAGTTTTTGCATAAGATACTAGCTGGAATAAGATTGGGTTCTTGGATAGCCATCCTTCTGAAAGAGGTGAAGACTAATTTTACAAAATCTGATTTTACTGTTTACATTCTAGTTAAGGACATATTGCGTTCTATACATATTTCTCGTCTTAATAATGGGAGAAAATATTTTTTATTTTGATAGAGATCTTTGTTTTTCTTTCTGTTAGCATGAATTTAAATTTTTTTTTAGGTTGTCTCAGGATCTAAAATAGGTGTTAGTATTAAAGGCCCAAGAGGATTTTGCGTGTGTGTGTGTGTGTGTGTGTGTGTGTGTGTGTGTGTATGTGTGTGACATGCAATGCAGATTTTGATTTCTATTGCTGTTTTTTTCTAGATTTTTCTCGGTGGCACTTTCTGTACTGAATGTCATCAGTTTTGCAATAGTGTTTTTAATGACCAAATTGTCAATGTGTTTCAGGACATTGCACTCTCGGATGTTGCCACATTTCTTGGGTAAAAATACATGGCCAGGTAATAAAGAAAAGGAAAAAATACTCCATTTGGAAAGAGGGAGCTGAGAATCTATTAGTGAAGGGTTGCTGGTACTTTTAATTAGCAAGGGGAAAAGGTTTTTGGACCCTTCTTCAGAAGGGTAAGTTGTGACACATGGAAGGAATCGGGGCCAAGAATGTCAGATCATGGAAGGTCACGTATTATCAAGTGTGTCTTAGAGCATCAAGGGAAAGGACAGGTGTTTTCTAGAGACCTTACAGTTCAAATTGCAGAATCTCATTTTACAGCTGGAAGGATCTTAGATATCATGTAGTTTAACCCACTCATTTTTTTGATGAAGAAATTTGCACCAAAAAGATTATAACTTACTTTTGATTATCAAATTTGATTATTAGATTCTCAAAGCTCTGAGTAGTGCTTGGATTAAAACCTAAATTTCCATTAAAAGGCACTACCTTGTCTCTAGAAGAGGAGATAACACTAAATTCAATGACTTGGAATGGCTCTAGAAGCCCATCTAATGCGTCCATAGACTGAATAGGAATGCCATCAGCAGCCCTCTAGCAAGGAGAGACCTTATTGAGGCTGAAACTACTGCTTCCTTTCTGTTGGAACACTTCTGATTGCTTGCTACCTTTTCTCATTTTAAGCCGAACTCTGTTTTTCTTCTGCCCGTGGTTCCAAATCAGAATTTTGACCCTCTGGGTCCAAGCAAAACAGGCCCAATCTCACCTCTGCATGACCTTCAAACATTTGAGAACAACTGTGATATGTCTCCTTAAATCCTAGTCTCTAGTCTTCTTACCTACTGGATCATCATCATTTGAATGTTCCAATTAGTTAGATCTGTTCTTAAGAAGTGGTCCCTGAAATTAGACCTAAATCCTCCAACCAGGACCCAGAACATCTCTGGGCTATTCCACTAGAGATCTTCTGGGCTAATGTGTCTTTTGTGTCAGTTAGGAACCTACTTAACTACTATTCTCAAGCTGTCATCTCATCTCCAAGATCTTGTCTCCAAGGAGATCATATCAAATGAAATCAGAGATACTGTTTTTAAAAACAAACAAAAATTATCCTCTCTTTCCTTATTGACCAATCCATTGTCCAATTTTATTATTTCCAGATTGTCCTTATGAATATCCTAAGGGGAACAGTTAGGTGGCTCAGTGGATAGAGCATCAGCCCTGGAGTCAGGAGGACCCGAGTTCAAATCCTGCTTCAGACATAGCACTTCCTAGCTGTGTGACCCTGGGCAAATAGCTTAACCCCAATTGCCTCAGCAAAAAAAATACACACACACACACACACACACACATATTTTAACAATTAATTAATTACTTTGAAACCCAGGTAATCATAAAAGTAAAAAAAAGAAAGGTACCTTACTCTACTTTGCTGCCCTTAAGCCTTCATCTCTCCGCTCTGTCTACAAAAATATAAGGGATGCTGCCAAGTGTTACGTGAAAGCTCAGGTGTACCGTGCTTACCTTACCCACTTGATTTGCCAGTCTGATAACCCTGTTGAAGAAATGACTTTATTGGGTGTGACCTGTTGGGTTCCCTTTCTTGGAGCTCACAAACCAGCTCATTAACAAGGCAGTATGGGGCTTGCCAGGAAACAAGGGAGAGGCTTGCTGACACGCGGTGAACATTGTGGCCAGATTTGCCAGCTTCCAGGTTGCTGTGTTTTCTAAGGTACTCCCAAACAGGCCAATACTTTGTCAAACTGAGCCCCAAAAACCTGGGTCTTCTTTTCAGAGAGCATTTTCGTTATTTCTTCACTTCCTGAAGCTTCCATTCTTCTGAAAACCTCACCTCCAGTTGGCAGCAGAGAGGAAGACATCAGTGCTGGTCTTCCCAGTTCACTTTCAGATTCAAGACTTCCAGAGGTCATTTATCACTGCAGACTGCCACAGTACCTGATAGCTGAAGGGCCCTTTAGGGAGCGCAGAAATCCACACAGTTGAAGTAAATACACAGGCAGCGGCGGGCAAGTGGTCGTGGTTGTCAGGATTGCAGGGTGAGGCTCTCCAGAAGTGGTAAGTGAGCGGCTCTCCAGGAGGAGAGGAAATACTTAAAGGAAGGAGATTTGACACTTAGCCAGTCAGTGAGTTGGGTGCCAATAAAACGTTCTCTCTAGTAGTGGAGTTTGTTTTAGAGGATTATGTGATTAAGTGGAGAACCCGGAGTGAAGCTTCTTTAAGGTGAGCTGCTTTAATTGTTCTTTAGGGCACAAGGTAACTACATGTGGTCACTCACAAAGGAATCTTGATTTGTCACCAACGGGGTCAGGAGAAGAGTGTGGAAGGTTGATCCTGGTCAGCTCTTGCAGTGGAAAATCAGATGGAAGCCTTTCCCTTCTTGGTCAAATAGTAGCACTGAAAGAGCAGAGATTCAGAGCAGAAGGTCCTTTCAGGACCATCTTTGGGTCTGTAGGGCTAATTGTCATGTTTTACACACTCAGTTACTGTCTTAAAAATGACTGGGCCCACCTCAAACCAACCGCCTGAGGCCAGATTTGAATTCAGATCTTCCAGACTCCAGCATTCTAGGCACTGAGCTACCTTCGGGTATGTGGCTCCTTTGAGGTGAGCACTTGCTGCGCCCTTTTGGGGCTGCTCATGCACCTTTGGTGTCCACCTGATTCATCTAACTCACCCATGGCTCTGAGAAGCTCTAACATGTGCAGCGGCCACACTTACCACAGAGAGCACAACTCTGTTGCCAAAACAGAGGCTTGCCAAAAAGGTTATTTTATGGAGAATGCACACAGGGCAAGCGCTCCCAAGGTCTGTGAGAAAGAGCGATACAAGGATGCTCTCAAGGTCTCTCAAGAACTTTGGAGTTGATTATGTGGCATGGGAGACCTTGGCACAGAACTGCCCAGTATGGCATGCCCTCATCAGAGAAGGGGCTGTGCTCTAGGAGCAAAGGAGAATTGAAAAAAAAAAATGCAAGGTATACAAAGTGGGAGAGTCCCCCCAAATGTTCATAGCAACTACCTGTCTGACCTGTGGCTGAGCATTCTGAGCTCTGTTGCTCTGATCAGACACAGGTAATTTGATTCTAATACAGTGATGTCCTTTTTGAGAACAAAGGACAGCACCTGGTCAGAAAAGCTTCTTGGCAGGTGAACTGGAATGGGTTAAGGATAACCAATGGTCCTTAAACCTGCTGGTGAGTCGGGGCTGTCTGCTCCAAGCATGTGAAGACTTTCCCGGGAGAATGGGCAGGTGAGAGCGTTCTGTGACTTGAATCAGGCGTTCTCAGAGCCTGCTCTGACCCTGAGGATGCCGAGGTCATCTCCTGCATCCCAGGCCATCGCCACTTGGTCCGATTTGTCCTGCCACTGGACTTCAGTGATTCGGAGTAAGGTGGGGGATTTTTTGCAACTGCTTCACTTAAATCCAATTCATGTGCAAGACAAGATAGCCTCTAGCAAACTCCTACCTGAAATTCTACTTGTTAGAGATCCCTTTGGATTGACCAGCATCCTTTAAAAGTGGAGATTACCTTGAGGTTAATCATTCACATGTTATTGTGAATTAGTTCAAACATTACTTTCTTCCTGAGAACTGACCAGGATGAGCTGTGCTGAAGGTTCTGCAGAGCCCTTTGGCCTAAGGGGAGCAATGGCCTTGGGGCCAGCCTGGAAGGTGTGCTCCTGCACTCCCTGGAGGATAGTGGGCGGTCATCCCTATGAGTTGCTAGGGATCCCCATCCCCCAACTAGTATAGGTATGTGTGTATACATATGTGTGTTAATTTGGTCCTTACAAGAACCCTAGGATATAAATGCAGTTATTATTGGCTCCATCTTACATTCGAGGAAACTGAGTCTGAGAGAAATTAAATCACTTACTCGGGATCATCTAGCTGCTGTGTGAGGTAGGATTTGAATTCCTGAATCCAGGCCTAGGTACTCCGCCCACTGAGCTACCTCACTTCCTCTTAGCTTGGAGTTGCTTTTTCTGGGTCCTAGTCCATAAATCCCTGGTGGGCTTGCCCTCTGGAGGGAGAAGGGTGAGAAAGATTCTATTTTAGAACTTGTCCCAGGGCTGACCCTGTGCTCAGGGGAAGATTCCCTTCCTCCAACTCCACAGCCTCTTTACAGAATCCAGGCCAGTGTTATTTGGCAATAATGCAGCTGCGCTGAGTTACGAGCATCTTCCTACCATTTATAATGTCACATAAGGGCTTCCTGAGGTCCAACAAGGCAGTTGAGTTCCAGCATGTGTGTGTGTGTGTCTGTCTCTGTCTGTCTGCAGCTGCCTTCTAGACATCATGGAAGATTTAGTGTGTTTAAGAACTAGATATTTTCTTTCCTGAGAAAGTCTCCCTTTGCTTCTCTCCAGAGTTGTAAAATCAGCCCAGTAAGTAGGCCAGAAAGGTGAGAAGGGCTGCTCTTGGGATGGAGTTGGCTTACAAGTTCATGCCCTTGAGGATCACAGATGCGGGGTTTTATAAAGGACCTTAGAGTCCTCATTGACTTTTGTGGGCAAAAGACTGTATGGTGGGCAAGAGGTGGGGATGGCAGCAGTGCCCAGCCCCCTCTCAGGGGTAGAACCCAGGGCTCACTTCCTCAGCCTCACTGATGATGGGCTCCGGCCAGCCAGGTGCTGCTTGGGCTGCTTGCTACTTTCTTTCTGAGATGAGCTCAGAGCCCTGAGGCGTTGGTGGATGGTCCTGGCAGGCTGGGATCCGGGGGGCTCTCCTTAATTTGGTGTCTTGGGATCTTTAAGATATGGCTTAAGCTGAAATATGGAGAGGTTAAATTATTTTATCAGGGTCACATGAGTCTGGAGACTTGAATCCCTGGTCTTTCTTCTAAGCCAGCTTTGGTGTGGGTCCAGTACCATAAGTAGATAAAAATAAGCCATTCCCCTCGTGAAAAGGTGGAGTCACTTCTGTGGGGACAGTATGTGGAACAATATATGGCTTAATTCAGACACAGAATTAGATTTTTGAGCAGGCAGGGATCACTTCCCTCATTTTACTGATGAAAAACCAAGGTCGGATGGATTAGCTTCCCTTGCCCAAGGTCACTCATACAGTCAGTGGTAGAGCTGAATTTGAATCTGGGACCTCTGTCTCTGATCTCAGTTTTCTTTCTACTTTATAGAAATTTGCTCAGGAAATCAAGGTTTCACCCCTTTTTTTGCAAGGCATTCTGGGTATAGTGATTTGTCCAGGGACACTTAGTAGTGTCAAGTGTCTGAGGTCACAGTTGAACTCGGGTCCTCCTGACTCCTGGGCCTGGGCTCTATCCATCGTGACCCCCAGCTGCCCCAATTACAGTTTTGTTCTTTGTGCTTATGTCTGGTGTCTGCCACATCTCACACCTGCCGACCCAGGGTCACATAGCCAGCAATCTGCATTTGAACTCAGGCCCTCCTCACTCCTGTGCTGCTGCTCTATCCATGGCACCATCGTTTTGTAACAGCACACCCACAGTTTAAAGCACAAACATTAGCCTCCAACCACTTGCCAAAGACAATGAGTATTTTTTTATCCATTGAGTTTTCTATGTGTTGGCAGTTGGGTTTGTCTTTTTCTGAGTGAAAACAAAGCAAAATTAGTGAAGCCAAAATTTATCAAACTCACCAAGTTCACAGTCATTAAAGTGACAATCATAAGCAAACTCAGAGAATTCTAGTTAATCTCCTGGGGTATCTGGTTAAATCTTGTACAGCTGGTCCTCGAGTTAAGTGCCATTCTACTGAAGCCCAGGGGACTAGGGCAGTACAGACGTGGTCCTCGAAATGTCTGAGTCAGCTGGCGGTCCCAAAGGGGTCCTGGCCCGTAGGTCTCTGCCGGGGCCCTCCTGGTGATGTCTGTAGGTGGAATTGCAGCATTTCTTACCTGGAACAGATGTCTGAGATCGGTGCATCTTCTTGTTTTTATAGATGAAGAAGCTGGGCTTCAGAGAGTAACTGGAATTAGGAAGATGAAATGGAAAAAGAGCCATTTAAGCAATAGTTGCTGTTAAATTGAACCATGGGTTTTAAACGTTCACTGCGAGCTGACCGTGTAACCTAGATTGTTTTTCAGTTGTGTCCAATCTTTGTGACCCTTTGGGGGGGAGCTTCTTGGTAAAGGTATTAAGGTAGTTTGCCATTCCTTTCTCTAGTTCGTTTTACAGATGAGGAAACTGAGGCAAATGCTATGTGACTTGCCCAGGACTAATGACTGTCTGAGGCAGAATTTGTACTTGGAAAGGGGCGGGAGGGAAGGGAAGGGGCTTCCTGTGGCTCTGCACTCCACACTGCACCACTTTGCTCTCCCAGTCTGGTGGTTAAAAAGCAAAAAAGCGAATGTAGCCAAAAGTGCCAGGCCCGCCTCTTATCAGAAATCCCAGAGCCCTCCGGAAGAGCTGGGCCAAAACCTGGAGCCAACCCTAGAACTCCTCAGCTCTGAGGTCTTAGGAGCATGACCTCAATGGGGTCCATACGCTGCCTTGAGAAAAGGGAGCTCTTGGGAGAGTTGAGTAGAGTGGAGAAGACCGAGGGGACGCCCTTTCCATATCTTCCATTCCATTTATGGAACAGCATTCATAAGAGGGAGGATGCAATCTCGAAACTAAGAGTTGGATGTAGTGCCGGGGCCCTCTTCCAGCTGGAAGAGATGAAAGGGGAGGGAGAGCATTAGAACGTGGGGGAACGCATGGCGAGTGAGCAACGGGACACCATCTGTGGGAGCTCTGTGAGGTTGGGATGCTGAGGATGCTGAGGGGTACCAGCCAGGAATCCATCTTTTCTCCTGGATGTAGCAGAAACTTTCACCAGGGAACTCTGGGAAAGGGAGAGGTCAGACCAGGGAGGGAAGGCAGTCAGGAGGCCATTGCCTGAGAGGGGCTGTGGGGCTCCACCAGGTGGGTGTGCTTGGAGTGAAGGGATTGGGCAGAGGGGGAGAAGGTGAGTTAGGCAACATGGAAGGTGGGAGTGGGCCAGACCCCTGATGCCCTTCCAACTTGAGGAGGCATCGGAGTAGACTTCTGGGATCATCCTAGAGCCAGACCACCATGTGGTATGTTCCTGTAGGACACTGGGTACCAGGTGGGGGGTCACTTAGCAAAAAGTTATTTTTTGGAACATAAACCCATTTTATAAATTATAGGTTGTAGGTGTTTCAGTGCTTACAGCAGGTGGCATTTAGACAAAACACCTTGCAGATTTGGCCACACAAAATTTAGAGAGAGAATCCTTTCTTTGATGGATTGTCAGTATAGTTGCCACTCTCTTCAGAAAGTTTAATTGAGGGCTAGTTTTATTGTAGCCAGAAGAGAATTGGACATTTGTCCAATTGTGAAGTCACAATTACTCTTTACCTGGAATCCAACTTGTTAAACCCATTTTGCAAATATATTAAGATTCTAAGATCTGAAGAAAGAGTCAGAAGTCTTAGCAGTTCATTTTTCAGATCAGGAAACTGAGACCCAAAGAGGTAGATCAAGTGACTTTCATAAGTAATAAGTCGCAGAGAAAGACCTGGAACTGAGGTCTTCTGGATCCAAATCAATTATTTTCCCCGTTATATCCTGGGACCTTCTTTTGAGAGTGGATTTTTGGGTTTCACAGCCTTTCTTCCTCACTGAGTTCGGAGTACAACATTCAATTTGCAAATTCACTAGAGAGGAATTTGGCATTACTACATTGGTAGTATGGCATCATTATTATTATTATTATTGTCAGCAAAATTTCCATTTTAACAAAGTAATATAGGTGTATCCCATGGAATTCATTAAAATATAGTCTTATTGGTAATTTGGAGAAAGGTCCATGTGAGTTACAGATCATTATAGGAAACATAGTTTTATTATTTGTTTAAAAAGAAGGCTGAATGAAATGGTAGTTGGGAAGATTTCTTTTTGTCCTAATGTCAATCATTTTAAGTTCAATTGTGTTAAGTAGACATAAAGTAACCTAAAAGATTTGACTTATGCTTTGATACTTAAGAATGGTTTGTCATGAGATTATTAATTTTACTTAAATAAATTTGAATAAAATCGAAAAGCGTACTCTTTTAAGTAATTTAAACATTTCCCTAGCTCCATTAATATTTTTAATTTGCTAAGTAAATTCCAAGTTAATTAGAGTTGAATATTCTTGTCAATTGACAGAGGCCGACTTTGACGCTTCCTAGAGCAGCCTAGGAACACTTAGAGATGATATTGGGTTTGGAAAATCGTTGCCAGCATTACAAGCTTAACCTCTTCCACCATGTTGTAAAGGAGTCGCCTCTGGCCTTACCAGTCTCTACCTGCTTTCTGGAGGACTACGCTAACTCAGTATCTTGGGGCTCACCATGCAAGCATGCTACTACTACTGGAGAGTTAATGAAGAATTCTTGACATTGGCAACCTCTGAAACAGGAGAATACAGGATGCTCTTTATTGATGTGCTGATTCTTTTCTGCTTTGGTAGTGATGGTGGCAAAATTGTAGAAAAGGCAATAAGGAGCTAAGAAATCAATTTTTAGATGATTGAGTGCCTTATTTCATTAATCGTGTTTATATGTTCAGTGTCTTCCTAGTTTATTGGGATGTGCCTCTGGAGCATAGGAGACCTTTAATCAAGTTGATTGGTTATCATGCTATAAATGGAACGTTTTTGTGGTAAACGAAGCTAGAAGATTGAAGAAGGTGGCAATCAATGGAAGGCTGATTCCTAAACTGAGTCAATAACTCAGGTAAAAGAATTGGTAAATGCCGGTTTCATCCTGCCTCCAAAGGCAATATAAAGCATAATTTCAGATGATGTTTGGACTTCTTTGGGTCTCAGTTTTCTGATCTGAAAAATGATCTAACGTGTGACTTCTTAAACCGTGTTTGTGTCCTCACGGGGAATTTCATAGCTGAATATGGGGATTGCAAATTTTTTATTATCAGTAAATGTTTGATTTGTATATCTATTTTATATGCTTGTGTACCTGGAATTATGTGAAAATTTCTTGGCTGAAAAGGGGGTGCAAGTAGAAAAAATGTAAGAAGACCTGCTCTATTACAGTACTTGTGATAAGTGTGATAAGCATTTATAAAAAGACCACCATGAAAATCACTGCAACTTAAGTGCAAAAAAAATTGAGAAATTCCACAAAGAATTTATTAAAACTCCCAAGTAAATGGACTGTCAGTAGAAAGGTAGAAAGAAGGGAAGAAGGAAGAACCAGAGGGAACAGAGATAGGGATTAAATTTGGTATTTCTTTGCGACTTGCTACCCATGGAGGTCAGTCTTTTGTCTCTTTAGTAATTATGTCCCAAGAATGGTGTCAGTACCTCCCAAGGAAAAACTATCCTAACTTGCCTGGGAAGTTGAGGAGTTAGGATATTGCTTCTCCCACACCGTGGGAGGAAGAACAATAGAGATAACTTTGTGCAGTCTTCAGATAATAAAAGGCAAGAAATAACAGAGGCCAGGGTCCAAAGAGAAAAAAGTTTCTCTAGAGATGGTAATGTCCTCTGGGTTCCTATTTGGCAGCAAACTCCCCAATATTGCAGTTTCTTAAATGAACCCTTCATTTCCCTTTAAAGGGATGACTATGTTAGTTGTCCAGACTACGTTCTGCAGTCGGATAAATAGTGCACTGAATTGGTTGGAGAACATGCTCCACTGCATGTGGCAGAGGAGCTGGGCCTAGAATGGGAGTTATGGTGTTTGTTTTTTGACTTCTCTCCGGCTTCTCCCTGATTGTTCTGTGTTGGTTTTCTTCCTGTGTTATGTCTGAGTCATGGCTTTTCTCAGCTTCCCAGTAATTAAGATTCAGGCCCAACCTCGAGGGCCGGAGAAGAGGGGCATGGCAGGCTGGAGAGCCGTCAGTCCCTACAGTGACACAGTCAGAGGCTCATGGTCCACGTAAGTCGGATCAGCGTGCTTTTAGGTTGCTGCTCCTTGTGCTCCATGCTGGGATATAGATAGAAAGGCTCCGTGCCCTCAGGGAGCTCCCAGACTATGGAAGGAGATGACACGCAAACAATTGTGCACCAACACAATCCATAGGGAGTAGACTGGAACCTGCACTAAGGAGCCCTAGTAAAGTAGGATTTTGGATGAGACTTGAAGGAAGATAGGGGAGCTAGAAGGGGGAGATAAGGAGGGGGACAAGTGAAAATGGCCAGAGGTGGGGCAAGGAGGCCATCGTACTGAATAGTGAGAGAGCAGGGGGAATGAGGTACAGGAAGAATGGAAGGATGGAAAGAGGCCAGCTTCTAAAGGACTTTAAAAGCCTATTGGAGATTATTCTGAATTCATTAACAGACTTGTCCCCGTGGTATTATCACCTCTGTCTTGGAGCCCATGTCCCCTCCTGAGCTTGTGTTACCCTTTTAGCTCCTCCTCACTCTGCTGATTCCTTGAGCTTCCAGGCTATTTCAGCCCCCAGCACTTTTTAAGAACAAGCACAATTCCCTCATTTTCTGCTTTTGAAATTATTCCTTTTGTACCAACATGAAGGACTTCATATTTATTCTTGTTAAATTTCCTCTTAACAGATTCACACTGTTGCTCTAGCCCAGTGGTCTGCACACGAGGACCTGGGCTGAGTCCTGCAAACTGCCTTTTTTGGTATTAAATCCTCTGTTTTTGTGTAAAGGGACATAAAAAACCATTCTTAGCTCTTCTGCTGGGGAAGCTGTTTGCTGACCTCTGGTCTCCTCTGGCAAAATCCTTTTGAAGACAGACTTCAGTGGTTGGTGCGTTGACCCTCTCATCTGGTTGTTGGCTATCTCGCAGGATACAGTGTGGGAAGGCGTAACCTTTAAGGGGGGAAAGGTGGGAAGCTGTCCCATGGCTCGGCTTCTGTCCACATCAGACCCAAAGACCAAGACTGACTCAGCGGGAGGACCTGGATTAGCTCAGCCCTTCTGCCAGGTGGTGAGCAGCATCGTCCAGTCGTCATGAAGGACTTCATTTTGCTCTTCTCGTTAGCTGCCTTAGGCCCTGACTCCTCAGTGTGCGGGGAACAGAAGAGGGAAAGGGGAAGTCAGAGGTGGCTTCTGTTACTAAGGTCAGGGGTCCTTTCTTGGGCATCTCTTCCTAGATGTCCCTGTCAGTGTCCCAAAGTCTGTTGTCCGAAGTGGGATTCGTTAGCTTTCTCCTCTTTGATTCCTCAGCCTTGGTCACTGCTGCTCCCATCCCTCCTCCTCTCTTCCTTTTATCCCAGAGAGCTGAGCAAGCCCTGATTTTTGTCGGTTCTTTGTGGTGACATTTCTCCCTTCCACTGCAATCCACTCTCTTACTCTCTTACTTGGGATAGTCATACAGTCGTTGTCATCCCTCCAGTTAATTTTCTCTTCCAAACCAGCCCAAATATACCCCTGTTTGTTTTACCTTTCTGACATGGAAGTCCGAGCGTAGCCTTTCACATTACCTGCAAGGAGCTGACCATATGAAACCTCCCCACTACCCGCTGAAGAAGCTCCAAACCCCTAATGACAACAAGTTTATTCTCTTTTATTCCTATTTTCGGGATTGGGGTCCGTGGGGATGGGGCATGGGAGGGACTTTGACCTTGAGTTTACATCTTGCCTCTTATCCTTATTACCTTTGTGATCTTGGGGAAGACACCTGCCTCAGTGTCTTCAGTTAGATGAAAGACTTAAGGTGACTTTTAAAGCTCTTCTAGTTCCAATTCTTTCTAGATCTAGTTTCTAAATTCCTTCTTCCCCAGCTTTACCTATCTTTTATTTTATGGCACTTTTTATGTTTATTGCACTGATACTTCAACATGTATTTTATATAATCTAGAGATAGAGACTCTATCCTTATCCTTTGCAATTCTCATTCAAATCTCCCTTTAATAGACTATTGCACTGATACTGCAACATATGTATTGTATAATGTGTGTGCTGTGTATTCAGGGAAGGCATGGAATGGAGCACAGAATGTATGCAAGGGAATAGTTTAGAGTTAGTCCTTAAGGGGGAAGTGGCCCGAATGCCAGATTTAAGTTTGAATTAAATTGCATAGAGGAGCCCTGGGAGCAAAGGGACCCCATACAATCTGTGCAGAAGAATTTTTATCGAGTGTTTGCTGAGTGACAGCCACTGTCCTAAGGGCTGGAGGGAGAGAAGGGTGACCAGGGAAAGGACTTTGGGCCTGGGGAGTTACGAGGTTGGTGGCTGAAGTTGAGGGGAGTCAGATGATGGCCCCTTTCCAGAAACCTGGGTCCTTATTTAATTGTCATTCCCAGGATAAGAGACGGAAAGGCAGAAGCACGGCAGGGAAGTTGTGCTGGGGAGAACCTCTCATAGAATAGAATAAATACAGTCTGGTCCCAGGTGGGAGATCCAGAGCCGAGGGGCGCTCCTCCCACTGGGAGGGTGACTGGAGGATAACATGGCAGCAGAAGGCTAAGGGAACCTTCTCCACCGAGGGGAGAGGGCTGGCTAGACAGATGGTTCTCTCTGGGGGTCTCTGGTTCTAATCTTTTGGGCCCATCTTCTGTGGGGTTCAGTGTTCTGTAGTGGGTAGGTGCATTTTACTGACTCCGTCAGCACCGAGCCCCACAGAAGATGGAAAGAAGGCAGTGTTCAGGGTCACTTACATAGTATTCAGTGGCTGTGATGACTGTGAAGCCCTGACATTCTTTAATTGCAGAAGGCTGGGCAAGTCATTCAGCTTTTCTTTGCCTCAGTTTGCAGAATTTGAGATGGAGAAGCTGTTTCTTTTTCTCAGTGTAGCCATTGCCACCGAGTTCTGCCTGGTGGTGAGGGCCGGGTGGCTTTTGTGTCCGAGCGGCTGAGGCGCGAGTCTGGCAGGGCCATCGGGCTTCTGGACTTGCTGTTGACTTGGCAGTTGTGTGCTCATTATACTCATCATCGCCTTCTCTGTTTTTCAGTGCAGCAGAGCGGAGTCCGGCATTGCGCCTACAAGGCCTCGAGGCAAAACCTCTACATCGATAAAAACACAAAGGTTATTTGCCAAGGTTTCACTGGCAAGCAGGTGTGTACGTGCTGTCAATTTTCTGTCTTGGAGGTATTGGCTTAGTTCATTTTTTCCCCTTAAAATCCTTGAGTGATGATTTCCTGTTCTCTTTTGTGAGGTACGTGATAACAAAATATTCTCATCATCTCTTTATGAGGTGATGTATTTTATTATTATTATTATTATTATTTTTTGCTGAGGCAGTTGGGGTTAAGTGACTTTGGCCCAGGGTCACACGGCTAGGAAGTGTTAAGTAACAGTCTGAGGTCAGATTTGAACTCGGGTCCTCCTGACTTCAGGGCTGGTGCTCTATCCACTGCACCAACTAGCTGCCCTCAGATGATGTATTTTAATTGTTGTTACTGCATCTACGTGCTATTTCATGACTCGTAGAACAACAAGCTCTACAATTCTGTGGATTGGAAACTCTTTTTTACTTTGAGATTGCTTTAAAAATTAAACACATCATTAATTCATGAAGATTTAAAAAAATCAATTTGAATGGAATAATATTTCTCATAAAATGTCATTCCTTTCATTATTTGAATTTTTTTTTCTGAATTACTTCTGGTTTAAAATGTGAGCGACATCATTAATTTTTCCTTTTCTCCCCTCTCTTTCTCCCTCTAGCCTCATTTCTTTACCACTGTTTTTTGTCAGTAAAAATTGGCTTAATCAATAGCATGTAACTCTTTTCAGTAGCATTTTTATACATTTATGAGGCAAACAGTTGCTGTTCAAAGCAGTGACCCCTACCCCCAAGACAAAACAAAATCCTGAAGTACCTTTTGAATCATCTGTTTGAACCCCAAAAAAGGGAAATTAAGTTTAGCACATAAGCAACAAATACTGTACATCTTCCAGGCAAGTATATATGAGAGACAGCTGTTTGAGAAACATTCTCTGCCCTCGAGGAGCTTACGGTCCCATAGAGGGAAGGAAAGGAAGTGTACATACAAATAACTTAATAAAAACATTTTACTGTGTTTTAATTCCCTGAAAGCAGGCGTTTTGTCACTCTATCCCCAAAAATTGGATTAGCCAGAAACCCCCTGCTTCCTAGCCACAAAGTGTAAGCTACATAGAAAACTCCTATGTGGTTATACTCCGGCCAGTACTTGGAGGGCTTGTGATTTTTTGCTGTCTGCACAGAGCAGCACAGATGGCAGCTTTCTCCAGTTTTATTGATCTTGGAGAGTCATTGTGGCTGAAAATTTGACATCTTGTTACCAAACAGCCAATGAGCCTCGTCCCACCTCTGCTCCTCTGGGGGAGACGCCCACCCAGAGTCCCGGGCTGGAGCTCCTGCGGGCCTTCGGCCCCAGAGCAAGGAGTGGTCGTGGGTCAGGGGTCCTTCCCTGGAGCACTTGAGTGCCAACTCTGTCTTTGGGACCCATCTCAGGTGGTTGTTGGTCCAGACAGTTAGATTTGTTGTCTCCATTGTGGTCCATTGTTTCTGTTGACTCTAGGCTTACGTTCAGACGCCGAGGGTCTTAACTGTCCTAGTTACTGTTTGTTCATTCAGAAGCTGTTATTGTGGAGGCGATGCTTTGGTTTTAAATTTAAAGCTTATTTCCGCAGGGACTCTGCGTTTTTGTTTCATCTCAGCTCATTAGTTCTTTTTTCCCAGGCACTCATTGTTCCACATATGAATGAGGGAAAATTTTATTTCTTAATAGATACCCAGCAATGCAAATGGCCAATGGCTGCCAACATTCATTTTACATATTGACTTTTATGAGCTGCTAAAACTGTTGTGAAAAATGTGTAGTAAAACCAAAATGGGGGGTTGTTGTTAACTGCTTACTGTTCTGGGGAGGCAGAGGGGTGGAAGCCCCTTTCCTGATGTCAGATTGTCCCAGGAACACGGAATCATCCTTGGGGGCATCTCCTGAGATTTATCCAGGCACCTGCAGGAGTGGTGGGAGCATCACAGGCCTGAGGTTCTGCCACTAGATGTTTGGCAAAGCGCTTGACCTCTCTGGACCTCATTTTCCTTTTCTGTAAAATGAAGAGACCAGACTAGATGATTGTAGAGATTTTTCCAGGTTACTTTGTGATTCTGTGATCTTACACAGCATCGGAGTCCCTGGCACACGACGTGTCTCTATCCTTCTTTCTGGTCCAGATCTGCAGCACTCCTAATGCCAGTGAAGATCTTTGAGCAGAACAGCCCAGAGCTTGTAGATTCTCTGGGCTCAGAACTGGCTCTCCTCTCTGCCATGGGCTCACCCGGCCTTTGGTTCTGGCTAGTCTGATGCGCCTGGTCCTCCGGCCACATTTCCTAGCTTCCCAGCAGTGAACTTGGGAGCTCAGAAGTCCTTTGGGTAGATAGTCCCAGGGATGGGCTTGAAAAAGATCAAACCTCTCTGGGTGGGTCCTGAGCCAAGTGCCCGTGTCTTCAGCCTGAGTGCCTAGGAAAGGCACCGTCCCTGGACAGTGCCGGGCGGCCTGGGGGAGCAGTGTTATTAGAGGAGGCAGCCTTTCCCAAGTAGACTTACTCCTTAGCACCTCACCTTTATGTGCCAGGGCCTTGAGGGAAGCTTGACTTGAGGGACTGGGCACAGTTAGCCTAGCGAGGAGGAACTCGGGCACACGGCTGCCTTCAACTATTAGGGTGACTGCCTCAGAGAGAAGAACCAGGAGGGACATGGAGGTCTGACGTCAGGAAAGTCCTAACTGCCCACGCTGCCACAGGGTTATTGCTCCCAGCTGAAGAACCCCTGAGCTGGTAAAAGTGGGGAGACTGCTTTGGAGGCTTCATTGGCGGCTCAGTGAGTTTTGGTTGGGGCGTTCTAGGCCAGGAGTAAGCCTAGAATGTTCATCTGATCTCTGAGGCCCCTTCCAACTTTAGGATTCGGTTTCTTTGCCTTTCTAATTAATAAACTGTGTATGAAATTATTATGTGAGATATATATGTAACTATTTACAAACTAATTAGGGTCATGTTTATGTTCCTGATATCAATTCATTGATCATGCTTTGGCTTATTAATCATTTCTATCAATGAGATAATGTGCTTAACATATCATGAATATTTAAATTGCAAATTTTGGAATTCCCACTTTGTCTAAAGCATCTTATTTCTATGGTAGCACAAATCGTTTTATGATAATAATACAAATAGTATTTCCCCAGACAAATCTACATTTTACCTTATCATGCTTATCAGTAATTATTGTGGGACAGAGATCAAAGGGGTGGATTTGGAAACCTAGATCTACTTCAGATCCCATTTTACCCATCAGTTTCAATATTTTAATTTTTCCAGTCTTTTCCACTGCCAGTAACAGATAGCACATGAAATAATGAAATAGATAGTCTCAGGGATAGACTTGAAAAAGATATCATGAACGTACAAATTGCAAATTTTGGAATTTCTCACTTTGTCTAAAGCATCTTATTTCTATAGTAGCACCAACCTCTTATAATAATACAAATAGTATTTTCCCAGACAAATCTGCATTTTACCTTATAATTCTTATCAGTAGATATCAGTAGACAGGAATCAGAGGGGTGATTTGGATCTCTAGATTTACTCCAGATCCCATTTTATCCATCAGTTTCAACATTTTCGTTTTTTCAGTCATTTCTACTGCCAGTAACAGACAATAGTGTGGACTGGTTTTTAAATTCATTTCCTTCCACTTTCCTTATCTCTCCTAGAGAAGGTGCTCATGATTAGTACAGTATCCCAATGATCCCAGCAAGAAGATGTACGGAAAAAGCTAAGGACTTTGATTTTCCACAAACTGGCTTCTGAATTATTGAGAATTGACTTTTTATAATTTTCTTTATCCAAAAGTCTTAGTTTCTAAACAAAAATCTCTTGCTGTATGGGATCTTCCTTAAATATGTTGTTGTTAATGATAATTGTTAATAATTATTTTAAAATGTTGGTCATGTTGATATGAACAATTTTATTCCCCATCCTGGACAAAATAGTAATGTTTATTTGCCCATTATCTCTGAGAAATGAACTCACACACACTCGCACTGATTTTTCTGTATGACAGTTTTCTAGATGCTGGAAGTACCTGCAAGTATCTGAACTTTTATATAAAACATTTCGTGAATGGAAATCATCCTCAAATATATCCCATAAAGTGATACTAGGATTTTTCCCCCCTGCTTGTCTTCTTCCCTTTCAGGTTCAAGTACAAAGGTGTTTGGGCCCAGCAAGTTTCTCTAAGATTTGTGTTCTGGAGTCTTGGGGTTGTTGGGTAATGCCTTCAGATTAGTGACACTGCTGTACTTAGACCTTTGGTCTAAGAGAATTGATGTTTTTAAAGTGAAAATAGGGATCGGCTATTCCTCTTTTAATTATCAGTTTATTTCTATGACAAAAGGTCTAAAGTGTGCGGGGCTGGGTTTGTTACTCTTGGGGCCTTCAGCTTTCCCTTTATCAAATGTTTTGTGCCTTTTTTCTCTCCCAGGGCACTTTTCACAGCCAGCAGGCATTGGAATATGGCACGAAGCTGGTTGGAGGAACAACGCCAGGGAAAGGAGGCAAGACACATTTGGGCTTGCCTGTCTTTAATACTGTGAAGGAGGTAAGGAACACTAGCTTGGCTGGGAGTGAGATTTCGTATGAGGAATCGTGTCTCTGTGGGAAGATCACTTTCTACTTGCAAGAGAGAGATCTAAGAATTTGGGTGGGGACTGAAAACAGTTAGGTTTTGTCTTAAATGGACACAAGAAATGGAGTCATTCTGTAGGCTGCCTGTGGTCCTTTCCCATCCCGTGGACATTCAGTCACTCTCGGGGATTTCCTAGCTGTTGGGAAATGGAAGTTGGCCCTCTTCCTAGAAAGGTTGGGGGTTGTAGGTGACCTATAAAAGAAGTAATTTCATTTTGCCTTGTTGGGGAGGCCTCCTCTGTGCCAGGGCCCCCCCAGACTCGATGACTTGTCTGGATGTAGTTGATACAGAACTTGATCCCAGGGCTTTCTGACTGGATCAGCTCGCTAACCTCTGGGCTACCCTGCTTCTTCAAAAATGTCAGCTGTTAGCTCTACTTTCCCAACTCGAGAGCTTGTCTGATCTTATTCTGTGCAGAGCAAAGATGGCGTTCCCAAGCACATTCTCCTTCATCTCCCTCCATCTCCAGCTCCTCATCCACGGTGGTAACTCATCCACCCCTGTAATAGGTATATGGGGAAGTATTATCCAGTTTTGGAGCAGGGTCAATCCTAGACAATTCCCCATTAAATATTCACAGAAAGACTCTGCTTGGAGATGACTGTTAGCAAGGCCCTTCGATGAAAGATTTCTTAATAACAATAGCAATAGTATAGTACTACTACTTCTAATAGCAGCAATCATTTCCATAGCAAGTTTTTCCTTGTAATAAAGATTGAAAAAAGAAAAAGCAGTTCAACAAAACTAACAAACAGGCTGAATAAACTGTGTTTTATGCCCATAAGCCCTTTTTCTGCAAGGAAAATTTTCTCTATTCTGTATCCAAGTGTTATTAAAAACTCAACAACAACAAAAAACCCCACAGAATTTTCACCATGAGTTCTGATTATTCTACACAAGTTCTATTGCTTAGGCTGATAATCATAATTCTATATTTTAAAAAAAAAATCATCTGTTTGGAATATTTTATGTTCACCAACTGAAAATTCATGACAAGAAACATTAATTAAGCATTTATAGAACTCTTCTTCAGGCCTGGAGTATGTTGGCTTTGATAAAAACCTAGCCCCTGCCTCATAGAGCTTAAATTTTGGGAGGGAGTGTCATTGCCATTCCTAGAGGCCTTGCCAACTCACACATAACAATTGTTGAGGTTTGAGGGGCCAGACTGGGGCTTACAAGAGGGTCTGTGTCTTTTTGTCCTTCTCATTGTGTGTCTGAAGAAGAGAATGGAAAGAGACAAGGTCGTGGGGCCATCATGTGTCTGGGCCCAAGGGATCTGTAAGATTCACAAAGGGCAGAAAAGGAGGCCCATTAAGCAGCGAGTCTAGGGGCCCATGCCCAGGAAACTTGGGCTGAGGAAGATCCCATTCCTTCTTCAGTCCCCTGGATATACTAAGAAGTGCTAGCAGCGAATCTCTTTTATTAATGATGATGGTCATAATAGTGATCAGTACAATCATGTCGAACATTTCTGAGCGCTTTAATGCTCTTACAACTTTATAAAATAGTATTGTATTCGCTCCTCCCAGCCCAGCGAGATGGGCACCCTGGGGCTGTAAGTGTGAGGGGGCTGAGACTCGGAGCGATCCACGTGTCTAGGACCAGACCTGGGCCTTCTGGCCTCAGGCCCGGTGCTGTCTCTGAGGGACCCACCGGCCTGTCCGGGTCATTTCCCGCCCAGCCAACATCCCGTGATTGGTGTTTCAGGCTAAAGAACAGACGGGAGCCACGGCTTCTGTGATCTACGTGCCTCCTCCCTTTGCTGCTGCTGCAGTGAAAGAAGCCGTGGAAGCCGAGATGCCGCTGGTCGTGTGCATCACAGAAGGGATCCCACAGCAGGACATGGTGCGTGTTAAGCACGCCCTGCTCCGGCAGGGGAAGACGAGGCTGGTGGGCCCCAACTGCCCTGGAGTCATCAACGTAAGTAAAGGGCAAGCGGGGATTTAGCCTGTTGTGAGACTCGCCCGTTCTGAGCTAACCTGAGTCTTCTTGTGAGTTGTTTGTAATTCTTGGAGAGTTTCAAAAAGTCTTTTCTGAAGTGTTTGCTTCTGTTTTACTTTCCTTAAGCCCGGGGAATGCAAAATCGGCATCATGCCTGGCCACATTCACAAGAAAGGAAGAATTGGTGAGTATTGAGAGCTCTCTCCTGCTTGTTGTTTTTTCAGTTCTCAAAATCCTAAAGTTTGAAAACACAGAAACCTTTAAAAAGCCTTATTTATTTTATTTTTATTGATAGTATTTTATTTTTCCAAATACATGCAAAAATAATTTTCAGCACTGATCTTTACAAAAACCTGTGTTCCAAATTTTTCTCCCTCTCTCTCTTCCCCCTTCCCTAAGACAGCAGGCAATTCGATATAGGCTGAACATGTTCAATTCTTCTAAACATATTTCCATATTTGCTATCCTGTGCAAAAAAGAATAAAACAAGAAAAAAAAAAAAACCAAGTAAACAAAAAACAAAAATGTGAAAATACCATGCTCTGATCCACATTCAGTCTCTGTAGTTCTCTCTGGGGGCAGGTGGCTCTAGCACAAGACCATTGGAACAGGCCTGAATCACCTCATTGTTGAAAAGAGCCAGGTTTGCTCACTTTGCTTAGCATCAGTTCTTGTAAGTCTTTCCAGGCTTTTCTGAAATCAGCCTGCTGATTGTTTCTTCTAGAACAATAATATTCCATTACATTCAAATACTGTAACTAATTCAGCCATTCTCCAGCTGATGGGCGTCCACTCAATTTGACACGGAGACTTTAAAAAAAACCATGATATGCTCAATACACTTAACCATTAGTTTCCTTAGTAGCTTCTAAAATATGTATCTTAGTCTATTTCTCTTCAACCTCTCTTCCCCTAGAATTCTTTCTTGGAACAGAAAAAAAGTCAACAAAACTATTAAAAACAGCAATTGAGAGACAGCACATGCTCTATGGAAATGAGTTCAAAACCATAGTGTTCACACTCCATTCGGTTAATACTTTTAAGGAGTAGAGGTAAAAAGGTCAAATGCAATCAGTTTCTGCCTTTGTGGACTTTTAGTTATGTGGGGGCAAAGCCATCATTTTAGTTAGATTTTTAAAAATAATTTTTTTTTGAGACACCCCTTTGGTTTCATTCATAAAGGGAACTCTAAGCAGATTCCTTCCATCACTGTGAGTCAGGAGACTTGCGTGGGGTGCTGAGAGGTCAGGTCACGGGCAGTGTGGCAGGATTGGACCCCAGGTTTTCTGGCCTCCAAGGCAGGCAAACGTTCTCCAGTAGCATACCTTGCCTTTTTGTAAGGTCAGTAACTGGATCTAAGTATGGAGATGATACACTCATGAAAGAGAGGAGCAATGTCTCCTTTCCCACCCTGGGGGCATTTGCACTTTTCTCTTGCTCTGACGATCATACCCGGGAGATCAGACCCTCTTCTCCCACCATGACTCAGTAACTTCAGAATCTCCCTATTACCTCCGGCTTAATGTCTAAAATCCTCTGTTCCCCGTTCCAAGCCCTTCGTGACCCGGCCCCCTCCTAACCTTTTGTCCTGAAGCCTGATGTCTGGCAGCGGGAGATTGATGAGCCTTCCTGCAGATGTGTCTGAACTAATCTGGCTGAAATGTAATTGTGCTGGAGTGGAATGGGGAGACTCGAATTTATGTTGATGGCGACTGAGTAATAACACAACACATCAGTAATGGAATATCGTTGAAGAAAGCAAACGGCCTCCAAATGGGAAGCATTTAACTTGCTTCCGTGCCAAATTTGTGGGTTCTATTATTATGGCTTTTTTTATGAATGTGTTTTTACTGTTTAAACTCTTGAGGGAAGACAGGAGAGTAAACTACTGTACACAATTACTCTCGTTTTTCTGTTTTTCTTAATTTGCAATTTGCTTAAAGCATTAAACAAACTAATCGGAATCTGCGGCTGAAAGTCCGCCAGAAGAATAAAGTCATTGGATTAGCTTTCTATGACCTTTTATCTGCAAACGATAGCTGCAAATGTACATTTGGGCGTAGACCCATGCTGGGTAGGTATTCTTTAGAGGAAATCAAATAGCTCTATAATGCTTTAGAACTGGCATGGACCTGGGTGCGAATTGTATGTGGTGGCGTGAAACGTTCAGTGGCGTTTATTGAGCTTCTGGATGTATGTGTCCCTTTACCTGGTCAAGCAATCCCATTTCATTGCATCTCCTCCAGTGGATCGTCCCTTTCTGTCACCCCCATTCTGTCACTTGTTTTCAGTCCTTGCTGCCAACAAACCTGCCCCTGTTGCCTCTATCTCAAAACTCCCTCACTTAACCCTTCCATCCCCACTATCTCGCCCAGTATCTTCTCTGCCCTTTGGGGGCCAGACTCCTGAAGAAGGCCATCTGGACTAGGTGCCCCCACTTTTTCTCATCGCTTACTTCTTCACCCCTTCCTGCCTTAGCTTCCAATCTCACCTGAAACTGCTCTCTTTAGAGAGCAGTTAATTGCCAAAGCTTTTTCTCAGTTTTTAATTCTCATGGGCTTTCTCCTTAGTACTTTCTTCTTTCCAGGTTTGCAGGATGCCTTTTCCTTGTTCTCCTCTACCTCTCTGACCACTTCTTCTCTGTCCTTTGCTGGATCCTCTTCTAGGGCATGCCCTTCTTAGTGTAGGTATCCCTTTGGTATCCTGACCCTCTCTCCTACTTTGGTGATTCCTTCAACTTCCATAGAGTCTTACTATTTCGATGCTGGTAGTTCTCAAATCTCCCTTTCCTGGTCACCTCCAGTATCTTATAGCTACTGCCATTCGGGTGTCTCAAGCTGAATGTCTAGTAGATGTTTTAAATATTTCCAAAACAGAACTTCTCCCTTCCCCATCACTGTAAAGGATGTCATTGTCTTCCCATCCTTCAGGCTTATGCCATGGGAGTCATCCTGGACTTGTGACTTTCTCACTGCCCTTATTCAAGCTGTTGCCTTGATCTCCTCCCGTCATGTGTTTCAAATATGCCCTTTGCCCTCCTCTGACAGGGGAGGCCCCCATTATCTTCCCACTGAACTATTGCAGGGGCCCCCTATGGGGTCTGTCTGTCCCAAGCCTCTCCTTTTTCTGCCATAAAAGTGATGTTCCTAAAATTAAGGTCTGATTCCCTGTCTTCTCCCCCTCCCCCATTCCTCAGTAAACTCCAGGGGCATCCTGTCACCTCTAGGATGAGATATCAAGCCCTGTCTGGCCTAGCCCCTTCCTCCCTTTCCAGTCTTAGATCTCACTCCTCTGTCTTGGCTCAGTGACACTGGCCTCCAGGTTGTTGCAGCCCTCTCCCTTCTCTCTGCCCGTCTCCTGTGCCTGGGCACGTCTCCCTCTGCCTGGCCTGCTATGGGTGCTATACATAGTCCCCAGCTTCCAGGGATCCAACACTCAGGTGGAGGGTGGACTCCACACAATAGTACAAAGTGCTGATGAGCACATGATGAGCAAACAGACTGGAGAGGAGAAAGACCCATTTGTGGCCAGAGCAGGTCGGTTCAGTTTCATGAAGGGGAACATTGTTTTATCTGTTCTTTAAAGGATGGACAGGAATGGGACAAGAGAGAAGAATATAGGTCTGGGAGAACAGTGTGAGGGAAAGCAGGGAGGTGGGGGAGAGTAGTTGGAGGAGACTTGTATAAGACAAGCTGCAAAGCCGTAGTGATCCTAGATTGGCCAGGGCTTCAGGTGCCACAGAAAGAAGTTTGGATGGTAGAAAGTCACTGGTTTTGATCAGAAGATAGAAGGAAATGAGTCCAGAAGTGTTGTTCTCCTCTACCTCTCTGACCACTCCTCTGTCCTTTGCTGGATTGAGGTTGAAGAGGGGAGACCTTGGAGATAGGGAGAGTTGTTAGGAAGCTGCTGCCTGGTGGCAAGGAGACAGGAAAGGAGTGGAGAGATTGTGGCTATATATAGCATTCTGTATGACTGCAGATGAAAGGGGAGGAAGAGGGACAAATGGAAGTAAAAACTGTAGTTAACTTGGATGGGGACTGATGAAGGCAGAAGGAAGAAGATATTTTAGGGAAGAAATTGGTTCAGTTTGGGACAAGGGAAATCAAAATGCTCGTGGATGTTATTAAGGTGATATGTGATGGACAAATGGAAAGTGGAGAGGTTAGAGCTCGAGAAAGATTTGGGAGCCAGCTTTGTAGACTTGCTAGATTGAACTCAGTGTAAATCAGATGGAAGATCTTTGGAAAAGAGGAAGGCCAAGGCCAGCAAACTGGTAAATCCCCTCAGGAGCAGTCATCTACAGCTGTCCCTAGAGGGTACTGTTGTAAGTTGGGAGATCCACCAACAGCATGAACTTGTGCTCAAAGCAACGAGTGGTTTTGAAATGGAAAATGGAGGCTTGTGAGTTACTAAGCTGATGGAAACTGTCTTGCAGTCCCTTTTCAGAATGAAGGCTTGTGAGGATTGTTGAGTTTGATAACATTTTAGTCCGTCTGGACCATTGTCTACACGGTTCTTAAGGACCAGCAGGAACAAGATCTTTTTCCTAATTTGGCCAATTTTCTTTGATTCAAGAATCTGAAATCATGTATACCAAACGTCATTCAAGGGAAATGCTCATTTATACCCATATCACAGCACCAAGTATTTATCAAGTGATTAATGGCTGTGCTCTGGTTAAGAATATCAGTGTGCTCATTTTGAGGGGGTAAGGAGGACAACTTCTCAGTTTGATGTGAATTCTGCTTGTCCGGTGATGGCGTTCTTATAGCTGCAGTCTGCCCCGTGTTACACAGACTGAGAGTTGGAAGGTCCTTTAGAGACTGTTTTGTCCAATACCCTCATTTTGCAGATGGAAAAACTGAGGCCTAGAGAGCCTGTGACTTGGCTGAGTTCTCGAATTTGCTCGACATACTTGCCAAAGCCCAGCCTTTAGGATTCTATTTTCCTTACATCAAATGGCATAAATAGAAACCACTCGTAAACCATATAACCAGAGATAAATGAATTCGATCACATCTTTTGCTTGCCATGTTAATCTTTATGTTGTGATTGCCACTCTCAGTTTTATATCTGTTGGGAGTCCCAGACAGAGGAGGTTTTTTCTGTATGTCTATGAGCTTAGTGACATTGGTCACCTCCCCATTATTTATCTCGTTTCTAAATTGTTTTGTAAATTGTGGCTTAGAACAAATTCTCTGCTTTATAACTTCATGTGTGGGAAAGGAAAGGACATCCAGCTCTCCTGTAGTGTCTATGGGAAAAGAAGCTCTTTTATACGTGTCCAGTGTCTAAAAGACGTAAGACCTGAGATCTAATGGAGATTAGATAGTGAGCCTCCCTTCTTGATTTTTTTTCTTTTGATTTTTTGTGGTTCGTTGCTTTTTTATTATGAAGAGAGACAGAATAAGTATATGAATGGGGAAGGGTTAGAAAGAAGCTGTTCACAAATGTGGTTGTCTTTTTGAAATTTGGAGGTCATCTAATGGCTGGGGATTTCTGGGTTTTTACTTATCTAACAAAATAAACCATTGTGCCTGCAAGCAAAACTGTATCTCCCTATCCCACTCTGACCGCCTCATTTATCAGAAACTTGGATTCCTGTTTCCTTTGCTTAGCATGTCTAGCTTGTAAGAACCCATAAAATAAAAGCATTTTTCTTGCAACACAGGAACCGTCCTGCCTCATTTTTGTATCTTTCTAGCCTCAGAATTAGTGTTGGGTTTATTCCAAGGCATATTTGTAGATTAACTGGAGTTGGTGTTTTATAAAGGCCAGCACATGCTCAGTGTGTGTGACGTCTTCTAAGAGATGACTCTAACATCCTTTTTCTGGATTCTTGTTCCTTCAGGTATCGTATCTAGATCCGGCACCCTCACCTATGAAGCAGTTCATCAAACAACCCAAGTTGGCCTGGGCCAGTCCTTGTGTATTGGTGAGGAGATTCCCAGTGAAACTGTGCAGTTAGCTGATTGCAGTAGAAATTAGTGACTTGGGCGTGTAATAATCCTTCCATTGTGTAGCCGTTTTCCAGTCACGACTGACTCTTCTTGACCCATTTGGGGTTTTCTTGATAAAGTTACTGGAATGGGTCGCCATTTCCTTCTCCAGCTCATTTTACAGATGAGGGAACTGAGGCAAACTAGGCTGGGTGACTTGCCCAGTACGTGTCTCAGGCTGGATCTGAACTCAGGAAGTAAGTGGTCCTGATGCTTTATATAGTGTTCTGTGTGCCTCATCTCACATGAACTTCACCACCCTATGAGATAGGTTGCACAGGTGGTATTGTTCCAGCTTTACAGGTGAGGATACTAGCCAAGAGTTTGAGGTAAGACTTGTGTGTTTTGCTTGAACAGTCACGGGCCACGGTCCCCCTGTTTCTGCGGTGCTCCCAGAGAGTCACTGGCAGAAGACCTTGAGGGGCAGGGTGATCTCCTAGGCTGGTGCCAGTTCCAGGCCTTGCTTGGCTGTGAACAGGGCACTCCGCTTCTGGGGAGCTCTGATGGCTAAATGCTAAGACTTGGACCATGTCATGCCGTGGGAGCTCCTGCTGTTAATGGAGAGATGGGATTTACTTTGCTTCCCAAAGCTCTCTTCTCAGTTTATTTGTAAGGTTTTTAACTGATCCTTTGCAATTTCAGATTTCACATTATCTGGCTTGGGTTATATTGAACACAGTAGCTACCGAACATTGGTAGATTTCTCTCCTTTGAAATTTTCCTTAGGCTTGTGTGCCATCCTTCACCCGGGATGTAGGAACTGAAGGCACCCAACAGTCACAAGGGCTCACATTTCTATAGCTCCTTGAGGTTTGCAGCGATTTTCTCTCTGTGAGCTAGGCAGTCCCTGTATTTCTATTGCTTTTCTACAGATGGAAAACTGAAGCTGTGAAAGGGGGAGGGCCAGATCTTCTGGCTCTGACCTGGGCTCAGATCCCATCAGCTTGTAAAAAGCTGAACCAGCTCTGCTTGGGGCCAAATCCACAGGCTCTTGTAGGGATTGCCTCCTTAGGCATGCATGGGCCATGCCATCAGCCCTGGTGCTCCCAACTTGGGGGGGAGGCAACAGAGGCACCCCCCCAGGTCTGCCTGAGCTGCCTTTGTGTGGCCCTTGCTTATTCCTTTGTATGCAGTAATTGGGATTTAAAGGTGGTTAGTGAGATAACACACATCTTTTTTGACCTCATGGACTCTACAGAGACACAAAACTAGCCCTGACCTTTGTACACATTTTATTTAGAATAGATATCTTTTTTGGTAGTTTGTTTTGTTCTTCATTAGAATCGTTTTTTAGGGAAAAAAGTGACAAAGTGAAAAGGGATTTAAGATAGAGGAAAAAATCATAATCTATTAGAGCTAAAAAAAGGGCCTTTTATAAATGAGAGGGAGGGAGAGAAAGGGGGGTGTGGATATCACTTATATTCACACCAAGGAAGCCCAGTTATTGTTTTGGAATCTTTCACCTTAAAAAATTTAAGTGAGATGTCCTTTAACATAGATTTTAGGACAAGAAAGAAAAAAAGTTCAGAGCCATCAGGAGGGCTGTTGAACCATTCATCTGAAGCCATTCTCAGCCACTTCCAGGTCTTCCTCACCATTTTGTCAGCTTTTGTTTCCATTCTTTTCCTTTTCAGGGATTGGAGGTGATCCCTTTAATGGAACAGATTTTATCGACTGCCTTGAAGTCTTCCTGAAAGACCCGGCCACAGAAGGCATCATCCTGATTGGGGAGATCGGTGGCAATGCTGAAGAAAGTGCAGCGGCCTTCTTGAAACAACACAATTCAGTAAGGGCTCATGCCTGATTCTTGGGTGGGCTTTAAAAACCACCGTCCCTGTTTGATAAAATGATCCGTAGAGTCGTCGGTTCTAGGAGGCCTTCTCCGGAGACCTCTGCTGCAGGCCTGCTGCTGGGTGCCTCCGGCTTAGGGGGAGGTGGAGAATGAGGTTCAGGACTCTGGCCGCGGCCAGGGTCAGTCAGGCAGGACTAGGCCATAAGAGCTCTCCCACACACATAGGAAATGCAGAATTCAAATAGATTAATAAAAGACTTTTTGGGGTTGAAGATTATTGGCATCCCTTGAGCTCAGAGAGGTTGTGAAAAGTTTTATTTCTCACATAAACTGCTTTCATAATCCTCTGACTGACTGCTCTTTCCTTAGTCATCTCTGAAACTTGAGCCACATTGGGGCCATACTCCACTATATCTGAGCTGCTGCCTTTTGTGCTTTAATTTTTTAAAGACAATTCATATTCTATTTGGATAAAATACTGAGAAGAGTGAGCGTGATCCTGGAAGTTGAGTTGTGGGAGAGGGAAGCCATCACTTGAGTTGTTGTTTTTCCCCCAGTATGGATAAATCTGTTCTTCTCTCTGGGTCCCTAGTGAAGACAGGGACAAGCCTTCCATAATTCTTTGGATAGTGAGTTTTATTTTGGAGGATAGAAGGAGGGAGGCTGATCAGGGGGTCTTCAGGGAGGAAGGAAAGGAACTGACATGGTCATTCAACATGGAAGGAATAGACTTCCCCACTCACCTGTGGGGGTTCTTGAGCTCCACGGTTTGATTGACCGTTTCATTAGCGTGTTTCCAGAACTGGGCCCTTGTTTAAAAGTAGCATTTTGCTCTCCCCGCAGGGTCCCAAAGCCAAACCTGTGGTGTCCTTCATTGCTGGCTTGACTGCTCCTCCGGGCAGGAGAATGGGCCACGCCGGGGCCATCATCGCCGGAGGGAAAGGCGGCGCGAAGGAGAAAATCGCTGCTCTTCAGAATGCGGGAGTGGTCGTCAGTATGTCCCCTGCCCAGCTGGGCAGCACCATATACAAAGTGAGTGCCAGGGGACCCCCCGACTAGGCCATGTCCAGCCCTTCCTGGGTCTTTTCTTCCATTCGGAAATAACTTTCTGAGTAAAAATCTCATGAAAAAACCCAGGCCTTTGGGACTACCAGTTGTACGTGTGGCTGCAAGAGAGGCCTCCCCAAGAGGGTCCCACTGACTCTCCTGAGTGTCAGGTCCTTTTCTGGGGCTCACAGGCAACTTTTCAGGGCCAATTTCATGGGTGAATAAGAAAGGATGAGGCAAACTGATTGAGTTGGTCAAGGTCATTTAGATACTGAGAGGTAGATGTCAGGATTTGAGCTTGGTTCTTCCAGTTGGAGAGCCGGGGCCAGCTCCCCGGAGGCACAGGATTGGTGGGCAGGTCTCTGATTCCGGGAGTCTCCTCTCCCCCACTGTGCCTTCTACCTGTCTGTGCTTGGGCGGTCCAGGGCCGGACACCTCCCGAGAGAAGGACCTTTTTTGTCATGAAGGGAGAACGGTGGAGAAGGAGGCCTGATGAGGGGCAGGGCTTTGTTTCTGGAACAGGACCATCGATTTTCTCTTTGCCTTTGAACTTAACATTGAGTTAGGTGTCCACGCTGGACAGGCTTGGTCCCCATCATCGGGGTTTTGGTTTCTGGTTTCCTTACGGGTTGTTTTTCACCCCAAAATCTGAGATTGAAAAGATCCTAAGGAGCTTGTGGTGAGTGACCCAAGCTGATGTTTATGCTGCTTCTCCCTGGGCCGAAGGAACCTTCCTCATGCACTCTGGTCGGCCTGGAGAGGAGGGGGGCTTATAATGCCCTGAGGGCCTCGCATACAGCAAGGGCTTAATAAAGGAGGGGTGGGTTAATGGAACCGAATTACCACCACTGTCTGGTCAAGGAGAGCAGGGGGGGTGGGGTGGGGTGGGGGAGGTGGGGGTGGGGGCAGTGTGGGGGGAGGGGGGACAAACAAAAAAGCCTATTTTTAATACTGATACAATTCTTTCTCGGCCTTGTCTTTGGGTGAGTTAGTGAGTCACTTATTTTCCCATTATCCTCTAGTGTCCTCACCCACCTATCAGATTGGATAACATTGGTCCTATTAAAGAGTGACCTTGGTGGCTAGGGAGCACCAAAGAAAAGGAAAAGAAAAAAAGAAGGAAGGATGGAGGAAGGGAGAGAGGGAGGAAAAAAGGGGGGAAAGGAAGAAAGAAGGGAGAGGAAAAGGAAGATAGAAAAAGATAGGAGAGGGGGAGAGGGAAGGGGAACAAGCCAGGTGGAGGTGGGCAAGGCCCCCAGCAGTGCAGGAGCCTGTGTTGCCAGATTGCTCCAGCAGGTGGCAGCAGAAGCCTTGGGATTTCAGTGACTTTATCTTGTCATTGACAGCCTCAGAAAGCAATGTCGGCGCCGCGGCTGGGGTGTTTCTTCAGACCCCAAGGAATCAGAATCTAGTTTCCCTTCCAGCCATTTCTGCTTTTCTGCTGTCTCGGTCGTGCTCCTGCGTTGGGGGGACCAGCCCTTTCTGTCAGTGCCCACGTAGGGAGCGCGGCCGTGTTTGTCCCCCCGCAGCGAGGGGCCAGCGGGACTCGGGGCTGACTCTCAGGGAGGCCGCGGGGGTGCAGAAGCTGCCCTTGGGGAGCCCCATCCCGGGCTTCTGTCCCTGGCAGGGAGAGGGTCTGAATCCTGTTGTGCACAAGTGCCACTTGGGTCTCTCATTTCTCTCCCCTCCCCGTTCTTGTCTGTCTCTGAAGGAGTTTGAGAAGAGGAAGTTGTTATGAAACGTGGGAAAAAAGCCTTGGAATGAATCACTGTAGAAACGTGAACCAGCAGCTGCCGGCCTCCGCGTAGCTGGTGTCCGCTAAGTGTCCGCTCCTGTCCGCGCCCGCCCAACGCCGGCCTTCCGTCCAGCCGGAAGCGATACGTGTGCTTGGGACGTCCTACCTTCAGATGTATTTACCTGATTGTACATCATAGACAAATAATAAATCTTTTATTTGATTTGACTTGAAGTTCTGAAGTTCATTGGGGGATAGAGGCCTTGGGGAAGGGGGAGCATTTACAACTTTTTTAAAGACGATATAGGTGGTATTGGACGCACCTGGGTCCTTGCAATGACAGAGCATTGACTGGCGCCGGAACCGACTACTTCCTGCTGGATCCCTCTCCCGTCTCCTGCTTCTGCCTCAGAAATCATGTGACAAGGTTCCTTCTCCCGCTCCCAGCCTCTGTCGGCCCCCAGCTTACTTAGGCCCACATTTGGGGCCGAGGAAGCTCGTTTCCAGGCGTGGCCTTGCCAGAGGGAGCTTTGTTGGGCGCCCACAGTGCCAGCCGCTGCTCACTGAAAAGCCGGGCACCCACCTCGTTCTGAGGTGCCGGAAGCGGGAGGCCAGGCAGGAACGAGCCTCCATCGCCACAGGGAGGCGGGGAGACCGGGGCGGTTGTCACAGCCAGGTGAATATGGAACCCCCGCAGTGGCCACGGCCTGCAAGGGTGAGGTCGGGAGCCTGGACTTCCTTAGTGTCCCCAGACTGGACTCGGAGTCTGGGGTCTGACCCGAGCTTGCGTTGGGTGAGCCGGACCTTACTTAAAAGGGGGGGATAATAATGACAATGCCCTCCAGCCTCGGAGAGTTCCCAGTTCCCATAAGTGGCCCCGACTCCAGGACTGGCACCTGATCCATCGCAGGGGGAGGCGGCAGTTGGGGAGGCTCTGGGTTCCAGTTCACACACACACACACCTACTAGCTGTGCTGTCTGGCTAAGTCACCGCCACTCTTGGCCTCAGATCTGTAAAGTGGGGATAATAATGGCCCCTGCCCCTGCTGTTGTAATATCTACATATTAGACACTACCTCTTTTAGTGTATATACTGCCAACGATCATTTATTAAGTGCCTCCTGTGTACTAGGCACTGTATCAAACATCAGGGACATGTTACTAACAAGCATTTATTAAATACCTCCTGTTACCAGGCACTACATCAAATACTTCCATGAGCATTTATTAAGTACCTGTATGTAAGCATGATGTCAAGCACCAGGGACTTGTCAAAAAAAGTATTAAGTACCTCCTGTATGCTAAACACTATATTAAGCACCAGCAACATGTCACCAGCAAGCACTTATTAAATGCCTTCTGTTAACCAGACATCAAGCACTAGGGATACATCAGTGAGCATTTATTAAGCACCTCCTGTGTACCAGGCACTATATCAAGCACTGGGGATACAAAAGCAGGCAGATAATGTACATGGAAGGTTGGAAGGTATGTTACAGGTTGTTTAACTCAACCCCGTTATTTTAGATGCTATCTCCCCTTCCTTTCCCTCTGACTCACCAGAATCTTACTTATCCTAGGCTCACCTCAAGTCACATGTCCTCTGGGATGCTTTCCCTGGCCAGCCCGATCCACCGTGACCTCTCCCTTTTCTGGGGGCTCTCATTGCCTGATAGATCTAATGCAAATTAGATCCAAGGCCCCCACAATCTGCTCTTCCTCTGGCACCTGGCACACAGTTGGTACTGAAGAAATAGTTTTCGATGAATATAATCTGACAAAGTGACTGTGCTCCTTAAGAAGGCAGATCTCCGGGTCCTTCCTACCATCTTTCCAAAACGACCCTTTAGTTTCTTGTGTTTTATATTTCATTCTATTCCACGCGTGGGTTTTTAAAACAGAATGGAAGTTCCTTGCGGCCTGGCGCACAGTAGGCACCACGTGCTTGTTTATTGATTGATGGAACCTGTTTTGGTCCCATTGGTTGATAGTTGTAACAAGCCCAGCATATTTCCCAGGGCCACTGAGAGGTGTTAATTGAGTTGTGAGGGAAGGTTCTTTGGGAGCTTATTTGTATCCAATAGTGATCAGGGTTTCCTGGAGAACCACCGGCAGGAATTGCCCAGAGCACCTCAAGGACCCCACCGTGCAGTTTCATTATTATTTCGCAGTTTTGTTCCCAAAGCAGAAGATAGGCTTTTCCTCAGGAAAATGTATATTCCAGCTGTGTGTGTAATTTGGAAGATCTACTTCCTTTGACGCTTATATTATTTCAACTTTCTCTCTTTAACCTTAGCCAGATGGTGCTGTGCTGTGTTATGTGATATTAATAATGTCAGAACTGACTGCAGTTAAAAAAAATGCCGAAAACATATACTTGGAGTATATTTCTTACAAATTATTACTAAGTCCATGCCGGCAAATGCTATTTTACTGTAGGAGTTGATGAAATGCCAACGGTTGTAAATGAGTAATACCGGCTCTAGCGAGAGGCCTGATGAAACTTTGGATTGCCTTTCTTATAAATGGAAATAAAAAGGCCGAGAAAATCAAAACTGTTGAGTAATATACACACAAAATCAAATCTTACTTCCCCGAGTTAAAGGTCCATTTCAGCTAAACTTTCACTGAATCCCAGAGGTAGAGCTGGAAACTCATTAGAACGTCACCTCCTTTATTTCCCCAGTGAGAAAATGGGGCAGAAAGGGGTGACCTCCCTGGGGTCACACCAGTAGTAATTTGAACTACACAAATCCCCAAATGGATGAAATCACAGCTCAAGACACAAAACGGCCGACAAACCTTCGAACAGAATATTTCCGTCTTGTTACCACAACCGCTCTTTAAAAACTAGGATTGTTTCATTTTCTGTCTTTGTATTCCAAAAGTGCCCCTACTAGTGTCTGGCTCATAATGGGTATTTAATAAATGTTGATTGATTGAGTGACTGTGTCTGTGAAAAACCGAACTAGAGGAAATAGATTTATATTAAAGTAGAATTGATTCCACTTAACACACAAAAAAAGAGCTTCAACATCAGGCTGATAAATCCCTGAGTTACAAAAGACAGTAGTGAAGATTCCATCCTGGAAAACCTTTAAGAAAAGAATAGACATCCATCTGTCTTAGACTATTCAGATTTTTACCAGTCGACGGGCAATAGTTCTTTGACCAAATGATCAATCATTCTACCGGTTTTAGAATTAACCACTGATCTGTGAGCTTTTTTTTTTTTTTTTTTTAAACTCTTTTCATAGATATTCAACTTAGCAACTTCAGAATAGAAAATACTAATTATTTCTCTTAGTGGGTTATTCTTGAGTTCTAATAGGATCTTTCAAAGTCAAAAGATGCGCTTGGCTTAATGAAGGTAATAATAATAGGAACGACAGGCTCAACAGAGAAGGAATGGAAAGGATAGGTGTGAGCCTCAAAAGCCTACAATTGCATGCTGGGATATTGGAGAATAATATGGATGCCAAATAGGTAAGTAGTTGGAAAAATATTAACCAGCAGTAATTAAGCAACTGATTACACCTTAGGTGCTAAACAGTATATTTTAAGCAGATTAGTAATGGAAAATTCTACACAATTTAGTGCTGTTCTCCCATCCATTTCCTTTACTACTTCCTTTGGCCCACTGATCTAGGTCTGACTTGGTTACCAGGCACTTGACTGGTGAGATTTGCAAATTTCTTAGTTTAGTCTCCTCTATCTATGGTGCACACTATTTTCAGGTTGATTTCCCCCCCCCCCCCAAAAGACTCTTTCCATCACTTTTTTTTTTTTTTTTGCTTGAAAATATCCAGCACCTTTCCACTATCTATAGAGTAGACAGAATTCAGTATCTATCAATCTGACCTATTGGACCTTAACTCATATGACTCTTCTGCTCATTTTCTAGGTTTCAGCTATCCTGGATTTCTTGGTATCTTAGGGGTTTTCTTCTTCTGCTTGAGGTCCCCTCCAACTCCCTCCCCCCAGTCTGGAATTCCCACTCCCCCAACTTCCCATTTTTGCCTGTCACATCCTTCTGTCCCCTCACTGTTTCCTAACTTCTTCCAGTCCTAACCTCATTCCACCAACACTGCTCTTCTCAAGATGTCAACCGTCTCATTCTCCTTGATCTTCTGATCTCCCTTTCTTCCTCTTCCAGATCATACCTTCTGTTGTAAGGTGTCCCTCTTCTGGCTTGGACTGCTAATCTCCCTTGCTTCCTTAAAGTCCCAGCTAAAATCCCACTTTTTACAGGAAAACCTTCCCTAACTGTTAATTGTTTCCTATTTATTCCACATGTAGCTTGGTTTATATTTATTTATATTTTCTCTTCTCCATTAAATTATAAGCTCCTTAAGGGTAGGGACCAATTTTTGCCTTTTTTTCTTTAATCCCCATTGCTTAGCAAAATGCCTGCCTCATAGTAGTGAGGAAAATATTTTTCTATTATATTAATAACCAGTTATTCCATTAGGATTAAGGCTTTTTCTCTGTATTCCCTCATTCAGGGACCAGCCCCTGTCCACCAGTAATTGCTGATCGATGAGACTGATGAAATCATTCCCAAACTTGCTTTTCTATCTTGGGAAGGCCCCCACCCAACCAGGAGATCTTGTTTCTGTTTAGATTGTAAACAGAATCTAATCTAGGTGATTAGCCCATGTATTGCCATGTCCTTGCACCCTTCCGGTGGAGTTTAAGGTAATCCACCTCATGAAGGAGAAAATCAACCAAAGGGATCTGAGTAGAGTTGGATTCCTTTGTCCGATGGCTGGAGGGGGCTGAGTCTCATGATCAAGCAGGAGCTGAAGGGTTTCAGCCCACCTCCTCATTTGAAAGTATACTCCCTCAATTGTTTACCAGTCCAGACTAATTTTACTTGTCAGGGCACCTCCCATGGTCCTACTGAGAGAGGCCACTGTCCATCAATTTGTTAAACAGATCATCGATTAACCTAATTAATAAATTGATCTCTCTCAAGTCCAGCATATGGAAATGGATAATTATTGGCTTTGTCCTCCAGGAATTTCCAGTGTAATGGGAGCACAGTGGGTACCAAAAAATTCATGATCCAAAGTAGAAGATAATAGGGCCAAAGGAGAGAAAAAGACCAAAAGTTCTTGGGAGACAGGGTGGAGAAAGCTTTCATCAAGGAGTTGGTGATTCAGGGAAGAAGGGATAGATTTGAAGAAGAAACCCTTTAAGGAAAAAGGATTTAGATTGAGATGAAGGTGTGTATATTCTAAGCATGAGATATAGCCTACATACATATACAAAAGTGAAGCAAGAAATTGGAAAAGAATGGAAAACAGTTATGTCCCAGGCTTCGGAAGTGCATCTAAAAATAAAAACAAAAAATCTGATCTTGCCACAAGTAACGTGGGGCACAACGAGTAATCCAGCTGGATAGAATATAGTGTAAAATCAGTATGAAATAAAGCTGGGAAGAGAGATTGGGGCCAGGCCATGGAGGACTGAGATGTTCAAGAGGCTGGAAAAGATTAAAAACAGCTATGTCCTTGGTATTAAGGATACAACTAGAAATCAAAACAAGAAATCTTATTTTGCTACAAGTAATGTGAGAAATAACTAGTAATCCAACCGATTAGAATATAGTGTAAGATCAATGTGAAATAAAGCCGGAAGGAGAGATTGGGGCCAGGCCATGGAGAACTGAGAAGTTTTAATTTATCCTGGAAGCACTAGTGAGTTACTGACGGTTTGTGAACAAAGTGAGGACATGTTTGTGCGGAGAATGACTATTTTGGAAGCTGGGTGAGGGAAAGTTTGGAAAGGGAGAGTCTAGAAGCAGAGAGACCATTTAGAACGTTTCCGTAGTTTCAGTGTGGTTTCAGTGTGTCTGGAAAGGAAAATCGAGCAGATGGGGGAGATATTGCCATAAGATAAAAAGTTTTAATGGATGTGGGGGATGGGAAGGAAGAGTTGGATTTGACCCAGGTTTATTGTCTGGAATTCCATGAGAATGGGAATAGCATCCAGGGATAGATAGAGCAGGAATTAGAGGAGAGAGAGAGAGAGAGAGAGAGAGAGAGAGAGAGAGAGAGAGAGAGAGAGAGAGAGAGAGAGAGAGATAGGGGAAGGATATGTGTGTGTGAATTGGGCAGATAAATTATATTATTAGATTATATTAGATATTATTTTTAATATCTATATATTTAATTAGATATATTAGGTATTATTTTAATACCTTTATTTATATATACATATAAAACTAAATGTTAGATTATATATTAAATAAAAAAAATACTCAATTTGGTCAGTGGGGGAAATAACACTAGGCAATCCCCCTACCTAATACTCCCTCCTATCTTCCTACACACTGTTTGATTGGTCAATGCCCATCACTGAGAGTTCACTCAGTTGCTTCAAGCGTGGTATAAACTGTCAGCGAATGGTTGCAGGGCAGTGTTTGTAAGCACAGTTGGGTAATGCCGGAAGACCCTGACTAATTAGCTCTGCCAGGGTGCTAAGGAGCCATTTGGTTAGCAGCTGTTTCTGGCCCTTCTTTCTCTAGGTCGATATCCCGGCCCTTGAACCCTGACTGACTCAAGGCTGACTTTCCCCCCAGAGACATGGGAGTTAGAATTCAGGGGATGATTGATCAGGAGCTCCAGCTGAGGAATATCCGAGAAAGCTTCAGTCTGGAGGCACATCCCCTCCCCTTATGATCCCAAATGATTTCTCTTCTTGTTAAACTGAAAGGATCATTGTAAAATTCTAGATCCAGATCTGGAAGAGACCTAAGAAATCCTCTACTCTAAAGGTATCAGATACTCTTGCCTTCTGGAGTGCAGCTGAACCAGATTAAAAAGTAATTGGGAAATTTTTAGCAAAATAAAATATACAACAGAACATTAATAATGTTTATGTTTTTCTAAGTTAATTTGTGGTCCTTAGGGATCCTTATCTAGGGTTTAATGGCCTCTGTTTCTGTTTGGATTTGATTAATGTTGTTATTCAATTGTGTGTAACTCTTTGTGATCCCACTCTCCAACTTGTTTTACAGATTAGGAAACTGAGGCAAACAGTGTCTGAGCCATCAAGTGTGTGAGGTCAGATTTGAACTCAGGAAGATGATTTGAAATCTGGCACTTGATTCACTGTGCCATCTAGCTGCTCATTTTGGGTTTGATGCCATAGCTCTAATTCAAACCCCTCATTTTATAAATGAGGAAACTGAGCCCCAGAGAAGTTAAATAAATTCCCTATTCACACAGGGAGGATCATAGTTACCAAAGCTGTAGAGCTTGAAGAGGACCTTGAGGTCATCCAAATTTACTTCTTCCCTCTGTCCTCCAAACTTATTTTTGCATATAAGGAAAATGATTCTGGAAAAGGTAATTGATTTGAGTGGCAAGTGGCAAATGCAGAATTTGAACTAGAATATTTTCTTCCTTCCTTCCTTCCTTCCTTCCTTCCTTCCTTCTTTCCTTCCTTCCTTCTTTCCTTCCTTCCTTCCTTCTTCCTTCCTTCCTTCTTTCCTTCCTTCCTCCCTCCCTTCCTTCTTTCCTCCCCATCTCCCTCCCTCCCTTCCTTCCTTCTTTCCTTCCTTCCTCCCTTCCTTCTTTCCTCCCCATCTCCCTCCCTCCCTCCTTCCTTCCTTCCTTTTTTCCTCCTTCCTTCCTTTTTTCCTCCTTCCTTCCTTTTTTCCTCCTTCCTTCCTTTTTTCCTCCTTCCTTCCTTCCTTCCTTCCTTCCTTCCTTCCTTCCTTCCTTCCTTCCTTCCTTCCTTCCTTCCTTCCTTCCTTCCTTCCTTCCTTCCTTCCTTCCTTCCTTCCTTCCTTCCTTCCTTCTTCCTTCCTTTTTCTTGGCAGTTGGGCTTAATTGACTTGCTAATGTCCATACAGCTAGGAAGTGTTAAGTGTCTGACACCAGGTTTGAAGACTCTGACTTCAGGGCCGGTGTTTTACCCACTGGGCCAGCTCACTAGGACCTTCACTTGTACCCGAGGGCCCTTCCCATTGTCCCATGATGGAGGTGAGTGTGGCTCTCTAATGCCATGTTAGTGAGATGACACATGAATTTTTTGGAGTTCCTAATAAAAGTCTTTGAGATTTGGAGGTGAGTCTATTGGCTGATTTTATAAGAATTAATGATATGAGATGTGGGGGAAGGAGATGATTTACATTTTGGACAACGTTAAGTTTGCAGTACTAGTGGGAAAATCCAGTGGAGACATCTAATTGACCCTGGAATCTCTTAAAAATAGGAAGTAGAGATGGGAATTTCAGCATCTTCTGAGGGAAGGTGATAATTGAAGCCAGGAAGTGGATGAGATCATCAAGGGAGAGAGTAGCAATTTATACTCCGGTTATGTACTTATATTCTAATTAGTGTTATAAATCTATGCACATGCCTTATCTCCCCCTAGTATATTGTAACCTTGTTAAAGAGAAGGAACACGAATATTACTCAGTTTTATTTTCTCCAGCCCTTGATACATTATATTGTATACTTAATATTTATTGAATAGATAAACAAATCAATTGAGTCATTATCCCAGAGTTTAAAAGTTGGAAGTGAGATAAATGTTTATTTTCTATCATATTTATAATCCATTATTAATTAGGATCCAGGCTTTTTATTTTCTTATACAGGAACCAGTTCCTATAGATTAATCAACTAGTCTCCTAAGGATATGGCTGATAAAAAAGATTGCCCTCTTCCTTGGGGTACAAGTTCCTTAATCTTGGGCAGGACTCCACCCAACTAGGAGATTTTACTTTTATTTGAAGTATAAACAGAATCTAATCTAGGTGAATTCAGTCCTGAGGGAAGAAACCCCAATCCTTGCACTCCTCCTGGGGAGTTTAGGGTGACCCAGCCCATTTCCGAGGGGAGAGGGATTCCTCTGTCCAGAATGCTGGAGGCAGCTGTGTCTCAAGTTCAAGCCACATTCTCAGCAGAAGGAACTAAAGATTCTTTTAGCCCTTCTGCTCATTAATTGTTTACCAATCAGAGTTGGTTTTTATCTGGGGCGGGGGTAGGGGTGGGGGTGCACTTTCCCAAAATATTAAAAACATTGAGTATCTCCATAGTTTTGTCTTTGGTTACTGAGAGAAAACAAATGTTAGAATATAGCTTCTAGGGGAGACAGCACTAGGGAAATCCTCCAGATCTTGGGGAGCTTCTGTTCTAACAATGTCAATGATTCTAAAGTCTTCTGACTTTGGAATCTGTGATTCTGAGGTCTCTTCCTTCTTCCCTCCCCCCCCTCCCCAAACTTTGTTATTCTGTCTATCAATGACTGTAAAAATCTTCTGGTCTAGGAACATAGTATTTCATTACTTAGACTTTAGGGAAGATATATTAGGGATCCTGAGGCCCTCTGACCTTAGGTGCTATTGTTATAACAATGTCTGTCAATAATTCTAAAGATTTTTGGTTTTAGTATAGTCCTAGGTCTGCTGGTCAGTGATAACCAAATTCCTGAAACCCCTCCTCAGTTCCACCTCTAGCCCGTAAAATCAGCACATCAATGACATGAAGAACTGGATAAATGTGTCTCCTTGCTCCAGGTTCTTAGCTAAATTCTTTTGGAACTTAGCCCACTTCAATTGGCGTTATATTACAGTAAACTTTGCCCCTTGACTTGGATATGGATGGATATGGGTTCAAACCTACAAATTCTTCTGAGACACCTCGGGACACCGATCTATAACCCCAACCTTTTGGAGTCCCTTCCCAACCTCAACACAATGATCATGAATTTATTGATTATGAACTACCCTAAAAAATAAATTGGTCATCAATTACTAGAAACTCTGTCTCTTGGTTTTTCATTCTTGACAGAAGAAGCTTCAGTTCCCCTAGATTTGGGTTATCTGCATATATGATAAATTCCCACTCTATGCCTTTATCCAGGTCTTTGGCAGAAAAGTTAAATAGCACAGCTCCAACAATAATTCTTTAGGGCAGTCTGCTCTTAAACAAATCCGGGCACAATGGAAGAAGGCCTTTTAAATAAGATGAGTCAGGAACTAGTGAGAAGAAAGCCCTTTGTCTTTTCTTTTTCCAGAAGAAAAGAAAGTCCCTTGTGTGACTTCAGCCAAGTTGCTTAATCTCCCTGTATTTCTGTTCATCCTTCTACAAAATGAGCATAGTTACTCCAAAAACAAGCTTTTATACACACACACACACACACACACACACACACACACACACACACACACACACAAAATAAACATATAGGGGCAGCTAGATATTGCAGTGGATAGAGTACCAATCATGAAGTCAGGAAGACTCATCATCCTGGGTTTAAATCTGCCCTCGGATACTTACTAGCTGTGTGATCCTCTTCAAGTCACTTTTTGCCTCACTTTCCTCATGTGTAAAATGAGCTAGAGAAGAAAATGACAAATCACTGCAATATTTTTGCCAAATGGGGCCACAAAGAGTTGGATACCACTGAAAAACGATTAAGCAACAATAAAATTAAACATTAGATCTGTGCAAAATGAGTGATTTATATGATCTGAAGAGAAAAACATGGTGCTCAGACAGCTAGCTAAGAAATCAGGACTATTTGGGTTCAAAGTTGACTCTGATACCTATACCCCTCCTCAGGGAATAGGAGAACCCTGAGAAAAGACAGCTTGTCCCTAAGAGGATGGAGCCAGAATTCAGATAGTTTTTGCATAGTCATGGATTGACCAAAATCTGAACAATTTTCTAGTTTTCTAATAGCCGGATTCTTTGGAGTCATGTGGAGAAGTCCTCCCAACTGTTCTCTTATTTGAAGGCTCTCTGTCTTGGGATTCACTCCAATAATATTCTTAGGCCCTTTGCCTTAATGAATGAAGGTCATGAGTGTGACCATTGTGTTTTCTTCTATTTTGTGGTGATAGAGCCCTCCAATTGTCTTACAAGTGTTTGCCTTGGCTACAGAATGGGAAAAGAGAAAATGTGGCCTACACAGAGCATTGTAAACCTGGAAAAGTGACTCTTGAGATCTAGGAGGTAGAGGGACCCAGCGAAGACCCGTGCAAGGCAAGATGGCATTGTTATATTTGAACTCAAAGGACCAGGCTTCAAGGCTTGAAGTCTTTCCTAATACTTTCTACTTCTACTACTCTCCTACCAAATCACCTGGTAAAAATAGGATAAGACTCTAGGGCGAGCAGAAAGAGACACCAGAAGCTATTTAATCCATCTTGTTTTACAGATAGGGAAACTGAGGACTAGAAAGGTAAGTGATTTCATAGGATCAGAGGTATGGAACTGAAAGGGCTCTTAGAGGTTACCTAGATATCCCCTCACCATTTTAGAAATAAGAAAATTGAAGGTCAAAAGTGAAATGACCTGTTCAAAGTAATATTTATTACTAATCCCTGCCCCACTCCCAGCCTAGACATATTTCTCCCGATAGTCCGTTAAGTTCCTAGAGATTTTGTATTTATATCCCTAATTTGGCAAATGGTAGGTACTTAATAATGCAGGCCAATTGATTACTACCTATGTGATTTAACCTTTTGGGTCCTCAGTTTCCTCAGTTATAAAGGAGAGAAAAGGAGTAGACCAGATGACTTCCAAGATTCCTTTCTACCTTGATCCCAAGTGGCTTTTGCCTGGCCATAAGGAGCAGAAACAGGATTTCAGCCCAGTTCTTCTGACTCAGTCTGGCCTTATTTCCAGCATGGCTGCTTTAATCACAGTATATCTGGGATTACACTGGGGAGGCCCCGAGCTACTTTTATACCATCACCTGGGCAGGGCTAGACCACTAGCCACTTGTCAAGCCAAGCTGGTAGGAGTCAGACTGGCTTCTATTTAGTCCTTTTGAGGGTGTATTCCCTTAACCAGACCCCCGTGGATGGACCCTGAGACTATCTAGTCTTTAGTAAACTCTGCTTTTCAATGTATGGTAAAAGAAATAGTGTCTATTTCCTTTTGGACACCCAAGCCTTGGTATACCACTGAGATTGTATTTTTGGAGTTAAATAACACCCCTTATAAAGCATACCACTAGAAGAGAGGGCTCACAAATCTCTTGGAGCCTCGTTTCCACAGCTAAAAAAACATGCTTGTACAATTTACTTCACAAGGTATTAATTTATTTCTTTGTAAGGAGGGATGATAAGAGAAGTCCCTGACCAGTTTGAATAGATTATGGAATATGGGTAATCCATCTGTGGAGAGAATGAGGATGTCCACTGGCCCCTTGCAAAGGACACAGGATTCCTATATGCTTCCCCGGGACTGGTACAGCCTTTGGCTGATTGGAACTCTGAATAAGAGATTAGGGAGAGGAGATTCCCCTTTATGCAGTATAAAGCAAAGTAACAACATCATCATCATCATCATCATCATCATCATCATCATCATCATCACTAGCATTGCTATTGTGGTATTTAAAAAGCTTCAAGAGATATAGTTTCTGGGCAATTTAATCATTTTATTCATAAGGTTAGCATGTTTATTAATAACAAAGAGGTCCATGGTATTTTTGAATATAAACGATTCCTCATGGTGGTGGAATCACAGTTTATATACCCTTGGAAGATTGAATGTTCCTGAGGGTGGTTGGCAATCAGTTCTGAGTGGCTAACAATGAATGAGAAAATGAATATTCTAATGAGGGTCTTGGGGATATATCTGTGACTTTACCCATTTTGGTCAATTTCAGTATCACCTATCTGGCAAAAAGGAGAATCAATATTTCCTCTGATCTGTGTCCGAATAAACACAATGAGCAGGAATCCTCCTATTAGGTTACATTTAGAATTTCTTTTACTGTCTTGAGAACACTTTGCCATACTGGTTGATTTCCGAATGAGGAAATAGGAAAGGGGGAAAACTTGATCCTGATTCAATAATTAGTTACGATTATGAGAGAAATCATCCTTCCTTTCACTCTAGTGCTTTAAGATTTGCAAAGTATTATATGTTCGTTAGCTAATTTGATTTGCACAACCACTCTGGGAGATGATAGGTTCTATTATTATCCCAATTTTATACTTGGGGAAACTGAGGTGAAGAGATTAAGTACCTTGCTTAAGGTCACATGGTAAGCAAGCATCCAAACTCTGAACTCAGGTCTTCCTGATTCCAAGTCCCATACGCTATCCTCTGCACCACAGACCTGTGGGATCTCTTGACTTCCTTTTCTAGTTGAGAAGACAGAGCAGCAAGCAGCAGCCCAGATCTGCATTCTGCAGTGCTGCCTTTCTGTGAATTTGTACATTCCCTGCCTCGGAAATGGAAATGAATACCTCGGGACCAAAGCATATGGAAGTAGCATGTGTTTGCAATGGTGAAATTAGAAAAGCTACGATTCAAATCTAGCTCTTCTCCAAATTTAGATTTGGTTTTGTCATACTATGCCTCAGTTTCCCCATCTTTAAAGGGAGACATTTGGATTTTAAAATTCTATTAAATCTAAATGTTAATTCCCTCCTAATTTCACCCAAGAGCAGCAAATATTCCCTTTTTTTGGTAGCATCATTGTAATTCTTTTTGATCTTCTCTTTTAATCTATTTATCTTTATGCCTTCTTTCACCTGACAGCTGGCTCTCCCTCTCCTGATCTCTGGGTCATTCACTTCGTGCTCCAGATGAAGTTTTTCTCCACCAAAGCAGCAGGTGTACACTCAGATGTTTCTCACGGCAAGTGGGAACAAATATTAAAAACCAAACAAAAGCAGGAGGAAAGGCAATATGGATTGGGAGAAATTTTTCAACAAAGAAAAGACATGATTACAAGACAGGTCCTTTGAAGGCTCTCCTTCTTCTCTGAGGATCACTATCCTTGGAAACTCAGCTCAAATATTCCATTCTTTGAGCAGCCTTTCCTGGTCCTCCTATTTGTTAATTGCCCTTCTGTCCCCCCAAATTATCATGTGTATACCTAGCTGTTTTCCAAGCTTCTTAAAGTTTTTCCACTCACGACCCATTTTTGCCTGAGAAATTTTTACATGACTCTGGATCTATAGGTATATAAAATAGGTATACAAATACAAACATTTATTGATAATAAATCCTGAAGAAATTTATTTTAAAACAATTCTTTGGTAGACATATAATCTTCCCATTTATTAAAGATGAAAGCAAATGTACGGAGATAGGCTGGGTTTATTTTTACATACAAAAATAAAATCTTGGCAGAATATTTGATGCTGAGGGATGTATAGCATCTTTAGTGTTTTTCAGAGATGACTGATGTTTTGATATTTCACGATCCTCACATTCAGTTGTGTGACCCCATCTAGGGTGATGATTCACAGTTTAAGACGATATAGACTTGTTTTTAAAAAAATATTGTGATAACTATTTCAATATAATTATCTTCTTTTGTAATCCCACACATTTTATATATTTTCAAATGCCATTCTGAAAAGGCATCTGTAGGTTTCACCAGGCTGCCAAAGGGGTCCAAGACATGTAAAAATAAAAAGATCAACTAATTTACATGTCATATCTTAACAAGAAAATGCCAACTCCTCAGGAGGGAAGGGATAGTTTTCTGTTTTTGGAACCCCAGCATTTAGTAGATCATAGCAATTTTTTTTTCTTTTTTGCTGAGGCAATTAAGTGACTTGCCCAGGGTCACACTGCTAGAAAGTGTTAAATGTCTGAGGCCAGATTTGAACTCGGGTCCTCCTGACTTCAGGGCTGGTGTTCTATCCACGATTATAGCAATTTTTGTCTATTGAGTCATTTTAAGATTTTATTTTCAATATTTTATTTGTTATTATATACTTAACAAATCTCAAGAAAACCAATGTACTAAAGACAACAATATCATTTTGACCCAGCAATACCATTACTTAGTCTATTTCCAAAGATAATTATGGAAAAGGGAAAATATCCTATATATTCTAAAATGTTTATAGCAGCTACCTTGGCGTTGGCAGAGAACTGGAAATTACAAGAATGCCCATCAATTGTAGAATGGCTGAGTAAGCTGTGGTATATGATTATGATGGAATACTATTGTGCTATAAAAATAATGAAGTCAAAGAACAGAAAGGAGAATTGTATGTGAACCCATCAGTCTACGAAGCTCTTCTCAGAATGGTGTTTTTAAATGTGTAAAATAAAGTTGTATGTGAAACTGTGAATTACTGTCCTGGACAGGTTAAAAAAATTTTTTTTTAATACACATTGCTTTATGAATCATGTTGGGAAAGAAAAATCAGAAGAAAAAGGAAAAATTATGGGAGAGAAAAAAACAAACAAAAAAAGAAGTGAACATAGCATGTGTTGATTCAGTCTCCATAGTGCTTTTTCTGGATGCAGATGGCATTTTCTGGCCAAAGTCTATTGGAATTGCTTTAATTCACTAAGAAGAACTAAGTCTTTTAGAGTTGATCAATGCACAGTCTTGCTGTTATTTTTGTGTAAAATGTATTCCTGGTTCTGCCGATTTTGCTTAGCATCAGTTCGTGTAAATTTTTCCTGGCCTTTTTAAAATGAACTTGTTCATCATTTTTTATAGAATAATAATATTCCATTACCTTCAGATACCACAACTTGTTCAGTCATTCTCTAATTGATGGGCATCTACTCATTTTCCAATTCTTTGTTACCACAAAAAGGGCTGCTAGAAACATTTTAGCCCATGAGGGTCCTTTCCCATCCTTTATGATTTCTTTGGGATACAGACCCTGTATGGCACTGCTGAGTCAAAGGGGATGCACAGTTTTATGACCCTTGGGCATAGTTCCAGATTGCTTTCCAGAATGGTTAGATCATATCACAACTTCACCAACAATGCATTAGTGTATAGACAGTTTTTTTTTAAAAAAGTATTATAAATTTACTATAGTAGTAACCAAATTGCTCTACTTGTCTGCACTCACTTCTCAAGTTTTGGGGCTGGATTTTTATTAAATGAGTAATTGGTCATTTATTAAATGAGTAATTGGTTAAGGAATTATTTATTATCAATATATTTACACCCAGATACAATCTAGAGAAATAAAAAAAAACCCACACATCTAGGCAGAAAGTAAGTCCCCTTTTTTCTGCTTTACCTCAGCTATTTTATCTGCTTCTTGCTCAAGATAGTACAATTTTCTCTCTCCGGATTAAGAAGAAAGCTTCCTTCATTCCTAGTAAAGATCTTTTATTTGTTGAAACATCCAAAGCCTCTCAGCATCACTTCTCAGCTCTGTGGGTGCTTCTGGGCATTAAGACATGCTAAGCCCTGATCCCATCCACCGCCTTGCAGTGATCACCTACCATCTTTTTTCCTGTGGTCTCCCTGAGCAGACCAGTTCATGGTTTGGCTGCTGGTCAGCATCCAGCTCTTTCTAAATGGCTAGTCTCTCTCTTTTATGGAATCCTGCTTTCTTATGCAACAATTTTAATTTCATCTAAAAGACACAGTGAGGTATTCTGGGGAAGAGAGAGACAGCTATTTAAGATAGTCTGATTATAGATATAATTCTTCTGGGGGGAGAAGCAATCTCTCCTCAGAGACAACGGAATATATTTATCTACCTGATGGATGAAAGAGAGTAAATAGAGCCCTGGGAGAATCCCTCAAGAACTGAACCCCAAGTGTTGAAAAGGGATTGCTGGGCATGTAATGCTACAAACTGATGGAGAACTGAAAGTTTTATAGGGAGGAATTGGTCACGTGGCTATTGGGCCCCAGTTGCCCTGCCCTAGTTCATTTTTTCTGGTTCTCAAAAATATAAAAATGGGAGGGACAATGTCCATCCTAGATAATTGCACCAATACCAAGACTGTTTCTGTCTCCTCTAGTCGGAGATGTTTCTCTCAGCAACTAAGTCATTTCTTGACTGGTCTCGACTGATGTGCTTTTGGAACACATGTTATGTTATTTATAATGGAATAATTAAAGGTTATTCTTTAATTAGATTAGCAGCTCCCAGCAGTTTACAGCTTGCTTTAGACTTCCAGGTTTTTTTCCCCTGCCCTGGACTTCTTAAGAGAACTAAACCCTTTTTTTCTTTCTGAACATTTTAGATACGTTTGAGTGGAACCGATGAGGTATTAAACTGTTGTACAACTGGCTTCTTTCCAATAACTAATATTTTTAGCTGCTAATCAGCTCAGGTGGGAGCTGAGGGAGAGGAAGGCCATGTGGAAATGGAATACCAGGAGAGTGTGGTGGGTGGAAAAAGCCAGAATAACTAGGAGAGGACAGCAGCTAGATGGCAGAATGGATAAAATGCCAGGCTTGAAGTCAAGAAGACTCATCCTCCTGAGTTCAAATTTGGCCTCAGACACTTACTAGCTGGATGACCCTGGGGAAGTTATTTAGCCTGTTTGCCTCAGTTTCCTCATCTGTAAAATGGGAATTAAGAACAATTTATTTAAATAGCTATGAAGGTGACTGAAGCAGGCACTGGGGAATTCTTAGAACTTGATCAGTCATTGAAAATACCAAGGTCATGCACTGCATCCCAGGCCATCATTAGTTATCGTCTTGCCACTGGACTTTGATAACTCTGAAAGAAAAACTATGCTGAAGATTTTGTACAGTTTTATGCAACTCTTTGTTACCCCATTTGCTGTTTTCTTGGCAAAGATACTGGAGTGATTTGCCATTTCCTTCTAAAGCTCATTTTACAGATGAAAAAATTGAGGGAAATAAGGTTAAGTGATTTGCTCAGGGTCACACAGCTATTAAGCATCTGAGATCTGGATTTGAATTCAGGTCTTCCTGACTCCAGACTTGTATTCTATCACTTGCACCACCTGGCTGCCCCTCATAATTTAAAGGAAAGAAAGGGGAGATCTGGTAGAGTGGAGAGACTGGTGCAGGTAGAGCCTGAGGACCTGAATTCAATAGCAGCTCTACTTTTTTCTACTTGTGTAATCTTGAACTGGGAACTTTACTACTTGTTTAGGCTTGTTTCTTCATCTGTATGATAAAAGGGTTGGACTGCGTCTCAATTTCTTAAACCCTATATGGGGCCTCATAACCGAATGTGGAGATCATAAATTGTGAGTTATTATCACTACATGTTTGATTTCTAAACCTATTTTATGTACCTCTTTATGTGAGATCATGTAAAAATTACTTAGGTGAAAAAGGGTCCCAAATGGAAGAAGTTTAAGAAGTCCTGGTCTAGATAGCCTCTGACATATCTTCCAGCTCCAAATCATTGATCCTATGAATTTCATGTGACAACTAACATTTATTGAATCAATTGATCATTCAACAAGTAGTAATTTACAGCACCAGGTTCTGTCCTTGGTGCTGGAAGTGTGTGCACAAAGAATGAAACATTCTACTCTCATTGAGCTTACATTCTAATAGGAGAGACAAGAAGCCTGTATATATGTACACATAAACATATGGCATAAGTGTTAAGTGAATAAAATATAGATATATGGAAAGTAGTTACATTCAAGATAGTTTGGGAGGGAGGGCACTGACAGTTGAAGGGAAACAAGAAAGACTTCATGAAGAAAATGACTAAACTGCATTTAAAAAAAATTTTTTTTTTGCCGAGGCAATTGGGGTCAAGTGACTTGTTTACGGTCACAGAGCTAGGAAGTATTATCTGAGGTCAGATTTGAACTCAGGTCCTCCTGACTTCAGGGCTGGTGCTCTATCCACTGTGCCATCTAGCTGCCCTAAATTGCATCTTAACGGAGGAGAAAGATAAGGAGGGAGTGCTTTCCAGGCATGAAGAATGGCAAAGTCTTGGAGATGGGAGAACGAATGTCATGGGTAAGGATCAAAGAGAAGATCAATCTGATTGGATCATTGAGTAAGAGGAGCAATGTCCAGTGAGGCTGGAAAAATAGGTGGAGGACAGATTAATTGGGACTTCATGAACTTAAGAGTTTATCTTTTATCCTAGAGATGATGGGAAGCCGCTGGAGGTGATTGAATAGGGGAGTCACCTGGTCAGATAAGCATTTAAGGAAAATTACTTAAATAACAGTATTTTGAATAGATTGGGGTAGTGAGAGACTAGAGGCAAGGACACTTGGTGGCCAAGTGACTTGCTTCTTTTTAAAGAGATGAGATGTTAGTATAGACAGGCACAACAAACAACATTTTATGATGAAAGATAGAAAGCTAAATCAAATTTGAAGGAGAGAATTTGTTATCGATTGGGGATCAGGGAAGGCTTTCTATGGAAGATAATATCTGGATTTGATTTGAAAGGATTGCTGAGAAGTCAAGGAGAGAAAGAGAAGAAGGAGGGCATTACAGGCATTAGCTATACTGTCTAGGTGAAAAAGAGCACTAAACATTATTTCAGTTCAGACTTAAGGTTTGTGTTTCAGTTTCAGCAGTGACCTGCTGCTGTGTGAACTTGCAATTTTGTCTTACCGAACCTTAGTTTCTCCATCTAAACTCTCCAGAACTATAAAAAAAAAAAAAAAAAAAAAACCACCACACACATTTCACAAACCCAAAAGCTCTTATAAACCTATGATTTGCCACAATGAAAGCAGAGGGTAAGGAGAACAGGATAGAGCAGTGACTTGAAATCAGATTGGGAAGGTTGGGTGCCAGTTTCTGAAGGGTCTTGAATTCCAGACAAAGATGATTAAACTTTACCTAGAAGGCAATAAGGAGCCTTTGGATACTTTTGAGTAGAGGAGAACCATGGACAGATCTAGTTCTAAGAAAAACTATTATGGAAAAGATAAAAACAATGGAATTGCAGGGGAGGGGAGAACAGAAAGTTCTGTTAGGAAATATCCTAGTTCATTGCAACTGCTGTGAGACTTAGAAGCTTTCATAAAAAAAATCTATATTCTGGGCCCACTTTAATTCCCACAAGGGAAGGCTCAAGCCTTTAAGACACTTAAGGCCATGAGGGATCTAGGGCTTTAGCAGAGGAAGGTTATATTTGGACTGCAGTCACCAGAGATAGAAGGATAGCTCTGGGTCTCAGTTGTAAAGTTTAAAAAAGTTCAAGAGTATGGTTTCTGGGTAATTTAATCATTTTAATTAAAACTCCAGCATGTTATTAATAAAAGAATGGTCATTTGGCCATCTTTTAGATCAAAGACAATCATCACAGTTCACAAACCCTTCAAAGATTAGGTGTTCCTGAGAGGCGGCAAGCAACTCTGACTGGATAACACCATAAAAAAGATGGAAAATGAGCTATCGTAAAATGAAGTAGAGAAAAGTTTTCTCTAAACACAGACCATCTCCAGCCTTGGGCTATTTAGTTAAAAGGATGTCTCCACCTAAGCTTGATTGAATAGAATTCACCTAGATTAGAGGTTCCTTGTAAGGTTATGTTGGGTCCATAAAGGAGTTTAACTTGACCTTCAGAGATGAGGTCTTGAAAATAGAAAAGAAAGAGGGCACTCTGAATTCCCCAGAATCATTAGTTATTAATAATAGTTTCTCTCACTGGAGAGCTGCTGCTTGGCTTTGGTTGCAATCTTCAGACAACAGCAAAAAGAGGAGGATCGATGGATTTGACTCTACTTCAAGAGGTCATAATGACGGGGTTGAACCCTGAAACTGTCCCCCTTGACATTTTTGGGGGAAGCAATGGGGGTGATCTCTGAAATTCTCCTCTGACAGAGACCCTGAATACTGAATATATTGTATCCTAGGATTATAGACTTAGAGCTGGAAAGGACTCCATCTGGTACAACCCCCTTATCCACATCATCATCATCATCATCATCATCATTATTATTATTTTTACAAATGAAGAAACTGAAGTCTAGAGAGTTTAACTAACTTGCCCAAGGTGACCTGGGCAGTAAGTGGTAAAGCACTTTGAACTTGAATTCAGGTCTTTTGATGCAAAGTCTGATTCTCCAGTTTCTATCTTCTTTACTATGGTAGTTCTTCCATACAGGTAAAGGTTGTGGATGTTAGAGGGAAGAACAGGTTGTTTTCTCACAGTCATGATTGATGGATCATCCATCTCTGATGTCACAGACCGAGAGATGCCAGGGATTGGCTAGCAAGTCTGGTTTGAAGACAATTTCTTGAATACAAGATTTCAGAAATGAAAGATTAATAATAATAATAATAAAAGCAGGGTAGGGTGTCAGCATGAGCAGGGGACATCTCTACAGAAAAGGAAGCCTACTGGGCACACGAACCTTATAGAGCTCAGAGGTGCTCCAGAACAGCCTATCCTAAGATGATGTTTCAGTACTTTACAGTGGGTCTGGAGCAAAGAATAAGTCTGGGCAGGAGATATGGATTTGGGAGTCCTCATACAGGTGGTAATTACACCTTGTATATAGATAAGTTCAAGAGATCACTATTCCTCAACTTCACCATTTTTCCTGGTATGTGACTCTAAAAAAATTGAGGAAAAAAGACTAAAAAGCACAGAGTGGGGTTTGGAGGTCAGTGGAGGATGGGGGCAAAGAAGATCCTCTCTCCTGGTATCATTGTAGCTCTTGGTGAACTGGAGCTGAATTAGGTGAACTAGAATTGTGCATCCTTCCCTTTCTCATTTCCTGGCCCATGCCCGATTGTCTACAAGGCTGCTTACACCATCTATCCCATTTTAACTATTATTTTTTTATCCCTAGGTGAAAAAATTCCTTCTTATACCCATAGATCCAGGATGAAACCTTGTTTGAGAATATTCCTGAATGCATGAAGCAAAATACATAGCTACAAAGCCAAGTGTTACACCAGAAAGAAAAAATCATCACCAACTAGATGGATGAGAAGAGCTTTTTGGAAGATATTAAATTCTGAGTTAAGTTTTAAAGGCCTTAGGGATAGGGACTAGCCTATTGGGCACACGAATTTTATAGAGCTCAGCGTTGCTCCAGACCAGAGTTTTTCTAGTCTATCCTAGGAGGATATTTCAGTAGTTTACAGTGGGTCTGGAGCAAAGAGTAAAAGAGCAAAAAAATTTATTGGTATTGGGATCTCCCCATTGAGGAAACTCCCTCTAGTCATGCATGTAGCCACTCTCCCTGCAATTCAAAACCTTAGAAACTTACCACAGCACAGCAAAGTTAAGAGACTTGCCCAGAATCCCTCAGCCAGTCTATATGGAGGCAGAACTCGAACCCAGATCCTCCTATGCCAGGAATGCATTATCTCCTGTTTTGTACTTCCTGGCTACTTTCAAGTCACAGCTAAAAGCTCACCTTTCCCCCATTCTCCTTAATTCTCCAGTTTTTGATTACCTCCAATTTATCTTGTATACATGCTATTTGTTTCGGGTTATTTACCTGTCAGGACAGCCAGGTGTTGTTGTAGTGCACAGACTGGTGGGTCTGGAGTCAGGAAGACTCAACTTCTTGAGTTCAAATCCAGCCTCAAACACATATTAGCTGTGCGACCCTGAGCAGGTCATCTAACTCTATTTTCCTCAGTTTCTCATCTGGAGGAGGAAATAGCACACCATTCCAGTATCACTGGTAAGAAAATCCCAAATAGAATTATGTAGGATCCCCGACATGACTGAAAATAATTGGACAATTTATATCTCTCCTTGTTAGACTGTGAGATCCTTGAGAAAAGAAATTTGTTTTGTCTTTCTGTGTATAGCTCTGAGCTATATGCTCAGAGGCATATAGTTGAGAGTTGCAAAAGACCTTGGGAGAAGAGTGGACTAGGATTCTGCCTTGAGATAAGTAAGGTATCATCCTCATTTAATGAATGGATCAACGGAGTCACTCAGAGATGAAGTGATTTGCCCAAGATTGCTTAGGAACTTTGTAGTAATGGGAATATTTCAAGTTAGATCTAGTACTTCAATTAATTATTGTGATATAATGTCAACCAAAGAAAAAGAGGAAGGTAAGGAAAAAAGATAAAAGGAGGAAGGAAAGGCAGAAAGGAAGGAAGGAGAGGAAGAAAGGAAGGGAACAAAGGAAAGAAGGATGAGAGGAAAGGAAGGAGGAAAGAAAGAATGAGGAAGAAAAAAGAAAATAAGAAAAGGAAGAGGAAGAAAGAAGAAAGGAAAAAAAGGAAAGAGAAGGAAGGGAGAAGAGAGGAAAAGAGGAAAAAAATTAAAAAGAAAAATAGAGGAGAGAAAGAAAAAGAAAAGAAAGGAAGGATATAAGGAAGAAATAAAAGAAGTAAGATAGGAAATAAGTAGCCGAGTTCTGGCTTATCAATATAAGCCAATAACATAATAATAACACTTGGCATTTATATAGCACTTTAAAATTTTCAAAGTGATTTACATATATTATCTCAGCTAATCCTAGTAGCCTCAAATACTACATTCAGGTGCTTAGAACTCATTTTAGGCCTGATTCTATTATTTACAAGACTCATTCTAACTCCTGAATCCCACCAGCTAGAGTTACCTATGCATGTGAACATACATGCATGCACAAATACACAGGCACACATACATACCTATGCATATACATATATGCACATGCATATATTGATTTAAGAACAAGGCCCAATTCCTTTTCCCTATAAATGCAAGGTAAACAATAGGAAAGAAGCCCAAAGGATCAACCCTATCATTCTACTCAAAACTCTATGGATCCATGTCCTCAACTAATTTAAATGTTCCCTCCAATGATGGAGTGCCTCGATTCTAATTTATCCTGTATGTATTTGTGTTCCTATATGATTGTTTGTTATTGTGGGCCAAGAATCCAGGAAAAGGAAGATGACAGTCTCATTGTACTCTGTTCTCAGCTGTAGCCACCTTCTTAAATCCTGGCCCTTCACCATTCTGCTCGTCCTTCTCTGAACTAGCTTATCAATATCCTTCCTAAACAGTGATCCTAAGAGGTCAAACTAAATCATGAGCAATGAGTGGAAGCTGCAAAGGGGTAAATTAAAGTTCGATGTTAGGCACAATTTCCTACCAATGAGAGCCATTCCAAAGTAGAATGAATTACCTTGAAAACTGGTGGGTTCTTCCTTGGAAGTCTTCAAACAGAGACAGAAGATTGTGTCAAGCATGGTACAGTAGAGGTTCCATTCATGTGTGATTTGTCCTCGGTGGACAAGGTCTTTGATTCTCTGATGCTGTGATTTGTGTGATGCTGGGCAAAACTTCCAGTAAATTGTGAGATTTAGAGCAGGGACCGTTTTTAGCCTTTAACTCTAGTACTTAGCCTGACATATAGTAGGTGCTTGATAACTGCTTGTTGACACTCATTAATGACGACTCTTTGAGTCCTGCCATCTAACAAGTTATAAATATATCTGATTATAGTGTCATGTATTCCATATCTCTCTATCTTCTCTACAAGAACATTATGAAATGCTTTATCCAAAGTTTTGCTAAAATCTAGATAAGCCCTATTTATAGCATTCCCCTCCTTTGCTGATACTAATTAGGAAAATGAGCTTAGTATGCCTCTTTGTAATCATTGCTTTCTCATGCAGCTGTTGGTCGACCTCATCGTTAATAATCTATTCTAGAATGTCCCCAGGAATTGAAGTCAGGCTCACTGGCCTATGCCTTGCAGGTTCTGTTTGTTTTCTTCCCTTTTTTTTGGCAATTCTGGTTATTTCCTCCTCTATTCTAATCTTATGGCACTTTTCCCATTTTCCACCATCTTTTAAGCATCATCAATGGAGTATCTCCATAATTACATCTGGCAGTTCTTACATCTTGGCCAGGTGGTTTGAATTCATCAAGGGCAGATTTTCATTTTTAATTCTTCAAAGACTGTCGTATTCCACATTTCATAGCAATAAACGGCATTGGAAGATTGTTGGTATTAAAAAGAGGGACCTTTGTTTCCAAGGGAAGCTTGGGAACCTTAGAGGAACCTTGCAATCTCCTCAGACTTTTACAAGCTATCCAGGTAAAGTCATTTAACCAGATTTACCTCAGTTTCCTCATTTATAAAATGGCCTGGAAAAAGAAAGAGCAATCCACTCCATTATCTTTGCTAAGAAAACCCCAAATGCAGTCATGAAGAGTAAACATGACAAAACAATTGAACAACAATAGAGCTATTTCCTGAAGGCAATCCATCCTTTCTGGGTTGGGGGAGAATACAAAGCTAATTAAGAGGCAGCAAGAGTCTGTAGGTCTCTCTCCTGTTATACTGAAAATATATGGAGACAGGAGAAGGATTAGAATTGCCATTTGGAACTCGTGAGAATGTTCCTGTCAAATCTATAACCGACTGTGAAGTTTCTTCCCAAGACTGCACAGTAGATTTGTAATTTGAACTAGCAGTGGAGAGGACTACATCAGTGATCCCAAACTCAAAAATAAATAGGGGCAACTAAATTTTACATAAGGTTTCCTGGAGGTTAACTATTGACTTAGGAAGCCACCAATTAACATTATTGTGGGGGACTTAGGTGGTGCATTGGATAGAATGCTGGAGCCAGGACGATTTTTTTTTATGAGTTCAAATCTGGCCTCAAACTCCTACTAGCTGTGTGATCCTTCACCCTATTTACCTCAGTTTTCTCATTTGTAAAATGATCTGGAGAAGGAAATGGCAGACTAATCCAGGATCACTGCCAAGAAAACCCCAAACAGGGTCATGACAAAATTGAGCAACAATAATGCTGTATTTTATTTTTATTTATTTTCTTAAGTATCTCCCAATTAAATTTTAATGTGGTTGAGGGGAGTTTTGCCTGCAGCTTGAGGCCAAAAAGTAGTCTTTTAGTCTCTGGGAAGAGCTCCAGCACATTTCCCGAGGCAGCCCATTTCATATTTGGATCTTTCTAATTGTTAGGGAAAATTTCCTTACATCCAGCCTAAATTTGCCTTTTTTCTGCAACTTCCACCTGTATCTCCCTGCTTTGCTCTCTGAGATCAAACAGAGACTATTTCCTCTTGTACATAGCATTCTTTCACTGTGATAGCACTAAAAAAAAAGTTATCTCCAAAAGCATTGTCTGCAGGGACTGGAGAGATGTTTATTTATTCTCATTTATAAAAATCCTGCTACCTTTGTGGAACATTTCTTTCCTCTTAGAAGCATCTGGCAGCTACTCCAGCCTATAAAGCAGGTGGGGGCTTGGGTAATAATTCAACTTTCGGCTATATGGCTTTCTTTATTCTCTCAGGTTCCTCTTGTATTGATTCACTTGTTTACTTTTCAGACCATTCCTGGGAGGCAGATCCATGGTTGTGGTTGGAAGGGGATGGGACATGGTATCCAGGACCAGGTGGGTGATTGTCTTGTTCTCTTCCTAGATCAGCTCAAATGTGAAAGATCATGTTGCATTTTGGGCTTTACCATTTAGGGATTTGTTCAGTTCTGGGATCTACCATTTAAGGAATTCATCAATGATGAACTAGAGAGCTTCTAGAGATGGACAATCTAGCTGACGATTGTCCTCAACTTGAGTACGTGCTATCTGAGGGGAAATTAAGATAGCTGAGGATTTTTAGTCTACAGAAGAGAAGACTCAGAGGGAACGTGATAGCTTCCCATAATTAGAAAAGTTGGCCTATGGACAATGGATTAGGCTTTCTCCTTGGGATCATAGGACTATAGATGTGGAGCTGGAATGGACCTCAGAGGCCCATGTAGCCCAATCCCTTCGTGTTACAGATGAGGAAACTGAAACAATGAGAAGTGAAGTGATTTGCTCAAAGTCCTACAGGAAGGAAATGGCAGAGTCTGGTGCTCTGCTACAAATACTGTATTCTTTGCTTTACTTCATGTCATCAGAAATATCTGTTTTAGCCCCGCAGGGCAAAGCTAGGAGTAAGGACAGAGAGAAGCCAGGGGAAACTTGAGCTAATTATGAATTAATTATTATTAATTAGAGCTTCCTTTAAGTGGAATGGACTACCCCCTTCTTTCTGGACTACCCCCTTCTTCCTCCTGGGAAGAAGTGAATTCTCAATCACTGGAGGTCCTCAGGAGAAGGCTGATTGATCACTTGTTGGATATATTGTGGAGAGGATTCTTATTCAGGTCTGGAATGGATTAGTAAATCTTTCAAGTCGCTTCCTACTCTGATCCATTCTGTGGCTTTGTACCATCATCCTCAATATTTTGCTTTTTATTGTTTGTTAGAATATTGTGAAGATTTTTCACTTATTCCTAAGTGAAATATGATCCCTACAAAGGCCCATTTAACAGATAAGGAAACTGAGGCAGAAAGTGGTTAAAAGCAACTTGCTCAAGATCTCTTGGTTAGTGCATTGCCAGGCACATAAGAGATACTTAATAAATATTTGGTTATTGATTAGACACAGAGCTGGTATTACAAGATTTTGGAGTTGTAGAGTCATAAATGCAATTTCATCTGACCTCTTCATTTCAACAGATGTGGAAACTAAGGGCCACATGAGAAAGTTACTGACTCAGATCATACGAGTCAGTGATGGAAGTCAGGATTAGAGCCCAGGTTTCCTGACTCTTAAATTAATTCTCATTTTGCTGGGCCATGCTCTTTGAATTCTACTCTAGCACTCATCACCCCCTACTTTTGCACTCTACATTTGGATGTGTTGTTTTCCTCTGTAAAACTTTCTTATAGTTTCCTCTTGCACTTTGTATGCTGATTTTTTCAACTAGTATGATGCAAAGAGCATTGTTTCTAGAGCCAGAGGCCCTGGGTTCCAATCTGATCTTTATGATCTTGAGCAAGTCCCTTATACTCTCTCAGGTTCTCATTTTTCTCATCTGTAAAGTGAGTTTGACTATATGGCCTGTGAGGTCCCTTCCAGCTTTACATGTAGGGTTTGTGTTCTTTTCTTTCCCAGCAGCTTTTGCTTTTTTGGCTTTACTTGTTGCTTCTAAGTCTTTCCTCCCCTCCCATCAGTGTCCAGCTGACACTGTCCCCCAAGATATTCTGACAGCTACATGGAAAAAATCCTCCCCTAACTGACATATGGAGAATAAGCAGATACACCAGATAGCTGGTAATTTCCTCCTGTATTATTACAGCTTCTTGAGAACTGTGAAATATTCTCAATTAAGCGATAAATATTCATGGGGGTGGGAAAAATTCCATTTTTCATCTTTTACCAGGATTTCTCAAATTATCAGTGGGGAGGCTTGGTTATCAGAGCCATAGTCCATCAGAATGAGCCTACAAGGTGCTTGGCAGTGAATGAAAGATAAAAACTTATTTCAAATTAAATTTGCTTCCAATCCATCCCGATAAATGGGTCTTATCTTCAGAGCCACTCTTGTGGAGAAACTTGTAATTCATTTTACAGCTAAGACAAGCTTTATGCATCCAGTGCCACAGAGCAAGGCCCTGCTGGAAAAAAGGACACGAGCAATACCTGGCTATCCCTGAAGCAACTTCTAAAACCTAACTTTGGACTATAAAGAGATGTCATCCCTTTGTTCAGATTCTAAACTTTATTCTTCTCCATCATTTTGGCAGGTGATAAGGACCTGGCAAATCCTTAAAAAATGTGAAGGTAGGTTCTTAGTGAAAAAGGGAACAAAACTACAAAGAGACTTCTGTCATTCCAGATATACCTCCTATTATTATTATTACTGTTATTAAATTTTATATAATATAATGTTAATGCATAATATGTACGATTCTATAATTATCTTTAATACATTCTTAGATGTAATTATATATAATTAGGTGTCTCCAACTTTAATCAAATTAAACGTAAGAAGTCCAAATTTACTTAAATCAATAGGTGATCTTCCCAACATGGCCATTTCCCCTAATTCATTCCCATTGCTCATTGGGGTCCGCCTACCCATTTTCCAAAGAGAGATCCACTGGGATAGCTGGCTCTTGTATAGGGCTTTAAATCATGCTAGGGACTTTCTACTCAATATCCCTTTTTAGTGTCACATTAATGCTTTTAAATAGGTATGATTATTATCCTTATTAGGGAGGAGGAAACTGAGACTCAGAGGGTAAAGTAAGTTAGCTTTGGCAATTCACCCAATAAATGTAAGATGCAGACTTTGCACTCAGAGCTTCCTGATTCTAAGTCTCATTTCTGGCCCCTATATGGTACTGCCTCTACCCCTCAGATCGTCCCTTATTCTTACGGTATTATTGACACAGGTTTTATTCTAATCATACATGGGGTAGATAGAGATTCGACATCCCTGTCTCCTCTGATTTATAATGGCTGTTTGACCTCTGGACAAGCTTATACATTGTAAAGCCGATGCTTATCTGTGATGGTAGAGGGAGTATCCTCACTGGGAGTTCTCTATAGCATAAAAACCATGGGTCTGATAAAAACAAACAAATGAAAAACCAACCCAAATCTCTTGGAATAAAACTTCCTGCCTGAAAGTCACTTTTAGTAATATGTGGCCACGTACTTTCATCTGTCATTGTCCTTTGGATCGAAGGGCTTTTGATTGTTTCCAGATTGTGGAGTGCCATGATTTGTAACCATCTGGCATAAAGGTGGAATACTGGTTTGGTTCAGGAAATACTTGGAGTTGTTTAAATGCATCAAACTTTATGCAAAAACTAAATCAGGGACTTAATCTTATATAAAGGAATTTAAACATAAAAGCTTTTACCATTGCATATTCTGGTCTTTTAAAAGATTATTTTAAAAAATTTAAAAATAATTTTTATTGATGTTTTGCTTTTATAGTACTCAAATTTTCCCCTAATCCTCCTTTCCCCCCTTATTTAAAATATGATTTAATTTCCCCAAATTCAGGTCACATCTTTTTCAGGAAGACTACTATCATGTAAGGGGAGATTCCTTGGGATTTGGTTTTGAAATGGAAGTGAATGGGGTTGTGCCAAATGTAAGGAAAGAAAGTTTTAGCGAGATAATAGCCTGAATAGAAATATCACCAGTGTCATGAAAGCAAATGATGCTGGAATCAGACCTGAGTTCAAATCCCACTGTCTGCTTTTCATGTTTTAGAAGGACAATAATATAGCTACTAATAAAGATTAGTTTATGCAGTGAGTCAAACCCTAAGTGACCTGGATTTAGACTGCTATATCATAAGTTGCTTTCTTTTAGGGATCAATTTTTCCTAGAAGAAGAAGAAAAAGAAAACTGAAAAGACTTTAGAGAAATAAATAATATTTTTTATTTAGTAATTTTATATTACTGTAGTTCTCTAGACCTCAGTTTCATTATCTGTAAAAAGAGAGAAGATTGAATTATATGATCTCTTAGGCTCATTTTAGCTCTAAATTCTGAAAAGAAAATCAAAGTGTATGGAGAGATTATATATAATCTTTTAACAAATATCCTGCTTTAGCCCATCTAATAGAATAAAAGGACATATAAACCCAGACTCATGGAATGTCAGAGCTCTAGGGATTTCAGCATCATCTGGTCTATTTCTATCCTCATATTTCTCAAATGAGAAAGTTGAGGCTTAGCTAAATTAATTCATTTGCCTAAACTCAGTTTGTTAGGAGCAGAATTAAGACTAAACTTCAGGTCTTATGACCATGACAGATTAGAAGGGAAAATATTTTAGAATAGGAAAACTTCCTCTACCCCCTAAAATTATAGAGATTTTATGTTGGAAAGGAGTTTAAATGCCATCTTGGACCTGAAGGATGAATCTCATCTGTGATCTCCTTAGTAATTGGTCATCCAGTCTCTAGTTGAAGACTCAGGTAAGAGTGAACTCTGTACTTGTAGATCTATTGTAGTGGATAGCTCTACTTATAAGGATGTTCCACACTACTTCTCTGGACCATCTCCCCATCATTGTTAATTCTGTTCTTCTGTGTCCAGGGCCATGGCAGGGCCAAAGCAGTGGGGGAATAAAAGCGAAGGCAAGCAGAATAAATAGAAAGGGACTAATTTGAGACATCATCACCTTGCCAATGTCTAATGTTCTGGTTTATAGTATGGTCTCTTGACTTCCCCCGTTTTAGACAACAACTCCAAACTCCTCTATGGGCCTCAGTTTTTATATCTGTAAAATAATGAGTTCATTTGAGTTGGCTCTGTTTCTATTTCCTAAAATTCTATGATCTTTTTCTTACTTTTGGTCCAGCCCTTAGATGAGATCATTCTGTAAATTCTGCTTTGACTTGGCTCAGGCTTTTCTTAGATCACTGCATAGTTCTCATCCTCATTCATTGGGTGGGATCATTTTCTCTAAAGGGATACATTGGGAAACACAGATGATAGAAAAATCAGTCAGTCAATAAGCATTTTAAGTGCCAGCAGTACAAATACAAGGAGAAAGAGAGTCCTTGATCTCAAGAAGCTTACATTTTGATGGGGTAAGACAACAAGTAAAAGGAAGCTGAAAAGGGAGGGTGGGTAGACAAAGGTACCAGATATGGGTCATGGTAGACATCTGGAGTGTAGCCTGAGAGGAATGAGGCAGGCTGGTGTGGATGGGCACCTTTCTGAGATGGAAGTTCTGAGAGGAGCCAGCTAGTCCCAGTTGGATGATGTGTATATTCCAAGGCTGGAGGGAGGCTTCTGGATGAAGAGCTAAAGTATAGGACAGGAAATCCAGAGTATATTCTGGGAAGAATAAAGGACTCTCTCCCTTGTCCCCCCAAAAAAGGCATCAGTAAAAATGATTTTTAAAAATAGATGCTTCTAATGAAGGAGTTCAACTCTTCTGGTGTCTTGCACCCTTTTGATGGTCTGATGAGTCAATCACTAAGCATTTATTAAATGTTCTCAATGTGCCAGTTCCTGTGCTAAATGCTAAATAAGGTTGGGGAGCTAGATGGCACAGTGGATAAAGTACCAGGCCATAGTCAGAAAGACTCATCATCATAAGTTGAAATCTGGCCTCAGACTTATATGAGCTGTTTGACCCTGGACAAGTCACTCGACCCTGTTTACTTCAATAACAAGTTGGAGAAAGAAAATTCAATAGACTTTGGATAGAAAATGCCATTTGCACCCAGAGAGAGAACTGTGGAAACTGAATATGAATTGAAGCATACTATTTTCACCTTTTTTTTTTTTGCTTGTTTGCTTGCTTTTTAAAAATGGGTTTCCCCTGTAATTCTGCTTCTTCTTTCACAACATGACTAATATGAAAATATGTTTATAATGATTATACATGTATAACCTATACCAGATTGCTGGTTGTCCTCTGGGGAAGGGGGAGTTAAGGGAGGGAGGGAGAAAAAAATTGTAATTCAAAATCTTACAAAAATGAAAACTATTTTTACATGTAAATGGAAAAACACAGTGCCATTGAAATTTTTAAAAAATGAATTGGAGAAGGAAAAGGCAAAATGCTCCAATATGTTTACCAAGAAAACCTCAAATGGAGTTGGACACAATTGAAACAATTTTATGACAACAAAGGTATCAGTGAGATAAGATTGTTTTATGCAAATTTTCTACCTAAGGTAATATTCTTTCTTGTTCCCTTGAAGAATATTCCTTCCTTCCTTCCTTCCTTCATTCATTTAATCAACAACTTTTAAATACTTACTCTGTGTAGTTATTATGTTAGAGAAAAGGAGGATGCGAAAATACAAAACTATTCTTGCCCTCAGAGAGCTTTCATGCTATTGGGAACAAGGCACACTAAGGTCCATAACTAAGTAAAATATACATAAATATATACACCTACTTTTATTAGACATTTAGTTGGTATAAGGAGCTCCCAAGTGAGGGATTCCCTGTCTGCCTGTGCCATTGCAAATGGTCACTTTCTTGGCAACTTAATGGGTCTCTGAGAAGTTGAGTGACTTGCCAGTGGGTGTCAGAAGCAAGACAGGAACCCACCTCCTGGGCAAGCTCTCTATTAGCTAAGGCCCTGCATAAAATGCACCTCTGTGTGGCCCTTGATATTTCATGGTTAGACAAAAGAATTTTCATCCTTTTTCTATAGTTGTCAACAACTCTTCAGAAACCCTCAACTAGAAAATAAGGAGGTTGCATTAGGTGACCCCTGAGGTCCCTTCCAGCTCTAAAGTTCTGATTATATTTGAATTTGGCAGTCAGGCTTGCACTGGTCCTATCTCAATCCACAGCCCCAATTTCTTTATTCTCTAAGCCACGTGATAAACTTAGCTGTCTTTTTCTTCTGTGTATGTCACCTTTTCTGGCTGACCAACTATGTTTGTGCTTGACTTGGTTTCCTTCCTAGGAAGGCAGGCATTAAAACCCCAAAGTCTCCAAAGGCCAGAATATCACAGCTGCCAGAATCTTGACCCTAGCTGGTCCCATGCCCTTTATGGAAGCAGAATTCCTCCTACCTTCCAGAATCTGTGAAAAAAAGACAAAAGGAACAAGGGCCACACAAGAACACACACACATACACACATGAAAAGAGACGAAGAAAGGGACCAGCCTTCTAAGCTGCTGTCCAAAGTACCAGGCTTGTCTAAAGATAGAAATTAGCAGTGGGGAATGACTCATTTCAAAGATCCCAGTCTCCAAAACTGTCTTGCCACAGAGAACCAGTGATCCAAGCAATGCGGTGGCATTTATTATCCAAGAATGAATTCTCAACAACAATCAGCCAGAAATCACGACCTGAACTGAATTTAGCTCTTAGTCCAATAACAGGATGTCAGATCCCGCTGGGGAGAGAAAAGAAAGACAAGGTAACTTCCTGATTCCCTTCCCTGGCCTACTTTGTCATTTAGATTCAGTAACTTCTGGATGCTTTCACAATGTTAAAGCTAGAAAAGACAAAACTCCCATTAGAAAGATAAAGAAACTGAGGCTCATAGAGAAGAGACTGATTTGTCCAAAGTCACACCAAAAGTCAATGGCAAAGTCATGACTAGATCTCAGGTCTCATAGCTCCCATTCCTCTTCTGAATTGGTCATTGACAAATATTTAGTTATCTCCTGTTTATTCTGGCCTCCATGTTGTAGTGAGACCGAATAACCTTCAAATATGATTTCAGATATGGCACTGAAAACCTTCTCTGATGGAGAAATTATCATTCTTCAGCCTGAGCCAGGAGCCAGAGATGTGGTCTTTCTCTTTGAAGCTCATCATAGGAAAAACAATAATTTTAGGAAGAGAGGAACATCAATTGAATTGTAAACCATATGGAGAAGAGACAGAGCTCCAGTTTAGAAAAACTTGACGTTCTCTACACATGTCACTCAGTCTCCCACCTCCATGTCTTTGCATGGGTTGTCATCAAGGCCTAGAATTCCCAGTAAGGAAATCACTAAGGACTCATTAAGGGCTTCTTATATTCTAGGTACCTTGATAAGGGCCGGAGATACAAAGAAAAAGAAAAAAAAATCAATTTTAACAAAGTTGGGACCAGGAGACAGTATATGTGAATCAATACTTACAAGATAAGTAAAAGAGAGATGGAAAGTAACCTTAGAAGGGCCGATCCCAGCACCCAGAGAGAGACAGAGGAAAGATCACCTAAAGGAGGCAGAGATTGAGCTGGGCCTTATAGAAAGCTAAGGATTTTGCAAGATGAGGAGGGAGAGCATTCTAGGTATAGGGTTCAGCAAGAATAAAGGCATGAGGATGGAGGCAGGAGCATCATATGTGATCAGCAGCAAGGAGAATAGTAGAGCTAGATTATAAGGTATGTGGAGCCAAGGAATGAACAAAACTGGAAAGATAGAAAGGATCCAGGTTGTGAAGAGCTTTAAATGCTACATATAGGAGCTTATTTTTGATTCTAGAGATAAAAGGAAATTGTTGGAGTTTATTGAGTAGGGATCAGGTATGATATGATGATATGGTAAAATGCTCGAGGAAAAATAGTGATAATTGTAAAATGCTTTAGGATATGAGGAAAATCAATTTGGCAGATATTTGAAGGTTGGAGTGGAGTAGAGTGAAAACAAAGGGATAAATTAGGAGCCTACTGCAATAGTCTAGCCAAGATGTGCTGAGTGTCTGAGCTAGGGTGGCAGCACATGAGTAGAGAGAATGTCAATTGTTGTAGCTCTAGATTTATGTTCTAAAGATTTGATGGAGAGGAATGATTTTGGGACAATGTCCTAACCAGCAGGACCTTGTCATTTGTGGGGTGTCGAGGAAAATGACTAAGACCTGTAAGAGAAACGGGCGAGAAAGGAGGAGGGAGACTACATTGCGGTGGAGAAGAGTCTCATTTATTGAAAGAAAAGGATCTTAGTTATATATGATTTGACTGCCTGCGTTTTCTGGGTGGGGGGTTGCAATGTAAAGAGAAGAATGTCAGACCACAGGTGTGGCTGACATCCTGGGGCATACTCGTTATCTAGTTCCTGGGCGGATATGGCCAATTTCCTGGGACACACATTATCTTGTCTCAGGAATTTAGGACGTATTGTTTGTTCACAATAAGGTTTTAGCTAACCGTATCAGAGTTTACGCACAGGTAGTCACGTTCTTCTTGGCTCTTTGTTTCCTGCCTCCAACAGGACAACAAAAGGGAAATCCAAGAATGAAGGCTCCAGCTCTTCATATTCCTCCAGTTTCCTAAGTAGCATTTTGGCACATTCTAAGTCTTGATGATACTTGTTAGTAAATTAGAATTCATAGTCTCATAAATTTGGAGGTAGAAAGGACATTAGGGATCATTGAGTCCAATTCCTTGATTTTAAAGATGAAGAAATTGAGGCACAGACTTGCCCTGGTCATATATTAGGAAGTATTTGAGCTGGAATTGAACTCTTTGACTCAAGGTCCAGCATGCTTTCCATTAGGAAACCCCCTCCCCACCCACTCCCATTGAAGGAACAACATAAGTGGCGATGCAGGTGATAGAATTATAGCTCATCCCCTCATCTTTAACCTCATCATCAATTGTAGAGGTCTAGAATTCTGGAGAAGTAGACTTGAAACAAGGTGTTAACTCAGTAGAATTGATGAGATAATGGTTCTCTAGTTCCCATATATACTTAGTACTTAGTATGGCGATGTAATGGTTCTCTAGTTCACACATACTCAGTATACTGTAATGATGTAATTGTAATAGGATATTTAAACTGGGGACAAAGTCAGAGTCGGAGGAGACTGGTTGAGACTGGCAAACTGTCAGACTGCTGGAGGAGACTGGCTCAGACTGTGACAGATGCAGACTGTGAAGGGGACAATGAAGACTTTGGACTCTATCCTTGTCCATCCTCATAGTGACTATCCAGCTGGCACATTCTTGAGAAAGTATGGAATAATGTGGAATAATGTACTAATTTGGGGACAAGTCACAACTTTTATGGGCTATTATTATAATAAATTTTTATTTGCTCCCCAAGAGAAAAATCATTCAATCTTCTAATTCATTTTTTTTTTTTTTCTATACGTAACTTAAATGTGTGTGAGACCAAGGCCCTTCCGGAAAGCCTCCAGAAAGCTAGCCTGGATTTTACAATCAACAGCACAGATAACAACTCTCTAGCACTTTCTGATTTGTGTAGTAGTTAAAAATACCTCACTTTATCTCTGCAACAGTTCTGGGAAAGAGATGCTATTATTATCGCCATTTTATTGTGACTGATGAAAGTTAAGTGACTTCTCCAATGTGAGAATAATTAATGTAAGAGAAGGAATTTGAACTCACTTTCTATGTTTCCATGGTCAGTGCTTTTTGTACTATCCTCCACTTCTGGATTCCAGATGTAGGATAAGCTATGCTTTCCTGAAATTTTATTTTTTTGCATTTTGCTGAAGTAATTGGGGTTAAGCGACTTGCCCATGGTCACACAACTAGGAAATGTTAAGTGTCTGAGACCAGATTTGAACTCAGGTCTTCCTGACTTCAGGGCTGGTTCTTGTGTCAAGAAACCAGCCAGCAGTCTCTCTTTCCACTTCCCTTTCCACTCCCTTGCTTCCACCCACCAAAATTGTCATTTCCTATACAACACATCAGGACTTGCACAAAGAGTGGGTGGGGCCATTCTTTCTCCAAGCATATATATTAATAGAGTATGATCCAGTTACTATTTAGCCTCACGTGCTTGGGACCTCAGTGCATCAACTTGAGCCTCAGCCCATTACAGGAAACTTTTCACATCTGGAGAGATCTCATTCCACTTTTCATCTACCTTTAATTTTAAACAAATTAAAAATTTGTTTAATTAAACAAACTTAATGCTTTATAAATTCCATTCACTTCTTTGTTATGTTCTCTGGGGCCAAATAGACTCGAAATTCATTTTTTCAGGAAGTTCTTCCAATTTTCCACCACAGTTATGATTTCTTGCTGTGCTTTTTTTTCAGACTAAACAGCCCCAATTCTTTCAAATGCTACTCACATGACACTGACAAGAGACCCTTCACAATCTTGGTTTCTTTCTTCTGGATCTTCTCAAGTTTATTAAAATTTTCTATGCCAGCATCTGAACACAATATTCTAAATGAGGTCTGCTGAATAGGATAGAGTGAAATTATCACCTCCATATTTTGGGAAGCCATTGCTCTCTTAACGTAGCCCAAGTTTACATTAGCTTTCTTAGCAGTCACATCATGCTGTTGGCTCATATGAAGTTTACAACATGCTAAACCCATCACATCTTCCTCAGAATAGCTTTTTGGTCATAGCTCTTCAGTCTTGTACTTCTAAAATTGACATTTTTTGTGCCCAAGCTACACTAATTGATATTGAATTTCATATTAGATTTAACCCAATGTTCTAGTCTAAGATCTTTTCATATCCTGCTTTTTGTAGTCCAGTGTTAGCCAGCTTTCTCAGAATTGTATCATCTGCAACTTGGATAATTCAAGTCATTGATAAAAATGATTAACACCACAGGCCAAGTAGAAGATTTTTTCAAATACCAAGGACAGTTGTTGAGCAGTCACAGCTGTATATTCTCCCAGGAAACAGGGCATAGTTCAATTGGCCATAAAACCTGAATTTATCAATGGCAGTAAGGTATTCTTTTACTATCTCTTTACTTATTTTGGGGATCATCAGTCATTTCCCCCTCTTATTTCCAATAAAAAAGTTATTGTCATCAGTAGAAAAGAGACAGCAGCCAAATAGTAATTAAATAGCTTTCCCTTTTTACTGTTTTCTGTTATCCTCACTCCACTCACCCTAAGCAAAGGTAGTTTTACATGCAAATCAGTCCCATCAGACAAATCCCATATTTCCTCTTTGTTGCAACTGTTTCTCTTTCAGAGTTTCATTCTTGAGCATCTCCCATTTTTTTTGGTGTTGACTTTTGTACATTTTAGTCCGTGGATCCCTTTCTATTTTGCTCTAAACCATTTGAAATCTGCTTTCCCAAAATCTAGGGTGCTGGTCAAACTATGCCAGAATTTCCTATCTTTCTCTGTCACAAACTCTAGGAGTTCCTTCTTTCTGTCTAGGTGGTATATCCATTAACAAAATCTCTTTTGTCTTCCTTCTCTGACCTTCACCCAAATAGTTTCCATTATGCTGCCCCTCTTTAACTTCTGAGTTTCCTTATCTGAGTGTGTACTTCATAATGTACAAGCTATTCAACTTCTCTCTCTCTCTCTCTCTCTCTCTCTCTCTCTCTCTCTCTCTCTCTCTCTCTCTCTCTCTTTCTCTCTTTCTCTCTCTTTCTCTGTCTCTCTCTTAATAAATTCTGTTCCTTTTGAGTGAGTAATACTTACCTAGAGCTATGGTCCAGTTTTGAGTCTCTGTGATATCTATGTGTTCGTTCTGGTTCTCCTTATTTATTAATTAAAGTTTGAATATCTGTGGATAAACATTGTAGATCATGGGTTTTACTATGATATTTTTCTTGGATTTTGTTTATGACTTTTTAGTTTTCTCACTTGCTATGCTTCCCTCTTTTTTTTTTTTAGCTATTTGCCCTGGTAATTCTAAAGAAGGAATCCCTGACACATGAGTCTGGGTCACTGCATACCACAAAAGGGCCAATGGCGGTAACTCTAAGGAGTATGTGATAAACCAAACTGTGGTAAGTTGGGTCACATCCCACCCCCTCCATAATAGTCACTTATAGAGCTTATCTTCCATATAAGTACACTTATCTTTCACCAGTTATTACTCAAGGTTCCCCCATTTCATTGCTTCCTATTGCTATACAAACTTCAAATCTCCTTTCTTCTGCACCCAATATCTTAGCATTAGCATCTCTGGATAAGGATAATTACATCAAAACTTGGGCACCCCAGAGCAATAAATGCACAGGTGTCCTGGAGAAATTCCATTTGTATTCCCTTCCTCCCAGATTAGTCATGATTGTAGCAGGCTTCAGAGGCTAGGTTCTGGGTTCCAGATTTATTGCTGAATAAGAATCTCCCGTCCTGTTTTTCATTTGGGGATAGTACTGTGTGTTACATAGGATGAGAAGAATATATGGGTTGCAATCTGCATTATTCAAATTCATTACATTATTTTCCCCTATAAACCTACTCCTATTCTAAACTTCCTATTTATGTTGACAACATCCTCATCATTCCAGTCATTCAAGTCTGCATCTAATTTTTCACTGTTACTCAGGTCAAATATGCAAGTAGTTTGCCAGATTTTATTGTTTCTGACTACATAATATCTTTTATTAATTTATTCATTTATTTATTCATGAGGTAATTGGGGTTAAGTGGTTTGCTAGCAAGTATTCAGTGTTTGAGGTGGGCTTTGAACTCAGGTCCTCCTAGGTTGGTGCCCTTTCCACTCTGCCATCTAGCTGCCAAATCTATTCACTTTATTCCTAATTAGTCTTTCTTTCTTAAGTCTCACCCTATTCCAATAAATCTCCATTACCCTGACAAGGGGACTTTCTCAAGGCTCAGGTTTGACCATGTCACTGTCCTATTCAATATACTGTTTCCTTTTGACTCTAATTAAATGAGAGCTTCACTGTTTGCCATTTATAGCTCTTTGAAACCTTGCCTCAACTAGACTTTCTTGTCTTATCCTTGTTACCTTTTGTTCCCTGGTAAAGTTTTATGGTCTCTGAAACTCTTGAAAACACAACTAAACCATCCAATTATGAATAGAAAAGGAAAGTATGATACTATCCATTAGGCAGAACCACAGAAAGGAGAATGAATTCACACTAAAAACTTTCTATTGAGTTAAAACAAAAGAAAATTCACATTCACTTGTTTTTGCATTGTATATGATGAATATCCATACTCAGAGAAATGAGTCCTGTTGAAAAGCTGTTATGTTCATTATTATGACTTATTATTTGATTGTTTTATTGTGCGTATTTCAATAAAAATCATCTCAAAAAGAAATTCACCTGCTTGGTTAGATATATTGATCATATTAAGTGAATAATTAGTTATTAGCCAACAATTATTATTTATGAATCAGTCCTATCACGCAAGACATAAAAAATAATTTTTCAAAAATAATGAAGCATATTTCATCACATTGTTCTTTCTAAAATTTATTATTTACTAATTTTTAGAGAGAACAAAAGGTTTTTATGCCACACAAAATAATAAATGTCTTAAGATATTTATTGTTTCACCTTTAATTTATCCTTTTAAAATTTCCATTTGTTGTATATGTTCTGCAAGGTACATAACATATTTGTACAGGCATATACTATGCAAATAAATATATATGTATTGGAAGTGAGTGCTCAAAATTTTTTTTACAGATAGGGTATATGATTAAATCCAATCTTTTTAATTAAAAAATTTTTTTTGGTTGGATTTCTAAGTTACATACAGGCAAACACATTTTTACCATCTTTGTCTCTGGCCAAAAATGTGTTATCTCTGTATTTTAACCTGTGATCCAGACAATTCAATTTGCAATCTCAGATATTATCTCCTTAGCTAGCTATTCATGTCAAATTATTTAATCTCTTCCTCGTTCCTTACTTCCAATGGGCAACAATGAGAAATTACAACCTGAGATTTTATGGCCTTCAGTTTCATAATCATTGGCAACATTTCTGTTGGTTCCTTTAGGCATATAAATGAGAATTCATGTATATCTATATTACCAGAGGTAGACAGTTATCATCCCTTTGGATAAATCTTGAGAGATTGTCTGCTATATTTTGGATACATGCCCTAGGAATACTACAACTTTCTCCACTGTTGCTATCAGTTTGACAAAGAGCTATCTTAGAACTCCTGAGCAGGAGTTACCAACTATTACCATTTTTCTCTTCTTCCTTTCAACTTTGCTTGATCATCTCACATCCAATAGCTTCTATTACTCTATTATATGATTTGAAGAATAAGCAACTTTTCCCTCCCCAAAATGCCCATGTCTCTCCTCTTCAGGAAAAGACTTACATCTGTTTTTGTTTTCCATTGTACAACTTTCCTTTTTCCTTTCTGACAAGGGTCAAGGCTCTTCTTCTCCATCCAAACAAAATGACTTCTTCCCCTCCCTCCCACCCCTCTTTGCTTTTCTTTATTTTATGAACATTTAATTGTCACTACTCATCTAGAGTTTGGTTTTGGGGAGTCATTCTTTAAATCTTTTTACTTTCTCCTCCAGGAAGATCAGCCCATAATTGGCAAAATATCACTATTACTCAGCTGTGACAGAAATACAATTATCAGTCTCTTGATGCAAGTCACTCTATAATTTTTCCCATTCTCCATAATGATTAAGATTTTCTGCTTCCCCCTTCTAACTATGTTTGCATCTCAAATCTAAGCACCTCATTAAAAACCTTCACAGCTACTTATCAACTTTTAGTAACTTGAAAGCTACAGTCATATTTCTTAGTCTCAATAACTCTTCACATATATCCACCACCCCTTCCGACTTACACACCAATCTCTTCTATTGCATCAGTTTTCTATTCCCATCAATCTGCATTACTTTGATTCTTCTATTTGCTTTTTCTTACCTTTTTTTTTCCCTTGACAACTATGTTTTCCTTATCCTTCTAGACTCTAACTCTGCTCTCAGTTTTTCTTGTCCTCCTTAATTGTCCTTCCTTATTTCTCCTTGATTTTGATATTTCAGCTCCAAAGTAGAATCTGGACCAATATTTAAGCTTTTAGGTTATTTTCCTTATAAATTTCCTTAATTTCTTCCAAATTTCATCAAATTTCTCTTCTGCAAGTTCAACTTCTGACTTATCTTGCCAATCCAAATATCTCCAAGTAAATAATGTTATTTTTCTCCTTGTGGGACTCAATTCATTCTCTCTTCTTTCCTGCCCTCCTACAAATGTCTTTGGCAAAAAAAGGGATGAATAAATGAAAACACATTTACTAAGTGCTTGCTATGTGTCATAAGTTCTAGGGATATATAAAGAAAAAATGAAATAGTTCCTATCCTCACACTAATTGAGAAAGAGCAAATATAAGATAGTTCAGATTCAAAGGAAAAAGAATAACCAAGGGGTAGATAAAAAGTTCTAAGGGGTTCATTAGTAGGTAGAATGACAATGCTCAGAGTTTAGAGGGATTAGAATCAAAGATTAAGACCAGGTGGTCTCCATTTTATCAGAAGAATAAAATTGATTACTTATCTCTCTTCCATGTGATAAGAGTAGTCAAATAACAGTATGAATGGCCTTGACTCAGAAGAAAGGGGAGGAAGGAAGAGTAAGACACAAAATGGGTACTCATTGAGGTGGGTCTTCCTGTTGTCCCACCAATCTGAATGAGATTCAGGTTGCTTATGACTAGGGGTAGAAATATGGACAGGAGTCAGCAAATTAGTCATTGTATTTGGCAAACACAGTAGACAGTTTTTTATCTCTTTTCTTCATCATTATGTGAGAGGCTTGGGTCCCTGTCTCCTAAGTATTATGCTATCTCATCCTCTTATGATAGTTGTCTCTTCCCACAATTATAAACAACAATGTTCTATTTACTTTTCTGCTTAAAGGGACTTATTGTTTGTCCTTTGTTATTGAAGAGGACCATGAAATCAGGAAGGTAATTCGATGACATGCAAGTGAGTTGTATTTAAGTGAGGGACGCTGTGTAAAGTCATCTGCCTAACTTTCTCCTCTAGGGCCATCTGAGTCCAGTGGCAAAATATAGAGCAAGACAACTGGAGATGGCCCTGGATGAAATGGGATACTTTGGCCTTTTTAAGGTAAGGTCTTCAACAAGACTCAGTTTCATTGAGGCTGCACCCATTCAGTGATTAAAATTAGGTAGCAATTGATGCAAAAAATCTCCTCGTTAGCCTGGTCCCCCCCAAATCTAAATAAATAAATGGCTAAATGAATTTGGGAGGGGAAGACCCTCATCTGGTCAAAGCAGAAATGATTGCTATTTATATTCAATCTGAGTCAATCAGAACCCAGAAGCAGGGGAATTAGTCAAGGGTCAACCGGTGTTTATTCCTCACCACTGAGGTAAAAAACAGGGAAGAGTTCCTAATAGATCAACATGAAGAGTTGGTGGGAATGATTTCAAAAGTACATAGCTTTGCAAGGGCATTTTCCTTGGAGCACATATGTCAAGAAAGTAAGAAAGACGAAAGCTTTAAGTAAGTAAGTTTTAAGTAAGAAAGAGGAAAGAGTTAAGCAATGTCTGAAATAATTCCGTCATCAGAAAGCTTAGACCATGTCAGCATTGCCATAGCATTTCTGATTAACATTCTGGTGCTTGGAGACAGGATTGGATATACAACAGAGAATTAATCCATGACTTTAGCCTCTATCAACTGATGTCTTAAATAATAATAAAAAGCATGGAAAAACAGATGTAGCCCAATAATTTATATTTTCAGTCTTTGTCATTGATTTCCAATTCAAGGGTCAGGGATCTTTAGCAGCCTCTGTAGCTATTGCAAGAGCTCCATTTAATTAAATGACTCAGGCTAAATATTCCTCTTGATGATGGGGTATATGGAATCTTGAATTCAGAGCCAAGAACATTTGGACTCACATCCTGTCTCTGAAACTTATTAGTTGAGTGACAATGGGCAAACTACTTAACCTCTTTGAGTACTCGTTTGTAAAGTAGTAATGATAATAATGGAGGAGAGACAATGTAAAATGGAAGTTAGGGGACTGATTTCAGCATCAGAGAGACCTGAATTTAAGTTCTTCCTTTGGCATACTGGCCATGGGATCTGGGCGTTTCTCTTCACCTCTCTGTGCCTTATGCACTTTCAGAGTCTAAGTTGCATAGTATTGGCAGAAGGAGTTGCCATACTTCTGAGCTCCCTATACCAAAGCAATCAAAGATCTAGTAAAAACAAAGGAACCAAACCAATTCTGGACCGTAGTCAAGGCATATTGGGTGGGCTTAGGTAACAAATGAGATGCATAGAAGGAACATTGCAATTGGATATATTCTTGCCAACTATTATTAGCTTGAATACGTAAGAATTACTATTTTTTTAAAAGCATATGTATTGGGGCAGCTAGATGGTGCAGTAGATAGAACAGATAGAAATCATGAGGATCTGACTTCAAATCTGGCCTGTGACCCTTAATACTTACAAGCTATGTGGCCCTGGGCAGTCACTTAATCCCCAATTGCTTTGCAAAAAAAAAAAAAAAAAGCTTATCTATGATATTATTTACAATGTATTCAATTAACAGCACCAGTCCATTCACAGTTGCTTTTTGTTACCAGTTATTTCTTTAATCAATAGAGTAACTATCTTTTGAACATTGGATAAATTTTTTGATGCTTAAAGGTCCTCATCCTTGAACATACATGTATGGGAAGTACCTTGAATCAAATAAACTTCTCATTGTTAAGGTTAAGAAATCATAATTTGGGGCAGCTAGGTAGTGCAGTGGATAGAGCACCAACCCTGAAGTCAGGAGGACCTGAGTTCAAATTTGATCTCAAATACTTAATGCTTCCTAACTGTGTGACCCTGGGCAAGTCACTTAACCCCAATTGCCTCAGCGAAAAACAAAACAAAACATTAAAGAAATCATAACCTAATTTCATAAGCTGTTTTGAAAAGTTTAAGAGAAAGAGATGAGATTCACCGCCTATTAATCTCCAGTTCTCCATTCCTAACTGCCTATTGGACTTCTTGAAGTCTTGTAGGCATCCCAGTACAGAGTCCATATTACTTCCAACAAACTCAGACCTCTTTTAAAACTTCCTATTACTATCTAGTACACCAATCTAGTTCCAATAACCCAGGTTACCAATCTTGAAATCAATTTATACTCCTTATTCTTGTTCATTCCATATATCTAAGTGGATGTTATTTCTCCATATCATCTCTCACATACTTCCATTTCACTCATATAGCTGCCCCGTACATGCCCTTATCACCTCATATCTTTTATTACTGCAATAATTGAATTCTATTTTCTGTCTTGTCTTTTTTCACTGCAATCCATCCTTTAAAAGACTCAGCAACTAAAGTGATTTTCCTAAAGAACAGGTCTAGTCCTTTCACTCCCTATTCAAGAAACACTAGTAGCTATCTAGATCCCCCTAGGACCAAATAGAAACTCTTCAAGTCCTCCCCAATCGGGTCCAACTTTTCCAGTTGTCATATACTTTATTCCCCTTATGCATTCTATAATCCCTTGATATGGTTGTTTTCAACAAATGATACACCACCTCCTATTTCTGCACTTTTGCTTGCTTGCAATGGCTATATCTCTCTTCTATGAAAGCTCTCTTTCTCTCTCTACTTAAACTTCTTAGAATCCCAAACTTCTTTTATGACTCAGCTCATGCTCTACCTCTATAGAAGACCTTGCCAGATTCCACTGTCAGAAGTATCTTTCCCCTTTTAGTTTTTGACTGGTATATAGTAATAGCAGCAATAACTAGTATTTATGGTGCCTTAAAGTTTTAAAAGTGCTTTATGCAAGTTATCTCACTTGATTCTCATAACAGTTCTGTGGGGTAGGTGTTATGCTTATTTCCACTTTCTAGATGAAAAAGCTGAAGCTGAGCAGATTGACTGCTCAGGGTCACACAGTTAGCAAGTAAGCAAAGCAGCATTTGAATTCAGGTACTCTTATACTCACAGTGCTTACAGAATTATTGTTGATGTATTGATGCTTCCTAAAAATAAAATACCAACAACCTTTGCTAGTCAGAATTTGGCAATCAAAAGGCCACAGGGGAGGCAATGAATGAAGAAGAAAAGGTATCCTTATAAATTTTCTGTGCCTGCAATTTAAAGTTACTTAGGTCCCCTTGGGGGGGTGGTGATTTACTCCATTTCTCTATATTCATTCAGGAACAGAATAGACAATTTTAAGCCAATTTAGATTAATTACATTTTAGTGATCTCCAGGTTGGTCGTAATGCAATGATAATTCATTTCTATGTTAATCCCACTCTAATACTCAATAAAAGTTGTTGACTGTCTTTAGATTCCTATCTGAAAGTTCTGTTTTTTATCTAACCTTAACACTTCTACCATAGTTCCATAAAATTTTCTTTTGTTCTAATCTTGATGTTGGCTACAGAAGTTTTGACCATTATTTTTTTATGTGACTATCCTTCAGAATCTTGCAAGTCATTCTTCAACCTGCTCTGACCCAGGAGGGTAATGATAAGCAGAACAAAAAGGAATGATGGTGAGGATTACTATAGCATTTTAAAAAGAATTCAAAGAACAAGAACAGTAATGTCTAGAATTCCTAAGGACTTTGTGAGGTCAATGAGTGCAAGCCAAATGAAATTCTTGAGGTATAGCATTATGGTCCAAGTCAGCACTTCTTGGATCAAAAAATGAATGGAATACATTGTCCTTGTCAGAACTGATCTCAGCAGAAAAAAAATACTCATGGGTCCACTCAACCTCCTGCTGCCTAGAAAGAGTCCCTTCTGCTAAAATCATGTACATTGTCCTTCAGGATTCTCAGGGTCTAGAGACTGTGCTAGTCAATAACACTTACCAACTTATGATGAAAATTATTCTTAAAGTGAGAAAGTTCCTTTTTTATCAATTACGTGGAGACAGTATGTAGCATAGTGAATAGAGTGCTGCCCTTGTAGTCAGGGAAGGTGAAATTCAAATCTAACTTCTGACAATTGACACTTGTGTGATTATAGGCAAGTCACAGCCTCTGTGAAGGACAGTAGCTCTGTCTGTGAAACAGGGTTCAAGATCCTGTCTGTAATATTCTAAGAGAAGTAATATCATGGCACACTCTTCTTCACAGGGCTGTTATGAGACTATGCAGACATAGTACTTTGTAAACTTTAAAATGCTATATAAATATCAGTTATTACCATGCTGCCCTTTAGAGATTATCTTTTCTACCTTAGGCCTTGTATAGTCTTTTTCTGCCTCTCCTATATTTAGAATCTGTTAAAATATGTTTGGTATTTATCTTGTCTCATTTAATAGATTATAAGTTCCTTGAAGGCAGGTACTGTATCATATTCATTTTTATTCTCCCTCAGTCCTTATCAGTATGCTTATCCCCTATTGGATACTTTCTATGTGTGTCAATTATGAAATTATGGAATATTTCATATTGTCCAGTATTCTGGTGCTGACCATGGTGCTGATCAGGGCATCCAACAATCACTGGCTAAAATGAGAGCTACAATTAAATTCCTGGCAACAGTGGTGGTGTGAGCCATAATATTTCCACATGAGGCCCAAATCATATAAAAATGTAACTGGAATATGTTTGACAAAATAAAGAGAAATACAACCCAGTGAGTGTGACTTAATATGAGTTGGTTCCATTAATCTTTTTAAAAAGTCTCTTCAGGCAAATTCTTCTCAGTTCTAGGCAACAGCCTTCAATAGAAAGAATATTGGCTCTGGAATCAGGAGTCCTGAGTTCAAATCTCTTTCTTAATACCTTTGTGATTTTGGGCAGGGCTGACCTCTCTCATCCTTAGAGCTATATAATGATAGATCCTTATCATTATTACCCCCCTGGGCCAGAGCAGGTTGAAGAATGACTTGCAAGATTCTAAAGAATATCCCTCATACGCAAAATAGATGGGATTAGAACTCTGTAGCCCCATTTCAGCTCTAATTATAAAATCCTATGGCCTCTTTATTTATAAAATAAAAACAAGACCAGAATCATGAAAAAAAACTTATTAAATCAGACTTATTAACTAAGCAAAACTTTACTGGGCAAACTGAGTTGGGACTGGAACATTCCAGAGGAAAAGCTAGTGGTTGGGTGGGATAGGATGTAGTGATGCAAAGGACAGTCCTGAGGTGGAGAGCGTGACAGTGCAGAAGATAACCTGATGGAAAAGAGGAAGAGGCAGAGGGTGACACTGTGAAGAGAGATTGAAGAATCTTAGTGAGATTATAGTCTGTTAGGGAGTTTAAGGACAGTGATTTGTAGTGTACATTTGCAGGAGGCCATACTCTGTTCTCCACAGAGTCCTATAAAAAAGACTATCATGGGATGAGAGGAAATTCTTATATAAAGCCTTTTAGGACTGAAAGGCAAGGTATGAGTCAGTTGCTTAACTTGAGGAGATACATGGAAGCATTATTTCTTAATGAGGACCCTCTCCTGACCCTACACAAATAGTGCCTGAAAAGTCCCTTTCATTTTGTTCTAGTTCTAGCCCTGGAATAATTTTGGACAGCATAGCATGATATCATATCATTCAATACAAATTTACATGATTAGTGAATTAGTTTGATTAATTGCTAAATATTTTAGAAAGCATGAAATTCCAACATGTATCATTTGTCATTCATTTATAGGATCATAGATTTGGGGAGAGACTTTAGAAAAGAGCTGATTCAGTTTCTTAGTTATAAAGCAAGAAACTGAAACCCAGAGAAGTCAAAAAACTTCCTTACTATCACAAAGCTAGTAAACAGAAGAACCAGGATTCACATTTAGGGTTTCTGACTTGAAATTTTAAATTCTTTCCACTTTAGAACCTGCTTGGCACTCAAAATGATGCTTTCATTTCTTTTTTAAAATATGAAAAGATATGACTAAAGAATCACAGAGATTATGAAATTGCTGTTAACTGCTGTCATATAGGTTATGACAACCAATTTAGCTCTTTTTTCATTTATAGTATTTTATTTTTTCAAATACATGCAAAGATAGTTTCCAACATTCACCTTTGCAAAACCTTGTGCTCCAAATTTTTCTCTCTCTGTCCTCCCTTTCCCCTCCTTAAGAGAGCAAGCAGTCTGATATAGGTTAAACAACCCACATTTAACTCTAAGAAATAAAATAAAATGAATACTAGGCCTAACAATGGTCATAAGCAAAAAGCTTTCTTTATTCCTTTGGAGGAAGGAGCCTCCTCTAGGAGAGCCATTTTAGTCTGCACAAATCTCAATACATATAACAGTGGCTACATGGTGAGTTGTGGCTCTGACAATGAGGGGGGTAAAAGAAATAATGAGAGAGGTTTGATTCATAGCAGGGATTTATGACTGGAACATAGTTTCTGTAGGTACTTGTCTGAGCTCAGGGACCACTTGGTACTGGTGTGAAACAATTCTGGGATTTTGCTGAGACTGAGTTCATCTAGAGGGTGAACACAAAGGATTGATGGTATGACACGTTCAGGGCACAGCTTGCTTTCTGGGGCTTAGGTCTGGGAAACAGGATGTATCCTAATAGTAAAAAGAGAAGGGTGATCTGGCATGGAGATCCTGATAAGTTCTACAAATAGATAAGTTTCAAACCAATGTTTCTATTAGACTTCAATTTACAAAATTTTTAATATGCAGTAGTATTTTTAGGGATGCAATTCCCTATCAATGAGTCTTAATGTTTTCCAGAATGAACTCTAAGGTAAAATATCAGCAGGAAGATGTCTTCCTTTTCCTGGAATTAGCACTGAAGGACTTCTATCATAAACATTTGGAGGTAAGAATAGTGAATCTCCTATTTTACCACGTGATTCTGTGCCTTCCATCTTGTGCTGCTCTTGTCAGCAGCCTGATATCTGACTTCTCTTGGGAAGAAGAGTGACATCTTTCATTCAGTAATGAACCTTTTCTTAGCTTATTATAACCTACACATCCCAGTGATTTTGAATTCCTATAGGTCACTATCCAACTCTAATTCCCTTTCCCCCACTGCTTAATTCTTTATTTTCATCCCCTGCAATTCTTCTGCCCCAAACATTAATCAAAAACCATCTTCCCCTTCCATTATGTCCTCTGGAGTTCCTAGTTTATAGGGAATAAATTATTTTTCATCCTATATCTTTCCCTCTCCTCTTTCCATTTTCTGTTACCAGATTGATTATGTCTGATGACACAATCTCTCTGGCCACCCTTTCCATTTCTGGCCATACCTACATTCATTTTCCTTGGCACACTAGAGGGGGGGTCGGAATATTCCTTGCTCTCCATTGCCACTTCCAGCTTCTCTCCTACCTTTCCTTCCTAACCTTTATTCAGTAACCTTTCCTCCTTTAAAAGTCATGTTATTAATCTCTACCACCCAATTAAAATCCTGGTAGCTACTACATATAAATCTTCAAGTCACTCTCCTTCCTTTCTCAATGAGCTCAGTACCTAGCTCACAATTTTTTAAAATTCATTTCCCCTGATTTACTCCTCTTACTCCACCTCAGCCACACACAAAGATCTTTATACCTTTGATCTTGCCAACATCCTCAAGTGAACTACATCCACGTTCAAAAATTCTGAAATCCACTTATTAAATGATAATTTATTGGCTTACCATCTCTTCCCATACCTTCCCTTAGCAAACCTTACTCTTTATCCACACTGTGACCCCCAATCCTTTGACCCCTTAATTCTCTTTCAGATCATCTCCTCTGCACTAGTCACTTTCTTCTCTTTTCCACATCTTGATTCTATGATGAACCAATTCAACTCTACTCTGATATCTTAAGTTTCTAATATCCTTATAATTTTGTTAATTGTGACCTTCTAAGCCTTATTCTTGGAGCACTCTCATCATTTAACAACTTCAATCCTACATATGACCTGCTCAATAAAGGTAGAGAAAATCATGCAACCATTCTGAATAGGTTCACTAAAAATTTATATTATACAATTTCAACTGGGTACTCACTGTTGCTAGGCAATCTTAGTTTATCTTCCTCATCAAGCCATTATTCTGCTTTTTACAGCAATTCTTGCAAATCTTTTCATTCCTTCTCAAACCTCTTATGATTTTTTATCTCCCATTTTCTCAATTGAGAGCCTTGCCTCATACTTAGAAAAAAATGAGGTCCCATCTTCTCTATATTCCCTTATCTTATATTATTCATTTGACTTCTGTCACTATCTCCTTTATTACCTCTGTCTCAGGGGTAAGACACCTCATGTAGTGAAGTAACTTTACTTCTCAACAACCTGCTCAATAAATTCCATTTCGTCCTGTCTCTTCAGCAGACTGCCCCCTTTGTAATTCCATTGTTACTCTATGATTTATTTTTTAAACTCTCCCAATTAGCTCTTCCCCAACTGTCTACAATATGCCCATGTCTCCCTTATTCCTAAAAAAAACCATCATTTGATCCTGGATCTCTGCTATTATCCTATATATCTTATATCCTTTTAAGCCAAACTCCACAAAAAAGTCATTTACAAAAGGGGCCTTCATTTTATCTCCTCTCATTCCCTTTCTCACCCTTTACAAGACCCCATCATTTCACCAAAACTCATTCCAAAGTTACCAATAATCTCTTAATAACCAAATCCAAAGAAGTTTTCTCAATCCTTATTCTTCTCAACCAGCCTTTGACATTATTGATCATTCTTTCCTCCTCGATGCTCTATTTTTACCTATGCTTTCAGGACACTGCTTTTCCCTGGTTCTCCTCCTAGCTATCTGACTGCACCTAGGGAGTCTCCTTTGCTGAATCCTTACCCCGTTTATATCCTCTAAGCATAAATGTTCTAATGGACTCTGTCCTGGGCACTTTTCTCCCTCTATTCTATTTCTCTTGGTGATCTCACCAGCTCCCATAGAATTAATTATCATTTCCATGCTGATTATTTTCAAATCTACCTTTCCTTCCTCACCCCTTCTGCTGACCTTTACTTTGAGTTTTTGAACTTTTTCAACTGCCTTTTAAACAACTTGAACTGGGAGGTCCAACATGCATCTTAAGTACATTTCCAAAATGGGAATCATTGTTTCCCCTGTATCCTCTCTTGCCTCTTATTTTCCTTAAAGAATATCCTTCTGGTCCCTCAGGTTTAAAACCTAGGAGTGATTATTGACTCTTTTTTTCACCACTTTCCCTACCCCCAATATCCAAACTATTGCTAAGGCCTGTTAATTTTACCTTTGCAATATCTCTTGAATATGTCCCCCTCTGAATATATTTCCTTTGGTATTGCCATTATTCTGGTACAAGAGTCTGCCTGCCTCAAGTCTTTCCCCACTACAATTCATTCTTCATTCAGTCATTACAACAATTTTCCTAACGTACAGGTCTGACTATGTCCCTGACCTACTTAATAAGCTCCAGTGGTGCCCTATTGCCTCCTTGATCAAATGAAAAATCTTCTGTTTGGCACTCAAAATCCTTCATAATCTAACCCCCTTATACCTTTTCAATCTTCTTACCCCCACACTTTACTCTGTACTCTTTCCAAACGTACTAGCTTTCTTGCTGTTCCATGAAGAACACACCCTCTCTCACCTTTTGGCACTTTCTCTGCTTGTCCCCCATTCCTGTAATGCTCTCCCTTCTCAAATTTGTATACTGGCTTTCCTAGGTTTTTCTGAAAATTCCATTTTTTACAGGAAGCCTTTCTCAGCTTCTCTTAATTATAGTGCCTTCTCTTTCTTAATTAACCTGACCATTGCTTATTTATATCTATCTGTGTGTTTTTTCTCCCACAAGATTGAGCTCCGTGAGGTCAATGGACTGTCTTTTGCCTATTTTTGCATCCCCCAGCACTTAGCACAGTTCCCGGCACAAAGTAAGAGCTTAATAAATGTTTATTGGCTAACAACTAATTGGTGCAGTGGATAGAAAACATTAAACTTGGAGTCAGGAAGACTTTAATGCAAATTTAGCCTTGGACACTTCCTAGATGGGCAAATCAATTAATTGCTCTCTGCCTCAATTTCTTCATTTGTAAAAGAGGGATAATAATAGCACTTATTCTCACGGTTGATGTGAGGAAGAAATGAGATAATATTTGTAAAATGCTTAGCAGTGTCCCTAGCACTAATAGGTCCTTAATAAATGCTGTTCCCTTTACTTTTCTCCCTTCCTAAGCAGCCCATTTCACTTTTGGACAGTGCTCACTGTGAGAAAGTTCCCCTGATATCGAATCTAAATTTACTTCTTTGAAACTTTCCCTACTTTGTTCTTGTGCCAGCCGTAACAAGTCAAACACCTTTTATACTTTATGGCCCTTTGAGTACATATTTGAAAACAGCTTTGATGGCTCCCATATGTCTTCTCTAGTTCAAACCTCCACAATTCCTTCATCCATAGAACCAATCAGCCCATGCCAAACTCTTGAATCTGCCATTATCTGTTGCTCTCCTATCAACTTTTGCAGCTTTACAGTCTTGCCTAAAATATGACTCCCAGGCAGGATGCAATATTCTCTATGTGATCTGACTCTGGTAACTACAGAGGAGCCATGATCTCTTTAGTCCTGGATGTGCTTCCTCTCTTGATGTAGCCTGTGGTGGCTTTCATGGCTGCCGAATAATTCTTTTGATTCATATTAGGTATTTAACTAACTCTTCCAAATGTTTTTTTGAATGAATTGCTATATAGCTATGATAGCTCTATATCCTGTTTGTGTAGCTAAGCATTTTGGCTATATGTGCCGGATTTTTATACTTACTGATTTTGTTTCATTTTACTAGATTTGACTTATCATTCAAGCCTGTCAAGACCTATTTGGATCCTCGTTCTTATCCAGGTTTTTAACTCTCTCTCCTTACTTTGTGTTTGTTTCCTTGTTTTGTGTTCCAAGTTCAAATTAAGTTCCATCTACTACATGAAGTCTTTTCTCTCTTCTTATTACAAATCTTTGATAGAGTATTAGTTCTGGAATTAGTAAGACCTGAGTTGAAATCTTGCCTCAGGCTCTATTAGCTTTGTGACCTTGGACAAGTCACTTAAGTGGTCTCTGCCTCAGTTTCTTCATATGTAAATGAGGATAATAAAAACATTTACCTTCTAGGATTGTTGTGAGAATCAAATGAAATAATATTTGTAAAGTGATTAACATGGTGCCTGGCACACAGTAGGTGCTTAGTAAATGCCCTTCCTATACATTTCACCCCATTAATTTCTTTGATATTATTTTTTGTTCTCTACATGAATTTTGTTATTGTTTTTTCTAGCTCAATAAAATAGTAATTTAGTATTTTAATTGGGGTGGCATTAAGTATATAAATTATATTTTTATTATATTGGAGGGAGAGAAGAAAAAAATTCCATGATAACTTTATTATATATTTAAAAGGAACAATGAGTTGCATATAATTGACTTGCAGTTTTATGTACACTCATCTTTTTTTTTTTTTTTTTTGCCCTATTCTATCATGTTATGGAAATGCTTGATTTATTACTTAAGAATGAAATAAATAACTAAAAAAAAGACTTAAAAGGGAACTATGATAAATGATAAAAACAACCATGAAGTAATAAAGACCATTTAGGATATAAAAAAGGTTAAAATAAGAAAAAAATGATGCCTTTCCCCTTATTTCACATCTATGCAGTACCTATTTATTTATATGTATTTTTGTCTCCTCTGATAGAAGGTAAGCTCTTTGAGGAAGGGATCATTTCTTTCTTGTCTTTATATCTCTAGAAACTAATCCAATACCTGGAATATAGTAAGCACTTAATAAATGCATATCCATGATTGATTGTGCCATCTAAAAATCTCAGTAGCATGCCATCTCTGCTCTTATCTAAGTCACAAATGAAAGCACTAAAAAAACCAAAACAGATTTCTTAGCTACTGTTGCTTATCTTGGAGTGAAGCATCTTGCCAGCAAAACACACTCAGATCAATGTCCTTGAAAAAAGCAGTAATTCCTTTACTGAGTCAGACTACAAATCAAGACACACAAGTACATAAGAGGTCCATTAGAGTCCAGTCTTCAGCCTGTGTGATCCTTTCTTTTTTCTTCTTCTTATCTGTTTTTTTTTTTTAAATTAGGATCTTCTTAGGTTGCCAAGAAGACTGCTTTCTCTTGGATCTTGCTTGTTTCTCATGGAAATATAAGATTTTTCTTCTCTGGGGTCAGCATTAAGGTAAAGAGGAAAACAAAAATACAACAACAGTTCTTAGGTCCTTGAATTTAATCCTAGGTAATTCCCTTCATCTTGAAGAGGACTATTTGCTTTGGAAAATCCTTCCACATGGTTGGAATGGTAGTTGAGAAGAAGTGGTTATTTTTGGTTGGATATATATCTGAAATTGCATTACATAGGGAATTGATTTCTTTGCCTACTGTTAATACCAACCCTTCAACATGATAAATGTCCTTTGTTTTCTTCCTTCCTCCTTCCTTCCCTCCCTCTCTTCCTTCCTTCCTTCCTTCTTCTCTCCCTTCCTTTTTTCTTCCCTCCCTCCCTTTTTCCTTCCTTTCCTCTCTCCTTTTCTCTTTTCTTTTTTTCTCTCTCTCTTTTTCTCTCTCTTTTCTTTCTTTCTCTCTTTCTTTCTTTCTTTCTTTTTCTCTTTCCCTCTTTCTTTCTTTCTCTCTTTTGGCAATTGGAGTTAAATGACTTACCCAGTGTCACTAGGAAGTTAGAAAGTATTAATGTCTGACATTGGATTTGCACTCAGGTCCACTTGACTTTGGGACCGATGCTCTATCCACTGTGGCATCTAACTGCTCCCTTGTCCTTTGTTTTCAAAGAGGACCAGTGACATCACTGGATGATGTTTTGATTTGCTCGTGAATTGGATTTGTGAGGCAGAATCTCACAGAGCCATCATACTCACTCTTCCTGAATCATAAAAGTCCAATGCAAGACAAAAGTCAGGATGACTGGTGATGACTCAGGATGTCATGGATGACCTTGGTGATTTCAGTGTTTGGTCAAGCTCTGAGAACTCCACAGTACATGCTTCAGCCATCTTTATGACTGCTGGAACAAATTGTTCTCATCTGTCCTTTTGTTTGGGGAAAGTCTTCACATACTTGGGCTAGACACTTCTCTAACTCACCAACAGATAGGAAGCTTGTCTGTTACCTGCATGGAGAATGTAGAGTGGAAAGGCTTAGAGTAGAAAGATGTGAATTCAAACTCGTGCTCTACTTGTGAAACCCTCAAGAAATAACTTCCCTTTGCCAAAATGGAGATAATTCCTGTCTTGTTTAACCTACTGAATTGTTGCAAAGATCTAATAAAGGAGAAAGATTAAGAGAATGTAGGTTTAAGTGTCAGCTTTTTATTTATTAGCTGTGTGATCTTGGGCAAATCAATTCACATTTCTTGATCTCAGTTTCCTCATTTGTATATAAAAAAAGGGTCAGATCAGATGAATTCTTCAATTTTCAAATCTTGGTTTCAGATATCATTTCTGTCATTTACATTGTGTGATTTTGGGCAGATTACTTGATTTCTCTGTCTTTAGTTCCTCTACTGCTCCTCCTCACTCTAGGGCTGGTGCTTTATCCATCCCACCCCCTTTTTTGTGAGGCAATTTGGGTTGAATGACTTGCCCAGGGTCACACAGTAAGTGCTATGTGTCTGAGGCCAGATTTGATTCAGAAGTTCTTCAGTTTGGAAAGACTGGCTTTGGATCTCAATTCAGAACCTGTCCCTATGACTTGATAACCTGGAGAAAACCACTTTGCATCCTTGGCATTCAGTTTCCTCATTTGTAGAATGAGACTCAATTGTCTCAAATTATCTAAAGATTGTCCAATTTGTAGAATTGGACTCAATACCCATAGACAGAGGTCCTTTCTATGGGACAAGGTGGTGTCCAAAATCCGTTAGTTCTAAATCTGTGATCCATCAGTACTTGACAATCAGGAATGCTCGAAAATGTGGAATGGTGTTTCCTCCTCCCCTTCCCTGATTGAGAGCCAGTTCACTTAAACATTAGTTCAAAAGCCATCATTTTCTTTCTTTTGACTCAGCCAGTACATTCACAAACAGTGTCAGCTCATCTTCCTAGAAGAGGAGAAAGAGATTCTGGGAACCAAAATGGCATCTTTAATGAGCCTTAAAAAATTGTAGATGCAACTAGGAAAATATCCTTAAGGAAATTTGACCTCAACCAAAGCTGTTTCCAGCTGAAGTGGGGGAAGACCTTGTTACCACTGAAATCACTACCTTGTTTAATGGAGTGAATATCCCACAGGGCAAACTCCCACTGAAGACTGACTGTTAATCTTTAGCTTGGCAAACACAGAAATAAGAAAGCTGATGACAACAAAAGGGACAGCTGCATTGTCATTAACTCATACAAGCATCAGGGGATACTAAGGGACATTAAAAATCAGTGTTGAGTTGCACACTACCCACTTAATGTTCTCAGGCCATAAACTGCTGTATTTAGAGCAGATGCTTAGGAAAATAAAATCTTCTAGTGATATGGGAGGGCATATCAGGGTTCATTGATGTGAAGAATAATAATAACAAAATTAATGATAATAACTAATACGTATATGGCATTTGAAGTTCTTTATACTCTCATTTGGATAATAGCAGATATATTCATAATGTTTAATACATATATACTCATGTATGTGCACATATATACATGTATTGTGTGCATCCTCAGACGTGTTAGTATATATACACACAAATATGTATTTATATGAGTATATATACACATGTATATATATGTATAAATATACATACTTTTGAGTACATATATTTATATATTTGTATTTGTATATATGAACACTTCTATATGAATATATATACTCATAGGATCATTAATCTTATAATAGATCAGGGACCATCTAGTCCAAATGGCCCTTTTTACACATAAAGAAATTGAAGTGAGTCCCAGAATACTTAGGTACTCAGCATCAGATGTAGGATGGGAACTCAGTTCCCTAATTTCAGAACAATATACTTTCCAGTCTTGAAAGCAAGACTCCCTTTTGAGAGGAACCACCGTGATCTCCATTTTGTAATGGGGAATCTGAAGCTCAAGGATGTTAGGTGCGTTTTCTGTGATCACAACAAACATCACAGGTGAATTGAACTCAGGTTTTCCTCACAACACAACACTTGTGTGGCCACTCTGCAGCGATGCCCTTCTCAGGACAGGAAGAAGATGCTGATGACCCAAGCTCGGTAGAATGTCCTGGGTTTTCCCCCCATGGAATATATAAATCCCTTAATGACAGCACCTGTTTTGTTTTTGTTTTCATTTAGTAGAGTGTTTGGCACATAGAAGGTGTTTAATAAGTGTTTAATGGATTGAATTGATTTGAAGCACCAGAAAGGTGCTTGGGTCCAAAAGTCTGGGTTTTATTCCTGGCTCCATTATTTGGCTGTGTAGCATTGGCCAAGTGATTTCATTTCACCCAGCTCTGGACTCTGTTTTCTCATCTGTGAAATCAAATATTTAGACTAGCTGGTCCCTCAAGTCCCCTCATATGTCCAAGATCTGTGGCTCTGTGAAGATGAGAAAGTCAATGAAATAATCTATAAGTTCTCTCCAAAGAATTCTCCAAAACTAGAATGAACTACTTCAGGAGGACCTGAAATAATTAATTTAGTGTCATAAGGGCTCTAAGAAGTGGTCTAAACCAACCCCTCGTTTTTCAGATGAGGAAAGTGAGCTCCAAAGAAATTCTATAACGTACCAAAGGCCACACATGTAGTAAATGAGCAGAATCAAAATTGAAGCTAGTTCCTTTTTCTATCACATTGTTTCCCCTGATTTGAAATCTTGATATAAAGCCTAGAAAATCACTTTTCTGGGATGTTACAGAAGGTTTTCCTGTTTAGGGTCCTTGCTGTCTGAGGTCCCCTAGGAATTGAACATTCTGATTCTAAGTGGATTTCAAATTGTGGAGCAAGACTACTGAACCAGCTGTATTTCTTCCTACATCACTTTGAAACTCTTTGGTGACCAAGATAAGTTCTTAGTACTATAATAAGGTATATTTATTTAGATTTTTTTTGGCCTAGGTGAAAAAGGAGATTCTTTGCTTCAGTTGCTACCTAGGCTTAATCACCAAGTGGGGTGTTGCCTCAGTCAAACTGAGACCTTTATAAGATCTTAACTTAAAAAGACCAAGATTTCCCACTGCATCTGGGACCATCTCCAGTCATCTTCATCTTTATCTGGCCACTGGAGCCAGATGGCTCTGGAGGGAAAATAAGGCAGGGGACCTTGCACATCCCTCCCTCATTAAATCCAATTCACTTGCTGGAAAAACAACAAACTAATAATAATACTAACCTATAAATGTGCTACTTGTTGGTAACTAATTTCCTACCTCAGGAAGCTGGGGAAGTCATTTAGCATCTTTCTCTTAGTCTTAGTTTCCTCATCTCTAAAATAAGAATAATAATAGCATCTACCCCCACAATTGTTGTGTCAAATGAGATAACCTATGAAAAGTGCTTTGTAAATTTGAAAGCACATACGCATGCTAGCTATTATAAAAAACTGGAACTCATGGTCTCGGTCTTATTTTTAACATCCTCTAAGGAAAAAAATAACTTGGTGCAGGGGGAAGAGTATAACACTGGGACTTAGGTAACCTAGGTTTAAATGTACCCTTTGCCCCTTATTGTCAACCAAAAGTTGAATGGGAAGATGGATCACATCTCCTTGAGAAGCAATACTAGGTTGGCCTCCAACATAATCATGCCGTCCTCTTTACCCATGGTAGTTCAATTTTGTTGAGTTATTTCAGTTACATTTGACTATTTGTGACCCCATTCTGGGGTTTTCTTGGCAAAGATACTGGAGTGATTTGCCATTTCCTTTTCTAGCTCATTTTATAGATAGAAACTGAAGCAAACAGGGTTAAGGGATTTGCCCAAGATCATGTAGCTGAAATCAGATCTTGCTGAGGCTAAATTTGAACTTATGAAGTTGAGTCTTCCTAAGCTTCAGACCCAGTCCTCCCTCCACTGTGCCACCTATTATACCCCCTTTCCCAATCACTTGTATTATTGGTTTCTGGGTGCTAGCTCCTCAGGGTAGTTATAACCTCGTCTCAACCTATGCATCTGCACCAGCCATGCAAGAAAAATTTTGGGGGAGCAAAATACACCCCTATCACTGTTCCCATACTTTGCCTCCAAGATCACCTACAGCATGGCTTCTGTGATTGTCCCTCCAAGGGGCTCTTCCTTATGAGGAAATGGCCAGTGAGTAAGACCTGAATTTTTCCCTTTTCCTTTTTCATTTTTTATTCTATGAAAAAGAATGAGTAGCACAGAAAGTGGACTGGATGTCTGTGATCTGCATTGCAGATCTCTATCCACCTCCCCCACCCCACTCCTCTTCTGAACATGGCTGTCTCCATGGAGGGCACCATAATCCTTCCTATCTCCAAGGTTTTTAATCACTTAATTATCCTTGAATTCTTACTCCAATTACCTTTTTCAAAGTTACCAGTGATCTTTTAATTGCTAAATCTGATGAGCTCTTCCCAACCCTCATCCTTCTTGGTCTCTCTGGCCAATGTAACACTGCTATCACCTTTTCCTCCTGGGATACTTACTCTCTCATCTCCATTGCTGAAAACAATGTGCATCATCTAGAAATACTCTCCTAATGGCACATTAAAAAAATTGGAAACAAACTTTCCTAAACTTTTAAAAATTATGTAAAAATGATGTCTCGGTAGGTTTTGATCCCATTTATTAAGCACATATCAGTGCAATAACTTCCAATTAGTTTTCAAGAACTGTTGGTTTGATTGGCATCAGGGAAGATGGAACTTTATTAGCTGAATTTCAACCAATAAAACCTTTGTATAATTGGTTGATAGGGTAGACAAACATATTTTGAATTCGTGACCGAAGCCAATGATGGGCTTCTCCTTAAAGCTATTGCTATTTCAGAAATGTCTTTATTTTCTTTTCCTTCTGCCTATGACAGTCATTAAAACCAATTTTCTAAAAAATACTGAACAGAGAATCAGAACTTTGAAACATATAACAAAGCATAAAACTAAGATTTTAAGCAATAATGAAATATCCTTATAGCAATCTCAGTAAGACAAACTTACTACTACTTATATTTTATTAAGAAACAAAAGGATTTTTGTACATGAATAAATATAATTTTATCTTTATCTTAATTCAATATGGTGTAGTGAATAGCTTCAGAGCAAAAGAGATCTGGGTTCAAATCTTGCCCTTGACTTACACTGGTTGTATGTTCCTAGACAAGCAATTTAACCTCTCCATGTCCATGTCAGCTCTGACAGTGTAAGTTGCAGAAAGGTATTGATGTACATTGGAATTGGTTCTCTGTGACAATTCAGTTGCAGGTCCATTCCCTATCTTCCTTTATAAATGTCAGGTTTTATAACATATGTACTATTTGTATAGTAATATTTCTGTATAACTTATTTTATTCAATAAACTCCAGTGGTTCTTCAAGGATTTAATATAAAATCTTCTTCTTTGCTTTTAAGGCCCATCCATGACATGGCACCTATAATCCTCTTATAGTTTATTCTCTTTCAAGTTCTCTACAATTCAGTGATACTTCCTGCTGCTCCTCCCATAAGACACCTCATTCTCCAGCTTTGAGCATTTTTATTGGCTGTCCTCCTCTGCCTTGAATTCTCTACCTCCTCATCTTCACCTTCTGGCTTCCTTCCGGTTTCAGCTGAAGTCCTGCCTGTTGTGATACAGGAGCCACCTTCTAGTGGCTGCTAGATGTTATGGCTGCTGGGGATCCAACTCAGACCTGTAGAGTAGATCCCTTCACATGACAGGATGATGATGGAGACTGAGAGGTAGTTGCATTCTCTGACCTCTCTCCTCTTCCCTCTGCCTCCAATTTACTTCATTCCCAATCCACAAGGAAGACCTGTGTCAGTAAAGGCTGCTTTGCAACTCCTTCAGATGTTATGATTCACAGCTTTGGAAGCTCTCGGAGAACTGACCTGCCCCTTCACCTGGGCATGGTCCTTAACACCTACCTTTTTAAATAATCCTTTTCAAATAGCTCTGATGCTAGTGCCTTCCCTTTGTTGACTTTCTCTAACTTATTCTATTTTTACCTTGTTTTTACATTATTTATTGGCATGCAGTTTCCCCCTCTCTACTGGGAGCTACCTTCTCAAGAGCAGGGACTTTTTTTTTTTTTTTACTTCTTTCTTTTGTATCCCCCGTGTTTGACATATAGTAGGTACTTAATAGATGCTTCCAGACTAGATGTTTAAAGTTAATTCTTAAAAATTAATAAGCATTAGGACATCTAGGTGGTGCAGTGGATAGAGTACCAGCCCTGAAGCGAGGAGGACCTGAGTTCAAATCTGGCATCAGACACTTAACACTTCCTGGCTGTGTGATCCTGGGCAAGTCATTTAACCCCAATTGCCTCAGCAAAAAAATAAAATAAAATAAAATTAAGCATTTTTTTAAAACCATGTCAAAATAAAGTATTAAACTGCTACTACTTGCTGAACAAATTGAACATTGAAGGTGGAGAAGATTTCATGGTAAAGTTCCATTTGCCCTGCTCCTACTTGGCCAATAAAGCCCTGTGATTCTTCTTGGAATTGATAAATTCAAAATGGAGCATCAGGCACTTGTTTCATTTATGCCTAAGAAGGCACATCAAATGGAAAAGCATTTGTTGAACTTGAATCAGAAGATGAAATCAGATTGGCGCTGAAAAAAGAGAGAAACGATGGGACACAAATATGTTGAGTATTCAAGTCAAATAATGTTGGAATGGATTGGATGTTGCAGCATTTTGGTTCAAATAGTCCTGATCTTGCCAGTAATGGCTTTGTGCACCTTATAGAACTCCCATTTGGCTACAGCAAGAAGAAATCATTCCGTTTGTTTTCCAGGAAATTGTGCCAAATTGGATAACATTGCCTTCCAGTGGGATAACATGGACTTCCAGGGGGAGGAGTATGGAGAAGGCTTTTGTGTAGTTTGCTTCACAGGAAATAGCTGAATAGGCTCTAAAGAAACACAAGGGAGGAAGAGGTGAATTAAAATCTTTAAGAGTGGTCGGACAGAAATCTGTACTCATTATACTCTCCTTGAGAGCTAATGGCTATGCAGTTGCCAGGTCATTGTACAGATCAAGAGATGGTAATGGCTATGACGGCATTGGTTCGAAAAACCGAGGTGAGATGCCTGTGGTGGAGGGTATGCAGGCCATTATGACTATGATGGCTATAATAGTAGTTAAGACTTTGAATTGGATAGATTTGGAATAGACTTCAATTAGTGTGTGTGTGTGTATGTGTGTGTATGTGTATGTGTGTGTGTATGTGTGTTTAGAAATGTCTGATCATAAATATGGAGATGTGGGTCCACTTTTTAGAGTATAACAAACCATTGTGTGCACATGAAAGGATTACCTTATAGAACTCCTGAAAATGTTATAATTTATATATAATATATGTATAATTTATATTATATATAATATAAATTGATAATTTATAATTTTTTTCTCATGACTCACCTCAGAATGCACAGTGAAATGGAATCTGATAGCAGAGTGACTGGAGAAGCAGATATTGAATTTGATTCTCATGAAGATGCTGTGGCAGCTTTGTCAAAAGACAAAACAAATACGTTTAACAAAGCTATGTAGGACTTTTTTTGAATTCTGCAGTAGGAGCAAGCAATAATGCTAATGGCAGCCAAATGATGGAAGGCATGGACTTATCAAATGAATTCATTTAGAGTGTTTCATTTAGCCATCAATTGAGTGGGATTTAGAGGGATTATGATGGTCAAAGTAGGATGAGTGGATGTGACCAAGTTTTACAGGAAAATTCCAGTGATTTTTCAATTGAAGACTGTGTAGGAAGCCAAGGAACGATGACTAGTAGCTATTATAGTAGTGGGAGCTGTGCATCTATGGGAGTGAACAGAATGGGAAGAATGTCTGACACATCCAGCATAAGTGGTTAATGGGGAATATTACATTGATCACTGACTCTTGGTCAACTGTTATGTAAAAGAAAGAAAATAATACAATCTTAGGATTTATGCTTACTGTAAGTGAAATCAGGATTGTTTTTTTAAACATCAGGTTCAGTATTGAGAAAATAAAATTGATTTTCTTTTGTAACTGAGTCTATTCTATATAACTGCCAATATTTTGTATAGCTGACAAAGTCAAGTTTCTTTGCCTTTGATTTAATTTCATGAGTTCAGAAGTTCAGATTTCCTCTCTGAGATAAGTTTAAAAGTTCCGTTTCCCTATAAATCACTTTAATTAAAAAAACCTATTATCTGTACACCAATAGATGTCCTTGTATAATTAGAAGAAATCCTTTATCTATATACCATTAGTTATTCTTTCAGTTGAACTAAATCAATCAGAATACCCTAGATGGAAGAAGGAGTTGTTGCTAGCTTGCATTTCCAGTTTCTAGCCAATCCTATTGTTCCTCATGCCTGTGAGGCTTCAAATGTTGTTACCAGTCATATTGCCTTCTCCATCTATGATGCTACAGACTTTATAACTAATCTAATTGTGTTTCCCATATAGGATGTTACTTTCTAGTTTCGGGATGCTTTTTTGTCTGAAAAAATGATTTGTCTTTTTCTTTTAACTCTTATCAAATTAAATGGCAGACAGGAGACACACAAATAAGAGAGAATCTTTATTCCTAGTTTGCAGAAATTTATGGTATTGCAAAATAATTAGAGACTATATTTGTAACTGAAATTTTTTTCTACTGAGAATTTCCAAAATGTATTTTGAATGTTTTTATGAACAAAATTAGAATAGAATTGTGAAAGTTGCAGTGAAACAATGCTTAGACCTTTTTTCAGTCTTTCTCTGTAAAGTGAAAGATTTATTGTTTTAGTGCAAGGGGGAAAGTAATTTCACTGATTAGAGAAAAGGGAGCTGAAACTAGTTTGAAAAGTAGTTTTACAAAGGGAAAAAATACAACAACCACCACAACTCCTGGTTCATGAAATGAGAACAGTTTACATAAGCTTATGTAAATAAGGAAATAACAAAAAGGCAAATAAGTTCTATTAGAACATCTAGGGGCAGAGTCAAAATGGCACAGAAAAGGAAGCAGTTTGCCTGAACTGTTTCCAAAACTGCTTCAAACAAGTTTAAATAATGCCACAAAACAATTTCTGGAGCAGCAGAACCCATAAAAGGATGGGGGAAAGTTTTTTTTAGCTTAAGACAACTTAGAAGGCCAGCAGGAAAGGTCTGTTGCACCTAGGTGAGAGCAGAACACAGTTTAGTACATATTATTTTAGCACATCCTGGAGCTCTCAACCCACAGATGACAAAGGAGCTGAACCTCCAGAAGGAGGTTACAGTAGTTTCCTTGCTAGCACTGAGACAGAATTCTGTTGCTTTGGTTATTCTCAGATCTGGGTGGCAGTCCCAGGGTGAGGAGAAACACTAACACATCAGAGTTGGTGAAGTAGGGATCCTCCTCACATATCTGGGACAGAAAAGAGTGCTTATAGTTGCTCACTGACCAGAACACAATCCAGGAGACTAGTAAACACACATTTCCTTAGATCAGATTATCTTGGAAGAATTGAAACTTTCATGTCACTTAAAGTATCTTTGAAAACAGCTACATAAAACTCCTGAAGTGTAGGACAGCGCAACCTCCTCGCTGGAAGCAGAACCTTACTTTAACAAAGAGTTAAAAGTGAAGACATAGGCTGGGAAAATGAGCAAACAATAGAAAAAAATTCTGATTATAGAAAGTTACTATGGTGACAAGATTAAAACACACACTCAGAAGATAACTAAATCAAAGCTCCTACATCCAAAACTTCTGAGAAAAATATGAATTATAGGGGAGCACAAAATAAAAAATTGATTTTAAAAATCAATTGAGATAGCAAAATATTTGGAAGAGAAATGAGAGTGATGCAGGAAACAATGAAAAATCAGTCAGCAGCTCAATAAGGAAGACACACAAAAAATAATGAAGAAAATAACACATTAAAAATGGAATTGGCCAGATGGTTAAACAGGTACAAAAAGCCAACAAGGAAAAGAATGCTTCCAAAAGCAGAATTGGTCAAGTGGAAAAAGAGCACAAAAATTCACTGAAGAAAAAAAACTCTTTAAAAATTAAAATTGGTCAAATGGAAAAGGAAGTACAAAAACTCACTGAAAAAAACAATTCCTTAATAATTAGAATTGAGCAAATGGAAGCTAATGATTTTATGAGAAATGAAGAAACAATAAAACATCAAAAGAATGAAAAATAGAAGACAATGTAAAATATCTCATGGAGAAAACAACCGATTTGAGAAATGGATCCAGGAGAGATCATTTGAAAATTATTAAACTACCTGAAAGTCATGATTTAAAAAAAAAAAGCCTAGATAGAAAAGGAAAACTGCCTTGATATTCTAGAACTAGAGAGTAAAGTAGAAATGAAAAGAATCCACTGATCACTTCCTGAAAGAAATCCCAAAATGAAAACTGTCAAGAATATTATAGCTAAATTCCAGAATTCCCAGGATAAGGAGAAAATATTGCAGGCAGCCAGAAAGAAATGATTCAAATATTTTGAAGCCACAGTCAGGTTAAAATAAGATTTGGCAGCATCTATGTTAAAGTACTGGAGGGCTTAGAATATGATATTGTGGAGGGGAAAGAAGCTAGGATTACAATTGAGAATCACAGCCAGCAAAACTGAGTATAATTCTCCTGGGGCAAAGATAGATATTCAATGAAATAGAGAACTTTTAAGCATTTGTGGTGAAAAGATCAGAGCTAAATAGAAAATTTGATTTTCAAATAAAAAACTCAAGAGAAGCATAAAAAGGTAAACAGGAAAGGGAAATCATTAGGTACTTAAGTTAAACTGCTTGTATTCCTACATGAGAAGACGATACTTGTAACTCATAAGAATGTTCTCATTATTGGGGAACTTAGGAGTATAAATAGAGGGCACAAGTATGAATTAAATATGAATGGTTGCTATCAAAATAAAATAAAATTAAGGAGTAAAGAGGAATATACTGGGAGAATTGTAAAGGGAGAGGTAGAATGGGGTAAATTATTTTAATGAAGCAAAAAAAGGCTTTTATAGTGGAGAAAAAAGGGGGGATATGGGTGAAAATGAAGAGTCTTTCCTCTTATTAGAATTGGTTCAGAGGTAATAAAACACATACTCAATTAGATATAAAGATCTATCTTCACCTAAAGGAAAAAAGAGAGGGAGTGGTGATGATAGAAGGGAGGACACTTTTGAGGAGGGATAGAAAGAAACGAGAAAGAATAGAATAAGTAGGGTAGGGGAGAATAGGATGGAGGGAAATACATTTAGTAATATTAATGTGAAAAAAATTTTAAACAAGTTTCTTAGTAAAGATCTCATTTCTTAAACATATAGAGAAATGAATCAAATACATTAAAGAAAAGCCATTCACTAATTGATAAATAATCAAAAGATACAGTTTTCTGATGAAATACTAAAAGCTATTTATAGTCATATAAAAATGCTGTCACTCTTTATTGGAGAAATACAAACGAAAACAATTCTGAAGTACGAATACCTCACACCTATTAGATTGGCTAATAGGATTAAAAAGGAAAACTACTGGAAAAGATTTGAGAAAAATGAGATTTATGCACTGTTGGTGAAGTTGTGAACTGATTCAACTATTCTGTAGAGCAATTTATAACTATCCTCACAGAGATATAAAACCATTCATATCCCTTTGACCTAGCAATTCAACTTCTAGGTCTGTATCTAAACATATAAAAAACAAAAAGTAAAAGGACCTATATATGCAAAAAATATTTATAGTGGCTCTATAAATGATGGCAAAGTTTGGAAATTGAGGAAACACCCATCAATATAGGAATAGCTGAACAAATTGTGTATATGATCATTACAGAATACTGTTGTGCTATAAGAAATGATGAGTGAGATGCTTTCAGAAAAATCTGAAAAGACTTCCATGATCTGACACAAAGTGAAAAATACTTTTAGAAAGTAATAGCAATATTTAAGATGGCCAGTTGTGAATGATTTAGCTATTCTTAGAAATACAATGATCTAAGATCTGAAAGACTTTATGCTGTAAAATGCTGTCCATATCCAGAGATAACTGATGATGTCTGAATACAGATTGAAGCATAATTTTTTTAAACTTTATTTTTTCTTGAGGGTCTTTTTTTTTTTTTTTGGTCTGTGTTTTTTTTCATAATACTACTATTGTGGAAATGGTTTGTGTGACCACAGATACAAATCTATATAGAATTGATTCCCTTTTCAATGAGGAGTAAAGAGGAAAGGAGAGAATTTGAACCTCGAAGTTTAAACAACAACTGTTAAAAATTATTTTACATGTAACTGGAAAAAATAAAATACTCAATAATTTTTAATAAATATCTAATTAGATACTTTGGAGTTTTACAAATTAAAGTTAAGTACAAATCAATTTTGAAAGAAGTTTTTTAATTGGTGTGTACTTTGAAATTAGAAATTTTAGTATAAGTCATATTAGACTTGCTGATTCAAGTATAGATGTTAATTGGAGTAGATTTCAAATTACTTGTCAGAAGAAGATGAAGCTTCTACCCATTTTTATAATAAATTATAGAAGCACTAGACAGGATTTAGGGTTAAATTCACTCAGACCACATGATGCAGAATTTATTAGTTTTGCTTTTGTAAATCACTCCTTGCCAAGAATTAAATGGTACATCTATCTTTTCTTCCTTAGCTAGGATGAAAAGAATATGGGCAAACTAAAAAATATCAAAATATATGCATACAAGGGAAAGAAGGAAGAAAAGGGAATTATTTGAACCAACATCTCCATCCCACTTCTGAAGGAGGTCTTCCTATTTCTGGTGACCTGTTCCCAGTCCCAATTATACCTCTACAATCCTTAACTACAGTTTTCCCTCCCTTAATTTCTCTACTTTACAAAACTGCAGATTAGAGAAAGGAAAGTCAGTTTGGGCTAAATTTCAAAGTTAGTTTACAATTTGAATTTCAAAGAGCTATCTTACCTCTTGTCCAGAGAAAGAGAAATTTAAGGGAGCAATTTAAATGCATACAATTTAATTTGGAAAAATGCTTTTTGTTACTTCCGTGAATAATATAATAGAGCTCCCCTGTTATTTAAATAAGCTAAGCATTTATAAGCTGTTAACTAGTACTGAGAGAATTGAGACTCCCTCCCCCCCCACCTTCTGTCTCTCAACAGAAGAGATAAGCCATTGCAAGTTTCTTGCCTTTTGTTCTGTTACAGACCTATTGGAACTCTGGGAGCTTCCACCTCTGTCACCCCTTCTGAGTGTCCACAACTTAAGGAAAAATTGTGATGCGGTGTAATTGAATGCAACATATTTACTGTAAATTTCATGTTATGGTTTAAAGATTTTTTATAACTGTTAAAATATCTTAATGGATCTTAATAAAGATTAAAATTAAGAGCAAATAGCAGAAGCTCCTCTCATTTTATTGGAAGTAATAGATATGTTATTCTAATTAAGGAATTAATTTTATCTAGTAGAGAATAAGCAGTTAAAGCTAGTTTGAAAGAATTATTTGAGCAAAGTAGTAGTTAAATTGCCTGAGTTGAAATAGACTATGCAATTCAAGAAGTAAAAGTTCAGCAATTAATTTATATATAAGTAATTCTATGAAGGAAAAAAAAATCAGTGGAGTGAATATTAGTTCTAAAGATAGCTTGGGTATATTTGGGGATCAAAGCTCAAAGATGGAAGTAAGGGAACTGTTGAATCAGAATATGAAAAAAGAATGAAAAAGGCCCAGTTTTTCAGGACTTTAATCAAAGTTGGTTGCAGAGATATATAGAGAACGAGTGAAAACTTGAGCAAGTAAGGTTTGAAAGCAAAAGAGGTTTGGAATTTTGCAAAGGAGGATATGAAAGAGCTTTTTGATCTCTTGAGTTAAGATGAATATGAATATTGAGTCAATATGAATTATATAGCTATTCTTTATGAAATGGAAACTGTAGTAATAAAATTGTAGCGTGTAATTCCTGGCCTCCAAAGCAAGGGGATAAGAATTTGAGGCTACCATGTATAGCCTCTTCCATGCTGGCTTAAAACTGAAAAGCCTCAGGGACAAGTGAGAGAGCAGAAGCTAGACTGTGAACACAAAAGGATTTTTTTTTTAAGATTTAAAAAGAAATAAAGAGAAAGTTATAAGAAGTTGGAAGATTCTCTGAAATTGAGCTAATTGATAACCACAGGGTCTAAATTTTGAAGTACTGCTGACTAATGGCCCTTGGGAAATTTCTTTTGAAGTTTTACCATTAGTGATTAGAAATACAGATTTGATTTGGACAAAATTTTGTTCTGAAACTAAATAGGATAATCGTGATAAATTAGAACTTAACTCTAACTACTTTTATTATTTGGCATCGAGACGATCATGGCAAGGAAAATCTGAGTCAAAATCCAGGCTCAGAAATCTGTTAGCTATGTGACTATGATCAAATGATCTTGCTTTTGTTTGTCTCAGTTTCTTAATCTATAAAAAAGATGAATCTTAGCACCTATATCTTAGGGTTGTTGTGAGGATCAAAATAATACAGTGATTGATTGTGTGAAGTGCTTAGCACTACGCCTGGCATGTGGCAAGCCTTCTATAAATGTGAACTATTGCTACTATGCTTATTATTTCTTTTTTTTTTAATTTTTTATTTAATAATTACATTATATTGACACTCGTTTCTGTTCCGATTTTTTTCCCCCTCCCTCCCTCCACCCCCTCCCCTAGATGGCAAGCAGTCCTTTATATGTTGGATATGTTGCAGTATATCCTAGATACAATATATGTTTGCAGAACCGAACAGTTCTCTTGTTGCGTAGGGAGAATTGGATTCAGAAGGTATAAATAATCCGGGAAGAAAAACAAAAATGCAGATAGTTTACATTCGTTTCCCAGTGTTCTTTCTTTGGGTGTAGCTGCTTTTGTCCGTCATTTATCAATTGAAACTCAGGTCTCTTTGTCAAAGAAATCCACTTCCATCAAAATATGTCCTCATACAATATCGTTGTCGAAGTGTATAATGATCTCCTGGTTCTGCTCATTTCACTTAGCATCAGTTCATGTAAGTCTCGCCAGTCCTCTCTGTATTCATCCTGCTGGTCATTTCTTACAGAACAATAATATTCCATAACATTCATATACCACAATTTACCCAGCCATTCTCCAATTGATGGGCATCCATTCATTTTCCAGTTTCTAGCCACTACAAACAGGGCTGCTACAAATATTTTGGCACATACAGGTCCCTTTCCCTTCTTTAGTATTTCTTTGGGATATAAGCCCAATAGAAACACTGCTGGATCAAAGGGTATGCACAATTTGATAATTTTTTGGGCATAATTCCAGATTGCTCTCCAGAATGGTTGGATTCGTTCACAACTCCACCAACAATGCATTAGTGTCCCAGTTTTCCCGCATCCCCTCCAACATTCATCATTATTTTTTCCTGTCATCTTAGCCAATCTGACAGGTGTGTAGTGGTATCTCAGAGTTGTCTTAATTTGCATTTCTCTGATCAATAATGATTTGGAACACTCTTTCATATGAGTGGTAATAGTTTCAATCTCATCCTCTGAAAATTGTCTGTTCATATCCTTTGACCATTTATCAATTGGAGAATGGCTTGATTTCTTATAAATTTGAGTCAGTTCTCTATATATTTTGGAAATGAGGCCTTTATCAGAACCTTTAACTGTGAAAATGTTTTCCCAGTTTGTTGCTTCCCTTCTAATCTTGTTTGCATTAGTTTTATTTGTACAAAAGCTTTTTAATTTGATGTAATCGAAATTTTCTATTCTGTGATCAGTAATGGTCTCTAGTTCATCTTTGGTCACAAATTTCTTTCTCCTCCACAAGTCTGAGAGATAAACTATTCTATGTTCCTCTAATTTATTTATAGTCTCGTTCTTTATGCCTAGGTCATAGACCCATTTTGATCTTATCTTGGTATATGGTGTTAAGTGTGGGTCCATGCCTAATTTCTGCCATACTAATTTCCAATTATCCCAGCAGTTTTTAACAAATAATGAATTCTTTTCCCAGAAGTTAGGGGCTTTGGGTTTGTCAAACACTAGATTGCTATAATTGACTATTCTGTCTTGTGAGCCTAGCCTTTTCCACTGATCCACTAATCTATTTCTTAGCCAATACCAAATGGTTTTGGTGACTGCTGCTTTATAATATAATTTTAGATCAGGTACAGCTAGGCCACCTTCATTTGATTTTTTTTTCATTAATTCCCTTGAGATTCTCGACTTTTTATTGTTCCATATGAATTTTGTTGTTATTTTTTCTAGATCAATAAAATATTTTCTTGGAAGTCTGATTGGTATAGCACTAAATAAATAGATTAGTTTAGGGAGTATTGTCATCTTTATTATGTTCGCTCGGCCGATCCAGGAGCACTTAATATTTTTCCAATTATTTAAGTCTGACTTTATTTGTGTGGAGACTTTTTTATAATTTTGCTCATATAATTCCTGACTTTCCTTTGGTAGATAGATTCCCAAATATTTTATGGTATCAACAGTTATTCTGAATGGAATTTCTCTTTGTATCTCTTGCTGTTGGGTTTTGTTGGTGATGTATAAAAATGCTGAGGATTTATGGGGATTTATTTTGTAGCCAGCTACTTTGCTAAAATTATGAATTATTTCCAATAGCTTTTTGGTAGAATCTCTGGGGTTCTCTAGGTATACCATCATATCATCTGCAAAGAGTGATAGTTTGGTTTCCTCATTGCCTACTCTAATTCCTTTAATATCTTTCTCGACTCTTATTGCCGAGGCTAGTGTTTCTAATACGATATTAAATAATAATGGTGATAGTGGGCAGCCTTGCTTCACTCCAGATCTTACTGGGAAAGGTTCCAGTTTTTCCCCATTGCATATGATGCTTACTGATGGTTTTAAATATATGCTCCTGACTATTTTAAGGAAAAGTCCATTTATTCCTATGCTCTCAAGTGTTTTTATTAGGAATGGATGTTGGATTTTATCAAATGCTTTTTCTGCATCTATTGAGATGATCATGTGGTTTTTGTTTGTTTGGTTATTGATATAGTCAATTATGCTAATAGTTTTCCTAATATTGAACCAGCCCTGCATTCCTGGTATAAATCCTACTTGGTCATAGTGTATTATCCTGGTGACAATTTTCTGTAATCTTTTTGCTAATATTTTATTTAAGATTTTAGCATCAATATTCATTAGGGAGATTGGTCTATAATTTTCTTTCTCTGTTTTCAGCCTACCTGGTTTAGGTATCAGTACCATATCTGTGTCATAAAAGGAGTTTGGTAGGACTCCTTCAATCCCTATTTTTTCAAATAGTTTATATAACATTGGAGTTAATTGTTCTTTAAATGTTTGGTAGAATTCACCTGTAAATCCATCTGGTCCTGGGGATTTTTTCTTAGGGAGTTGATTGATAGTTTGTTCTATTTCTTTTTCTGAGATGGGACTGTTTAGGATATTTACTTCTTCCTCTGTTAGTTTGGGCAAGCTGTATTTTTGGAGGTATTTTTCTATTTCATTTAAGTTGTCGAATTTATTGGCATAAAGTTGGGCAAAGTAACTCCTAATTATTGCTCTAATTTCCTCTTCGTTAGTGGTGAGTTCTCCCTTTTCATTTTTAAGACTAACAATTTGATTTTCCTCTTTCCTTTTTTAAATCAGATTTACTAAGGGTTTGTCTATTTTGTTGGTTTTTTCATAGAACCAACTCTTAGTTTTATTAATCAATTCAATAGTTTTTTTACTTTCAATTTTATTGATCTCACCTTTTACTTTTAGAATTTCAAGTTTAGTGTTTGCCTGGGGGTTTTTAATTTGTTCCTTTTCTAGCATTTTTAATTGCAAACCCAATTCATTGACCTTCTCTTTCTCTATTTTATACAAATAGGCCTCTAGAGATATGAAATTTCCCCTTATTACCGCTTTGGCTGCATCCCATACATTTTGGTATGATGTCTCATTATTATCGTTTTCTTGGGTGAAGTTATTAATTATGTCTATGATTTGCTGTTTCACCCAATCATTCTTTAGTATGAGATTATTTAGTTTCCAATTATTTTTTGGTCTACTTCCCCCTGCTTTTTTGTTGAATGTAATTTTCATTGCATCGTGGTCTGAAAAGGATGCATTTACTATTTCTGCCTTACTACATTTGAGTTTGAGGTTTTTATGTCCTAATATATGGTCAATTTTTGTATAGGTTCCATGAACTGCTGAAAAGAAAGTGTATTCCTTTCTGTCTCCATTACATTTTCTCCAGAGATCTATCATATCTAACTTTTCTAGTATTCTATTTACCTCTTTGACTTCTTTCTTATTTATTTTGTGGTTTGATTTATCTAATTCTGAGAGTGCAAGGTTAAGATCTCCCACTATTATAGTTTTACTGTCTATTTCTTCTTGCAGCTCTCTTAGTTTCTCTTTTAAGAATTTAGATGCTACCCCACTTGGTGCATATATGTTTAATATAGATAGTGCTTCATTATCCATGCTACCCTTTAGCAAGATATAGTGTCCTTCCTTATCTCTTTTAATTAGGTCAATTTTTGCTTTAGCTTGATCTGAGATCAGGATGGCTACCCCTGCTTTTTTGACTTCACCTGAAGCATAGTAGATTTTGCTCCAACCTTTTACCTTTAACCTGCATGTATCTCCCCGCTTCAGGTGTGTTTCCTGTAAACAACATATTGTAGGATTCTGGCTTTTAATCCATTCTGCTAACTGCTTCCTCTTTATGGGGGAGTTTACCCCATTCACGTTTATGGTTAGAATGACCAATTCTGTATTACTTGCCATCTTGTTAACCCCGGTTTATGCTTTCCTCCCTTCTTTCCCCTTTCCCCCCCTTCCAAGTATTAAGCTTGTGAGCACCCCTTGCTTCTCACAGCCCTCCCTTTTTAGTATCCCTCCCCCCGCCTTAGAGTTCCTCCCCCTATCTTACCCCTTTCCCTCCCAGTTCCCGTATTCCCTTCCGCTTAGCTTATTCCTTCCCTTTCCACTTTTCCCTTCTCACTTTTCAATGAGATGGGAGAAGTTTCACCATAGATTGAATATGTCTTAAGATTTTTCACTTAAAGCCAATTCTGAAGGCAGTAAGATACCCACTATATTCATCCCCCTCCATTCTTTCTCTCAGATATAATAGGTTTCCTATGCCTCTTCATGAGATGTACTACCCCCACTTTACCCTTTTTCTGGTACAATGTCCTTTCCACATCAATTTCTAGAACAAGGTATACATGTATTCTTTATACATCTATATAGTCAAAATATAGTTCCCAAGATTAATCTTTACCTTTTTAGATTTCTCTTGAGTTCTATATTTGTAGATCAAACTTTTTGTTAAGTTCTGGTTTTTTCATCAGAAATAGATGAAATTCGCTTACTTCGTTGAATGTCCATCTTCTTCCCTGGAAAAAGATGCTCATTCTCGCTGGGTAAGTTATTTTTGGTTGCATACCAAGTTCCTTAGCCTTTCGGAATATCATATTCCAGGCCCTTCGATCTTTTAATGTGGATGCTGCCAGATCCTGGGTGATCCTTATTGTGGCTCCTTGATACTTGAATTGGGTTTTTCTAGCCGCTTGCAATATTTTTTCTTTCATCTGAGGGTTCTGGCATTTGGCCACTATATTCCTTGGTGTTTTGATTTTAGGATCCCTTTCAGTGGGTGATCGATGAATCCTTTCAATGTTTATTTTTTCCTCTGTTCCTATGACTTCTGGGCAGTTCTCTTTGATAATTTCCTGGAAGACAGTGTCCAGGCTCTTTTTTTCATCATGTTTTTCTGGGAGTCCAATGATTCTCAGATTGTCTCTCCTGGATCTGTTTTCCAGGTCTGTTGTCTTCCCCAGAAGGTATTTCACATTTTTCTCCATTGTTTGATTTTTTTGGATTTGCTTGACTGATTCTTCTTGTCTCCTCGAGTCATTCAATTCCACTTGTTCAATTCTGATTTTCAGTGAAGTATTCTCTTCACTCACTTTTTTAAAATCTTTCTCTAATTGTCCCATTGAGTTCTTTTGTTCTGTGGAATTTTTTTCCATTTCGCCAATTTTGTTTTTTAGAGAGCTGTTTTCTGTTTCCAGTTCACTAATCCTATTTTTCAAGGATTTTACTTCTTTATCCACTCTCTCTTTAACTTTCTCCAGGCTCTTTTGCCAAACCTCCCTCTCCTTTTCCCGAGCTTCTCTCTCCTTTTGCCAAGCCTCACTCTGCTTTCCCCATTTTTCTTCTAGCTCCCTTGTGAGAGCCTTTTTAATCACTTCTATGAGGTTCATCTGTGCTGAGGAACAGACAATCTCCTCCTTTGGGGAATCACCTGGGGACTGCCTGTTTTTAGTCTCCTCAGGATTTAGAGTCTGCTCTCTATCTGTGTAGAAGCTGTCAAGGGTTAAAGTCCTCTTCAGCTTCTTGCTCATTCTGTCTATTAATCAGAGACAAACTACCAAAGAAAAACAGAAAAAACTGGAGTCTTTCTTTGGGGGGGGCTGGGTGTGTTATTGAGCTTCCTCTACAGACTGCAGGGGGCAGCAGTGAGGCACTAGCAGGACTGTGCTGCGCCTGCGCTCTGAGATCCCAGAGCGTGCTGAGTCACTGAGGGGGGAGAAGGGGGGGCGGCCAGGTCCTGAGAGACTCCAGCTGTTTGTGGTTGTGTTCTTCAGCCCCGGTGTTTTTAGCTTCTCTGCTGGGCTGCTGACTTGCTGCAGGTTCCAAACCTGTAGCGAAGCTCTCCCCGCAGAGACGGCTACGATCACTCTCCACCCCCTCTCCAGTCTGCTCCCGTGCTCTCACTGCCGCTGCCCGCCGCCTGCGCCCGATCTAAAACCGCCCCAGCCCTCCAGTAAAGACAGACCTTTCTTGGCGGATCTCAAGGATGGCTTCTCTTGGTAACTATTTGTGGGTTTTTTTCAGTCAAGCATTGATTCAGAGGCTTGTAATGAAGTGGATAGTGAGAGAAAGCGTGGAGCTTATGCAGCTGTGAGCCTCCTCTCCGCCATCTTAACCGGAAGTCTTATTATTTCTTTAATTGAATATAAATGCCTAACATTGGGTAACTAAATTGGATTTTAAATGTGATTCGTTTAAAATGCTAAAAGTAATAGAATGAATGATTTTTCTTATGTAAGATAATTTGAAAATGCATTCAACTTAATTGTTATCATTGATAACAGGTTTTGCTTTATGTTTTAAATATATGATATTTTATATGTTTTTGTATTTCTAAATTTTATTTTATTGTAATTTTGGGAAACCATTGTATAAGGAATATGAAAAGGATGATGCAATTATATCACTGGAAAATTTAACTCCTTTTGATAAGAATGCTGTGAAATTATTAAGTTTTTATGGCTATTGCCATAATGTTAAACTTATCGAGTATTTAACTGGGCATATTTTTAAAATAACTTTTTATTGACAGAACCCATGCCAGGGTAATTTTTTACAGCATTATCCCTTGAACTCATTTCTGTTCCCATTTTTCCCCTCCCTCCCTCCACCCCCTCCCCCAGATGACAAGCAGTCCTTTACATGTTAAATAGATTACAGTATATCCTAGATACAATATATGTTTGCAGAACCGAACAGTTCTCTTGTTGCACAGGGAGAATTGGATTCAGAAGGTATAAATAACCCGGGAAGAAAAACAAAAATCCAAGCAGTTTACATTCATTTCTCAGTGTTCTTTCTTTGGGTGTAGCTGCTTCTGTTCATCTGTGATCAATTGAAACTGAATTAGCTCTCTTTATCAAAGAGATCCACTTCCATCTAACTGGGCATATTTTAAAAGAGAAAAACAATAATTGAGTACTTGGAGAGAAAAAAGAGAGAAGGAGAGAGATCTTATAAAATCTCCTTATTTGTAAACTTATCAGGTTTCTTGGGACCATGCTCTTGGGCAAGGTCATAAAATCTTGTGAAAGAACTTGTGAATTGGGATCCTCTCTTCCATTAGAAATATTCTTTGACAAAGGGAGAACTTACAAATCTGTTTATTGTATAGAAGTAATTTTTGTAATGATTTATGAATGAGAAAACTATGAAGAGACAGCTGCAACAGAATACATTGAAGTTACATCTTGGACCCACCCAGTCAAAATAGACTCCTTTTTAAAGGATTTAACATTATTTTAGGAATTAACACATAATACCTTAAGACACAGATATGTTAGTCTGGAAGCATACTATAGTTCAGTGCTTTTCTATTTTGTTTTGTTTTTTTGGAATTTCAGAATGTAATTATTTTCTTGATTTTTACTGATTGATTTTTATCTTGATGAACTTAATCTCAAGAAGAATAAAAAAAGAAAAGGAGTCTGACATATCTGAAGTATCAGAAATATATGTCTGACATATCATTAAAACAATAATCTACCTTTTGAGAGAAATTCCACAAGCTGTTCAGAAGGAGAGTGATACAAAAACTGCCACAGGTGGATGGAGATCTGCAGCTGAGAAAAGTTGAAAGAATGACCTTGGTGTCATTTAAGATAGAATCCTCTTGATTCATTTTTCCCAAATTCTCCATTTTCTTTTTGAACAGAACTGTTTCCCAGCTGATCTCGACAATTATTACCTGTGAATAATGTGGATTTTTGTTGTATGATTGACTGTCCCAAATAGTAATTCTTTTTACCTAAATTAAAACAGAATTGTGTCCTGTATCTATGCCAAGTCATTCTGTGTCCTTAGGCTTAGGCTTGAAAGACTAATCTTGATGCTCTTACAACCATGTATCTCTTCCTTCACAGCTAATCTTTCTTTCTATGGCAGATATAGTTGCATTAAAAAAAAATATATATATATAAAATAAATTTTGTTTCAATACTCCGATACAACTATGTCATTATATTAAGATGCAAATATGAAATATCTATTGTTTTTGATCTGAATTGGCAGGAAATTTTATATCCTGATCAACTAAGACCTTAGATTTGCTAGTTCTTATATACTTGTGTGTAAGCTTAGGTCCTTGAAATAATTTGATTTTTGAGGATTATATGGAGATGATTCTTCTAAGGGGGGATTTAAGACAATTAATTGTTATTATTAATAATTATTATTAATTGGATTAAGCATTGCACTGATGTAAAATTGCACTGGTAATTGTGAAGAGAGTTATTTGAATTATCTGATCATTTTACGAGAAAAAAAATCAGACCCTTATAAATTCCTTTTTAAAGTTTTCCTTTGGCCCATTGTTGCCAGTGTCTATATCAGGTATAGGGTTTGGGTAAAGATAGAAACAGCAAATGGCATGTAAAAACTAAAATTCTCTGAAATTTCAGGTGAATTATAAATTTGCAATTTGATATCCTTCTTATAGTATTGTTACTAAGATCAGAACCATAAGTTTTGGGCTATTTTTCATCACATGAACCAATAATGCTAGAAAACTAAACTTAGATTAGTGGATCAGTGGAAAAGGTTAGGTTCACAAGACAGAATAGTCAACTATAGCAATCTAGTGTTTGACAAACCCAAAGATTCTAACTTTTGGGATAAGATTTCATTATTTGATAAAAACTGCTGGGATAACTGGAAATTAGTATGGCAGAAATTAGGCATGGATCCACACTTAACACCATATACCAAGATAAGATCAAAATGGGTCTATGGCCTAGGCATAAAGAACGAGATTATAAATAAATTAGAGGAACATAGGATAGTTTATCTCTCAGACTTGTGGAGGAGAAAGAAATTTGTGACCAAAGATGAACTAGAGACCATTACCGATCACAAAATAGAAAATTTTGATTATATCAAATTAAAAAGCCTTTGTACAAACAGAATGAATGCAAACAAGATTAGTAGGGAAGCAACAAACTGGGAAAACATCTTTACAATTAAAGGTTCTGATAAAGGCCTCATTTCCAAAATATATAGAAAACTGACTCAAATTTATAAAAAATCAAGCCATTCTCCAATTGATAAATGGTCAAAGGATATGAACAGACAATTTTCAGATGAAGAAATTGAAACTATTACCACTCACATGAAAGAGTGTTCCAAATCACTATTGATCAGAGAAATGCAAATTAAGACAACTGTGAGATATCACTACACACCTGTCAGATTGGCTAAGATGACAGGAAAAAATAATGATAAATGTTGGAGGGGATGCGGGAAAACGGGGACACTGATGCATTGTTGGTGGAGTTGTGAACGAATCCAACCATTCTGGAGAGCAATCTGGAATTATGCCCAAAAAGTTATCAAACTGTGCATACCCTTTGATCCAGCAGTGTTTCTATTGGGCTTATACCCCAAAGAGATACTAAAGAAACGAAAGGGACCTGTATGTGCCAAAATGTTTGTAGCAGCCCTGTTTGTAGTGGCTAGAAACTGAAAATTGAATGGATGCCCATCAATTGGAGAATGGCTGGGTAAATTGTGGTATATGAATGTTATGGAATATTATTGCTCTGTAAGGAATGACCAGCAGGATGAATACAGAGAGGCTTGGAGAGACTTACATGAATTGATGCTAAGTGAAATGAGCAGAACCAGGAGATCATTATACACTTCGACAACGATATTGTATGAGAATGTATTCTGATGGAAGTGGATTTCTATGACAAAGAGACCTAACTGAGTTTCAATGGATAAATGATGGACAGAAACAGCTACACCCAAAGAAGGAACACTGGGAAATGAATGTGAACTATTTGCATTTTTGATTTTCTTCCCGAGTTATTTTTACCTTCTGAATCCAATTCTCCCTGTGCAACAGGAGAACTGTTCGGTTCTGCAAATATGTATTGTATCTAGGATATACTGCAACATATTTAACATATATAGGACTGCTTGCCATCTTCGGGGGGGGTGGAGGGAGGGAGGGGAAAAAACGAAACATAAGCGAGTGCAAGGGATAATGTTGTAAAAAAAATCATCCTGGCATGGATTCTGTCAATACAAAGTTATTATTAAATAAAATAAAATTTAAATTAAAAAAAAAACGAAACTTAGAAGATTGTACTAATTGAACACTACCAACAACTACATTGTACTGATTCTTGTTATTGGCAAATTTTAGCAGAATTTCCTAGGAATCTCTTTAAATAACTTAGAACCAGATCTTCAAATGGGAGCTTTTTTTGGAGCTGCCCTGGGAATGAAATCAATTCCAGAGTACATAAGAAAAATTTCCAGGAAACTGAGTAGATGCCCATCAGTTGGAATATGACTGAATAAGTTATAGTATCTGACTTTTATGGACTATTATTGTTCTATAAGAAACAATCAGCAGGATGATTTCAGAGAGGCCTGGAGAGACATAAACTGATGCTAAGTGAAATGAGTAGAACAAGAGAACACTGTACACAGCAACAAGATTATATGATGATCAATTTTGATGGATGTGGCTCTTTTCAATAGAGAAGTGATTCCTGTGATTTCCAATGAGCTTGTGATGGAGAGAGCTATCTGCACCCAGAGAAAGAACTGTGGGGACTGAATATGGAGCACAACATAGCATTTTCACTTTTGTTGTTGTTGTTTGCTTGCATTTTGTTTTCTTTCTCAATTTTTTTTCCTTTTTGAGCTGATTCTTCTTGTGTAGCATGATCATTGTGAAAATATATGTAGAAGAATTGGATGACTTGCCATCTAGGAAAGAAGGGAGAGAGAAAAAAATTAAGAATGCAGGATTTTGTAGGGGTAGAAGGTTGAAAGCTATCTATATGTATGTTTTGGAAAAAAACTTTAAAAGAAAAAAAGAAAAAATTAAAAAGAAAAGTTTTCAGGACTAGATGATAATGTGGGACACCACAGACTCAAAACAAAACATATTTATTAAATGGGCATTGGGAGTAGGTTGTTAAGATATTATTTGATATTGATGATCATCATTCTGTTACTTTGGCTTTTTATTCATGATATTTATGTTTGAGGAGTTTTCTTTGTTACCTTAGTAACACAAAAATCTTCCCCTTCTAATTAATCCAAGGTGAGCTCTTTAATAAAAATTTTTCACTCGAAGTTGGGAAATTGACTTAGGCCAGAAATCTCTTCCCTCCAAATTGAGGTAGATTCTTAGCTTGAATGATTTTTACAAAATTGCATGGCTTTAGGCCTCCTCACTGTCACACAAGGAGGAGTCGATGCTGTGATTAATCAGTTTTGCTCTTACATTAATGGATAAAGAGAAATCGTGACAAGCCCACATAAGATCTCACGAGTTATAGCAGAAATATCACTATTTCCCCAGGAGATCCCTGATGGAATTATTCTGCTTGATTGATTGGCTGTAGGGCTATGAACTGTTAGCCACTGTTGGTAAATGCCCCTTATTGCCACTTGTCTCATTATTCTTTTTAGACTTTGCCTCAGTTACTATGGTAAAGCCTGTTCTAGACTAATCCCAGAGAAGCTTATGGCAGTATGTACTGCTGATATTGATTATGTTATAAATCTTACAGAACCAGCTTATAAAGAAGTGATCCATGAGAGACATGTCTCCCACTGATCAAAGGAAAGGAGTGAGAAAAGCAAGTTGATTCTATTTTGTAATTGATTCTATTCTATATAACTGCTGACATGTATAGTTGCTAAAGTCAAGTGATTTTTTTTTTTTTTTGATCTTTGAGTTAAGTTTAGAAGTTCATGAGTTCTGAAGTTCTGAGTAAAGTTTAAAAGTTCAGTTTTCCTATAAATCACTTTAATTAAAAGAAAAATCTATTATCTCTATAATACTACTGGTCCTTTTACAATTAGAATAAATCTGTTATCGACATACCATTAATTATTCTTGCAAGTAGACTAAATCAATCAGAATTTCCTAGATGAAGGGCAGAATTGTTGCTAGCCCACATTCACAATTTTCAATCAATTATATTCCCCACATCTATTCAAACTTTGTAATCAATTATATTGTCTTGCCCATCTGTGAATATGATGCCGTTTTCTAATTTGTGGATACTCATCCTTTTGGTAATAAAAATGACCTGTCTCCCCTCATTCAGTGTCTTTTGCCTTGCTGAGAAGCTAAAGACCTCTTTTGTTGGTAACTGATAGTCTTTCCAATAAATTGAATGTTCTTGGAAATTTGTGCCTCAATTTACTTAATTTGAATTACTTTAATTTTTGCATGTATAAAAACATTCACTGGGGCAGCTAGGTGGTACAGTGGGTAGAGCACCAGCCCTGAAATCAGGAGGACCAGGGTTCAAATCTGGCTTCAGACACTTAACACTTCCTAGTTGTGTGACTCTGGGCAAGTCACTTAACCCCAAATGCCTAAGCCAAAAAGAAAAAGAAAAACATTCATCTATGATGTGATAATCAAGATGGATAAAAATTCTGTTAAATAATTTCAATTCTTTTTCAAGGTAGTTATGTTGTAGGAGTGTATTTAAACAGTAAGCATATTTAGGTTAAAGTAGTTTCAATTATGTTAAATGTTAAATGCATTACACTGTGATGCATGTTTGAAGACATCCTTTTTTTTTTTTTTGGTAAAACAAATATAGAAAATGTGCCTATGATTTCAAAAGTGAAATATTTGGCATGTTCTAGTTTATTTCATTTACTATCCCGAAGGCACATAAACATTTAATCATTTAAGCTTTCTTTTGGTTAGGGACAATTTTGAGACACAAAACTGATACTTTAGGATTTTTGGTCTTGGTATTTGTATCATATGCTGAGGTCTTGATTTAAATCTTTCTTTGTATTATGATTTTCTCTTATGTGTTGCATAAGTGAAACTTGTTAGATAAAAATCTTCCTTTCAGAAACTGTAAAAAAAAAATAACAAGCATTTTCTTTTTCTCCTATCACTCCACCAAGAGAAAATAAAAACAAAGTGTTTGTGAGAAATGCATAGCAAGCAAAACAAATTCCCACATTGGCTATGCCAAAAAATGTGTATCCTGTTGATCTAAATAAATAATTAGCAGATGTGCAGGTTCAAAAGTATTGTACTGATAGAGATATATGATCCAAAAAGTTTGAAGACCATGTAGGTCTGGACTTTGATATACAATTTAATAGAGAACCCAAAGAGCTTTTCCTTTTTTTTTTTAAATCTTATATTAGCCATGTTAAAAAGAAAATATATGCACACAAAAACAAAGATAAAAAGATACGCAAAAAATAAAGTAAATAACATACTTCAATCTGTACTGAGAGTTTATCGCTTCTCTTTCTGGAGGTGGATCGACGTTTTCATCATCAGTCCTTTGATATTATCCTATGAGGTGATATCTCAGAGTTCTTTTAATTTATAATTTTATTTTTATTTTTTAATTAAAGTTTTTTATTTCAGAATATATACATGGATAATTTTCAACATTCACCCTTACAAAATCTTGTGTTTTAATTTCTCCCCCATCTCCTCCCCTAGATGGAAGGGATTCAATATATGTTAAGCGTGTGCAATTCTTCTCTACATATTTCCACAAATATCATGTTGTACAAGAAAAATCAGACCAAAAAGAAAAAAAAAACAACAAGAAAGCAAACAAAATGCAAGCAAATAACAATAAAGAGGAAAATACTATGCTGTGGTCCACATTCAGTTCCCATAGTCCTCTTTCTGGGTGCAGATGACTTTCTTCATAATAAGGCCATTAGAACTGGCCTGAATCATCTCATTGTTCATGAGAGCCATGTCCATCAGAATTGATAATCTTGCTGTTGCCATATATAATGTCCTCCTGGTTCTGGGCATTTCACTTAGCATCAGTTCATGTAAGTCTCTTCAGGTCTCTTTGAAATCATCCTGCTGATCGTTTCTTATACAACAATAATATTCCGTAACGTTCATATACCACAATTTCCCCAACCATTCTCCAATTGGTGGGCATCCCCTCAGTTTCTAGTTTCTGGCGATTACAAAAAGAGCTGCCACAAACATTTTTGCACATACAGGCCCCTTTTCCTCCTTTAATGTCTTTTTAGGATATAAGCCCAGTAGAAACATTGCTGGATCAAAGGGTATGCACAGTTTGATAGCCCCCAAAGAGCTTTTTCTGAAGCATATATATGTATGTGTGTACATGTATAAATGTACATACACACATGTTTTGTATTAGTGTCTTGCCAGGGTTACACAGCTAGTGTCTGAGGCTAAAATTGAACTCAGGAGGAAAAGTCTTTCTGACTTGAGTCTACTACTCTATCCACTACATCATTTAACTGCTACACACACACTCTTTCCCTTTCTCCTTCAAAAATCATGCCAGAATCAAAAGAGAAAAATGATTGTGGGTTACATTTGAAAAATTGAGCAATACTTTCAAGAATCCCAAGCTTCTCCCTGAAAACACGTATTTTACATATGATCATTCTCTGGCATGGTAAATGCTTTATTTTTATTAGGAATTATCTGTCTGTGAAAGGTACCAAAGACTAGAATGTGCTGCCTTGGAAGGTAATGGATTCTACCTGATTGGAGGACTTTGAGCAAAGAAAGGATAGCCAATCCCCAGAGAGTTTTTTTTTTTAAATCCTTTAATCCTTTAAGACAGGATTTCTTGTTCAAGTGCAAATTGGACTAGATAGCCTCTGAAGTAGTTTCAAACTCTGAGATTTCATGTTTTTATAACTTGAGAAATTTAGCCATATTTTCTTCTTTACTTGTTCTTTTTCCTTAGCTCTTAAACATGCTAGAGTCCATATAAAGTCCTGTGCTGTTGCTTCATTGTGATGTGGGTGTGACCTTGCATATACTCTCCCCTCAGACCACCTGAATTCACCTTTCTCTACAAATTTATCTCCCTCTTGGATGTTTTTTTCCAAGAGAACATCTTTTTTTTGTGGTGGCAGAAAATTGGAAATTGAGGAGATGCCCACCAATTGTGGAGTGTCTGAACACATTGTGGTATATAATTGAGAAGAGATACTCTTATGCCAAACTAAAAGATGAGCAAGGTGTTTTCAGCAAAAAAAAAAAAAAAAAACAAAAAAACAAAACAACAACAACAAAAAAAAAAAACAGGAAAGACTTATATGAACTGATGCAAAATGAACAGAGTAAAACTAGGAAAACATTGTATACAGCAATGGCATTGTAGCAGTAATCAGCTGTGAGAGACATAGCTAGTCTGATTAAGACAATGATTGTCCTCAATCATTGGACAATTCTAAAGGACCCATGATGAAAAATGTTATCTACCTTGAGGGAATTCATGAATTCTCTCTGTAAATTAAAGCATACCTTTTTATTTTCTTTATTTTTATTCTCTTATTTTGTTTGTATTTTCTTTTGCAGTGTGGAAATTCTTTTGTATCAATATGGAAATGATATGGAAAATAATTGTTAAAAATTCATCTACATGTAATTGGGAAATATTTAATGAAATAAATAATAATAATTTAAGATTTTAAAAAATTAGACCCCCTTCCTCCCCGTCACTCAAACTCACAAGTGTAGCGTCACTCTCAACTCCTTTCTCATCTCATACTGTTAATATACTGTTAAATAGTCATTTCTCCCATTACATCTTTCATGTAGGGTCCTTTCTCTGCACTTAAATAGCTATAGCTTTGATTATCACTTTTTGCAATTAGGTGGTCTCCCTGCCTCTTCTCTTCCTATTTCAACCCAATCTTTATAGAGCTGTCAAGTAGATTTTTTCTAAAGTGCAAATCTAAACATTTCATTCTCTTACTTAATAAATTTCAGTGGCCCCCATTGCCTCAAAGTTCAAATACAAATTCCTCTGGCATTTACAACCTTTTACAATCAGGCGATTACCTACCTCTCCAACTTAATTATACATTATTTTTCTCAATCAAACTGGCTTACTGTTCATTTATGATTTTCCATCTCCCTCCTATTAACCTTTGCAATGGATTTTGCCATTTGAATGCACTTTCTCCTCATTTATATTTCAGAACCCTTCCTTTCCTTCACTTTCACTCTTTCCTGTATGGGTATTACTTTTACCTTTGTCTTTGTATCCCCACTATATGCTTTAAGAATTGGAATTTTATACCTGCCATCTAGAGGAGGGGGTGGGGGGAAGGAGGGGAAAAGTTGGAACAGAAGGTTTTGCAAGGGTCAATGCTGAAAAATTACCCATGTGTATGTTTTGTAACTAAAAAGCTATAATTAAAAAAAATCATTGGAAACAAGAAAAAAAGAATTGGAATTTTAGAATTGGACAGGACCTCGAAGGCCAAGTAGTCCATTTTGCGAATAAAGAAAAACGAAAGTTTGATTGGGGCAGTGGAATGATTTGCCCAACTTCACATAGGAAGAAGATAAGCCCAGGTCCTCTGAGCTTAGAGCAACTTGTCCATTGAGTGCATTGAATGCTTTCCCCTCAAATTGAGACTGGGCACCCGGCCAAGGCAAGACTGTGCACCTCTGTCTCCAGGAATCGCCCGTTGGTCCCCGGATAGAGCTCCACTAGTGTCTCCCTAGCTATGGGTCTGCCCAATGTCTCTTCTGCCCCATCAGAATAATTGGTTAAAAATTGCTTAAATGATCCGGCAAAGGCTGTCTTTGCTGACCCCAGCTGAATTACCATCCCTGGCAGGTGAAATCAATGCTGCTAAATGAGCATGTGGAGGTTGGGTGCAGTGTTCTTCCCTTAGCACTGGAGAAAGATGCATTTCCTCCTGAACATTCAAGAGTAAACAGCAGCAGCTAAAGGGATGAAGGGAGATTCATCCAGAAACCTCCTGGGGAGGGGACAATCATGGAGGGTTCAGGAGAGATGATGTCCAAGGACACAGCTTGTTAGTGACGGGCAGCGGGTAACCCTGGACCCCTGGGTCCCCTGGCTCCCACTCTGGTGCTCTTGCCACTGACACCTTGCTGAGACTCATGATCTCAAGCATCCTCCGTGTGCTATAATGATCAGCCCTCCAATTTCCCTGCCCCAGGAGCTGGCACTGAAGCGCCAAATGAAATAGATCTCATTAAGGGCCCTGCACACCTTCAGCTCGAGTCACCTCGAGCCGCAGCCACCAAACACTTTAATATCTGCATACCTCTTATGTGTAATGTAATTATATTCTCACTGCAACTTAACTGGAAAAAGCGCACAGGTTTCCTCGGAAGCTGATCTCGACAAGGTTTTCGCTGATCATACCTTAACAAGGCATTTCACATGAGAGGTTTGTTATCTTTGATGGCACTTAAATTACTTAGGGCAATTACCTGCATCGCTTTCAACTCCATGGAGGTTATTAAAATACTCTCATGGTAACTATAAAGAAATATAAAAATAAGTAAAGATAAAATTATGCCCTCTCTTGGAAGGCATCTGTTGGGAGTGTATGTGCAATTTGTACAGGACATTGTAGTTAACTAGGAAAAAAGAAATCCCCACCAAAAACTGAAGATGCTTTGACCCCAGAACAAACTGACAAGTGGATTCTCTGAGGTAGCGTCTTGACTTGATATTCTTTTGCTCTCCTGACCCTGCCTTTTCCTGTGAAAGTTATATTGTAGTACTCTTGACTTAGCCTCCATGATATGGCTTTCACCTGTAACAGTCCAAGGAGGTACTCAAGTCTTTATGATGCTTTGGAGCTCCCATCTGATCAAACATATGATTTTAGTCCCTATTTCTCTGTCTCTGACTCTCTCTCTCTGTCTCTGTCTGTCTGTCTGTCTGTCTGTCTCTCTCTCCTCTTCTCCAGAAAAGTCCATTCACAATTCTGATTTCTCAGAGCAATCTCCCTTTTAGCCATTAAAGTATTGGCTGACCAACTCATAAGTTCATTTGTTATATAGAGTTCAGTCTATGGGAGCAGAATGGAGTGGGAACCCACTTTTCTTTCTTATATTTTTTAGCATTTGGAGCTTTCCTTTCCTTGGCCGTCTAAGTGACTGGAAATTGTAAATTGTAAATTGAGAGCACTTGGGTGACTGCTGTTGGCTCTTCTTGACTCAACTGCTGGGTTGGTGTGACATAACCCTCTCGTGGCACTGCTGTTGCAGCTGCTTATATCAGGGATCAAAAATGTGGCAAAAAGGAAAGGAAAACCTTGGTGTGGGCAAATAAAGGGCAAGGATTGGGCTGGGAGGATGAAGCCTGGCACTGGGGAAGTCTTCTCCAGGGAACATTTGTTTTCTCTACATTTTTCTTATTTGAAACATTTTTTTAAAACATTTGTAGTGGGTGCT